>NC_038044.1:6664673-7280100 GCF_002211085.1 Panicum hallii | reverse complement strand
CCGGGTTTGAGTCCGACCATGCGAATCCCTAGATTGGAACAAGTCCAAACCAGGGGAAGTTGTCGCGACACCAGACGAAGTCGAGCTTGGAGCAGGTTCCATCTCGACCTGTGTCGCGAAAGCATGGAGCGCGAGTTGTCGAGCTCGTCGACGAACTTGTCGAGGCCGCTGCGGAGGATCCGCAGCGACGGTTTTTGGCGTCATGTCGACGAGGAATCGCCGAAAGTTGCCCGCACCATCTGTGATGCAAACCCACGAGCCAAAAACGAACGTCGTACCCTGAGAGGGAACTGACCTGATGAAATTGAAAGATTCCATCGAGCTCCCGGTGGATCTTCGACGCGCCCCCCTACCTGGCGCGCCAGCTGTCGGTGTTTAACCGGCTTGCCCACCGAGGGATATACCCAAGGTGGTAAGTTTTGGGTGAGGAGACGCCGAGATCAGGAACTCGAAGGTGCAAAAGAACACAAGACTTTAGACAGGTTCGGGCCGCACGGAGCGTAACACCCTACGTCCTGTATGGTGGTCTGTATTCTCTTTGGTGTAGATTGGCCTAATGATCTTCTTCCTTCTTTGAGGGGGGTCCCTGACCTCCCTTATATATCCGAGAGGTCAGAGTTACAAAGATGCTAACCAACTCCCGTCGAGGGATCACACCAGAACATATCTCGAGTAGATCCTCTCCGTATTGGTTAGCTCTATCTCCTATTTAAGCTCTATCTCCTATTTAAGCGGGATAAACAAGAGATAAGCAAAATGAATAAGAGATAAGACGGGCTTAATCTCTTAGACTACATAACGTGCCCAGCCCGGTGGCCCCGGGTCTGACAAATACACCATCGTATTGGTTCCTTACTACCTAAAACAAGATGATGATCCCAAATTTGCAGAATTATATATTTTTTGATACAAAAAATGAAATTGAAAATAGAATTCGAGCATTAAATAAAGAAGATAGTGAAACAAATGATATAAAATCCTTCTATATTCGAAGAACTTAGAAAAATGCTAGACCAATATAATCCACTAGTAAAAGTATTTAGACATGCACGCAATCTACTTGAACAACACAAAGGAATAGATGTTAGTATACGCATTATTGGAGCAAATAAGGACGATCCTTCGCAATATGAAATGCCACACTCAGAAGAACTCGCTATGCTCATAGTTGGTGATCTATGTCTTGAAAAATATAAACGAGATATTATCGTAAGTACAAAAATGAGGGGACTATAACGTATAACTATATATCACCCTGCATATATGGCACTACAGTATCCTTTACTATTTCCATATGGGGAAAGAGGATTTCAATTAGGCATAAATTACCACGAAACAAATACCAAGCGTGCGACAAAACGAAAGAGATCTACAGTAACACCACATGAATATTACAAATATCATATGCATTTTAGACCAAATCAACCATATCCATTGTTGTGCTATGGCAGATTATCAAAGCAAGCAATAGTAGACGCTCGCGCAATCGAAGATGAAGATCAACTCATGTATATAGCAAAAAACCAAAACAAGTTAAGAGCAGAGTATCTTCAAGGCATATTGATGCAATCGAAAAGGGACTTAATAAAGGAAATCAAATTGGAAAAAGAGTTTTCTTCCATCAAGTCATGTAGGATCAAGAAGATATGTTATACAAAATTACCATGATGGTATAGCAATCTGCAGAGAATATGGGCCTCCTGATCTATTTATAACATTCACTTGTAATACTAAATGGTCTGAAATAAAATTAGCTATTCTAAAGGGCGAGCAAGCTAATGATAGAGATGATATAATAGTACGTGTATTCCACATGAAACTACAAGAGCTATTAGAAGATATACGATCAAAAAAAAATATTTGGAGAAGTAATTGCTATTCTATATTCTGTTGAATTTCAAAAAAGAGGACTACCACATGTACACATCTTAGTCTAGTTAGATAAAAAAGACAATCAAATCACACCAGAAATAATAGATACATGGATATCAGCTGAGATACCTAATCCAAATGAGGATCCATTAGGATATGTCCTTGTAGCTGAACATATGATTCACGGACCATGTGGAGACAAAAATGAGAAGAGCCCATGTATGAAAAAAAGGAAAATGCTCAAAATATTACCCAAAAGAATTCCAAGACGAAACTAATTTTATTGATAATGGATTCACTCAATATCGTAGAAGAGATACAAATATTTATGTACGAAGAGACAATCATAACTTAGATAATAGATGGGGTTGTTCCACATAATTTATTTCTCCTAAAGAAATTTCAAGCACACATAAATGTAGAATTTGTGAATAAGAGTAAATTGCTTAAATATTTATGTAAATATGTTAACAAAGGGCCAGATAAAGCAAATATAGTTTTTGAGAAAATTAACAAGGACAATGATTCATTTGTAAATCAAGAAGATAAAGATATAAATAAAATTAAAGAGTATTCAGAGTCTAGATATATTTGTCAACAGACTCCCTATGGAGACTACTTGGCTTTGATATACATTATCATTGGCCACCAGTTGAGAGACTACCGGTGCATTTACCTCTACAAAACACAATAAAATTGCATGAAAATATCGATTTAAAATATATAATACAAGATCCTAAGTAGAAAAGTACAAAATTAACAGAATGGTTTGAGACAAATAAACTAAATGAAAATGCTAGAAACCTAACATACTGTGAGTTCCCAAAGCTTTGGAGATGGGATGAGACAAATAATAAGTGGATTGAAAGGGAACGTGGCTTCAAAATTGGACGATTATACTATGTTAATCCGATAGAAGGGGAACGCTTCTATCTTCGAATGCTCTTAATGATCGTAAAAGGAGCAACAAGTTATGAGGATCTAAGAACATACAATGGAACTGTATATCAACATTTAAAGAGGCTTGTGCAGTACGTGGTCTATTACAAGATGACGAAGAATGGTATAGAACATTCGACGAAGCAACAACTGGGGCTACATCTCTTCAATTGAGATATCTATTTACAACTATGTTATTATTTTGCAATTACAAGATGAAAGAAGATTCTATGAAAAAATTGGCGAAAAATGGTTGATGATATCGAATATCATTTAGTTGCCAAATACAAACCCATTATTTACCAGCCCACAGAGTTAGAATTGCAAGAGAAATTATTACACGAACTACAAGAAATATTGTCAAGAAATGGAGGTAATATATGCACATACAACCTGCCACAAATATCAATAGAGTGTACAAATAATATAATCAACTTATAGAAGAAGAACTAAAATATGATGTACACTCTTTAGAAATAGAAGCAAATAAATTATATTCTCAATTGAACAAAGACCAGAAAAATGCATTTCATAAAATAATTGACAATGTTCTAAGCAAAAAAATAGATTTCTTCTTTGTATGTGGCCACGGTGGAAGTGGCAAAATATTTCTTTGGAATACTATCGTATCATTTCTAAGAGCACAAAGAAAAATAGTTTTGACAGTTGCATCATCAGAAGTGGCTTCATTGTTACTTCCAAATGGGCGCACCGCACATTCAAGATTCAAAATTCTTATAGATACTGATGAGCTATCAGTTTGTGAAATAAAACGAGGCACAAAATTAGCACAACTATTAGCACAAACAGATCTTATTATATGGGATGAAGCATTAATGACTAATAGGCAATGCTTTGAAGCCTTTGATAGGTCACTAAGAGATATATTATCAGAAAAAAAATCAAAATTACAAGATATTCCCTTTGGAGGAAAGGTTGTCGTTCTTGGCGGGGACCCAAAGCAAACACTACCTGTTATTGAAAATGCATCTAAATCACAAATTATAAATGCATCAATATTCAAGTCATATCTTTGGAATCATATCAAAATACTATATTTACGTGAGAATATGTGCTTAAAAAAATTGCAAACAAATACTTTTGAATATAGTGAAACTCTTGATTTCAATGACTGGATACTAAGTATTGGAAACGGAACGAACGGAGTCACAAATGATATAGATGAAGATAGTGATTGCAAAATAGTGGAAATACCATCAGATCTATTGATAACCACAACTGACAATAAAATGAAAGTATTAGTTGAATCGACATATCCACATTTGCAAATAAAATTTAATGATCCGGAATATATTAAAGATAGAGCAATTCTTGCAACAACAAATGAGATAGTTGATGAAATAAATGAATATATCATGAGCTTTATACCAGGTTCAGAGAAAGAATATTTTAGCTCTGACAGTATATCAAACTGTACAGATACATGTAATGATGCTGATATACTTTATCCAATAGAATATTTAAATTCCTTAAATGCAAACAATTTCCCAACTCATAGATTGAAACTCAAATTGGTGTGCCTATAATGCTTTTGAGGAATCTAAACCAAAGTCTAGGCTTGTGTAATGGTACTCGACTAATAGTCACAAATCTAGGACAAAATGTTATTGAGGCTGTTATAATTACTGGTACACATACTGATGACAAAATACTTATACCTAGAATAAATCTAACAACGTGAGGATCACAATGGCCTTTCACATTATGTAGACAACAGTTCCCAATTAAGGTTTGTTATTCAATGACTATAAATAAAAGTCAAGGACAAAGTTTGTCAAATGTTGGAGTCTATTTGAAACAACCAGTATTTACACATGGACAATTGTATGTTGCTATATCAAGAGTGAAAGATAGAAAAGGATTAAAAATATTGATAGAAAACCCAGATGGATCATGTGGAACCAAAACTAAAAATATAGTATATAGTGAAATACTTAAAATTATCTAACTAGATATCCTTAAATTATACACATGCAAAATATAAATTCAATTATTTTACCAGACCTGAAGTATAAAAAATATATACTCAAAATATATAGTATATTAATCAAAATATATAGTATATTTGCAAGTATATTTTGCTAAAGGCGCGGTAACACCGCGCTATTTTCATAATAATTGTCAAATTAGTACTTGACTTATACTTATTTCATAATAATTGAAATTTTTATCTCGCTATATGGGTATCAACTTCTACTACTCCTCTGTTATACTTCCTTTACAATGCATATGTTTACCTAGCTGTAATGTTCACATAATGGATCATGCCCTCTATCAAGTCCTGTTTTAATTGTTAATCACAATTTAGAACTATCAGCACTCGAATGATGAAATATAAGCTTAATCTCTTTTCTATAATTTAGTGACATCTTTCATTATATTATTATTGCAGATGGAAATTACTCCAGTATCACAACTGCGTCCAGGAAGGCTAAATTATGGTTTACATGTGCGAATATCAAGAATGTGGGAGTTCAGAGGCACGAATGAACAAAATGACATCAAACATCTTGATCTTGTTCTCATAGATCAAAAGGTTCCTTATCACTAAAATATTTTACATTTACATATTCTGGTTGATATACCGCAATGATTTATCACTAATATATTTTACAAATCTCTCAAAATTTTCAAACTACATCCATGTTCTACTAACTATTTTAGACTTCCCACCTTCGTAGTTAATTTTTGTATTAAATTAGGTTATTATTTACTGTTTTACTTTTAATATTTATCTTTATATCTATTATTTATTTATGAATCATCTAATAATCTTTTTATATTCATACATAGGGAAGTTCAATCTATGCAGAGATTCCACCGGAGGCTATTGCTGATTTAAAACCACACCTACAAGAAAGAAAAATTGTTTACATGTCTAAAATAACAATTGAACTAGCTAAATTAGCATATAGAGTTGTTGACAATCCCTACATGGTCAAGCTCAACAAAAGGACGGTTGTGGTTGAAAATAAAGATGAAGTTCCAGGTTTCTCTAAATATACTTTCTCACTAATTCCATTGGATAAGCTGGAGCAATACAAGAACAAGACCGATCGTTTTATAACTTTCTACCCTTTTAAATCATTATTTTTATCATCATTACTAAAATTACACTAATTTTATATTTGGTATAATTTTTCTTTTATATATATATATTCTACAGATGTTATTGCCAAGATCAGAGCAGTCACAAATGCAACAAAGGTTACTACAGCTTCAGGAGATCAGCAAATGAGAAGAGTTATACTCTTAGAAGATTAAGTACTCTCTCTATACTGTATATTTACAATAGTTTACAAAAACAAAATACGATTGAGTTGTCACTATCAGGGAAAAGAGCTTTGGAATTTGACGGAGAGCAAGTTATACATGTGGGTCAACATCATCATGTTATTGCAATATTTGTAGGAACCTTAGTGAAGCTCTACAAAGGTCACTATCCATTTCTGAGTGGAACTTCAGCATGTCATTGGTACATCAACGAAAATGACATTGCCGAAATCAAGGTTTTTCAGAAAAGGTAAGATACAAAAAATATATATTCATTTTTATTTAGCCATAAACAGTAGCTAAAATTCTATAAAATGTTGATAGTTTGCCAAGTGATCCTATAAAGACGTATCTCCAAATTGATGCCGATGCAGCATAAAAATTTGAAGACAGAACCCTACAAGAGCTCAAGCATGTAGACCCTTTCCTTGACATGGTAACGTTTTAATTGACAAAAAAAATTATTCAAACAAAGTTAAATATTGCATAAATAAAAATACTTCAGTTCTCTTACACTTTGATACAGGGACAAAGATATCAGTGCACAGCTACTATTATTGGAATCACAGAAAACCAAACATGGTGTTATAGAGCTTGCAAGGATGATTCAAAAAGAAAATAATTATGAATGCGCAAAGGAAGAATGTCCATCTACACAATTTGAATGGAAGTAAGTTTATGATACAGCGAATAATTATCCTTGCACTGCTATCCATAGGTTATATATTATATAAATTTATTTCAAATGGACCTTCATTACCAGTTTATTCTTACTAACTTTTTGTTTGTGATCAGATCTAATAAAATATTATATTTTTTTAATTCAGGTACAAAATACCATTTATTGCAAGTGATCACACCTATAAGCTAGAATTTATGTTCTTTGAGAAAAAAGGAATGGAGCTTATAGGAAAAAGTGCATCGACTCTTATTAAGCAATATAAACCAAAGGAGATACCACCAGAGATATCAGCTTGGATAGGCTACAAATTTACTTACATTGTAAGAGTGCTATAAAAAAAGTGTTAACGCTGCTGATCCATCCTTTGAAGTGCTTATGATAAAAGAAAGATTTGGAAAGGAGCCTATTATATCATTTACAAGCTCAAATGAAGGTGTCCTAGCAGAATCCTCCTCCTCTTTTATCACAGAATTCAAGGATTTACCATTGCTGATTCCAATTACTTCTAAAGACACAAAAGAATGAGTATGTAATATTCTTACACATTCAGTTATAGTGTAATAAGATAAGCATATGACGTTCATTCTCCACAAAATATAAACTTTTCCTGAACTAAATCATTATTTTTTTCTAACATAGCTCACAGACTATTCACAGGTAGAAAACGCTGGAGAAACTCAAGATATGGAGATTTGAACCATTTGGGTATGATTTATATATATTCCTTTTATTCAATATGTCCTGCATCTTGCTTGCAGTTCTGTCAATGACTATTATATTTGACTGATAAAACTCAGTAGTGGTGCTTGGCTTAGCCTCAGCACTTATAGTTTAGAAGCATGAATTGCGGCCTCTTTGAACTGATTTTTTAGATCACAATATGAGCATAACAACTTTAGAATATAATTGGGAAAAATATGAACTGAACACTGTTGCATGTGTTCCTACTAAATCAATTTGCCCAGTCACACATTTTGTTGATTAGCTATCACCTCATTGTTTAGTGTTACTGTATCCCTAACTCCTTTGACTGATAAAACTCAGTAGTGGTGCTTGGCTTAGCCTCAGCACTTATAATTCCGAAGCATAAATTTAAGCCTCTTTTAACTGATTTTTCAGATCACAATATGGGCACAACAACTTTACAATATAATTGGGGAAAATATAAACTGAATACTGTTGCATGTGTTCCTACTAAATCAATTTGCCCTATCACATATTTTGTAGATTAGCTATCACCTCATTGTTTAGTGTTGTTGTATCTCCAACTCCATAGCCTCTAAACCATCTTCAAACCATTGACCAGCTGCCTGGACTTAAAATCGCACATAGAATTTTATTTGCCTACTCATATTACAAGGTTCAAGGATTTTCCTTAATAGTATATGGATTAGTAATTATTTTTCTATTGTGCAAAATTGAATAATTGAATTATATACATCTGTATATATGCACACCTGTAACGGTACTGCATTATGTGCTCCGCTTTTCTGAATAATTCTTAACTCCATACATTTCACTATTTATTTGTCTACACTTCAGCATTTGGGAAGAAGCTCAGAGCTCAAACAAAAGAAGCTTTGGAGAGCTAGACAATCATAGACAATCATAACCAGGTAATACGTACACTATTATTGTTGTATCAATAATCAATATCTTATAATTACTATATAACTTACAGAACTCTGTTTATCAGGAAACACTAGTACAATATGGCTCTACACAAGCGGTAGGCTTTTTCCATCACAAGCGGCTAGGTTAGAAAACCGCTTGAGATGTGCCAGGCCATTCAAACCGCTTGTGATGTTCATGTGATATCCGCGTCAACATCACAGGCGGTTTATAATATAACCCGCTTGTGAGTTTATTACCATCACAGGCGGTTTTTAACCTTACCGGCTGTGATATAATTTTGAAATCACAAACGGTCAGTAATACGAAACGCTTGTAATGCGGGACATGTGTCACAAGCGGTTTTAGAATCTTAACCGCTTGTGATGGATTCATATCTCAAGCGGTCTGTAACAGGGAACGCTTGTGATGCTGGATACGTATCACAAGCGGTCAAGCTAAATAGAACCGCTTGTATGTGAATACCAAACCGAGTAAAATTGCATAGACAGAGGCCCTTCGTCAAGAATCACAGAATGAAATATACTCAAGTCCAATATAGATCAATACAGAATCACAGAATCGATATTCTTTCAAGTCCAATATAGATAAATACAGAATCACAGAAGGGAAATTTCTATAATCTACAAGTAACAAATTAATATGTAACACTATAATAAGCTCCAACAAATGAAGTTTCTAGCTGAGACCTCTCCTGGGCATTGCTGCACATATAGGCAAAACAAATCAGTTAACCGTGACCTTTAGCATCAACATGAGCATTTATATTGTTAGTAGAAAACCACCATATATATATGTGAATGAATTTAAATAGCACACATAGAGAACTTGAGAGATTTTAAATTCATTGGTAACCACAATACATAGTCGATCGGACACATGACAAATACAATTTGATTCATACAATTTTTCATGAACTACCATTTTTCCGCACGTATGGCTTCAAGTTCTTATCAATTTTCTTTTCCACACGCTTGATTCTCTCAGGACCATTAAAGACGGACATCTCTTCATACTTATTGTATTCCTCATCTCCGTCTCCCACATTCTCAACTCCAACAATTTTTTGCTTTCCAGAAATAACTACATGGCACTTCTCATTTGATGGATCGAGTACATAGAACACTTGTGCAACACATTCGGCGAGAACCCATGGGTCATCTTTATATCCTACTTTCTTTAAGTCTACCAGTGTGAGTCCGTAGTTGTCCACTGTCACCCCCCGGGATGTTGTACCCATTGGCACCTAAATAAGGGTATTTTCAAGCTCGGACCATAATCAAGTTCCCATATTTCCTCTATGAATCCAAAATATGTGGTTTTCTGTCCCTGTAGGTCAAAAGCATCAATACGAACACCGCTATTTTGCACAACACTTTTCATGTCTTTTGATTTAGTGTGGAATGTGTACCCATTGATGTCATATGCTTGCCATGATGTCACTAAACACGATGGTCCAGAAGCCAAATTCCTCATTGTTTTCTCTTCCAAAGAGTCTCCGGATGGGATGTTTTTGTCCATTAACCATTCGCTAAAACGATGTTTGTGCTCCCTCATGATCCAGTCCTCTGTGCGGTTCTGATTTTCTTTACGAAGCTCATCTAGGTGTTCCTCAATGTAAGGCTCGGCTATCGCGAGATGTTGTAGTACACTACCATGAGCACAATGTACTATCTTGTAATCCTCGACGCGGAAAGTTTTCCTGCCCATTCTCCCTCTCCCACATAGTTTACCCTCATGTTTAGGTACAGGCACACCTATCATTGTTCCATCTCTGATGTAATCTATACAGCTCTCAATCACTTCTTCTGTAGTGTATCCCTCCATGATTGAACCCTCTGGGTGAGCGCGATTTCGCACATAACCTTTTAACACTGCCAAGTACCGCTCCAACTGAAACATATGATGTAAATATAGTGGCCCTAATATTTTTATCTGATCCACGAGATGTATGATAAGGTGTACTTGCATATCAAAAAATGATGGAGGAAAATACATTTCAAGCTTGCACATAGTCTCGATGATGTATGCCTTCAGATAGTCCAAGTCTTCTAAAGCTATTACTTTTTGTGACACTGCATTGAAAAAGTAACACAAACGTGTGATGACAACTTTGACATGCTCTGTTTCGAGGGCTCTTACCGCAATTGGGAGGAACACCGTCATCATCATATGGCAGTCATGAGAGTTGTAACCAAATAGAGACAAGTCCTTCATCCTAACTAGTTTGCTGATATTGGATGAGAAACCTGTGGGCACTTTGATCCCACGCAAACATTTGCAAATTTTTGTTTTCTCCTCAACTGTCAAGTTGTAGCTAGCTGGGGGAAGGTAAGGCTTCCCTTTGCCACTATCCACTGGATGAAGTTCCGATCTGATTTGAAGATCTACTAGGTCCTGGCGTGACTTAAGTCCATCCTTTGTCTTACTCGGCATGCCCAGTAAGGTTCCAATGATGCTATCAAAAACATTCTTTGTTACATGCATCAAATCAATGCTGTGGCAAATTTCCATATCCTTCCAGTATGGGAGGTACTTGAAAAAAATCGATTGCTTCTTGAAAGTTGTGTCAGTTGAAGGGTCAGTTCTCTTTCTCTTTTCTCCTTTGTTTTTTTTCCCCTTTCCGAATACAACCTGAATGTTTTTTACAATTTCAAAAATGAGTTTCCCGCTATAAGGCTTTGGTGCACCTTCACTTTCCAGTTCATTGTTAAATTCCTCTTTCATCTTTCGGTACTTATGCTGCTTCATCAAGAACCGTCTGTGTCCCATGAACACCAACTTCTTGGATGATTTAAGGTATAAGGAAGCAGTTCCCTCCACGCACACTACACAACCATTCTTTCCTTTGGTCTTTTGCCCTGAAAGTGTGGCGCCCCCGGGAGAATCATGGATGGTAACAAATATAATTGCTCTTAGGTTGAAATACTCCTGGCGATACTCATCCCATATTCGAACTCCTTCATTCCAGAGCTTCGCCATATCTTCCATAAGAGGTTCCAGGAACACATCAATATCAACACCAGCTGCTTTCGGACCTTGAATAAGAATAATCAACATAATGTACTTCCTTTTGTGACACAACCATGACGGAAGGTTGTACATCGTCAGAGTCACGGGCCAGGTGCTATGTATACTTCTTTTTTCACCAAATGGATTCATTCCGTCTGTACCCAAAGCAAATCTTACATTTCTGATTTCTTTGGCAAACTCAGGATACAAATGATCAAAAGTTTTCCACTGTGATGCATCAGCAGGGTGTCGAATCTGTTTGTTATTCTGCTTGCAACTTTCAGCATGCCAGCGCATAAGCTCAGCCTCCCTAGGGTTCGAGAACAAACGCTTCAAGCGATCAATTACTGGAAGATACCACATCACCAAAGCTGGGATCTTTGACCTCCTTTTGCCATCCATGTCATCAAAAGTGTCATCATCAATTTCAGGTCCGATAGCGGCTTTCTTGTTTCTATTTATCTTTGCGATTTTGTTCACACACTCTTGATTGTAGCTCTTCTTGTATCGACTAACATTGCAAACTGGGCATCTTGTTGCGTTCTCAAACTCGCCACGATACAGAATACAATGGTTCGGACATGCATGAATTTTTTGCACACCTAGAGCTACGGGAGATATAAGCTTCTTCGCTTTATAAGTGCTGGTTGGTATTTGTTGGGTTTTGGTAGGAGTTGGGATAGAAATTTTAAAAGATCTGTGAAGCTAGTATCAGACCATCCGGCGCTAGCCTTCAACTTAAGAAGTTCAAGAACTGTACGCAGTGTAGTAAACTCTTTGTCACAGCCCTTTGATTCATCATATAAAGGTTCTTTTGAGGCACTTTCCAGACCCTCCAATTTAGGTAGATCTTTCTTCTGTGATCCCATAGAACTCAACATTTCTGGATCCATATGGCGCAACATGTCTTCGCAATCAAATTCTACAAAATCTTGATTGGCATCCACAGAATCCACTTTACCATCCTTTTTAGCTAACATTCCCACAGCACTTTCGTCATTACCAAGCACTTCACACGGATCCAGCTCACCATGTTCTGTCCATATCGTGTAATTGTTTTTGAACCCTCTTTTGAGCAGATGTGATTGGATTGCTCCTGTATCTCTCCAAGCTACCTTATTATCACAATCGATGCATGGGCACAATATCTCCTTACTTTTTCGCATATTCGCGTGCTTGTTGGCCGCTTCAATAAAGCTTCTGACATTTCGAATGTACGACGGATGTGGTCTTGGCACATTGTACATCCAACCTCGGTCCATTGCCTGTCCCTATATTGATTAACGTAAATTGAATTCAAGACCATATGACGATAGGTACATGACAGTGAAACAAGATCATATCGATAGGTACATGACAGAAGTCTGAATCTTCAAAATTCTATGCCATGAACTACAAAAACCCCTAATTAATTGAATTCGATCACTAAATCATGAACGAATGTGCATAAACTAAAGCAACAGACAAATTTGATGAGGATACCTTGCGGCTTGGGGTCGGTTCATCAGCTCGTGGACGCGCGGCGCTCTGCTCGGGGACAGCAGCTTGTACACGGCACGACGCTCGGGGACGGCGGCAGCTCCTGGACGGCGCGACGCTCTGGGATGGCGGCAGCTCGTGGACGTACGGCGTGGCACTCTGGGCCGGCGGCGGCAGCTCGTGGACGCGAATCGGCGCTCGGGGCCCGCGCGCCAGCCGTAGATGGCGCGACGCTCGGGGACGGCGGCAGCTCCTGGACGGCGCGACGCTCTGGGACGGCGGCAGCTCGTGGACGTTCGGCGTGGCGCTCTGGGCCGGCGGCGGCAGCTCGTGGACACGAATCGGCGCTCGGGGCCCGCGGCGCCAGCCCGTGGACGGCGCGACGCTCGGGGACAGCGGCGCTCGTGGACGGCGCGGCGCTCGGGGCCGCGGCGCTCGTGGACGGCGGCGGCAGCTCGTCCCACGTCGCGGCGTCGGGGCAGGGACGGCGGCAGCTCGCCAACGGCAGCCTTGGCGGCGCTGTTAGGCAACGGTAGAAACTCGAAAGGGTTCCTCTGCAACTCGATTCCAACCAGTTCATAATGTACACACACCACAAGCGGATATAAACCAAAATCCGCTTGAGATACACGGAAACCGCTTGTGATGCAGAACTTCACAAGCGCTTTTTCCTTGAAGACCGCCTGTGATGCAGAACATCACAAGCGCTTTTTCCTTCACGACCGCTTGTGACGTGGAACATCTCAAGCGCTTTTTCCTTCCCGACCGCTTGTGAAACAGCTTGCGATACGCTTTTCCTTCCCAAGCGCTTTTTCCTTCCAGTCCGCTTGGGATAACTTTTTTCAATTTTTGGTCTTATGAAATTTCGTTTCAGAATAATCTGTGTGTGAACGTTGGATAAATCTTTTGGTACAATTTCTACATATCATATAGTGCATGAGTGTCGCTGCATAGAGTTTTCATGAATTTTCGAGTTTGGTAACTATTTAATTGTATTTAAATGAATTTCTACATGCTTCTTGAGAGTAATTCGAACTTGAACTAAGAGTACAAACAATATGTCTCAAAAAAATTCCTGAAAAATATATATTGTTTGATGTGTTATAGTATTGACTAATTTCCAGAAAATGATCCAAAATTTAATTGTTTGTTAACTAAAAATGGTACCTTTGCTCTGTGTGATGGCAACAAATAAATCTAATAATATGGATTTTTTGTCCAAAAAATCTATAACTTGACATGGCATCATACTTTAGGTTACTGAACTCCTAGAAAAAAATCACTTGATTTCGACAACTTTAGAAACACACTTGTTCATAGGATCACAAGTAAGAGTCACAAGTTAATATAAAGTGAACTAAATCAATGATCCTATGAACAAGTGTGTTTCCAAAGTTGTCAAAATCAAGTGATTTTTTTTCTAGGAGTTCAGTAACCTAAAGTATGATGCCATGTCAAGTTATAGATTTTTTGGACAAAAGATCCATATTATAAGATTTATTTGTTGCCATCACACAGAGCAAAGGTACCTTTTTTAGTTAACAAACAATTAAATTTTGGATCATTTTCTGGAAATTAGTCAATACTATAACACATCAAACAATATATATTTTTCAGGAATTTTTTTGAGACATATTGTTTGTACTCTTAGTTCAAGTTCGAATTACTCTCAAGAAGCATGTAGAAATTCATTTAAATACAATTAAATAGTTACCGAACTCGAAAATTCATGAAAACTCTATGCAGCGACACTCATGCACTATATGATATGTAGAAATTGTACCAAAAGATTTATCCAACGTTCACACACAGATTATTCTGAAACGAAATTTCATAAGACCAAAAATTGAAAAAAGTTATCCCAAGCGGACTGGAAGGAAAAAGCGCTTGGGAAGGAAAAGCGTATCGCAAGCTGTTTCACAAGCGGTCGGGAAGGAAAAAGCGCTTGAGATGTTCCACGGCACAAGCGGTCGTGAAGGAAAAAGCGCTTGTGATGTTCTGCATCACAGGCGGTCTTCAAGGAAAAAGCGCTTGTGAACAGATGGATGCCTATGTGTCCCACGCAGGCGCGCCCCAAACAAAATTTTCATCTCCCTCCCGGAGGCGCGCCGCCAGACAAAATTTTCATCGCCCGCCTACCGCGCCAGCCGTGTCCTTCCCCGCCGCCATCCCCTTGCCGGCCGGAGGGCCGCGCCATCCTCGAGCCGAGCGGAGCGCCGCCGTCCCCGAGTGGAGCGCCGCCGTCCCCGAGGGGAGCGGCGCCGTCCCCGAGCGGAGTGCCGCCGTGCCCTAGCGGAGGCCCGCCGTCCCCGAGCGGAGGGGCGCCGTCCCCGAGCGGAGCGCCGCTCGGGGCGGAGCGGCGCCGTCCCCGAGCGGAGCGCCGCCGTGCCCTAGCGGAGGGCCACCGTCCCCGAGCGGAGGGGCGCCGTCCCCGAGCGGAGTGCCGCCGTGCCCAAGCGGAGGGCCGCCGTCCCCGAGCGGAGTGCCGCCGTCCCCGAGCGGAGTGCCGCCGTCCCCGAGCGGAGTGCCGCCGTCCGCCGTCCGCGAGTGGAGCACCGCCGTCCCCGAGCCCAGTGCAGCCACGGTTGTACCTGTTCCTGGGCCTTCTCGTAGTTGATTCTCTGCCTCACAGTTCACATATACGTACATCAATTGTTCTTCCTAGATGCTGCTCTAGTGCACTGGCCTTTACAGAATACAGTTGTTGTTCCTAGATGATAACAATACATGAACTGCCTCTTATGTTAACCTCTATTTGTTAGCATGAACTGCCTCTTATGTTCTGAGATAGCATGTATTCTTGCTCTGAATTGCATTGATTCATCCTTTTCAGTTACATAGAATTAGCTTAAATTTTTCTACTGATGTGCAGTGCTTGTATTTGTTACTAGGATGGATGATATGGACTTGACCGGTGTCTGTAACAAATCTAATGAAGACGCGACCAGACTCCATTGGCAGACATCAAGCAGTTCCAGTGAAGGCAGCGGGGAGGAGGATAGTCCTAGTGATGACAATCCTTCAACACCCATACCTCCGAGACAGAGAAAAACTTCAGATGAGCTTGATGCTGACTATATTCCCAACGAAGAGGAGGTAAATAGAAATCAGCCTGATAACTTAAATTATGTAGCATCTAAAATATGTCCATATATTAAAGGCCATCAATTGTTTGAATATATAGGTCTCAAATGAAGAGAAAAAAGAGGAGGCATGCTCTACGGGAAACACAGAGGAAGCTCCGGTGGCTGAATCATCTGTTTCACAGAAGCGGAAACGAGGGCCACGAGGTCCCAATCAGCTGAAGGCCGGTGCAGTCATGTACATAACAAAGCTCAATGCAGAGGGGTTTCCTGAAGAACCACTTGATGTGGTTACAAAGTTCCGAAATGCCTGTGGGGCTATTGTCAGAGATATAGTGCCGATCACACTTAAGAAGTGGAAGGATTTGGATGAGGACACCCGCAATAGGCTATGGGCTAAGATGTCAGAGTCATTCAGGGTCCCGAAAGGCACGGAGGATGCAGTAAGGAAGTCGATGCTCTCTGCTATGGCCAGGAGGTTTCGTGGGTGGAAGGTTGAGATGAATAGGGATTTTGTTAAGAAGAACAGGGTTCCTCCGCCGAAGAAAATGGGGAAAATCACACAAGCTCAGTGGGAGGAATTTGTTCGTCAGAAGACCGAACCGAAGGCCAAAGAGCTGAGCGAAACTAATTCTCAGAGAGCAAAGAAGAACAAACACCCCCATCGCCTCGGGTCAACCGGATATCTCCCTAAAGCAATGGAGTGGAACAGGATAATTGAGGAAGCTATGGCCAATGGCACTTTGGACCCATTATTAAAAGATATCGATGAGCGAGCTCTTCGTTGGATCTTAGCTCGTGCAGGTTTGACTAATGAGGGCAAACTGTTGCATCCAGAATTGGTTGGTGAAGTTGCAGAAAAAGTTCAAGAATATGCAGAAAAGAGAAAGAAGGGCGAGTTTAAGCCTCGGAGGGAGAATGACATACTAACTGCAGCACTTGGCACTCCTGAACACACTGGACGGGCTCGGGGAATCTCTTCTAAGATTTCCTGGAGAGAGGCATTTCCAGAGTATGCATCGTCATACAGGAAACATGAGAAGGCGAAAAGGACCCTTGAAGAGGCTATTGATGAAAGGGTACAGAAGGCTATTAGTGAAGCAATGAAGAGAATGAAGGAAACAGGATGTGTACCGAGTGAACAGCATCCAGGCCCCATGAGTCCACCTCTAGTCCCTAGCAGTGTAGGATCTGTGCAAAGCTTGGGATCGGGCACCAAGTTCCCTGTAGACTTCATTGTTGAGGACACGCCTTGCCGTCTTCATATTCCAATCAATCGATCTGGGACAAAAACAAAACAGGCTGCTATTGGTGTGGTAAAACCAGGACTGCTTTGCTGCAATGATAGTCCTGTTCCGCCATTCTATGCTGTGGTCCAAGTTCTAGAGATCACAGATAGTGGTTGTGAAGATTGGGAGATAGACTATCCAGTTGAGGGGATCATGACTTTGCAGCAAGCAGTGAATAAGTTGGTCCTTTGGCATCGACGCGACATTAAGTTGGGTGATGAGCTGATCTCAAGCCCCCTATCGCGTCATAAGTCACCAACACCAACTTCAACACCCATGCAACAGAAAGATAGTTCAATCCCCATGGTGCAGGAAAGTATAGCACCGGCCTCCCACAAAACTAGTGAAACAGTCATATCACCTCTGAAGAAGGCAGTTGAGGAGGGGGATGTGGACAGAATTGTTCCTCAGAATGTTGATGCTGACATTAGAAAGGAAGCAAAGGTTGACACCAATGTTGCAGGGCCAAGTACTTCAAAGAAAATTCATCAACAAATAGCCACTGACAATGTCAAGAAACCGGCAGAAGTTGTGACACGCTACTTGGAAAGGTTGAAGAGAGTTATGACAGATCAGTCAAAAGCAGAATCAGCATCTTGTGGAGTACGCACACGGTCCCAATTAAAAGACAAGCTCGAGGTATGGGAAGAAGATGGAATGATTCATACTCGAGATTCATTACGTCTTAAAGTCGATATCCCGATATACAAGAAGGAGGATGTTCCTCCTAAATTTGAGAATGGGAGGCCGTTCTTGACAACGGTGCAACTTTCTAAGTTGTCGGCTGCAGAGATTACAATGCATGAGTGGTACATGGTGGCTAGCAACAAACACAAACTCGAGGGCTTCTCATATG
Organism: Panicum hallii; assembly: GCF_002211085.1. Taxonomy (NCBI): domain Eukaryota; kingdom Viridiplantae; phylum Streptophyta; class Magnoliopsida; order Poales; family Poaceae; genus Panicum; species Panicum hallii. The sequence goes on along the minus strand of NC_038044.1, from coordinate 7,261,962 downwards.
TTGTGCCAGATGATGCATTTTGGAGCAAAGATAATGTAGATGCTGTGCGGTATTTATTCTTTGACGATCTGTGGTCGTTGTACCATCGAAAAAGGATGGAAACCAACTACTTAACCCTCTTTTGCTTGTAAGTACCTCTAAACTTTAATGTCTGTTAGTTTTGTACAGCACAGATTCTAACAATTATTGCTTCTTACATGTAGGATGCAGTACATAGATGGTAAGAAGAAACAACTTCAGACAGGGTTTCTTGATCCATTGATGATATCCCAAGCTCGCTACAAAGAAGTTGTTCGGAGACATGGAGAAGAATACAAAGACCTTGATGATGATGAATTTGAGAGAGCAGTCAAAAAGAATCAAAGAAAAAAAAAGAGGCTAATGGCAGCATACATCGGGCGAGCCATGTACAATCATGTACAACATGGCAAGGAGTTAATAATAGCTCCGCACCACTTTAAGTAAGTTCTCCACATGGTTTTGAACTACAAATTATGGCAATCGTGATCTTAACATGTGTTTTCGTATATGTATATGTAGTGACCACTACATTTGTATCAAGATCTTTCCAAAGAGTGGTACAGCCATGGTCTTCGACTCGCTGAGAATGCAAAAGGATGCATATAATGACTTCTTGAAGATTTTAGAGAAGTATGACTATTTTACACTTGTACTTACAACTTAGCAAATGTATTGTCTTAATCTCACAATGGTATTCTTATATGCAACGCATACCGTTTTTATTACAAAGATCTTGGCGGCGAGCATCCAGAGGACAAGCCTAATTTGTCAATATCATTATGTTCAACCAGTCAGAAACAACCTCCTGGTACTGTCCTGTGCGGTTATTATGTATGTGAATGGAGTCGTGTCAACCGTGAGGATGTAAGTTCCCTATCATTGTCTATGTTTCAATTTTTTTATTGCAGCCCATGACATTACTATTACAAAGCACCTTTCGCTTTCATTCCAGGTTTCTAAATCCAACATCAAGGATGAATCGCAAGGAAGAGATATGGCTACTGTCGGCGTGGCTAAGGTTGTAAGAGACTTGCTTTCCTTTTTGCACCGTGAAGTTCTTCCCCCAAATGGACTACTCTTCAATGAAAAGGGAAAGTTGTCTGATCTCCCAGAATTGTACAATCTAGCTCACAGTGTTTAGACCTTGAATTTGTTTAGCTTATGTCATGTGTGGCCTGTTCTTCAATGTTGATGTATGGACTTGAACTTGAGCTGCTGTAAATTATGGTTTGGTGATAATACTACTGTTGTCGTTCTGTGAATGTGATCTGTGATTTGTATGAATCTGTATATCTATTTGCTGTATGAATCTGGATATGATTTATGAATGCAAATTGAATTTGGATATGAATCTGGACATATTAAACCGCTTGTGATGTGTTAGATCACAAGCGTCTGGGCTTGCAAACCGCTTGTGATATGTATTTATCACAAGCGGTTGGGCTTAAAACCGCTTGTGATATGTTCCTATCACAAGCGGATTGGCTTACAAACAGCCTGTGATATGAATTTATCACAAGCGGCTCAGCTCAAAACCGCTTGTGATATGTTCCTATCACAAGCGGATTGGCTTATAAACAGCCTGTGATATGTTCGTACCACAAGCGGTTTTTCTTCCAACCCGCCTGTGATGTCTCTGAAACACAAGCTCAGTGTTTGTTTCTCACAAGCGGTCCATTTAGACCAAACCGCCTGTGATGTTGGCCTATCACAAGCGGTTTGTTTGGAAGAAACCGCCTGTGATGTTGGCCTATCACAAGCGGTTTGTTTGGTAAAAACCGCCTGTGATGTGTGTCTATCTCAAGCGGTTTTTGATCGACCGCCTGAGATGTTGTTTTACATCACAAGCGGAGCGTCTCAAGCGGTTCCTGAAAGAGCTTGTGTAGAGGCTAACCGGACCGCTTGCGTAGAGCTTTATTGTAGTAGTGTGAAAAACCAAACTCTATTGGACTTCTCATCACCAGCTTCGTGCCTAAGCTTGCACGTTTTCTGCAACCATGTCTATCTAGCTTTACGTGCTGACTTGGTTATTTGAAGTGTTGAACGGATGCATGACTACATGCCGTCCTTGTTACGTCACGGTAGTCTACTCCGCTTTAACCATCTACAGGCAGCATCTGCCAACCTGAACCTGTGTTCACATGATCGATCGTTGGAAAGAGTCGCACAACGACCGATCAAGCAACAGTAGGCTGCATCATCACAAAGCAGCTGCTGGAGCCTATAAATAACACGGTCGCGGATCACCCATCTCCATATCTCGCAGTTTTCGAGTGCGCCATCGTCGATTGATCGCGATCAGAAGGGTGAGAAGAAGAATAGTGGAGTAATTAATAATCTGCCCAAGATGTGGCGAGGTGCCAACAACAATGTTGCGGCGCGTGTGGTCGTGGACGGCGAGGTCCATGTCGAGAGGGTGGAGAAGATCGAGGTGGTCGTGGACGGAGTAACGCCACCACCGACAACAACGGCGGCGATCGTCCTGCCTCCGCGCGGCCCTCCGGCCACCGCCGCCAGCGGAAAGGCGGCGGTGCCTGACGTGAACGAGCTGGCGGAGGAATTCATCCGGAGGAACAGGGCGGCGTTCCAGGGAGGGACTGTCGACGATCACGGCCAAAAGATCATGTAAATAAACGTTTGATCGGACATGCATCTATGCGTATGTGTGTAGGCATAACTTGGTGTTTCATTGCCTGTCCTGAATCGGGTGTGATCGTCCGTGCATTCTGCAGTCTGTATAAACTATTAGATACCCGTTGTGTTTTGTGTCAATAGCCTGATCGGCCGATCCGAATCTGGGGAGCAAGTTCGCTGTCGTGTACTTCAACTTATCAGTTGAGTGTGGGTCTCTAACTGGCATGCAAATTTTGTTTTCTTAAAGGAAAAGATGCTCTATGATATGATATCTGTGAATGTAGATTTGTAAAATGCTCATTTTTATGTTACTGTCAACAAATTGAAGAAGGAAAAGAAACCCAGTTTGGTGTACCTTTACTGCAGGACCAACATCCACTCAATATAATGGTCAGCCAAGACTGCACCTATGAGCAACTTCATTGCAAACTTCGTGCTATTGTAACACGCTTCACTAAAAGCGGATGCACATAAACCGCACCTCTTTTGAGTGTGTAACTAGCATGAAAGTTCTGTTTTCTTCAATGAGAGGTGGCCTTACAAAATACCTTGCGAATGTACTAGCTAGTAGTTTGCCGTTGCATAAAAAAGTGTAGACTTGTAACATGCTTACTTTTATGATATGTGTTAACAATAAATTGGCGCAATAACTTCCACGCCCCATCAAGACTTCATAATCTCTAAGTTTATCTTAAAAAGGCTGAGCTGGAAATGCTTTCATCACAATGCCGCCAGTTTATGGCAAAGATGACACCCCATCAAGTAGGGTTCTAGAATCAAATCCCAAGTTGCTGGTTTCAAGTATAAATAAGTTCTTGAATCTAAGACAATAAAGCTCATTGATATTTTATTACAAAGTTCGATATTTCGAGTTTAAGTGCTATGTGCACAAGTTTGTCTCATTGGAGTTTCCAGCAATTAATCTAGAAAAACCTACCACACGAATAAATAGTACTATGGAAAAACAAACATGACATTCAGCATCATCACCAAATACATAATTGAGGAGCAATCATATATACATATATATATATGGAGTATTTGCCAGGAAATTATCATCATTATGCAGCTGGTTCCAGTAGTAGTATTCCCCCGGATGCTTCCGGCCGCAATGTCTGAAAGCCTGAAACACACCGGAGACACTCCCCCCAAGAGGAAGGCATCGATTCAAAGAGTGTCTAAACAGCAAACATGCATTTCCTAGTTCAACATAGACAGCATTTTGATCTGTCAATCAGCAACCAAACTCTCCCGGACTTTGCAGCGCTCTCATATCTTTATTACGTGTATGGACTGGTTGACATAGGCGGGCATTGCACAGTAGCTATTAGTCTTTACTCCACTTTAAGAATCTAGTGGCTACTCCATGTTCACATCAGAAAGAGTTGCGATCGATCCAAGCAACCTGCTCCAGGAGTTGGAGCCTATAAATACCAGCCTATAAGTACAGAATAGGCTGGTAGTTCGGGTACCTAACCTGCTTTAGTTCCGGTTATGGAACCGGGACTACGAATCCGGAACTAGAGACCCGAATAATTCGTCCGGGTCCCAGACTACGAATCCGAATGATTAGTCTCGGTTCTCGCATCCGAGACTAAAGTGTCCATGCAAGCAAAAAATTACTCCGCACCCAGGATTCAAACCTAAGATCTTTTGCCTCACGCATAGCTTTCTTACCACCCTACCTACACAACACATATAACTGTAGTTGGGATACCTTACTTTTGAACTAACCTGTGGAGACTCCTTTAGTCCGGGTTGATAGCACCAACCGGGGCTAAATGATGACCCTTTAGTCCTGGTTGGTAACACCATCCGGGACTAAAGAGAGGCTTTTAGTTCTGGTCAGAGGCTCCAACCGGAACTAATGTTCCCCCAGCCATCTAACTTTTAGACCCGGAACTAATGCATCCGTTAGTCCTAGATCTAACACTGGCCGAGACTAATATCAAAGATGAAAAACCTATTCTGTAGTAGTGCACTGATCGTCAATCGACCGATCAAAGGAAAAATAAACCTTAAACAGCTCAAATTCGATCATTAATCCTCACCTCCACTCAATTTCCTAGCAGAAGTAAATACTGGTAAGATATATAGTAGTGGGATACAGAGAGCTAGTGGAAGTCAGGATGTGGCGAGGCGGCAACAATGGTGCGCGTGTGGTCGTTGTCGAAGGTGAAGTCCATGTTGAGGAGGCGGAGAAGCTCGAGCTCGTCAAGAACAGGATACCGTCAGCGCCTCACCTTGGTGAGGCCGGCCGGGTTACCACAGCCACCGCTGCTGACGGCAAGGCAGTGCCGGACGTGGACGAACTGGCTGCGGCTTTCATCAGGAGGAGCAAGGAGGCGTTCCAAGGGATCAACGGATAACGCCCGAAAGGTCTTAAAGTTTGATCGAACATGTATCCTGATCACCTCATGCAGATATACAGAACCAACAAGTATTTCCTGAACATATACATAGTACTTATATTTGAAGCCCTGTGTGTGTAACATGAAGACCAGCATATAATTGATGCATGTTTTCAGTGGCATTGTCATCTCTGCGGATGCAACTCTGTGTAATATTTATTTTTCTGTAATAGTTAAGAGTTTACTGCATGGTGAGATAGCTATGACTATACCTCTATAAAATATCAGGTAACCAAGCAACCTTCAAACTAAACGAGTTGCAAAATGAAGTGATCCAAATATACAATGAGTTCATTGAGTTCTTCGAGTTCGGAGCCGATCTAACCACGTTTTTTAATTAGCTTCAGGCTTCAGCCACAAGCATGTCCTAAGACCGGCAACGCAACGAGGCCCCATCAAGTTGGATTGGAGAATGAGCTCATCAAATTTGGAAATCAAACCATATTTTAGCTTCCGATCACAAGCTTTTGTCATCCTAAGAAGCTCGCTCTGCACACTAAGCTTCCAATTTACATGGACGGTTTGGGATGCATAGGAGTTATGGAAGGAGAGGAGGATGCCTAGGCTTTGATCTTTTAGATAAAAGCATAGACTTTGATACAGATTATTATACTTAGCTAGCAGTAATCTGTGTTGTGAGATATGCACGGAACAAGTGTTCTGATCCAATCCAACTGAACAAGTACATAAATTTCAGACTTTCAGCATGACACATGAGCTAACGCAGCATAGAAACAAGCGGCAATTCACAAATAAACATGTGTTGGTTCTTAAACTTTTCATGGAGTGTGTCGCCCAAGTTCATGAACTTTAAAATGTAGATTAAGGCCTCAAACTTGTTGAATGCGTCATCTAGTCCCAAAGTTCCCAAAATACCCCTAGGATTGCTGACGTGGAATATCCGAGTGGAGATTTCCATATTAACAAGTCAAAATTGTAGGGGTAATTTTGGCAATTTAGACCTAGATTGTTTGTATTTTTGAAGTTATTGGACCTATATAACAATCCACATGTTTAAGGACCGTTGTGCATATCACTCACAAATACTCCTTCCATTCAAAATTATAGGTCACTAGCCTATCAATCCGTGTTCCCACACGGACTAATTAGAATTAATATAAAGATAAAGCTTATAGCTAATAATTATAATTATCTATCTCTCGCCTCTTTCATCTATTAAATATTATAACACATGTTCTAAAATACATATTTGTCATTATTTAACTACAATAGATTTCATTTTGCATCACACCTCCATGTGTGTTTGTGATATATTTAATCGAACCATTTATTTGTGAATTGGTATTCTTATCTCTTCCATCCGTACATGAATACATGGTGAAACGTAAATAATATATTAATAATGATAGAAATAGTAATTTAGAATTTTATATTGGCAAACTTTAATATTTTATTATAATTATAGAATTTAGATTCAGATTTAAAGGTTATTTTAACTTTTAATAATGACATAATTGGATAATTTATATGCAAATTTAGGGGTTATTTGCATTATTTACACAAAGATTAGGGGTAATTTACACGAAGATTAGGGGGTTACTTTAAATTTTTTTTATAATGGCAGAGGTGGGTAATTTAGATACATGTTTAGGGGTTACTTTAGTCTATTTGCATAATGACAGAGGTGGATAATTTATTAGGAAAGATAACAGATCTAATGACTATTATGATTAGAGTTGTCAGACTGATAGTCGGATGTTTTTTATTTTCGTGAGAATTTCTAAGATTTCTCTATTTTTTTAGAGTGTGCATCTAGTATTCTAGGTAGCTTCACGTGAAAGCTTAAAAAGAGTTTTCAATTAGTAATAGTAAGATCCTTAACGACCTACATGAGCTCAACACGTACATGTAACCCCTGCATGGAGACAAATATATTTAGCAATAAACCTGTCAAGGTGATCGATTGGACTACGAAGAAATTCGGCATCCAAACTTTTTCTTTGGTGGTTGAGCCCATCTAGATTCGAGATGCTCAATGTTGGTCTCTTCTGAATTATTTGGCATGGAGCGTGCAGCACGCTGCTGCTTTATCCCAGCTCTTGAGATGAAGATGAGCACGCGATGCACGCAAGAAATAAATAACTTGTGCACTTTGCAAATTGTTTAACAATATATACTAAAAGAATACTGAAAAGTTTATTTGCTGAAGGTTTAAATTATTTTCGAACATGCAATGCGGTTGATCAACCGGTGATCCAGGAAGAATAATTCGGAAGATCTCGACTTTATTTGCCCCAGCTGGTTTCCTCTTAATTTAACTAGATCTCCCGTGTCTGAATTTTTTGGATTCTACACCTCTTTTCTCTTTCTCTGAAAATCTTAAGTGCTGCTTTAGCAGACGGGCATGAGGGGTTCTGAAAATCATAAAAGTACCTTGCTGCATCTCTCCAACGCTGCTGCCGTCGTGCATATTTTCAACACCACGGATCCTCATGGATTCTTATCTACCTGAACTCTAGAGTACCTGGCGACTGGCGTACTTGCTAGGCCATTTGGTTTCTTGGTGGAGAAAAAAGTTCTTCTATTTTATCAAGCCAAGATGCAGACTACCTATATAACTATATTATTTAATCGGAGAGTCCATATATACCACGAAGTTCATCCCATCCCATGCTACACAATCGGCGTCAATAGTAGCTCAGATTATATTCCAAGCTACGTGCACTACTGTTAGCTTGGGCTGAGCTTGATTAAGATGCCCTTTGAGTACCCGATGCGAATTCGGTAATGATATTTCCACATGCATGTGTGAGGTTCTGCCAAGATGCTTACAAAGATCACTCTGCACAGCAACGACCGAACATATTTTGGCAGCATAAAGAAAAGCATTAGAACTGAGACTGAGAGCACTGCAGCTTTGATTTGTCACTGATTGCTCTCGATCACTGCACACCAGCATTATCTCTGCACGCAGAGTCCCTCCAGAACACGCCTCCTAGCTAGCTTCCAGCCTATAAATGGAGGCCACAACCACAACCAAGGTCAGAGGAACATAACAATTTAGGGTCGTTTCCAATCCAGAGAAGGAAGGAAAATGTTCCGCAGCAGCAACCCTAGGGCGAGCGTGAGCTCGAGCAATGAGCTCCCGGTCGAGAGTGTGGTGAGGGTGAAGAAAGTGGAGAGGATCGAGGCCTACAACGTCGCCACCAAGCCGTCGCAAACGGCGACGGCCAAGGTAACCAGGAGCCTGACCGTCAGCGTTGTTCGGGTGGGAGACGTGGATGAAAAGCCCGACGGCTTTTTTGTCTCGGTGCCTATTGTGCACAACTAGTAAAATCTGTTTCGTCAGGCAAAGCCCATAGTACCTACGGCTACGTATATGTATCCGTCGGGAAAAATAGTGGCTATGTAAGTCGGGCGCTCCAGCCGTACGCCAGCAGTGTGAGCTTACGGGCGTGTGTGTTTCCAAGAAGCTTATGGTGCGAGCTTTCTTGTTATAAAACTTGCATTGTGCAACTGCTTGGTCATATGAGTCAGCCACTGCAGTTGCTATCTCAAAAATTCACGGAATAAACACTTTGGAACATATGGTTTCTTCACTCTTACTCTTTTCATCTGCAGCATGATATAGGCACCCATACGCATGCTTCCGACCTTTGCAAAATGGACAATTCACACACTATTTTCCTGTGCGATAGTCTAGTAGACTGTCAATGTTAAGAATAGTAACGATATATAGTTCAGTTCTAAAAAGGTAACTGAATATAAAAATATTACCATCATGACTTTACTTGACTACCTTTGGAATTTTCTTTTTGTATATGAAAATAGAGATTCAGCAAGAATCATACTAGGCCGCGATCAAAGACCATATAACAACTGCTAGTAATTTGCTAGAAGAATCAACCATGGACAGCTAGCTAGTACTATTCTTCATCCCCAGAATGCAACCACCAATAAGCAGTAGATCTCCTAAGGCCAATCTGTCGAAGATCAGAGCTCTTTTTAAAGAGCCACAAACATATCTTCCTACAAAAGCCAGAATGCTGATTCTCCCTACAGCTGCAGCATGCCCATGCTATATATGATTCACTATGTGTCTATATTCTTCCTAGTGTTTTCCTTGTTTAATTCTGGGAGATGCAGGCTAGACTGTTGCGACGAGTCCAAGTCTTGCATTTTGGAGTCTAGAACGAACCTGATGCTTCTCACAACCAATGATCGATGATACACCTTTGCGCTGATTTGGCGTTGGAGCAATGTGGAGCCGTATAAGCAACCTATCACCAGATCATAATTTCCTTTCCTAGAAAAATAGAGTGAAAAGAATATTACAAAATCATCTGAAATCACGAATTCATGACCACCTTGATCAATAAAACTTCCTTTATCGAGAAAATGTTAGATGACGATAGAAGTGTCGACCTCTTTAAGATGACGACCTTTTCCATAGAAGTAAACTTCCTTCTTCTCTCTATTTTCTTTACTGAGACAGAGCTGGAAAAAAAGACTCCCATGAGGATGTGGCCCCTGATGTTTCAGCCTCTGTGATAGTGTGTTTGTCACAAGCATATAATCTTGCACTTGTGATTTTGTAACAAGACATGCATACTACTACAATACATACTTAATGATTTAGTTGTCTGAGGGGTCTTTCCCTTTTCTAGTTGATTAAAAATTTAAATTTTAATTAAATAAGAACCTGAATTCCTGAAAGACATCGAACTTACTGAAGAGTGCAGGAGCATGCTTCTGCGGAGAAACAAACATACTTAACCAACACCAATTTCATGCTGATGTACAATTTCTCCACTTGGTGGAAACTTCTAGTCGACGCAGGAATCAAGAACTTTTGATCAATTTCTACAAAGGAATCTGCATCATTCCACCCAACTCTTGTGTACTTTTTAGGCACCTTCCTGTCCCTTGCTCATCGACTGATCCTTATCTGCATGTCAGGACCTTCTAAAATATCTACTCTGTTGCTAATGTTGGGTTCGGATAGATCGAAACCAGACAGTGATAAGTGAGAGGAAGAGCAAGCCAAGTAAGCAAATGAGCAAATAGGCAAAAGGTTATTTTCTCCAAGCTCTAGAGCTCTAAGGACGAGACGGTTGTTTATATTTATTCTATTGATAGGGTCAAATATTATAAGAAGATCCCTGAGATTTATAAAAGAGCCCACAGGACTGAAAGAACCGTGATGTCATCTATAAAGGGGTGAATAGGTGTACCTACAAAATTTTTACTCCAAGGCAGCGGATAAAATTCACTGCCTGCCAAACTCGGAACTTCCAATTTAGCAAATCCGGAACTTTCAAATTTGAGCAAGGCAGTAGATGAACTCGAAACTTCCAGATTTTACAAACCGAAACTTCCGGGTTCACGTAGAGCAGAGTGAACATAATAAATTTAGAGCGAGTAAGTTCAAACCCCCGGATGCAGAGTATGCTTAGCGAAGTTTCTGAAGCAGATCCATACAGATCCATACAGTTTCTGCACACAGAAATACTATCAACTAAGTAGATCAACCAATTTCACAAATATCACAAAAGTACAATGAGAGGCAAAAAGGTGGGGCACACAAAGATTTGTTTTTACAGAAGTTTAGATTCATTGCTTGCCACCAAAGCTGCTACTAAAGCACAGTGAATCTACTCTCCGTTGGGGAACTCTTTAGGATGTGAGTCTATTCCACCTCACTCCTACTGAGTTGGGTCTTCTTCCAACTACTTCCCCAATTCACTAAGCTTGCTTCTTCCCTTGCGGAAGCAAAGCGCAACCTGCACAAACTTCCCGCGGCTCACCACACGATTGGGAGCTCCCCAGGTAACACCTAGCCGTCTAGGAGCCAAAACTCCAAGAGTAACAAATGTGAAACACAAGATTTCGACTAAACTCAAGTGCTCAAGGTTTGCTGTGCTCTCTAGTGCTTTCACACTTTCACTCACTCAAATCCAATTCAAAGATATTATAAGAATCACACAATCTCACAAAGAGAGGTTGGGGAGAGCTCAACAAGGCTACCAAACTTTCTTAGGATGACCAGCAAGCAGCATAGTAATGCCTGGAACAGCAGCCTATCAAGGAGAGGGTTCAAGAGTATAAATAGCTGGGTCCAAAGAAACTAGTCGCTATGTGATAGTTAGAACCCGGTACTTCCGAGTTTTCAAACCTACTAGCCGTCAGTGCCATGTAAGCAAAACCCGGAACTTCTGGGTTGGGAAAGCTGGAACTTCCGGGTTGCCCTTGTTAATTTCACCCAATGTGCACTTGAGACTTTTGTATCTCTCTCAACTTACTTGGGTTACTTGAGCACTGAGACTAAACCAAAATACAATGTGATGCATCACTCTTGATAGTACGGCACATCTGTACTCAAGATAAAAAATAGATTATATTTCAACCACTTAAGTTTCTTACCATGCCGTGCGTTGATCATTCTCAATCTGAGAAGTGCATCCAACTTGATTTCTGTAACTTACATCCTTGAGCCAGTGACTTGAACCATTATCTTTAAATGAAATCCACTTCTAGTTCAAATCAACATCTTCAGTGTAAGATTCTAGAAACATTGATACTTGCTAATATAAACACCATATATAACCAAGATTCTTCAAGTTGAATCAAAAAAGTTTCTTCACCTTAGCGTTGGTGCCTCGGCACAAACCAATTACCCTTCGCCAAGCTTAGCCCCTCGAAAAACTATCCCGAATTCCAACTCTTCATCCTTGCATCACATAAAGTTCCATATAGATTTGTATCATAATTAAATCATCAGTGAAATCCATTCTTTACAATTCTTTGCAACTTATATCTTCTATTGATAGATTTTCCATTTCTTCACAAGAAATTTCTTTCTAGTGTTATAACTTTGTCAACAAGCTTCATTTAGATATGAGAATAAATAGTTGTTATCAAACACGTGACTCAATCCATATAGTATTTATTGCTTGTCAATATTGTTACTTTAATCATAGCCTAGTCACGCATCTTGTCATATGAGCCTTTTGTATTTACTTTCAATATCTTTCATCACAAATATTCTATTGATATAATAATCACTTCCTGCTCATATACTCAATAAGTTGATTAGTTCTTTAATCGTGGTGTCATTCAATTCATCAATAACCCACTAGGGGCCTAGATGCACTTTCAGGGACTTACAAATAGATCTCTGGATGTGCAATTAAGTTGTTAGACCTCGTAAACAAACCCCAAGACCCCTGACTTAGTCTCTTTTATACAAAAGGGGATCCCTAGCCTTAGCTGATGACCTAACGCGCACCCCAACAGTAGCCCCTCGTCTATTCGATCTCGGCTGGCGCAACAAGGCCGAGTAGCCGATCCTATTAAAAGAGGCATATCTACAATCCGGCTCCCGATTGTAAGAAATATCCTTTGCAACCCCTACATATGTGCCTCGCTAAAAACTCTAGCCCAAAAATCCAGTGGGAAAAAAAGGCATGGAGAAAAGAGCATGCACATGCATCGATTTACACAAGCGCTAGTTTTAGACCCTCTAGAGCTTTGATTTCGAGGGCCGTTTGGCTCTTGAGCTTCGATCGGCGGGTGGCTTCTCTTTTGAGTTTCGTATAGAATTCCATCGTTCAAGATGAACTGGTCCTCCAATATATCTCCACAGTAGGCCTGCTCCAAGAGCCAACATAGTCGGAGTAGACCGCTACATCTTCAAGTCTTCTCTCACGAGCGCCGGACAAGACTCTATTGTCTGAGATGAACTGGTCCTCCAGTACACCCCCAGCCCCTCTTGGCTGGTGCTCGTGAGATAAGCTTCGCATGTAGTTGAAGTAGTCGACGTAAAATGACCTAGAGGTTTAAGTAGTGGTCGAAGGTTATGCTGTTGCCATTGAAGTTGACGACGAGCCAGCGAGCTCTCGAGCCGAAGTGGCGATGGAGGCGAGGTTGATGGCAATATCGAAGGTCATGACGATGAAGTCGAAGTTGACCACAAGCCCTTGAAGCCGAAGTGATGATTGAGGTGAAGGTTGTGATGAAGGTCAAAGCCTCGAGCTAAAGTAGCGGCGACGAAACGAGACAGATTTTGAAAAAAGAACTCAAGCTCAACTTAATAACCTTAGAGTGATAAGTGAGAGAGAGAGCAAGCTAAGTGAGCAAGTGAGAAAATGGGTAAAAGGTCCTCTCCTCCAAGCCTTAGGGATCTATTTATAGAAAGGAGGAGGCGGTTGTTTACATTTATTCCATTAGTGGGATCAAATATTATAAGAAGTTTCCTGGAATTTCTAAAAGAGCCCCTAGGACTTACAAATAGGTCCCTGGATGTGCAACTAAATCCTTAGACCTTGTAAATAAGCCCCAAGACCCCCTAACTTAGCCTCTTTTACGCAAAGCGATCCCTAGCCTTAGGTGATGGCTTAAAGCGCACCCCAAACAGCTAACCCTCTTTTGCTGATTTAGGCTTCACTTGAAATGCAGAATGGTCAAGAAAAATGTTGCTCATGCACATGAAACAGCACAATTTAAAAAACCTGATGCTAACAAGATAAGTTGCTAATGTGACACAGGTGATTAGATCAATGTGATGGTGCGTAGTGTTCATCTATTTTGGTAAGCCGGCAATGGCAAACACGGTCTATTCTCAGGTTGATTCGACATCATTCGAGTCTTGGCAGAGTTGCGTGTTGCCATCGAAAAGTGTTAGCACCTGATATTAGCATGCACACTTGTCAAATAATGAGGAGTTAGAACTCCACTAACAAGAACCTGAGATTATGTGTAGTCACTCGTGTCCGATACGGAACAAGAAGGTTTCATGATTAATTAATCTACCTACTAGAGTAAAGTTAGGTCTCCAAAGATCGATATCGTATTTGCACTTAATTGGATTCTTTCCTTTTGCCAATTGACACCTACACGGCTTGCTTGCAGATATTCTGTACGTTGGCGATGTTGTATCCCTGATCACCTGACAAAAATTGTAGGGGAAAAGAGGGGAGGCACTGAATTTAAATTTTGTTCAGCAATGTTTTGTGTTCCATGAAATGGACATGATCAAAGAAACTGAAGAATTAGCAAACATTGATCCCCATGGTCCTACTCAAGGCCGCAAGTCATGTGACAAACCAAATTAGGTGAGTAGTGCAATCCTGGAGCTAAGCCTTGGCTAAACCTGAGAAAACTGATGTTCAGCTACAATATGCTACAATCTCTCTTGTGATGTAGTACATCTGTATAAATGGTTTCGCCAGTGCACTATGTATGGCACCTTAGTACCTTACCTGTCCCGACCAGCAGATCCCAAAATCAATCAGGCCTTGACAGAAACATCAAATATGCACAAATGGATACCTAACTTCTAACTATTAGATCCTGATCTTTGGACTGTTCAGAGACAGAGAAGGGTCAGCTAGATTATTCACCCTTGAACTCTCCCTTCCATGAAGCTACTTGCCTTCGTTGGAGACATGCACAAGCCTTTTTTACTTTCGAGTATGTGGTTGAAATTTAAGGATGCTAATGTATTCACACTAGCCGGAGCTTTGGAGGCTCTGCCCATTGTCAAGCTAACTTGTACCTACTGCATCTAGTAACCAAAGTCAACATATGAAAAAAAAATACTGCATCTACCTTTAATTCTCACTAATATCACAGTGAATAGTACAAACCCCCACAGGGCCTATAAATGGAGACCACCACCAGCACCATGGAAGGCAAGCAACCTCAACAATTCATCCTGCTAGTGCTAGCCTCCTCTCTTGCGACAAACCAGTAAACACACACCATGTTTCGCAACAAGAACCGTTTTCTTGCCGACGGTGAGGTGAGCGTGCAGAAGGTGGACAAGATTGAGCCTGTCTACAACCTGGTCAGAAGACCTTCTATGTACACCAACCCGACGGCGGTGACGGTGGTGGCAAAGCCACCTGCTGATGTTGAGGTCTCTGGCCAGAAGATGTTTAGGGTCCCGCTTGAGGGTGTGCCATCGAAGAAAGATATCGATGACTACATCGCGATGAAGAAGAAGCAATTTGTTGAGCCAGACCCTTAGTTTGTCTCAGAAGAGATGAAAAGTCTAAAAGCCCAACTCTGGTGCTCATGATTTAATGCTCTCTATTTATACATATAGCACAGCTTTGTACTATGTAAGTCAAGTAGCACCAGAATGTCATCTATGATATACTGCTTAATTTATGCATAGTACTGCACATATGTATCATGTCCGGCGCTTCTTGCTTTATGATATACATACATATATAACAAGATATGATTAGTTGATCTTATATATAATATATATATCTTTATCTACCAGTGTTCAACAGCTATTGGTTCAATCTAAGATAGTTACTTTCTGAAATCCCTTTCTTTATTGGTAATATGAATTTTTAATTTTTGAATGGCCTGCAGCAAAAGTTCAGCAGATCGACAAAGACTTACATGCACATCTGTAATGCCATCGATTTTGATCAAGCAGTGCACCAACTTTAGTTTTTGTCTTTTTATATGAGAAGTGCTGGTCTGTTTCCCAAAGCAGGAATGAGACACTTCGAACAAATTCTTCGTGTTCTTTTCACTTGTGGGACATTGAGATTAAGCAACTTGTCCTTTATTGATTGAAAATGATATGTAGGGTCTCATCTCACATGATGATGATCAGGACAATCTAAAATATCTCAGTTCGTTAGGGCATCCTCTAATCTTATGAAGGTGTCTAACATTTACATGAATGTTGGATGGTTATAAGTTTCTAGCCCTCATTCAATCACACCAATGATAGGTCTTCTAGAACAAAGGTATTTTTGCAAATGCCACATTATTTTTTTCATTTGAGTTACAGATCAAGATGAACCATTGGAGGACGATCGAACAACTAGCGAGTAGCATAAGTGAGAGAGAGATAAACAAGTAAATGGAGTCTTGGCTGTGTGCAGTCGCAAAGACCATAATTCCTTTTTTTCTAAATGTTTAAATGAAAATCACTTGTGATTGTGGCTGCAACTTTGATCTCCATTTTGATCGCGATCGCCACGAGTATAATTGATCGACGGATGGCATAGATCCCAGTGCTGTATGAGCTCCCTAGGCTATGATCATCAGCAAGCTGTATCCGACAGGAATTATATTATTAGTCCCACTTGCAATGATATCTTCTGTTTTGACGGAAATTAAGGGTCCAACATTTCGAACAATTTCTGTGGGAACAGACAATGAACAGGCACAGATTCCACTTACGCTTTTGGATTTTCAGGAGATGGGGCTTTCCATGATTTTTCTGCTTGCCGACCATCAACCTCTTAAAAATAGAGCCGGCATATTTATGCTTTTAGAATGAACATCTCTGTGATAGGATTAAAAATTAAATTTACTGACTGGGACGTAGGACTAGCCTGTCATGGTTCTTAAACGATTGCCAGTCAGTTATTTGGGACCGAAAACAAGGGCTAGATTCTTGGTGACATATCTGATTCCAAATATATATATTGGTTCAGTAGCCTTCCCCACCTTTCTAAATATGCTATACCAAAAACTCTAGATACATGAAGAGTAACAATGTCATGTTATCCACTTTACTACTAATATTTATGCAAAAGTTTAAAATGAGTTAAAAATTTTTATCAGAGGAAGTAGCACATCCGCATGCAATGGATATTGTGTTTAAATAAGGAGTTTGGATCTTAGATTCTTAGTAGGAGGGGTCAAGGTTGCAATTAATTCCATTACCAGTCAGTTTCTTGGCACTTTCCCAAATCCTACTATATGCTCTTGATTCATATAGATCAGCTGCATGTAATTAACTAGCTGATTTAATTGTTTCCTCTGCTTTCTAGTTGATTTCTTGAAGTCTTTGAAGGATGCTCACTTAATTTGCTTGTCATGTCAAATTACGTGCAGACAGCTAGCTGCAATTTGTGTAGATATGTCTGCAAGATATGATTTTGTACTTTTAAGCATTGTTATAGATGTACAATCACTCTTTCTTCATAATCATGTTAATTTTATCTAATCAGATTCCACCACCAAACTAATTGGGTAGCGGAGATTCCACACTAGTAGACAGTGCCACTGGCCAATCTGAACTGCAACTTAATGGTTAAAATTATTTGCAAAAGTGCAACTTTTTTTTTGTTGGCGAGTGAGCTCCATTTCCACTTAGCGCGCGAGGTATAGGTAGTTCGGCCG
Source organism: Panicum hallii (assembly GCF_002211085.1). Lineage (NCBI taxonomy): Eukaryota > Viridiplantae > Streptophyta > Magnoliopsida > Poales > Poaceae > Panicum > Panicum hallii. The sequence continues at coordinate 7,244,776 of NC_038044.1, read as the reverse complement.
AACAGGGGAGCTAGTAAAAAAAAGAGGCACTGCCAGTAGTAGTGCAGTGAAACTAACATGACTGTTGTCCTTCTGTCATGGATTATATATGCACAAAATATATATGTGCCCACACATTCTTCCTACACTTCGGAATTCGGATTAATTGTTCTTCACAGAATGTAAAGGGTCAAGTTATAACCATCCAACCATGACGTTCAAATTGAAGATCAACCGTGGAACTAGGTCATTCACTTCCCTTCCGTGATGCTTCCTTCAATTGAGATCTGTGCCTTTCACTTTCTGCTATGGGGTGCGTGTTAAGGATGCTGATATTTTTACATCAGGGTCTCCACAAAGATGCCCAAGTGATAATTTAATTTTCACCTGCTTAATTCATAGAGCATCTAGCAAAGACATTTCAGACAACAAATGGGAGTACTGATTGCTTCTCAAACTAGAGACAAATGGGAATAGTGCCTAGCTAGGGAATCTCACAAGAAAACAACACGCAGGCCGCCTATAAATATAGAGACCACCATCATCCCGCCAGTGCCAAGCAAGCTCAAGAGCAAACTCTAGCTTAGCAATATAGAGTACTCCCTTCCAGCAAAAACCAATTGAAGATGTTTCGCCGACGTGCCAATACCACCATGGCCCCTCCCATCGAAGGTGAGGTTAGGATTCAAAAAGTTGAAAAGATTGACCTCGTCTACAACATCCTCACCAAACCGTCAATCTATGCTAAGCCAGTGGCGGCAACTGGAAAGTACCCTACTTCTGGTCATGATGTCTCTGCAGGCTGGAAGAAGACTGGGAACCCAAGCAAAGGTATAGTCTCTGTAGAAGACATCAACAAGAGGTCTGAAAAGTACATCACAGAGATGAAGAAACGATTTCTTGGCTAGTACTTGTTTACTTTGACCCTGTGAGGCTGTGACAAGGTGAAGATCTGATAATATATTGTTGCATCCATGGAATTGGTTTGGTCATATGTATATTTGATATTACCCTGGGATGGAATATGTAAGAGATTGCTTAAATGCTTTTCTGCTTGATATGTATGTTGGATATGTGTATGGTATAGAGAAAATTATCTTGTTTATCAATATGATACCAATGCTCAGTTTTCAGAAAGCTATACAGTTATACTGCTCATGTCATGACAATCAGGAAACAGTCAAATGCACCGCTACCAGCTAAGGCTCTCTTTGAAGCAAAACGATGGCTTCCTTGAAATAGCTACAGAATCGAATATTAGGAACTTTGGGAGGAAAGCTGACACAAGTCTACTAACTCCTGATTTATTTCTTCTATGTACTGAACTCTTGTGCTTTTCTGTTGTAACATCCAGATGAATCGCACATAAGGTTTTGGGCATTTTAGTCAATACAGTATCCAAAGAACATGGCACAAACAATCTCATGTATTTTCGTATTCTCGTGTTTTCTTAGTTTTTGTTCTTTTGGAATATCTCCAAAAGATTAGTTAATAATAAGGATTCAGTACTATGTCAAAAGTTGGGTCGTACTGGTTCTGCCTCATCTTCTTGTCTGAACAAGTTTCAGTGCCTCCTGTTAGTTGCAGACTTGCAGTGTGTGTATCAGCACTGCTGCTTCTGAAATCAAACACCACATTGGTACCGTTGACGAACAATCTTTTGTGGTCCGGTTGCAGAGTTAGGGCTAAATTTCACCTCACAAAAGGCATCATGACTATTTTAGATGGTCTCCTGAAAGTAGAGAAAAGATCAGTTCACACAAGGGGACAGTGTATATATTAGGGTTCATGTATGCGCAACTTCAGACTGGACAACATTAGAGACACAGCCCCCAAGGAAGTAGTCAAGTGTCCAAGTTGGTGCGTGGAAGGCACCGGCGCCCGATGTGCTCGTGCAACGTGCAACTGCTTGATTCTCTTTGCATCGATTCATATATCCAGCTAGCAAAAATCTAGACTGATCCGAGCTAACGCGGCGGAGCAGTCTGAGCGCAGTCTGAGCAACACATTCGATTTGCATCGGCAGTTTGCTCCATCAATCAATCAGAAATGATTTGATTCCTGCTGGGTTTAGGCATGCATTTGATTGCGATTGCCAAAAACATGATGGATCAACAATGGCATCGGTATGGTCCCTATACTGTATGTCTGTATCATCACCCTCTCTTGGGTTTGGATGAGATCAGCAACATAATCTTTTGCCCTCAATGTAAGCTCCGCGTACGTACAAAGAGTACAGGCTATGAACCATTCCATACCAGACTAATTATGCCCCATTTTGCCTGTGATTTGACACTGATATTTAGCTCTGCTAAAGCAAGGTTCCTGACCAAAAAGTACTGCATTTTTACGCGTGATCTGCACCGAATAAGAACTTAATGCGTTTTCAGGATGCTTCCGTGCACTGTCAAATATGCTAGCTCGATTAGTTTCTTGAACAGCTTAATTGTTTTCTCCCACTTGATGAAACAGCAGGAAATGCATTTTTGTTGACCAAAATCCTGCTATCAATTTCCATTGACAGATCTTGGAACAAAATAAATTGTCTTCTCTGAAATTGCCATATAGGATGAGATATTAAAAAGATTGGGGGAAAGCTGACACAAGTCTCATTTTTATTGGGATCAGGGATAGAAGCTCAACCATTTCATTTCATAAGATATCTCGGCGGGGGGGGGGGGGGGGGGGGGTGGGGTGGGGGGGCTACCGATTTACTAACATATGTCCTATGGTGGTACCTCATGTTTCCTTCTCTTTTGATGTCCGTAATTTTATTATTTTTGCTTTTCCTACATACATAACATCTGAATGGTACTGGAAATTTTACTGTCAAATTTACTACCATATTTTATTCATGTAATTTTCTTTTCTCATTCTTTTAGTTTTGTGCTTCCCAACCGTTCCCCAAAAGATTAGTAAGGATTCAATGTTATGCCAAAAGTTGGGTTATATTGGATTTTGCTCATTTTCTCACCATGCGAAGTTTCGAGGACTGCAGTCAGTTGAGGTCTATTAGTACCCTACTCAAATCAAACACCCTGTCGGTCTCGTCCACTAATCCATCCTTATCTAAGGTCTAAATTTTTCCAGGCAAGCCATCATGACTGTTTCAGACAGTCCCCTGCAAGGTCGAAAAGGAGAAAAGACCAGTTTACACGGGGAACAAGTCGCCTTCCTCGATGTATACATCTCGCTTCAGCATGGAGGACGTTAGCTAGAGAGACCCAACCCAAAGGATGGAGATGGAGTAGTCAAGTATTGCAGCCGGTGTGGAAGGCACCTGATGCCCTTCTGCGAAAACGTGCAACCGCAAGCTTGCCTTTGCATCGGTCGATAAATCCAGGCATGCGGCTAGCTCTCATTAGATAGAGCTAGACCGACAGGAGGAAACGTGGAGCTGTCTGAGCAATACATTTAAATTACATTGGCAGGTGGCAGCTTAATTGATTGTTCATTGTCGTGTGATTCCGGTTGGAACTTCGACTCTGACTGCGACTGTGATTGACATGAAGATGATCAATCAAGCACCGCATCAATCCCTGTACAGTGCATGAGCTAGCTCACATCACTGAATCCAGCTAGCAGATCTTTAGACCTCAACCTACTCAGGACACATGGTAATATAACCAATTAGAAGTTACCAGTTTTGCCAAATTATGCCAAAATTTTCGCCAGTGATCGATTTGATGCTGATGTTTAGCTTTGCTGAAGAGAGCTTTCCTGGCCAAGCAATCTGAGTTTTCTTTTTTGTATGATCTGTGCCGAATAAGAACTTAATTCGTCTTCAGGATGCATCCATGCACAGATGCATTATTAAGCATGTTAGCTAGCTGGATTAACCAGCGTATGAAATAGTTTCTTGCACAGTATTCTATATCTCCCACTTGCTGAAATAATTTGGAGCCCAACATCTCGAACAATTTATGTGGGGAAGCGATCGAGAAAAGGCACATATTCCATCCAGACCCTTATGGACTTTGGGGAACCACTCAAATCCTTATGGACTTTCAGGGAACGAGAGTTCCATGATATTTCTGTGTTGGTGACCATTGACTCTACAAGAAAGTACAGCATGTGTATACTTTTAGAATAAAGATCTCTGCCATATATTACTTATAATCAAGCTTAAAGGGGGGCAATGTATCCTTGGATGGCAAGGCCACATGAGCCGGATTAATATTTAAATAAATGAACCTAATTGTAACCCTAGTATAAGCTCCCAATTGTACATGTAAAATAACAAGGGTTTGGCAGCAGCATACTTTTGACTCTGCTTTTCTCTTGAAGTCCTGATTATTGAGTCTTCGAAAATGCTTACTTAATTTGCTAGTCGTGTTGAGTTGCCAGATAGCTAGCTGGAGTAGATATATATTCGCATCATGATGTTACAAATACTGAATTTATATTCATTGCCACGCCTTACTTCCTGATTGTTTCATTTATTTTATCTGACTGGATTCCACTGCCAAACCAATTTGGTAGAAGAGATTCCACACTAATCAGCTCTTGCCGTTTATCAGTCTCAGCAGCAATTTAAAGGTTTACGATTTGCAAAGTGAAGAGTAATATATGAAGGTGTTCACACAAAAAAATAATAGTTAATCTACCACACATGCTGAATTAGCTAGTTGTTAAACTTTTTTTTTAAAAAAAAGGCAGGTACTCATGCTAGCAGGAAACAGATTAAATATGATAGACTAAACGTGAATCAAATACACAATTCAATGCAGTTCCTCAAGTTTCAATTAGATTGCTCTGTGCTACAACCTTTGTAGTTTTACCTTCAGTCCTCTACGGAACTGTTGGAACATATAGCACTTTGCCAACAGCACTGTCAGCTAAATGAACAGTTCGGCCCAATCTGCATTTTAGACTACAGGGGCATTTGACAAGCATTGTTATAATCAGATCAACGCCTCTATCCATTTTCGTCGCTGCCAGATTGCGCATGCGTGTACATCCTAATTCCTAATATCTTATGAATTTTCCTTATAACTCCTATAGGAATATGGATGAGCTACATATATAATTTACATTTAATAAGGCTTTGCTAAAACTGCACTAATAAGATGCCATCGCATTGCTGTGGTACTGTACCATATCTGGCTCCGGGTTCTATTCCTTGTCCATCACGATCGTGAGATCAGGATTGTTCAGTAACAAGCAAGCATGGAAATAGCAGCGATGCTTTCCTTGCATATCTATAGTTAAAGGTAGAATGATTTTACATATCTCTAAGTTGTACATCTGTAATACAGATCATGCCCTGATGATTTTGTGCGGCAACCCAAAACCTTTCCTCAGTGCTAGCTCTCATATCAGCTAGAATCCCCAGGGTAGCATTGATTCTTGCAAACATTGGAAAGTACACTTTTAATTTGTTTGGTGCGGTGAATTACCTGACAGCTAGCTGCAGTTAACAGTGATATATTCGCGTAATGATGATAGGATCTTGTATTTTATTAGATGCATAGTCGAGGTCGCGTGTTCTTAACCGTGCTAATTTTTTTTATCTAATTGGGATTCCACTACCAAACTAATCCGGCAGCATAGATTCCACTCTATCTGGGAAGAACTCTCAAACAATCTCAGCAGCAACATAAAGGTTCACCATTTTCAAAGGTAAGAGAAATATAACAAAGGTGAATCCAAAAGCAACTTTTACAATATTGTGGCGCACGAAGAATTAATTGGTTAGTTGCACGTGGCCGGCGTGAAATTTTTTTTTACTACCACGTTATTAGAATTAGAAAATGCGCATGATTGAAGAGATGCAAAAACCAAAGCCATGATTTCAGTGGGAATCCTTCCATTTCCAATTACATCGGATCGTCCATCTGTTCTGCGGCACTGTGGTTTTACCTCCTTCAGCCTTGTACTCAACTGTCAAATATATTACACTCTTCCGACAGCATTGTTAGCCAAAAAAAAAAAAGCCCAGAAAACCAACACCCAAACTGCAGGTTGGGACTCCACGGCCGTTGCTCCGGCTTTGTTCATTCAATGCGATGAACTCGTATATCCCTGATATCGTCTGGTTATGCGGACGTACCCATCCTGACGTCTTCCCTGCTGCGATGCCCTGGTCAGTCCTGATTCCTGACACGCGTAGGACCCAACGCAAGAGTCCGGCAGCTTCCACCGGTTAAGATGCGCCTCTTGCCTTTGAGAATGTGGTGCACGATTGCCCAACCAAAAATTGTGAGATCATACAGTACGTGGCGAAACGCGCAACACGCCTGCAGGCGCTTTAGCCAAAGCTGGGATTCCGCCCAAGATGCCTCCCCTGCTGCGACGAACTTGATGTAGCGGCAAGTGGCAGAACGGCTTGTAGCGTAGCCAAGTTGCTGGCATCTCTGAGCTAGATCCCTTACAGCATGCAGCAGCCATCTGAGACTGGACAAGTTGTCAAACATCATCACCACCTCTACTGAATGACCAGGGATGCATATGCAGCTTACCTAAAGCAATCAGACACCTGAGAACACGTGCATCTATCGTCGTCCAAGAACCGTAGCGCAAAGTGCCACTGCCAAGAGGATCTCTCGCTATATAAACGTAGTAGGCCATCGGTTGCAAACTCCATCATCCAGCAAACTCAATCAAAGCTGATCGATCAGGAAGCCGGAGAAGCATCTGACCAATCATTAGCTTGCTAGCTAGGCTCGTGTACGGGTAGCAAGAAGGAGAAGGACATGATTCGTTGGGGCAAGAACCCTGCTCCGCCGGCGACCGGCGCTGCCGGTGCTGGGGCTGCCGGGGAGGTGGCGGTGGAGAAGGTGCCCAAGATCGAGGTCCACAGCCTGGTCTCCAGGCCCTCCGTCTACGGCCTCTCCCGTGCTCCACGAGGCGGCGGCAGCGGCGGCGCGGAAGGAGACGACATCAACAAGAAGGCGGAGGAGTTCATCAAGCAGAGGAAGCTGTGGTTCCATCGCCCATGAAGCATCAATTATACATACATGATCGATCGTATGTGTATGTAGCGCATATAAGTATGTTAATTAGAGTTAACTAACCCCTGTTATGGCCCCATCGTATTATACTCTACACCAGTTGTATGTATACGAAGTAGCAATGTATATGCTTGTGTACAAAGAGCGCGTACAGTTTCCGCCGGTAATAAACTTCTTCCATTCTGTATATGAATATCATTAGCTTTATAATTTGCCCCACATGTTCATGTCACCTTGTGATCTTATAGCGCTTTTGTTTCCAGCAGCATGCTTTTTCCTCTGCTTTTCTCTTGATTCTTGTAGTCATTGAAAAATGCTCAATTATTAGGTTGCTTGTCGTGTCAATGAATCCAACAGCTACCTACGATTTTGCAGAAATATAGATATGATCCATGCATATTCCTAGCCTCCTAGGTGTATCTAGGCCAATGGTATGGCAGTTCTGACTACGGCAAATGGACTTATCAAAATGAGACTATGTTGAGTGGTTTCGATTTGGTTACAAAAGTACTAACAAAGTGAATTTCTTTTGACCAACTTATCTTCTGTCAGAATGATGCCTCCGGCAAAGTACCGTAGGAAGATCTTAATTTTGAGCGGAAGTTTTAATCTTGTTGGAGTTTGGTTTTCCGTTTTCCAATAGATCACTTGTACCTAGAATTTGCCATTTGAATGCATCTCTCACTTTGCATAAATGCACACCACACAAATGTGTCACTGAATGATTCCACACGGTTACTTTGTTTGTCCCCAACAATATAATCGGCCTGCCGAAAGAGATATTTAGAGGTATTTTATCCCCAAGTTGAATCACAGATTTTATCACAGAAAAGGAGACACTTATTTTTTGACCCGCGGTAATTCCCAAATCCTCCTTAATCTTTTTGTTGGCATAGCATTCTCCATTTTTCTAGCCGATATATATTTTCACTGGACTGATCGTGAATTGAAGCCACGGCGCCCTGCTGCAATCCGTCCATTTCCACTGGAGTCCCATGTATAGTTTTGCCTTAGCCATGCACTTGAAGGTCAGACCCTTTTATCTGTAGTTTCTTCGGACTCCATTGCTAGCCTTCATTTCCACTGGATTCCCTTTTTTTTTGAAAAATAATTTCATTTCAGCCGCCTGCTGCCTCTTCGACCTCCTGGCCGGCGCTTTTGCCTTTGAGAACGCGGTGCAAGAAATTCGCTCGATTCTCCCTCGGAGCAACCAAATTTAAAATTGCCTAGCTAGATACAGTATGAAATGCTCAACACGCCTTCATGTTCTTCACCCAAATAAAGGATCGATTCCACCGACGATGCCGCCCCAGCTGCGACGAACTTGCTCCTCGCGTAGCCAATCTCCCTCGCGTCTCCGGTATCCCATCCCTTTGCAGCCGCGGCAACAACCAGCCATCCGTGAGAACGTGATCACCGGATCGATGACGACCGGCCAGACGTCGTCGTCGATCGCATCAAGCGACTGACCGCCTGACTTGACCTGGGAACACGTCTGCTCCGAGGTCTGTATCTGATGAGAGCCAAGAGGATCGGTCGTCCCTATATAAACGGAGGCCATGGATTGCCAGCTGCGTCATCCAACCAAATCCAAACGAGAAAACCGGGCAGCTTGCTAGCTAGGCTCGTATGGGTAGCAAGACGGAGACGTTCCGTTGGAGCAAGGGCGGCCCAGCTCTGGCCGCCGGCGCCGGTGCTGCCAGGGCGGTTCTCGGGGAGGTGGCGGTGCAGAAGGTGGACAGGATCGACCAGGTCCTCATCATCCAGGACCCCAGCGCCAGCCCCCCCGTCCCCGGCGGCGGCGGCGTCCGTACTGCTCCACCGGGTGGCGGTGGCGCCGCGAAAGGAGATGACATCGACAGGAAGGCGGAGGAGTTCATCAACAGGCAGAGGAGCATGTGGGCCCTCCGCTCGAAGCCCGGCGGGACGTCGTCGTCCTGACATCGTCGTCGTCCACGGATGCGAGAAGCACCATACATGCAGATGCTCGTCGTGTACGATGCTAGCTAGTTATTGATCACCTCTCGCGTATATATGTACTCTCAAGAAATTATGTGTGCGAGTTATTAGTAGTGTGAGCTTGTTGTGTACAATGAGCACCGTAAGGCGGCTTGCGTGACTACCATGCGTGTGTGCCTAATTTTATGCTGTACAATATCACTGCTAATTAAACTTATTTCCCAACACATGTATATATGCAAGCTTATAACTTTATTAAGTAGCCTAACACCACACACAACGTGGTGCCACCATGGAGCATGTATTTTCCAGACTTTCCAGTGTATCTGCTATACGTATACGAGCCGACCCGTGCTTGCGAGCCATGGTGTGGCCGCGTGGCGCGGTACACGTACGTCTCTCGTGCCGCGCGCTCGCAGCACGAATGGTGATGTGGTGCACTAGCTCCCATTATTGTTTTTTTAAAAACTAGGCTAAGACAGACGCAGAGGTTATAGTTAATACAAGAGGCTGTGATTACATGAAATAAAAGAAACTTCTCGACTCATGATTACAAACTAAAACACCACCGGGGTGCCACAAGCAACCCTTCTAAAATTTACCTCCTCTTTAATTAGCTGGAATACTTGCAGTGGCTGCAATAGCTTCTGCTTAAAATCCTTCTGTTCCTTTCCTTCCAAAGATTTCATACAGTATACATCTAGCTCCCTTCATTGTGTCGGGCCACTTATGGCAACAAGTGCTGCCGCCGGTCAAAGGGGCTCGAGTGACGAACTTGCCACGAGTGTCCAATGGCCTTGCAAATCTCTCATCGTCTATCCTCATCAAACAGGATCGACCTGGTTGGCTCGGTGCCTACGGGAGCAGTATAATTTGCCCTTGTTGCCCAATTGCTTATCGCCGCTCGTCGTCTTCTATAAATGCACGATATAGAGTGTTTTTTTTCCAGTGAATAGACGCAGACACTCACATTACACGTCATACATCAGCGGAAGGCTAAAGACATTCTGCACTACCAACTACTTTCTTGATATACCAAAGTCCCAATTTCTCTGAGAAAATATGCTTTTCATGGCTTTAATTAATATGCACATTGCTAATTTGCTATACATTGAACTTGTGGCCTCTAGTGTGCATCAAGGGGAATTTTCTAGATCCACCACTGCTTTCAGTTGCGCAAATGTTCCCCGGAGATCGCTCTCAGTCATCCCTCATTCCTCGTATCCACTAAGCATCAAGGCATGTTGGCGTGCAGCTTGCCTTGCACCACTACGGAGCTGCCACCAATTCTCATGAAACTTCATCTTCCTCCCTCCCCCATAATACTCACAATCATTACCATTGGTTGCCTAATGCGCATGCTAAGCTTCACTCAACTCTCTTTCTACAGACAGGCATAAAAAAAAACAAAAAACATTTCACCTCCACTATAAAAACCCTTCATTTCACCCCTTCCAATCCTCCCTCTCACCATTGCTTGCATGCAACAGTGCAGCAGCACAATCCATTGCTTCCCCAACGGAGTACAGTGTGTGTTAGCGACGATTCAGCTATCGATAAATGGCTTCTTCTGGGTTCAAGGGCTTCGAGAAGCTGCTCGAGCTCGTGTTCTCACTGCCGAGCTGTGGCGGCGCGCGGGCGCAGCACGGGCTCCGGCTGCTGCCGGTGGGCGCGCTCCGGGAGGCGTTGGAGGCCGTGCAGTGCGCCGTGGTCTCGGCGGCGGGGAACACGGCGTTCGACGCGTACGTGCTGTCGGAGTCGAGCCTGTTCGTGTACCCATCCCGGGCCGTCCTCAAGACGTGCGGCACCACGCGGCTGCTGCGCGCGGTGCCGGTCCTGCTCCGCGCCGCCGGCGACGAGCTCGGGCTCGCGCTCCGGTCGTGCCGGTACTCGCGCGGCTCGTACCTCTTCCCCGAGGCGCAGCCATTCCCGCACGACGACTTCGCCGACGAGGTGCGCTACCTCGACGGCGCCGTCCCGAGCGGCCTCCGCTTCCGCCGCGCCAGCGTGATGCCGGCGTCGCATAGGCATAGCGGTCAGAACAGGTGGCACGAGTACGCCGCGTCCGCGTCCGACGACGACGTCACCGGCAAGGACGACGAGCACGCTGACGGCACGCCGCATTTCACCGTGGATGTGTGCATGACCAATCAGGACCGCGCGCTGGCCAGGCAGTTCTTCCTGACCCCCGGCGACGGCCGGACCAGCCACGCTACCGGCGAGGCGATGACGGCGGCGTCGGGGCTCGGCGACGTGAACCAGCGCTCGCTCGCCTTCGGGTACGCGTTCGCGCCCTGCGGTTACTCGATGAACGCGCTGGACGGCGCGCGCTACGCCACCGTGCACGTCACCCCCGAGGACGGGCACAGCTACGCCAGCTACGAGCGCGGCGGCGACTGCGCCGGCGCGCTCGCGTCCATCGGCAAGGCCGTCGCCGTGTTCTGGCCGGCCACGGTCTCTGTCTCAGTCTGCTACTACGGCACCACGGCCACCACCAACACCGAGGGCACTCCTCAAGCCATTGCCTCCGCCTGGGTATGGTCGGCGGTCGCCGACGCCGTAGAGCCCCTGGGCCTCGCCTGCCGGAGCCGGGCGGCCGAGACCTTCCCGGGCGCCATGACCGTGACGTACCAGACGTTCACGCGTACTCCGGCGGCTTCGCTCGACATGATCGATCGCAGCTAGCATAATGCACGGACGTTGCTTAGTCGTCCGGATCCATGGCTTGGTTTTGCCGGCCATGAGGATGCTGGGGTTGGAGTGGAGATGAGATGACCATGGGTTTCGTCCTGGGGAGGGTAGAAGCACTATCTATCTAGGGTTTTTGATAAAGTCCCGCTTCACTCCATTAGTCCATTCTCATATATCCATGGTCTTCCGATCCTTTTCCCGAATCGAACTACAATATTTTCCTTCTGCTTTGTGGGGATTTATCAACTGTGATGATGATGGCGACGCATGAATTGCTGCGCGGTTGCGGACTTACTGGTGGAGGATTTGGGGACGCAATGCAATGTGGCACGAACACTACAGGCGGCGATCAGTATGAGGCAAGCTGGCCGGGGAGCACGCGAAAATGCGACGATGTCGAGTGCGGCGGGAGTGGGAGGCGGAGTGGAAGATCGATCACGCGCGCGTGCAGCGGCAAACGGCACGCGTTACATTACGTGGTAGGAGAGGATTGGATTGGGCTGAATTGGATGGAGGGAGGAAGAGAGGGCTTCATGCATTGGTTTGTTTCGAGTTGGTGCAGGCATACCGGCTTGGTGGCGAGAGGCTGTGAGTGGCAGGCCAGGTTCTGCAGCGGAGACGATGGATTGGGATTGCATTGGGGCTGTCGGCGGCTTGTCTCTTGTGCCGTTTCGATCGCTCGATGATCTGCCGATGGATCGTGTATAAATGGTGAAAAGGGGAGGGCGTGCACTGTTTCTGTTGCTCGAGTCCTGTTGTGCTGTGTGCCTGCTAAATGGGTTCACCTGGTTTTTTCAAAAAAAAAAGGGGTCACTTGGGGCGGATAGACCCCCGTGGATGCCTGAGTCGGAAACTGCTTGTCCAATATCAAGGGGTTTCCAATAGATTTTGGATTGAGCGCGCGGGAAGAAGAAAGCCGCCCGGTCCGTCACTCCAGCAACTGGCCCCAAAGGCATCCAATTTGAATATATTTTTATGTTATTTATTTTTTTAAAAAAAATCAACAAACCGAATGTACCATTCCAATATTGTGAATATATTGTTCCAACATTTTAGACATACTATTTTCAACTTATTCAAAATGTTGAATTAGATTTGAAGAAATTTGAAAACTAGTATTTCAAAATGTTGAAAATACTAGCTTAGTTTTTACTAATGTTCTTTTCAAAAATATAGAAGGGAACATCAGCATCTTAAAGTACAGAATGAGAACAAGCGAAAAAAAGAAAAAAGAAAAAATTACTAACATGCGTATGTGAGATGTGACCATGGAGAGAGTTCATCTCGCGTCCAGGCTGCACGTGGTCCAACACTTCACTAGGTCATCTTTGTTTTCGTTGAAGCAACGCGGAGTTTTAAAAAAAAAGACAAACAACCAACTTTCATGGGCTGTATTGGGCTAATCACTGGACTGCTACTGGATTATAGATGTACAAGCTAACCATCTACCGGAAGGCAGATAGGAGGGAGCGCCCGCATCGGCATCGGCTCGTGCAGCAGCCCGTGACCACCAATCTGCCAGCAGCGCCGCCGGTGGTTTGCGCTGGACTGCTCGAGGGAGCACGTGACGAGGTCACGTGTGCGTTGCTTCCGCCGCCGGCTTTAGCCGCGCGCCTTCAGAGGCCGGCGCGGCGGACGCGGGTTACGAGGCCGTGGAAATTTGGATCGCTCAGGCACCGGTCCGGCGCTGGCTAGCTGCTAGATTCGCGCGGCACGAGCACACGACGCCCTCCTCGTCGTCGAGCAGGCCGTCCTGCGCCGCTGCGCGTTCGCAAAATACCCAACGGAATGGCCAATCACCGGCACCGACCCGGATCGTCGTCGCGTACACGGCCACAAGGATGCCAGGTCAGTCAGGTCCTGGCTCGAGTCGACCGAGTATTCTACGCACCGGCTCCGGCATTCGGGGATCATGCCGGGCGCGTGTCGAAGGTTGCTGTCAGCAGGATTTCCGCTAGTCCTGCGACGCTCGTGTCACGGTCACCTGAATCTTCTCGTAACGGCCGGTGTCCATCGAGCCCAACGAACAAGTTACTCGATGCGAGCTGAGCCTGCCGTGTGGGTTTATCAGGATTTGGTCTCATTGTTTTTCCCCCCTCTTGGGCTCTTGGTTGCTACAACGCTTTAATAGTTGACCTTTCCCCGTCAACTGTATCGTATCTAATCTTGGGGCAAAGATAATAAGTTGTTTATAATACTCTAATGCCACCATCGGAAGAGAACACAACCAGATAAACAGTTCGTTATCTCAGACTGCAAACTTTTTGGACCAGCTAGAGAGGGGGGGCGGAGAGAACAAAAAAGGAAAATAGAAAAGACCGCAAGGAAGAGCACAACAGGACAGCAAGCCACTCTTCCAAAAGCAAAACTCGGAACAAACTAGCAGTGGCTCTGTAGCGCGCTGCCCAAAATTTTGTGGGGAACCTAGTTCAATCCAAACGTCTAGTCGCTAGACTACAAAGAGAAAATCATGGAGGAACGTGTTACCGGTGCCAGCTGTGAGGAAAGAATCTCCGCATTTGCATCTGGACAAGCGTCTGTTTGCTGACAAGCATGTGAAAAAAAATGAAAAGAAATGGTAGCAAGTGTCCACCAGCGCTGTCTATTGACAGTAATTAACCAATAGTTCAGCAGCAGGGCCGGGTGTGGCAAATGGATGCTACCGAACAAGATGCAGAGATATATTGTATTTGTATCCCCACATGCTTTCTATTCAGAAAGGAACATGTAGAAACTGATAATGTGCAGCATGAAAGGATCTTGATTAGATAAAGAAAGTTGTAATAAAAGGAGCCATCTTTAGTTAAAGACAGCCAACCATGGTGAGTTTGTCAGTTTTCCAGCTAGGAACGCGGGAAAGAAGTTAGAACTAAGACCCTCTAGATATGTCTTACTGAAATCTTTAGTAGTTTTTTTTTTCTGAATTTCTCCCCGCTCTTTCCAATCTCTAGCTACTATGAACAGATTACAAATTGGGGAAAGAAAAATGAGCAATCAGCAATGACTCGCTAGGCCACCACTCCACAGTATAAAATCTAGAAATTATCATCGAATTGAAAGAATTTCAGCGAACCAGGGACAGAGCAGAGTCGATTACTCCAGTTCCTTGATCTTGCCATTCTCCTTTTCTTCCTCCTCCTCGGACGAGCTCTCTGAATCCTTGGGGTCATCGAAGAAGGAGTCGATGAAGGAGGAGCACTCCTCGGCCCAGCTGCGTCGGTTGGCGGCGGCGCGCCACTGCTGGTCGGCGATCATCTCCCGCGACATGCCCCACTGCTCGAGCTCCTCCTTGGTGTGGTGGACGAGGAGGGAGTACTCGCCGCCGGGCCCCAGCTGCATCACCCTGAACTCGCAGTTGTCGAAGTTGTTGAGGCGCTCGAACTGATCCACCGTCCACTTGAACCACTTCATGAGGAACACCCGCGAGGTGAGCCCGTGCGACACGATCACCAGGTTGGTCTCGCAGCTCGGGTCCTGATCCAGACGCCCCATGTCGATGTCCCGCCACAGCGACTCCAGGAAGCCTGCGCATTGATCGAGATCAGTTTGTTGGACGCACAAATCGAAGGTTTGAGGGCTCAGATCGGGAGAACGGAGGCGACGGGAATGGGATCGTACTGGCGACGCGGTCGAAGACGTCGGCGGCGGACTCGCCCTCGGGGAACCGGAAGAAGAAGCGGCCGAACCGCTGGCGGGTCTCCTTGACGGCGCGCATCCGCTCCTCGACCTGGAAGTTGCCGAAGTCCTGCTCCCGGACGCGGCACTCCTCGCGGGCGCCGATGATGCGGTCCCGCGGGAAGGCGCGGCCGATCTCCCGCAGCGTGGCGCGGGTGCGCTCGTAGGGGGACACGTAGAAGTAGACCTTCCAGTTGCCGCCGCCCGACGCCACCACGTCGCGGATGCCCCGCCCCGCGGCGCGCGCCTGCTCGGCGCCCAGCGCCGTGAGCGGGATGCGGTAGTCGGGGATGGTGGTGTACGCCGACATGTCGAGGTTCCCCTGGCTCTCGCCGTGCCGGACGAGGATGATCCGCTTGGGCAGCCGGCGCGCGCACTGCGGGTGGTGCTGCCGCGTCATCTCGCAGAACCGGCACTCGCCGCCGAACTCGAAGCTGGCCCGGCCGCCGGAGGGCTGGTCTCCTCCTTCCTCTCCTCCTCCTTGTTGCGGGGTTGCGACGGGGTGGCGCGCAGCCGTGTCGTGTGACATGGGTAGCTGGCGCCGGTGCCGGGATATATAAAGAGCAGGGGAGAGGAGGTGGTTGGGTGATGGAACGCGAGCAACAACTTATTTTGTGGGGTTCGGGGCAGCGGCGCTCCGGTCACCAGCTGGAGCCATGGAGGAGGTTGCAAACAAGCCGCGGGATCCGGCCTCGCTGGCACGCAGGCTTACACCGCAAGTCTGCAAGGAATAATTGGAGATTAGTTAAAGTTACCAAATTCGTCAACTCGAATCACGGCCTTCCTCGAAAAAAAGAAACAAAGACAAGTTGGGGCGGGGGCACAAGGAATGGCACAAATCGGCTAGAATTCCCAGATCCAAATGGGGACCCTTGCTGGATGATGAAAGAACCATGATGCTACACAGTGCAAGTTCATGAACCAAGAGCAAGGTTAGCATTCCCTGGTGCAGCTTACGAGACAGATCGCAAGTGACTGTTCTGTTGCTGATCTTTTCCTCGGAGGCTAGTGAGTAGTGACCCGACCAAGCAAGGTGCTCAACTCAACGAAAAGGAGAACTGTCCCCCGTGCTCGCCACGTGATCAAGGGGGATGGTGCCTCATAAAACACGGTGGAAAGGTGGCCGATACGGTGCCTAGCGTATCCCAGTTTCCTTTGTTCCCGTGTCAAGCAGTCGGTGCATGTGCGCATCACACATGGGACCACGCCGCCACGAGAAGCAGCCCGGCAGCAGCTCCTGCGCCTCCCTGCCGCAAGTCGGCGGGTTGAGTGTGCCGTTCGCACATCCCAGCCAGAGCCAAGGCCAAAACCGTGTGCGCTGACACGGCATCGACGCAACAACATGGGTCCGAACGCCTCAACCGATGAGCTTATGCGTACGGCCGTATGTGCTACCTGAAGAACCGTACAGACAGGTCTCAGGCAGGGGCCGAAGAATACTAATTGTTTGTAATCAGAATCGAGATTGCCTGCTTGGGACCTATTATACATCATGTACAAACATGATTCAGGCAGGGGCTGATAGTCACGTTACACCAAACACTTAGCCCTACTGATGGTGACACTAACACTGAAGTCAGCATGAATGGTCAGCAGATATCCACTCTATGTGCAATGAAATTGGCACAATCCAGTGGCGGTCGGTTAAAAAGAAAAGGCATGCAGATTTGCTACGACAATTCATGAAACCAGCTCTACCAAAGCTAACAAGGCCCAATCCAAACGGTAGTCTACCCAATCATGAGTAAAATGAACCGTCTCATGTAGAGCACCATTCGAGATAGTTCCGATGATGAATGTCAGATAGATCCAGTGATTAGCCGATGATGAATGTCAGATAGATCCAGTGATTAGCCGATGATGAATGTCAGATAGATCCAGTGATTAGCAAAGGTGACTTACAAGTTACTCATTGTTCAGGTGACTGAAAATTAGCAAATCTTCAAGAGAAAAAGGTTATGACAGACAATGTTTATTTATCCATCATGTACGAAGAATACATCCCCCCCCCACCCCCAATAATGCTCTGCTCGAATTGAGTGGCCATGTAAAAGATAAATAAATTTTGTAACCTAAAAAGAATAACTTTTTTTGGTTGATTCAAAAGTTATTTGGAACTTAATTCCTTTGCTAACAACCACGCAACAGAGATCGCTTTATGAAAAGGAAGAATCATAGAGTGAAGCAATGTATATGAAGGATGCGAACAAAACATGAAAGGTCCCTATGATGAAGTCCAGCTCAAAACTACTAGGAATAGCTTTGAAGCTTTGTCTTTTGGAGACAGGTTTGGTACCATACAGAAGCAATGTGTATCATGCAAATGCATGTCGTGGCCAAGCAAGTCCAATTGGAGACCAGGTGGACCTAGTCTTCCAAGAACCATAAGATCCACTAAAAATCCAAATCAAAAGCCAATTTCAGCAACTCCAGAATCAGACACAAAACCATCAACTGGTAGGATGTATGGCTAAGGTTTAACAGACAGGGCTTCAAATCCACACCAGAAAACTAATTGCTACTACTGTTGTTTTCTGATTTTTGGGAACTCAAATCCATGATCCCAATGAACACTCCACATTATAAACAAAGCCTAAGGCACCAGGTCCAGCCACCCAGCGCAATATCTTGTCTCCACCACATGCCCCCGAAGGTAGGCAAGCTTTTGGGAACAAGTCTTCTCCCCTAAGGAAGAAGAACATCTCATGTGGCCATAAGGTGCTCTGGCGCACGTAAGTAAGTGGATAGGATAATGGGTCCAGCTTGGATTGCAGTGCAGTCTCAGTTCACTTTTCATCCCATAACTTTGGCCAGTATGTCTCCCCAACAATCCGTAGAAGCAAGGCTGGGTTTAGTGTAGTATAACTCTCCAGAAAAACTGATTGTCAAATAAACATATTCCAAGTGGAGTGTGCTTTCTGTCAGTTTGATTTGTTATTATCTGCCTATTAACTGACTAGACAGGCGAAGAGAGTGACTGAAACCAACATGCTCTCAGCAGACAACTCCTGAGAATTTGATAGCAATTTAAGACAACATTCAAATTGGTCATAAGGGAAAGAGCGATGAAGCATAACCTCCACCCCAAGTGGCAGTATAGTAACCTCCACCCCAAGTGGCAGTATAGAATGGTCTCTAGACCTAGTTAAGTGCTAGCTAAAAGATCTATCAAATAATAACATCCATATTACCCACAAAAAAGGGTGGTAACAACATAATTTGGGGACCTTCGCCTAGTGGTGCAACAAGACAATCCAAATGTTTTGATGCATTTAGGTAGCGAAGCTTGACGGTACAAAATGAATGACCTATGGCTTCTCCAATCATAATAGAAACCTACGGAGCAACCAAGTTACACAACTCATAAGTCCTTTGGCCAAATCTTACCTAACCATCCAGGAATAAGCTGAATATTGACCCCTTGGTTAGGTGGCCTCAATAGCACTCCTCAGGTCCTGGGTTCGACTCCCAGTGGGAGCGAATTTCAGGCTGAAGCTAAAAAAATCCCCTCGCCTGCCTACACACCAAAGCACATGGAAAAGTGGTCCCAGCCCGCTCTCACACGGATTACGGTAAGGGGAACAGCACCCCTGTGTAAGGGTGGGGTAGGGGTTCGGGGGTTTTCTTGGCCTGCGTGAGAAGTCTTCTCTTAGTCAATGCTCGGGGGCCGTCATACCCCCCGCAGGTCAAGTTTTTTTATATTCAATAGAATTAGAGCAAAAGAGATATCCCCTTGCATGAATCACACTAAGGCATGGCTTAATCTTTGGGGAAAAAAGATGAAAAGACTGCGAATATTTTGACTAACTATCAATAGTGAAGGAACAGGAATCGTTCTCATTGCGTGTTGCCTAACATTTCCCAGCAAGTTTTCTGTTCAACAAACGGGACAAATAAACCTAACAGACGTTCATGGTTTGTTGTACGGAATCAATAGCATCTAATTCTCCTTTAAATACACCATTGTACTGCGGAGGGCTAGCTAGTGCCAGATAATGTGCCAAAATGCATATCATCGTAACATTTTTAATGATAATGGACAACTGTGAGTGCTTGCCCAAATGGCAGTAACCATGGCAATGAATGACAACAATTTTCGTGGTTCATGTAAGCACTTTGTCTGACTAATTGTGCGCTCAAATACACCATCTTATCAATTATAACTAATGGTAGGGGAAAAAGAAAGTCTGACTGGTTGTGCACTCGAATACTGCATCTTGTTAATTACTACTGATGGGTAGGAAAAGGAAAAAAGCGCAGATAAGGATAAGTAAAAAGTACACCACTTATTGTAAAAAAAATCTACCATGTAACGCCACTTTTGGCTACTGCAGAAGTTTCCCATCATACATCCAAAAGAAAGAAATTAACATTATGTGCAGAACTTTTCTGCCAACCTCAAAAGAATTTTGCGTTAATAATTCATGTTCCCATAGAACATAGGTATTCATCAGAGTACAATACGCAGCAGAAACATAGTGTACTTTCACTAAATCCCATGTGCTGGAATACTCCCTAGCCTAAAAATCTCCCCAAATCATTACTCAAGCGCTGCTCCACCCAGTTCTTCCTGACTACAACATTCCTAGGAAGAAATTCCCCAGTAACCATTGCTTTTATGCAACAAAGTTTCCAGAATTTTGTTAGCATTTTCATTGACTCCACTAGCATGATTCTCCTGCACGTTTGACTCAACTAACGCAATAACCTGGCTTTTATTATTGACACTGTATGACAGCTGTCCTTCATTACACACAGATAACTACTCGTAGAACAAAACAGTGAATTGTAGCTCTTTTATATAAGTTGAGGTAAGAAAATTCACTATGGGCGTGCTTGGTTCCCAGCCACGGGAAGCCACGCCACAGGGCTGTGGCGCCGATTCTGAGCGCCACACCCGCCAGGCTACAATGGCGCGGCGAGTTGTGGCTGGGAACCAAGCAGCCCCTACAACTTTAGTTATATGGCTCAAGTATTGCTTTTTCAACTTCAAGATAATAATAATAATACTAGTTTCTAGCTATAGAGATTTGTTAAGACAGGACTATCTGGTTGTAATTTGGAACTTCAGAGTACACATACAACTGTTTTGAGTGTCAGACATTATTCAAAAATGGCACTCAAAATTTTAGTTTCGAATGCCAAACCTATAAAATAACAAGGAAAACTTACATTATGTTTAAGCCACTTTCATGCACTTTATAGTTGTTAACTTGAAGGCTCAGATTTAGCTTCTGCATAATAAATCTTACAAGAAGGTGCTTAGCATGTACTGGATAAAATACATTTGTTCTAATGCATTTAAGCACCATGGCATGCTGCCATATTTGATGACACCTGGCAGAAATAGGGCTCATGCCAGAAGCCACAGTTCTAATCATAAAAGTTCAAACAAAAAACTAGAAATAAATTGTACTTTAGCAGAACAATGGTAACGAATGGTAGGAGCTAGTGCTTACCAAGAGGTTTCCTCCTTTATTCCAAGATGATTAATATACTCCGAGAGAAGGTTGAAAGCATAAACATGCTTTATGTCTTTAAATCCTAGAGTCCAAATGATGGAAATATCTACACCATCAAAGTAAAGTTAGTAGCAAACCCTAATTATAGTATCAGCAGCTCTCTAAATTCTCATTCCAACCATGCCACATTGAAACTGCAGGCTGCATAACACTAAATTGAGAGCTTATTTTCCATCTTCTTGATTGAAATTATAGCATTAAAGGTTCATCAGAATAAATATCTGTGGGAGCATATATAATCACATAGGTGTGCTGCTCAGAAACACATAAAAAGTTCTTTGGATTTGCTTTGTAACTCCATTAAATTTGACATGAACGGCATACGTGTAAAAAGGGCGGAAGCTTCAATTTTCAATTTCTAAAGACGAGCACAATCTTAATCTTGTTAGTCATTAAAAATAAAGATAAATCAATAACTACAGGATGCAATAGAGAGTAATCAGTTGATCATATATACTGGGACAGTGTTCTGGAGTATGATCCAGCAGTGGAATTCAGTACAAAAGTACTTTTTTCCAGGTAATCACTCATTGTACATATAGCTGGGTGGATCTGGCCATACTAGAATTTCACCTCCAATGAGCCATTGTAAATAACTATACTGAAATAACGCACACAAGGAATTTTAGATTTTGAACCTTGTTTACAGAGGTCATCTTGAATCGTGAAGGGCCACTGGGTCAGCATTTGTTTAGGGAATTGATTCATGATCTGTCATTCTAGATCCTTATTATTGGAACACATAGTCGTTACTTGCCACATGGAGCGATAAATTGCTGCAAGAGCCTGATCACTTGAGCTTCGCTATACGGTAAAGGAAGGATAGATCTACTCTAAACATCCTCAGGCTTCGATCTCCACTGCATGTTTTAGGCTTCCACCAATTCAGCAATCCAGTATGGCTATCCCACATACCGTGCCCCTACCAATCAATCCTTCCATATCTTAATCACCCCCCATTTCCGTTCCACAATTCTAATCTTCCCCTGTTTCCCTCCCACATTACCAATCTCCTCCCCTGTTTCTCTCGAACATAATGACGCTACTTGAGCTCATAACTCACAACGGCCCCAGTAATCCAAATTCTATGAGCATGGAGTATGACCGTATTGTACCAGGCAAGGCGAAAACATGCAATCCAGTAATTCCCCGATCCAAACCCGCAAAGCTAAGCGAAACCTGCCGCGGACATCTCAGCATACTCGCGAAACACCAACTTGTGAGCGCTGGAACCCTGCCACGGCCTCCTCAATGCGCCCCCATTTCGCACCTCCCCACCCAACCAAACCGAATCCACTCCGGCCACGAAAACAGCAAGCGGAACAGCATCCGCCTCCCCCCACTGAATTCTCTCGCCCGATCCCAATTCCCGACGGCGATCGAGTTTCCAACCAAAACCAAGCACCTGCCCGCGCCACAAAATTAATCCAACCCGGAGGAACTCGGAGGAACAGATCATGCGCGAGGCAGCGCGGATCGCGAACTTGCAGGAATTATGAATGGGGAAAGCTCATCTCGAAGGGAATCGCGCGCTTACCTCGTCGCCGCCGTCGCCGTCGCCGTCGCTGTCGCGTTACGAGAGGAGCAGGTGTGGGACAAGAGGGAGACGGGTCGGTTTCTGTGGTCCAAAATGGCAGGAGGAGAGAGATTTTGAATTTAGTTTGGGTTATTATTATCTCTGTCCTCTAATTCTGGGTGGTGGGGCCGGAGGAGATCCCGGCAGTCACGTGAGATGGGGCACGTGGAGATCTATGACTTCTCTTCCGCGAAGAAACGGCCGCGGGGCCCGCTCGATCGGGGATAGAACCCCCGCGGCGACCCGTACCGGGCTGGCCGGCTACA
Source organism: Panicum hallii (assembly GCF_002211085.1). Lineage (NCBI taxonomy): Eukaryota > Viridiplantae > Streptophyta > Magnoliopsida > Poales > Poaceae > Panicum > Panicum hallii. The sequence goes on along the minus strand of NC_038044.1, from coordinate 7,222,155 downwards.
GACTACAAGCAACCCCAGAATAGAAGCGCACAGACCTCTGCGCCTGCTCGACCAGCCGCAGGCGCTACCATGGCCTGCGCTGCTGGATTGAACTCCTGTGCCTCGTTGGCTTCCGCTGTCGCCGGCGGCCGGCATGCATCGTCGCCCTCTTGCCTGCCTCCTCGAGCAGGGGCATGCTAGAGCCTTGCGAGTAGCGACTGAGAGCGAGAGGGGCAGGCAGCAGACTTGCGATTTCGAGTTTGCGAACGAGAGGGGCAGGAGGAGGGACAACGAGAGATGCGGCGGCGGCCGCCTACAGAGTTACAGTAGTGTCCGTCCGTGCGCGGGAGACGGAGCAGGAGTGCTGCTAGTTTAGGCCTTTAGGGTTGTTTTAGTGGCTGGATGGCCTGATGGGCCATATTGGCTTCTAAGGTGCTGTTTGGATCCAACCAGCAAAAGAGCAAAAGGGTAAAATTTTTGCCATTTGCCAAAAGTGGTAAAAGTTTTGCCATTAGGGGTGTTTGGATCCAAATGGCAAAAATTTTGCCCTTTTGCTCTTTTGCTGGTTGGATCCAAACAGCACCTAAGCAAGAAGACCGCCGCGCTCGAGTTCACCACGCGCACGCTCTGGACGGCCATGTCCCGCTGGGTGTCACGCTCCATCCACCTCAGGCTGCTGCCCATCCTGGAGGAGGCCGCCACCGAGAAGACGCACGTCGACCTGCAGGACCTCCTCCTCCGCCTCACCTTCGGCAACATCTGCGGCCTGGCGTTCGGCAAGGACCCCGAGACGCTCGTGCCGGGCCTGCCGGAGAATGCCTTCGCCTCAGCCTTCGACCGCGCCACGGAGGCCACGCTCAACCACTTCATCTTCCCGGAGTGCCTGTGGCGGTGCAAGAAGTGGCTGGGCCTCGGCATGGAGACCACGCTGGCCCGCAGCGTCGCGCACGTGGACGAGTACCTCGCCGCCGTCATCAAGGCGCGCAAGCTCGAGCTCGCGCCGGGCAGCGGCAGGTGCGACGCGGCGGGTGCCGTGGCGCACGACAACCTGCTCTCCCGGTTCATGCGCAAGGGCTCCTACTCGGACGAGTCGCTGCAGCACGGGCGCGGAGGCGGAGGCGCGGGGTCGGGATGCGGGAGGCCGAGGCGCGGGGTCGGGCAGCGGGGGCGGAGGCGGAGGCACGGAGGCGGCGGGGGCGGGGGCGGAGGCGGCGGCGGCGGCGGCGGGGGCGGGGAGGCGGAGGCGGAGGCGCGGAGGCGGAGGCGGCGGCGGCGGGTCGGGCGGCGGGGGCGGAGGCGCGGGGTCGGGCGGCGGGGGCGGAGGCGGAGGCGCGGGGGCGCTTGCTGTTTCCTTTTGCTCTTTTGCTACCCGTTGTTGCTCTTTCCCTCTTGACAGAGAGTGTTTGGGTGCAAATGGAAAAAAAAGAGCAACTTTTTTCCCTTTTGCCCTTTTGCGGTAGGATCCAAACAGGCCCTAACTTGGGCTAAATTCATTTGAACTGTTGGGCTAAATTGCTGAGAAGAACTAGACTACGCGGGGTCAACGGGGACGGGGGGAAAAAATTAAATCTTCCCCGTGCTCTAATGGATAAATTCCCCGCATGTAACAGATTTTGATTATCATCACATTAGTCTTGCAGCTCCACGGTCGAGATGTCAATATGCCACATTATTAGGTTCAATTCAAATAGAACTCCGCTAAGATTTGGTCACCTCCAAAATCTCTTTTACTGACGCTGCCCAAGCAGAAGTAAAATAATATAAAGAACATGTTCTGCAATGTGACTGAAATTTGGAAAGCGAATGATTTGCATTTTGAAAAAAGTAACCTTCGACTGTCAAAATTAAACCTTACAAATGGAGGCACAGCCATGGCAGAAGATTTTGAATTTAATTTAGTCTTTTCCTTTATTCAAGGTGCACATAAGACAATAGTTCAATGACAGTTTTCACCAAGTGTAGCAAAAAAAAAAACACGTCAACCGTCAAGATTATTACAAGAGCACAGGGGATTTAAAGGTAGTAACTAACTCGGGCAGAACACACATTTTGTCCTAGCGTTCACTTGAGGAGGGTGTTAACAATGGACTTGACATTCAGCTGCATCAGGTCGGTGTAAGACTGACCGCAGCCAACGAACATAACCAGGGCTCCAGAGACGTAAGCCATGGACAGCGCTGCTCCAACCTTGTCGTCGACAGTGTCAAACTTGCTGAGCAGGATGCCATCGATCAACCTTGCAGCAGGAACAGACGACAAGTCAGCCAGTTTCTGGTTGAACTGGGTCAGCTGATCCACGGCATCATTTCCAACCAGTGCTTCTCCGACGAACAAGACCAGGTCCGGGCTGTTGATGTTGATGAGCTTGGAGAGCGCCCTCATGAGCGGCTCGTTGTCCTGCATACGCCCAGCTGTGTCGACAAGAACAACATCTGCTTTGGTCCGGGTCGCTTCTTGGATCGCTTGCTTCGCTACGACTGCCGGATCTCTTTCATAGCCCTTCTCGAAGATTGGTATCTGGAGCCTGCGAGCATGGGTGCGCAGCTGCTCGACAGCACCGGACCTGAAGGTGTCACAAGCTGCAAGGGTCACACTGAGGTCGTGCTGGAGGAGCCGGTAAGCGACCTTTGCAGATTGGTGGATTTGCCGACTCCGTTCACCCCGACGAAGACGATGACGTAAGGCCTCTCACGCTCCTTGGAGGCGTGCACGTCTCTCAGAATGTCGATGGATCGGCTCGGGGTCAGAATGCGAAGAAGAGCCTCCTCCGTGGCTGCCCGGACAGTGGATGCTATGCTTGTGAAAGATCCCAGCTTCTTGCCCTCAAGGCTTGCTGCAATCGATTCGCAAAGCTTCTCTGCAATCTCCTCGGCCAAGTTCTTGGTCATGAGCCTGTCTTTCAGAGCTTTCAGCGCACGCTGCAGACCAGACATGTCAATTACTTTGTTGCCTACTGCAATGCTCTGGAACACTGAGGAGAACCATCCTTTTGCTTCTGGGCCATCTCCAACCTGCTCATCCTTGTCCATCTTGCTTTGTCCCTCTTTGATTGCGACATGATCAGTCACCTTGCCCCTTTCTGCTGCGTCTGAGAAATCCAGCTTCTTGTCGGAAGGCTCATTGGGGTTTTTGTGTCTTCCCTTTATGTCGGGTTTGTTATTCGGCTTATTGTTGTTCCTCCGAATCACCCTGTTTCGCAGATTCTGTAATGTACTTAGATCAAAGGCCCCGCCATCCTTGGGTTTGGGGTCTCCTCCTGAATTCTCCTTCTTCCCGGAGTCGCCATCGGAGCCGGCCTGCTTGCTCCCACCAGCATTGCCGCTATCATCTCCAGGAACCTTGGGACCAGCCTTGTGCGACGCCGTTTGCGACGGCGGACGGGACGTAACAGGCGCCTGTTTAGAATTGTTCATCTCATCGGCGCGCGCTTGGGCTTCGAGGTGGAGCTGCCGGAACACGTGCCGAAGCCGTCGTAGCTGGTGCGCTTGGGGTGGTAGACCCGCGCGGACCGCGGCGAGGAGGTCGTCGAGGTACAGGAGGCGGAGCACGCGCCGGTACACCGCCACGAGAGCCCGTTGTGGAAGGCCCACTTGAGCGCGTGCTTGCCGTCCTGGGAGACGCCGGCGCCGTCGGCGGATCGGTCCTCGAGGAGGTAGGAGCGGATGAGCGCGTCGACGGGGGAAGCCTTCAGGGCTGAGCGCCCACAGGATCAGGCCGCCGCGCGTGAAGATGAGCAGCTCCTCCAACATCTTGGCCGCCGGCGAACCCTTGGATCGGTGCGGATTCCTTCTCTTCTCACGGAGAGAGAAAAACTGGGCGGTGGTTTGCGGGTGCGCGGCGGCGGTTAATGTAGGAGAAGGGATTGCCTGCGACTGCGAGTCCGATCAGATCCCACTCTCCGGCACTCCGGCTGTCTCCGATCCGACTCGATCTCTTCTCCGGTTGTAGAGCACGGGACGCTTACAGGTGGGTCCCACTCATGCGTCCGGTCTAGTGGGCACGATGCGCCGTCCCATTCGTTTAATGTTTCAGGCCCACAAACCAGTGATACAGTTAACGAGTGCTAAACCACATCACCGAGAATAGCCCGGAGTCCTCGCAAAAGAAAAAAAGAGAGAGAGAGAATAACCCGGAGTCGGCAGCGGCGGCGGCGGCGGCGGCGGCGGCGACGAATCTAGCAGGCGCGACGAAAGCGGCGGCCATGGCGGCGGCGGTCGAGAGCGTGGTGGTGGTCCACAACGTGGCGAAGCGGCACAACGTGGGGACGCTGGCGCGGAGCGCGACGGCGTTCGGCGTCGCGGAGGTGGTCGTCGTCGGGCGCCGCGACGTCAGCGCCTTCGGCAGCCACGGCGCCACCTCGCACCTCCGCTTCCGCCACTTCGCCTCGCTCGCCCTCGCCCGCGCCTACCTCAAGGCAAGCAAGCAAGCAAGCCGTCTCCGTTCTGGAGCAGCAACCCCCACGCCTCGCTAACCCCTAAACCCTAATCCCCTTTCCATTGTTTCTTTTGTGAATCGTGAATGAAGTGCTTGTGCGTGTGTTTTGCCTGCAGGATGAAAGAGGTTGTGACATTTGCGGTGTTGAGATCACCGAGGACGCGCAGCCGGTGACCGCTCACCCGTTCCGTCGGAGCACCGCATTCCTGTTCGGCAATGAGGTTGGTGGGATTCTATTCATTCTGTGCTTACTGCGAAATTAAGTTTGTTGGATTGCAATTTGAATAGTGAAAATGGTGAAACGTGATGTGGCTTAGTTTTGTGGATTGGGCACTAGTAAATTGTGTGCAAACGCTGCATTCCTTAAGATTACCTGTCCTTTTGATGTTTCAATCAGCACCTGTTCAAGGCAACATGGTATTCAATAATAAATTAGCTTGACCAAAATGTAATTTGGAAGAAATATGCATCTCTCTACAAATGTGCATATGCTTCACATCAACTGTAGAATCGATTCGATACCATGAAGATGTTACCACTGATGCGTTCTAGAATGAAAATTCTATTAAGGTTGTTGCATAGTACTGCCTAATGCCAGTTAGAGGTTCTTAAGTACACAGCCATAGCTAATTGTTGCCCTTTATTCTAACTTTACTGTCTATTTCTTGGGGGTGTCATCCGGCAGGGTACAGGACTCTCACAAAAAGAGTGTGAGATCTGTGACTTCTTTGTCTACATCCCTCAGTATGGTGGTGGAACAGCATCTCTCAATGTTACAGTTGCAGCTTCAATCGTTCTCCACCACTTTGCAGGTAAAATTCCATACCGCTCCAGTCATTGCAGCATTTTTTGGGTAATGTATAACATTTTTATCATATAGAAGGTTGGAAGTTCCAAAGCTCTAAGTAGTAACACCAAAGTCGTTGCATTCGAACTTAACTATTTTTTGGAGCTGTAAAGTCTCAAATCTCCATTTTCTTACTCTAAAATAATCACATATTCTCTCTGCAAGACATGGTCAAGAACTATTTGTGGTATATATTACTTGATGTGATAACCGACCGGAGTTGATTATACTATCTTCTGTGGCCTCATATGCCAAATTTTTTAAAGTGGCACATTTATGTTTACAATAAAAAAGTTATAGTTGAACTTTTGGTGCTGCAAAATATTTATTGATGTGATGATGTTTGCAAACACTGGAATCTCAACTTTTAATCTGTTTAATAAAGCATATCCAGAGGAAAATCTGATCTATTACTGTATCTTTTGTGATGATTTCTGAAAGCATAAGCAATTACAATACTTTAGGGCTTAAGGCACACTATTAATATTGCAGAGGCAGACTGCAATCCTGGTCTTATAAATTTAGAGATGCTAACGCTAGTATTTGTTTTAACTGTTACATCATAACTGTTGCATAAAGATTTTGTTCCTTTTTTTGCTTAGTCATCTTCAATGTTTGATGACCATAGTTGTGCATAAAACTGGCTGTTCTTAACAATTCCCCAGTGCACCAAGTTATGTACCCTTTTTTGGTAGTTCTGCCAAGGTGATGAAAGGATCTTTGCTATGGAACATAGTTTACCACTAGCACATAGTTTACCACTAGCCCTGTAAACCCAAACATGCTCTCTTACTGGGTACCAATCAACTGAAGGTTACTTTGATAAGTATGAATCCATCGCCTTAGCAGAATCCTGGGGCTGATGTTCTGTTGGTTCTATCTCAGTTTTTTTCCTCCCTTTCTTAGCTCCAATCCAATATTGTATAGAAGCATTTTGTTGTTAGAGACCCTTTGAATCACAAGCACACATTCACGTTCTAGGTTCTGGAATCAAACTTGATAAAGTTCTGACAGACATTTGAACATAGAATTTGCTATCAGTTCATAGATTAATTCATTTCCTTATGATAGCCACCTGAATCATTGCATGGTTTTCTGCAGTCTGGGCTGGCTTTCCTGAACGAGGCAGAGAGGGCAACAAATTCATCGTAGCTGATAGACCACAGGGGCACTCAAGGGGGCTTTACTGTACGGATTCAATTGAAGCAGTGATTGAAGAGCGGAAAATGCGAAAAGAAAATGCATGTGATATACTTGAGGAAAATGGAAGCAGCCATCCTCAAGAATCAAATGGCCTAGATTTGATGTTTACAGACTAGGCTTATGACTAGATGACGTTGCTACATCATGGTAGTTGAGTCAAGTCACAGGTTTGGGTTGATGGAGCAAATTTGCAAGACGACAACGCATAACAGAAATGCTTTTCCAAGGCCAAGAGTAGAACATGCATTTTTTCCAACCTTGGCATGGAGCCGAAAGGGTGCACTGAGCTTTTGGGAAGCCAGCAGGCGCGAGTGTACCTCGAAACCAAGGACGTGGATAAAGCTCTGTTTCACTCAGATTGTTCGCCTTTTATGTTGTATAAAACAAGATGTGGTGGCTGCTATCAGAATTCCTCTGTTGTAATGTAGCCTTGAAGGCGGTTGATACCTGACATATGACTACCTCACTTCGCAGGAAGTTGGATGGTAGACTACAATGGTTATTTTTCAACATTAGCCCTTGGATCATCTAGTCTTTGTTATACCTCAATACGACAAAGATAGGTGAGATGCCCTTCAGCTGTTGACATTTTCGGATGGTATATTGTTCAGCATTAATTTAGGGCAATTTGTCTTGCAACCTTAAGAAAATTAACAGATAATGCTATGGAGTTTTTTTTAGGGAGTTTTTTTTTCAAGTTGTCTCCGAGAATTTCTCAATCCCTTAATTTTGTGCGTAGAACAAAATAACATTATGGGTTGTATGATTGCAACAACACGCATAATGATGCGCAATTGGTCTTATATTCCTAAATTTTGATTCAACATGTGTTTGCTTTATGAAGCAATGACTTATTTCTCCCATCTTTCTCTCTTTTCTCCACATCAGAAATCCAACGTAACATTACACTTGGATTACCTATGAGATCGTTGACAGACCCTTAGGCTATGAGTTGAGATCCTTTAACAGGCATCTGCTGTAATGCTGTTGTTATACATCAAACCCGAGATTCTCTCTTCGGTCTCTGATGCACAACACGCAGTGGACAAGATATAGGGGAAAAGGAACTACACTACATACAAGTTATGTTTTGACTTTAGATCCTGCGAGAGCATATACCACGAGACCGACGTAGCCGATACCTGAATTTCTCGCACCTGGCGCTCACATGGCCAAAATCCTGTAAACCTTACCAATCTATTCGAGAATTATCTGAGTTTGATCGTCATCTAATCTTTACCTATTTCTAAAGCATGTAATGTTTCCCTCTTAATTTTTCATTTGGTCCAACTTCTATCATCAATATGTGGGTCTTGGTCCACTCGTATGCGAGTACGATCAGCCCTTCGTCCATAGCTCGATCGTGCAAACCTTTATAAATTAACGCATGTGCAACTATACATATCCGATATTTATATAGTCTTTATCCGTAGCAGCATACGCCAGCAGCCTACGCCAGTACGTTTGATTCCCAAAGGCAACTCTTTCGATTCCCAAAGTCAACTTGTTTGCTTGTCAACGGTATGGAAGTCAACTTGCTTGAGCCATTTAAGAGTCCAGCAGGCGTACCCGAAGTCCAGAACCATCACTGCCTCTAGCCGGAAGCAAAGGAGCTAGCACTGATCTAGCTGCTAGGACGGTCCAACCCAGACGCCGCCCGGCCAGCATGACGACGCTGACATTCGCCGTGCGCCGGCACGCTCCGGAGCTCGTCGCCCCCGCGGTGCCGACGCCACGCGAGACCAAGCGCCTCTCCGACATCGACGACCAAGACGGGCTGCGCGCGCACGTGCCGACCGTCTTCTTCTACCGCGGCGCGCGCCGCCGGGACGACGACCCGGCGGCCGTCATCCGCCGCGCGCTCGGCGAGGCGCTGGTGCCGTACTACCCGCTCGCCGGGCGGCTCAGGGAGGTCGCGGGGCGGAAGCTGGTGGTTGACTGCACCGCCGAGGGGGTGCTGTTCGTGGAGGCCGACGCCGACGTGCGGCTGGCCGAGCTGGAGGCGGCCACCGGGGTGATCAGGGAGCCGCTCCCCTGCATGGACCAGCTGCTCTTCGACGTGGAAGGCTCCAGCGGCATGCTCAACTGTCCCTTTCTGCTCATCCAGGTATGCAAGCTTTCATGGAAAAAGAATTCATGCTTGGATGATTGCGCTGAACAGACAGTGGTGTACCATGATGACTAGGTGACCCGGCTGCTCTGCGGCGGCTTCGTCTTCGCGCTCCGGCTCAACCACGTCATGTGCGACGCCACCGGCATCGCCCAGTTCATATTCGCAGTGGCCGAGCTCGCACGGGGCCTACCTTCGCCGACCGTCTCGCCAGCGTGGTCCCGCGAGCTCCTGGAGGCGCGCAGCCCGCCACGCCCAGCATTCCCTCACCGCGAGTACGACGCCGTGCCGCCAACGGCGGCAGCACCGCCTCCCGGCGACGTGATCTCGCGGACCTTCACCTTCACCCGGGCCGACATCGCCGCCATCAAGGAAGGCCTCCCGCCACACCTCCGCGACAAGGTCACGACCTTCGAGGCGGTCGCGGCGGGCGTCTGGCGAGCCCGCACGGTGGCGCTCGACCTCCCGGCGGACGACGAGCTGCGGCTGGCGGTGGTCGCCAACTTCAGGCGCGTGCGCGAGCTCGGCCTCCCCGCTGGGTACTATGGCAACGCCTGCATCTTCCTCATGGCCGTGACCACTGCAGGGGCGCTGCGAGCCGGCTCGCTCGGCGACGCGGTGGAACTGGTGCGGGAAGCCAAGGTGGCGGTGACCGCCGAATACGTGCGGTCCACGGCCGACCATCTCGTGCTGCGCGGGCGGCCGAACGTGGCGCCGGCAAACCTCCTCCTCGTGTCGGACAGCCGGCACGCGGGGTTCCAGCGCGTGGACTTCGGCTGGGGAGAGCCGGTGTACGGTGGCCCCGTGCATACGCAGCCCAGCACGGCCCTTCTCATCGCAGCTAGGAACGTTGACGGGGAGGACGAGCTGGTGGTGCCGATCATGCTGACGCAGCCGGCCATGGATCGGTTCGCTTCAGAGATTGAGATGTTGGTCACGGGTGGCTCCGGCAGCATTCTAGCTAGTTGAAGTTGCTACTGGATCGATCTGGCCATGCCCGTGCCAGGGCGAGCTCAAGCGCCTGTACGTTGATGGATGAACACTTCTATGCAGTGGCGGAGGACGCCGAAAATTTCAGGTGTGGCGGTGGATTACTAGATTATATTTAAATATTATACGGAAATAAAGGTTCACAACAAAAATATGGTTTAGAAGTACCTCAAATGAAGAAAAACACGTAAAGTACACATCAAATCAACAATTGGACCAAAGAAGTTATCAAATAAAGAGAAAACATAAATTAGTAACGAAATATTAGAGTTAAAATATTAAATGTAATACAAGATACACAATTATAGTATAGAGTTATACCGGTATATTTATTATTAGTTGCGTTTAGGAGACTTTGGCAATTGCATATTTCTATTTTTTTTCTTCTGAAAAGCCTTCTTGATAGAACTGAAAGACTCCATAGTAGGCACCAACCCCCCTACCCTTGATGGATTACGTTCCTCATCATGCACCACTTGCAGAACTTCTACTATTGAGTCCCACATTGTTTCAATACGAAGCAATATACTGTAGTGAGATCCCCATCTTGTATCTCCAGGCCTAGGCAATGATGTTTCTTGATGTTGTCCTCTACCTGATGAAATATCTCCACTCTCCAACTTATTCAAAACAATTGCACGATGACTATCAATCAATAAAGCCTTCCTCTTACAAGATGCACTAGTGCTGCTCACAATCATGTTCACATAGTCAAAGAAATCCTCTATAGATGAACAACACTTTGAAACCGAAACAACTACCAACTGCAATTGGTGAGCAAAACAATGGATATAGAAAGCATATGGGTTCTCATCACGAATTAGTTTTTGAACACCATTGAATTCACCTCTCATATTAGAAGCTCCATCATACCCTTGGTCTCGTATTTTTGCAATAGTTAAACCATGTGCACTAAGAACCTCCACTATTGCTCTCTTTAATGCTTCTGATGTAGTTAGCTTGACATGCTTGATACCCAAAAATCTTTCAACTACTTGCCCTTTTTTATTCACATACCTATATGAGAAAACTCACAATATTTAGAAATATTATAACAAGATTCATCAACATTCAACAAGAATACAAGATATAAAAGTGGATGTTTACCTAATTATTATGGCCATTTGCTCTTTGACTGATATATCACGAGATTCATCAACAAGAATAGAGAATAAAAAACCACTCATCTCTTCTTTTATGACTTTGGTAACCGCTTGAGCACAACACTCCGCAAGTTCTTTCTGAATTGTTCCAAAAGTCATTTTAGCATTTTTAGGATAAGCAAATTCAAATGCCTGCCTCACTTCCTCGTTTCTTAGTTTGTACCAATCAAGAAATTCTAGAAAGTTTCCTTTGTTCAATGAAGTTTCTGATTCATCATGTCCACGGAACGGTTCACCTTGCAAGGTAATATAACTTACAATAGCCAAAGATATATCTACACGGGTTTCATACTTCTTTTCTGCCTCTTTGGTATGAACTACAATTTTCTCCTTTACACTTGCCCTTTAATTATCAAAATCATCAAATGCCGTTCTTGATCTATTATGAGCACTATTAGGGCCACCAACATGTTTAGGGAGTGCTAAGTAGGCATTCTTCCATTGCCTAAAGCATTCTTTTGTAAAGGCCTCATAACCAAATTTGTCATCATCTACACCAACTCTTCTAAAAAGATAACAACAAAAGCAATAAGCCTTACCATTCACCAAGCTATATTCCAGCCAATTATATTTCTCAAACCATTCTTTTCGAAAGCGTCTTTTATCTTCTCCTCTAGGAAAAACATGACTACTAGCTTGAGTTGGACCTCGTTCCATGAAAGCCCTCCTAATTTCATCTCTAATATTAGGACTAAATTGCTCAATTGGAATCCGAAGCCCCGGATCAGAAATGATATAATCCGGATTGAACTCAGTTATTGTACCTTGATCATTTTCATTGCTACCTGGCTGTTGGCCTATGGTATTGGTGTCCTCCAAATGAGTTTCCACCACCTCTTCCTCCTCTATTATGGCATTACCAACTTCACTTCCATGAGTGCTTGGGTTTGTGCTACTGGATACGAATGGACTAAAATAGCTCTTTAGATCTGAAATAAATAGTCAAATTCACATTAAAGTAAATTAGTTTAAGTTCCCAATCCTATACAACACCCAAAAAATACTACTTCTCTTACCTCTTTCTTATGCCTTTCTTTTCCCTTTTCTGCTAGAGCTTGGATTGGAAGCATCACTATCGAGTGGCAACATGCTAATTACTTTCTGATCCGGGGCGGGCGGCGGCGCACGGGGCTGCGGCCTGCGGGAGGCAGGCAGGCGGGGGCGGGGCTGCGGGCGGGGGGGGGGGGGGGTGGGGGGGGGCGGGGCCGCGGGGGCGCGGGGCTGCGGGCGGCGGCGCGCGGGGCTGCGGGCGGGCGGGGACGGGGCTGCGGGCGGCGGCGCGCGGGTCCTGCGGCGGCGGTGCGCGGGGCCTGCGGGGCGGCGGGCGCGGGAGCAGAGCTGCAGAGTGGGGAACTGGGGATAGGGTTAGATTTTTTTTTAGTTGGGATGGGCCGAGCCGAGGTATTCCCACTGTGGGCCTGGCCGAGGTATGGCGAGCGCCACACCTCGCCACACTGGGCCCTCCGCCACTGCTTCTATGGATGAATGAATAATGCAGAAACTCCCCTTGTTATTGATCAATGTAAATATAATAAGCATCCATCTTTTTATTTCTCATTAAGGGAAAAATAAATCTACTATTTTCTAAAACTATTTAAACGGTATATATTAGAATTTTTTATTTTCCTAATACAGTTTAAAACTTTAAATAAAACTGTCTTTTCCTTAATGAAAACAGTTCAAAGTTTGTTCTATGATAGGGACAACATAACATGTATTAGAAAAATACTTGAACAAATTTCAAATTATTTTTCATATCTAGCGTAAGCTACATAGTATTAAATGTTTACAACTAGATCTGAGCGTTTTGTAGGCCGGGACAATAAAAATGCCAACTTCATTCGGGCCTAAAATCAGTACCCAAGCCTGCCTAATAATTCCATGGGGCCGTCTAATTCAGGCCGGGCTGCCCATTATTTTTCAGTGTAAAAATAATTAATTTAATATTTTGGTCGGGTTCGGATTGGCCTTTTACCTACAAATCCATCATCATACCCGACCCTAAATGAGCAATAGGCCGGACACTAAGCTACTCATTCCGTCACGAAATATAACTACGTTTAGATTTGTCCTATTTTAAAATTGACCATCTCTAAAATAGTTTTTTCAAATAGAAAAAATCATATGTTATGTAATCTACTAACAACATTTTCAATATTGACGTTATTTATAATATCTTTGCTTTTTTATAGTTAACGTTAAAAGGGTTTAACTCCCTACATGCCGGTGGTGCCCATCATGCTGACACTGACACAGCCAGCTATACATCGGTGCATGTAAGAGATCAGGATGTTGGTCAAGGGTGGTTCTCGCATCATTCAGAGGCTTTGTACAAATGCCTGTGAAGAAACGGTGGAATATAGACCTATTCCTGAGATGCACTTCTGCCGAGGAATGCTGGAGTTGTTTAAGTCTTCAAGTCCGAGATAACATAACTATGGGCCGTAATTCCTTGAGCTCTTTAAAGAAAGAGTAGCGGTTTCATTCTATATCGAGATCATTTTACTCATGTGTTGGAGTATTTGGGCTTCTATAAATGGCATTCGTTTTCAGCCAGATTTACTCGACGGTGGCAAAAGCAAGCATAAAACTCAAGCATGATTTTCTTTGGTTATCCATGGAGAGTATTTCCCGGACATCACAGAATAGCTAGAAGGCTTTTTCTGATTTCTTTTTGTTGTTGTTGTTTTTACCTTCTTTATTCTTGTAATGTTTGTACGGTCTGCCTCCTTTTGTTTTCTCAATATATACTCCATTTGTTCCACCATGTAGCCATGTAGGATGCCACGAGATCAGCCCATTTATGAGCAGCAAGAAGATCAATACAAAGTCCTGCTAATTACATAACGCTGACTGCAGGCATTCGATTACTGCTAAGGGTTTGGAAAACAACTGATTAGAAGTACCTGCTAATGTACCGTAGCTTCTCCGAATTGGGTAAACTGATTCCAAGAAATGTTTCGAAAGAGACACCAGGTAATGTTCCATGTACTGGAGTCTTAGGTGTTGAGAAGTGCAGGTGGAGAAGCTCGTTATACTATTTTGAATCCTAAGGGATTCCTTCAATTACCTCCCTTATTTTGTGCAGCTTAGCAGCAGCATGTTTCATGTTCATTCTTTCTGACGGGCTGTCTTTTGAACATGAAACACCAACTTCTATTACCGAAGTTAAGCAATTGATGAGTATCCCTGAATCGTCGTCATACAGTTCATCGTGCCGTAGCTCTGAGTCAATGATTTCTAGTATCTTGTCAGGTAACCCTGCCTCAGCAAGCAAGTGCAGAGTCAAGCCTTCTGTGAACATATCATCAGTAGGTGTCTTCCCTGTGAACATCTCAAGCAGAGTAACCCCAAAGCTGTAGGCATCACCAGCAACTGATGCTTGACCACCCGCTCCATATTCTGCAAGAATGGAAATATGATGACAAATATCTTAAGAAGATAGTATAGTAGGGGCATTAAATCAAATGAATCAATGCAGTTTAATTGATTACGAAATGTGAATGTTGAATAATGAAGGTACCTGGAGCAACATATCCGATGGTTCCTCTTATCCCTATAGTTCTTTCACTCTCAATATTCAAATTTGATCGATCCATGGGTTCACCAACCAGCTTTGCAAGCCCAAAGTCAGCAACATAAGCAGTCCAGTCACCACCAAGGAGGATGTTGCTAGGCTTCAAATCACAGTGGATCACTGTTGGCCAACTACTGTTGTGAAGATAGTCTAGTGCATCTGCTACATCAATCGCAATGTTCAACAAGTGGGCAAGACTTAACTTGTGGGTCTGCTCATTGCTTGGTTGCAACCACCTATCCAAACTGTGCCGGGGCATGAAGTCAAACACTAGAGCTCGAAAGTCATTCCCTCTAGAGTCCATACCGGAGCAACAGGTGATAATATTGATCAAGTTCCTATGTTTAACTCGTCTCAGAGCCTCGCATTCAGCCAAAAAGCTTCTGGAAGAACCAGGTTGCTGAAGAGTAAACACTTTGACTGCCACAACAGAACTCCTAGCAGCTGTAAAAGACAAATTTCCTTTATACACGGATCCATATTTTCCAGCTCCTATGAGATTACACGGGGAGAAACCATCAGTAGCTTCAAACAGTTCAAGGTATGAAACTCTAGGATACTTGATGTCCAACAAACGGTCTTGCGTAGCATTGTTCCTGTCCAATCCTTTTCTACTCCCTTTGGATAGAAAGAGCACAAACAATAGAAGAAGAGATAAACATATAACAATGCCAGCAACCGGAAGCAAAATCTTAAGCTGCAACATTTTTTGCTGGCTATGTGGCTTGACTACACATGGAGGCAGTTTCAGCTCTGCAACACCACCACAAAGCCCATCATTTCCAATTACAGAAATCCTGCTTATGTTACTGAACACGCCGTATGACGGTACCTCACCATCTAGATGGTTATAGGAGAGGTCTAGCTCTACAAGAGCGCTTGAGTTAGCGAGAAGTTGTGGAATGGCTCCTGACAGGTTGTTGTGGGCAAGGTACAGGTTCTGCAGCCCATGAATCTTGCTCAACTCTTGAGGGATGGTACCAGACAGAGCATTTCTTGTGAAATTCAGCACACTCAAACCCTTCAAATCACCAATTGATGGAGGGATGCTCCCTGTGAAGTGATTGTAATCCAGAGCTAAGGATACCAAACTTGCACAATCGCCAAGTGCTCGTGGTACTTGTCCAGATAAAATGTTTCTTGACAGATCCAATGTTGTCGCGTGCTTGAGGTTACCAATTTGTAGAGGAAGAACACCAGAAAGATAGTTATCAGAAAGCAACAACGAATCTGTTAGTGATGAGAGGCTGAATATTACTTCAGGGATGGCACCGGTAAGCCTGTTCGAGGATAACTTCATGGCTGTTAACTTCTGCAAGCTCCCAAGGTTCTCAGGAATGGAGCCATTGAGCCTGTTGTTTGATAATACGAGGGTGAGCAGTTGTGTGAGGTTACCAAAGGAGGACGGTATACCTCCTGACAGGAGATTCTCCTCCAGCGAAAAGTACTTGAGGTTCCAAAGCCCTCCAATATCCTCAGGAATGACACCATGCAGATCATTTCCAGCGAATTCTAGGGCCTCGAGGTCAAGTAGGTTTCCGATACCCGGAGGGATCACTCCTGACATCCGGTTCTTTCCCATGAGTAGATCAATCAGTGGCCCTGTGAAATTCGCTACAAAACTTGGAAGCACTCCTCCAAAGGAGTTATCACTAATGTCTAGAACCCTAAGACGGGTGCAGTTCGTGAAATGTCTGAGGAACTCCCAGTCGGCATCGTCCTCGGCGTGCAGCATGTTACTCCCCATCTCAACACTCACTGGGCAGAGCATCCCTACCTCAGGAGGCACCCTTCCTTCAAAGCTGTTGTTGGCAAGGCCCAGCTCCTGTATCCCGGTGGCATTGTGGAGGGAAGATGGGATCGGCCCAGAAAAATTGTTCCCAACGCCACCCAAACGGAGCACTTGAAGGTCAGGCAGGCGCCTCCCCACATCCGGTGGCAACCTGCCATGCAACTTGTTTGAGCTGAAGCCGAGATACTGAAGAGACGACATGTTGAAGAAGAGTGATGGAATCGTGCCCGAGAGGCTGTTCCTCCCGGCCTGGATGTACCGGAGGTATCTCAGACGGGAAAGGCCCTCCGGGATGGTTCCTTCCAGCTTGTTCTGATAGAGTGCCAGGCTCTCGAGCACGGAGAGGTTACCGAGTGAAGGCGGTATGCGCCCTACGATGTTGTTCTCGCCAACGTACAGGTCCTGCAGCTGAGATAGCGAACCCAGACCACTGGGGATTCCCCCGTGGAGCCCATTGACCTCGACGCTCAGGTACACGAGGTTGGAGCAGTTGGACAGGTCTGCAGGGATCTCACCGGCAAGAGAGTTGTACGCCAGTTCAAGGAAGCGCAGACGACGTAGCCGGCCGAGGGTGTGCGGTATCTCCCCGGAAAGCGTGTTGTAGAAGAGGTCGAGCCTTCGAAGGAAGGTGAGGTTTCCGATGTCCGGCGAGATGCTGCCTCCCAGCTTGCTGTAGCGCAGGCTCAGGGAGACCACCCTGCTCGGGTGCCGGCGGCTGCACGTCACGCTGGCCCAGCGGCAGAAGTCGGAGCTGCTGGCGTTCCATGAGCTTAGCGCGCCCGAGTCGTCCGACAGCGCCTCTTTGAATGCTAGCAGTGCTTCACGGTCGCCGTGCTCGCCAGTCAGCGAGGAGGAGGAAGACGCCGGCCAGCATGTGAGGAGGAGCGCCAGCAGCAGCAGGGTGAGCATAGAACTCAGAGCCGCCATGGTTTCTTGTACGAGCTGCGCCAGGCTTCACTCTGGAACGGTGGGTATATCGTATATGAAGCGTCGTCACTTCCCAGAGCCGGCAGCAGGGTAGTTGTACAGTAATTAGGTTGGTTGGAAATCCTTGTCGAACTTAAAGAATGAGAAAGAAGTGCTACTACTGCAATGCTACTAGTATATGGTCTTTTGCCTTTGCCTAACTATTTAGGCAACGACGAAACTTGCAACCAATGCCACATAGAGTTAGGTTGGTACTTTTTCTCTTTTTCCCTAATATAATCTGAGTTGTCATTCTGCAAAAAACGTGAGCTGCCCTTTCATCTTCAGCGCCACCTACTGCTGCGTCCTCCCTGCCTGCTTGACTTGGCCAGCTAGCAAGCCAAAGCGCCACCAGCCCACTACCCATTGCCACTTAGCTCGCGTAGTGGCCTGGTGGGTGAACGACCAGCGCGGTGACCTTGACATCAAGCTATCAAGGTGCAGCAGGGGGACGAAGTCGCGGCGGCATTTCTTTCTCTTTTCTGTGTTAGATCTTTTTTCCCCAAATTCCTCTGGAACGGTTCATTGTATGCAACTTTAGTATATCCACCCCTTCACTCCAAAGGGATTTGTGAACAGGCTGAAGTCTACGGACCCACCTCCATTTGTGAACAAATTTTCTTTTGAAATATATATATATATATATATTAGATCATAAAATCACAAAAAAATGAACATACTGTTGCAAATTTTTTTATTGAAATTATGTCTTCTAAATTGACTACTTTTAAGCATTTGAATTGTGTCTTTACATTCGTTGAATTAGGTTCCACAACTTGTTGGTTTCTCGACTTGCATTTTCAAAAGATAGATATCATTTTTAAAAGATATCTATCAAGTAGGCTAACCAATCTGCATTAACTGTATACTCCCTCCATCCTGAAATATAAGTATTGAAAGGTTCAAAATTTATACTCTAATATAAGGCATTCTAGAACTTTTGGATAAATATTAAAGGAAATCATTTAATTTTTCTTGGCTCTTAGCTGCATACCTTTTATATTTATTTCTTTTTTCTTAATTTTAGGAATAACTTTAATTATAACTGGTAAAAAAGAGCTCTCGAAGGGTCTATGCTTCTTTTGTTGTCTCTTTTAATCTATTTTAGAATTTCTAGAATGCCCTGTATTACAGGATGGATGGAGTATAAATTATAAAAAAATAATCCAAGTTAAGTTTGTCAGACTCGGGGCCACGGGACTGCGCATATGGCGTACATATTCTACTAGGATATAGGATGGGATATGGTTCATACCCTACACTAATTGTAACTACTTGTACAAGAGTAGGACTAGTCGGAACAGAAGGAAACTACCTAAGCAATACTCGGGTAGGACTCCTGAGCATGTATTTAGTTAGGACTTTCATGTAACCCTATTTAGCTAGGACTTCCTTGTAATCCTATTCCCCTAGACTATATAAAGGCGGGCAGATATCTCCTCCAAATATTACATCATCTAATGCAATACAAACCACCCCACAGGACATAGGGTATTACGCTCTCGGTAGCCCGAACCTGTCTAAAGTTTCGTATTTCTTGCACCTTCGAGTTTCTGATCTCGGCGACACCCCACCTACAATCTACCACCTCGGGGTATCCCTCGGTAGACTTGGAGATTAAACACCGACAAAATCCTAAGCGCATGTTTGGGATACTCCACTCCAACTTTCCTAGCTCCGCTCCAAAAACTCCCTGTTAAACACATCTAACTCCAAGCCTACCGAGGGATACCCCGAGGCCATATTTTTCATGCAGCTTGTCAGAGGTACTCAAAAACTTTATTTTCGTACCTTCTCTTAGAGTTGTGGGGTAATTACCCAGCTTTCCCACTGGTTACGCAAAATGTTTTGCCAAAAAAAAACTGACACCCCACTACCGCCCGAACTTTCTTCTTCCGTCCGCCCGACCCTTCCTGTTCCTCGCCGCCAGCTGCATCTAGAGCGCCGCCGCCGTATCTGTTCTGAGCGCCGGCGGCTGGAGTTCACCGGCAAAATAAGCCCCCAGGCGGTCGGCACTCAGGCAGCCGGAACCCTCGATTCTGTTCCCCAGATGCTCGGCACCTAGCAAGCTGCTGGCGCTTAGGCAACCGGCGCCCACGGCATTCCGCTCACCACCGCTCCGAACAAACGAACACAAGCAGCACAAAGGAGCACACATCGAACCGCTTGCAAGATTCTTTATTGGCCCTGATGAAAGGCAAGCTAGCTCGACCGTCAAGCAACACGCATCGCGTCACAGAGCGCGGCGGGAGGCGGTCTGCCTCGCCCCAGCGCACGGCGGCCGCGACGGTGCGGCCCTGTCCAGGGCTTGGACCACGTCCATGAAGTTGGCACCGCACACGACCACGTCGGCGTTGTCCGCCCCCGCCAGTGCCGTGGGCGCGACCGCGCCGGCCCCGTCCAGGCTCACGCCAGCCAGCAGCACCGCCAGCTCCGCGACGTCGGCCGTCGCCGGCGGCAAGCCGGTCATCGCGACAACATGTGGCCAATACGGTGCTCGTTTGTCAGCCCGAGGCGGCCGCCGCTTGGTGCGGCCACCGGGTCGGTGGTCTCCACGACGGTCACCGTGCGTGTCGCCTCCTCATCCTCCTCAGGGTCACGTCGAGACGTACATCAAGCAGCGCGGCGGGCGCAAGTGGAGCACGCGCTGGGTCTGCCTGCAGACACAGCGCCGCGTGCTTCCTCGTGTCCGTCACCTTTGCCATCGGATCCACGGCGTAAGGCGAAAACACTGCAGCGAGTCCTGTAGCGGGTCGATAGAAAAAGAAGGGCAAAAAAGACTATTCCTTCTAAAGGTTTTTTTTTTGAGCTAGAGTTAGGGCACTCAGATAGAATAACTTCTTATTTTTCTGGAGTTGGTGGAATGAAGCTAAAAAATTTATAATTGATAGAGTGGAGCTATTTTTTTAAAGTTGGAGTGCTCCAAACAGACCATGAATCTCTTCCCTCGGCCTGGCGGGGAATGAAGGATTCAAAAAGGTATAAATGGCCCGAGAGGTGAGCTGCCAGGTAGCCCGGTAGAAGCCCGCCCCAAGGCCGACGGGGCCGGAGCTTGAAGTGAGATGCATCCTGTTAAAAGCCTGGACAATCAAGAATTCATGGCCTTGTGCTATGTTAGGCCAAGACTGGCCCTTGGGCCGCAGAAACCGAAGCTTTGTTCCCACCACGATACGATAGTGCCGAATTTTTTTAAAAAAGGGTTAAAAAATTAAATTTGAAAAAGGGTGCCAATTTGGAAAATTTTCAAAAATAGTACCTCCCGTCCGATCAACGGGCGGGAGGCGTGGGGCCGGACACCTCCCGTCCATCCAACGGGCGGGAGGTGCCAAATCTTTTTTCAGGCCCCTCCCGAGAGTCTTTTCGCGAATAAGTAAGTTTCTTATTCGCGAAGAGGCCCCTCCCGCGGTGGCAAAGGCATCCCGCCTGCCCAACAGGCGGGAGGTGCCCTCTTTCTTATTTTTTATTTGAATTTATATTTTACAAACTATTTAAAATTTATACTTTTTTCAAATACAAGATTTATTCTCCATACTCTTTTGTATACATATAAAATTTTAGTTCAATTTTACGAAGAAGATTATGGTATCTAAAACTCGTATGAAGATGGTTAAGTGATAACGTTTTGTAACGTAGAATCCAAATATTACGATAGTACGATACATCGAGCCATTAAAAATAAAATAGTATGATAAAAAAACAGTAACAGCGAAGGTATGCGCCGTAAGACGCCTCTGTGTGTGGCTGCGGCTCATCCCACACATTGTCAGGTGCGTCTAGCCACCCGCCTACGTACTCCTGCAGCTTGATAACCCAGTTCACTTCGTTGCCATGATATCCCCTGCGTGCTGTTGCAAATATTTGGAAGACAATATTATTTTATGAAAATATGCGCGGGTTCACTGGAGCAAACCGCTCCTGAAGCTCCGCCCTCCAGGTAGATGGCACGGCAACCAGGCCAACGGCTTCCCCCGCAATGGGAAGCCCAAGCAGGTACGACACGTCCTGCGACGTGGGGGCCATCTCCCCGCACGGCAAGTGGAACGTGTGCGTCTCCGAACGCCACCTGTCCGCCAACGCCGCAAGTAGAGAGCGGTCGAGCTGCATCCACTTCTTGGCGCCACCATCTTGGCCGTCGCCGGCCTGAAGCATACGTGCGAGTGGCAGCAAACCAGCCTCACATAACCTGTATATTTTGCATTATGGTTACAATTGTCGTACAAGCAATACATTCATTCCGTAAAAAAATACAAAGGATCACCTCTCAAGCCAGCGGTCGTCCAGGTGCAACAACTCCTCTGCTACACGAGGGCGCAACTCGTGAAGCTGCTGCCCCTCCACCGCTGCCAGGTACGACCTGTACCGTACGTCGGTGCTCGCGTCAAGGAGCTCCGGTGTCTGCGCCATATCTACATGAAAAATTAAGTACGATACATATATTAGAAACATACATAATGAATACATGAGAGAGTATACAAATGTCAAGTCACAGATACAATTACAAACACACATAATGATCTGTTAAAAGTCGCTACGGCAAATATTACAAATACATATAATGGTCTGGTAATTTCTCTGACCGCACAGTTGAATTCATTTAAATCTACCCCATTCGGCTTATAAATCATATTTACTTCTCCGTAATATATACTAAAAGTACCCTTCTCGGAAGACATATCTGTCAATTATTAATAAACTAGTTATATTACATATTAATAAACTAGTTATATTACATATTAATACACAACGACCCTAAGTTTCAGCGATTCCCAGATTATATTTTCCAGATTCTAAACTATTTAGAATATAAATTATACTAAAAATAATTGAAAATACTAAAAACTATTCAAAATATAACTACCCTAAGAAATATTTCTTAGATTATAATTATTTTCAAGTAATTATACGACTAGAACGAGAATATATCTCAAAACCGACGTGTGAACAGGGTTTCGTCACTTCCTCTCCTCTCTTCCTCTCCTTTTTTTCTTTATTTTCTGGCTCTTGCTGAATAAAATGAGAATTTAGGGGGCAGGTGGGGACTTAGGAGGGGAACCTCCCGCCCACCCAACGGGCGTTATGCCCCTCCGCACTGTAGGGGCCCCGCACCTCCCGCCCGTTGGATGGGCGGGAGGTGTCCGGCCACACATCTTCCGCCCGTTGATCGGGAGGGAGGTACCCATTTTTTAAAATTTTCCAAATCGGCACATCTTTTTCAAATTTAATTTTTTTTAACTTTTTTTTAAAAAATTCCGATAGTGCCGCGAGGCGCACACGCGGATGAAGCGGGCTATTTTCACCACCCTCAGGCCGCAATGGCACAAAGAATCTTGCTCCGTTGCGCCCAGTGAAGAATCCTTTTTTTTTCCTGGACAGTGCTATTAAGCACGTCGTTAAGTAAATCGCTGTCAGCTATTGCAGTTAGCATTGAAGTATACGCCCTCCCCTGCCGGCTTGATCCGACAAATGCGGCATAATTCAGAAACTTACGGCTGCCAGCAAGCATCTCAGTTTGAATATTCTCCGAACTTTAAAAACGATGTGACCTGCACTGCACGACATTTCAAATTTTGAATATTTGTCCAAACTTAAAAACGATGTGGCAGTGCACTACATTCACAAGTCTCCCGTTTCGGCATAGCTGAATACTACACACTTGGAAATTTCCAAGGGCAGTCACTTCAACCTGTTCCATTTTTCCAAGTCAAACACACATGTGGCCGGGCACAGGCATCGATCACTCGATCAGCGGCCATACCATCATCCTGCACCACATGCCGGAACCAAAGGAGCACGTACAGGCGCCGGCCATGGCGACGCTCGCATTCGCGGTGCGCCGGGGGGAGCCGGTGCTCGTCGGCCCTGCCGCGCCGACGCCGCGCGAGACGAAGCGCCTGTCCGACATCGACGACCAGGAGACACTGCGCTCGCACGTCCCGTTCATCTTCTTCTACCGCGGCGGGGCGCGCGCGCATGCCGACGGCCGCGACCCGGCGGGCGTGATCCGCCGTGCGCTCGGCGAGGCGCTGGTGCCGTACTACCAGCTCGCCGGGCGGCTGCGGGAGGTGGAGGCGCGGAAGCTGGTCGTCGACTGCACCGGCGAGGGGGTGATGTTCGTGGAGGCCGACGCCGACGTGCGGCTGGCGGAGCTGGAGGCGGCTGTGCTGAGGCCGCCGTTCCCGTGCATGGACCAGCTGCTGTTCGACGTGGACGGCTCCGGTGGGGTGCTCAACTGCCCCGTGCTGCTCATCCAGGTGACCAGGCTGCTCTGCGGCGGCTTCGTTCTCGCGCTCCGCCTCAACCACACCATGTGCGACGCCATCGGCCTCGCCCAGTTCATGTCCGCCGTGGCCGAGCTCGCCCGCGGCCTCCCCACACCGACCATAGAGGCCGCATGGTCCCGCGAGCTCCTGGAAGCGCGCCGCCCGCCGAAGCCGGCGTTCCCTCACCGCGAGTTCGACCCGGTGCCGATGCCGCCGCCACCGCCTGGCGACATGGTCATGCGGACCTTCACCTTCGGTCCAGACGACGTCGCCGCGATCAAAAGGGGCATCCCGCCGGAACTCGCGGCCACGACCTTCGAGGCGCTCACGGCAGCCCTCTGGCGCGCCCGCACGGCCGCGCTCGAGCTCCCGCCGGACGACGAGGCGCGTATGGTGTCCATCGTCAACTTCCGTGGCGTGCCGGAGCTGGGGCTCCCCGCCGGCTACTACGGCAACGCGTGCGTGCCCGTGGCCGTGCTGACCACCGCGGGGGCGCTCCTGGCCGGCTCGCTCGGCGACGCGGTGGAGCTGGTGCGGGGGACGAAGGCGGCGGTGACCGCCGAATACGTGCGGTCCGCGCTAGACCTGCTGGTGCTGCGCGGGCGGCCGTTCGTGGCGATGGCGAACCTGTTCCTCGTGTCGGACAACCGGCACGCCGGGTTCCACCGCGTGGACCTCGGGTGGGGCGAGCCGGTGTACGGCGGCCCCGCGGCGACGCTGTTCGGGGTGAGCTTCTTCGTCCACGTCGGGAACGGCGGCGGGGAGGGTGCAGTTGCCGTGATGATCGTTCTGCTGCGGCCGGCCATGGACAGGTTCGCGTCGGAGGTGGAGGCGTTGTTGAAGGGTTAGTGTACCCTTGTCCGCTCCGGCATTGTTATGTGCACCGACCAAGTAAGGAAAAAAATTCAGTGGCTCATCGCCTGGCTCCCGTAACAGAGCAACTAGGAAGTAGGAACTCATAGCCTGGCTCCTGTTTCCTCCTTGCTCATTGGTGTGATCAATAATGTAAGGAAGATTATAATTTTCAATTAGTTGAGATCATTCTTCTTTACGGCCCTAGGATTTGTACAGTCCCATCGCCATCTAAACGTAGAAAATTTGCCTTCAAGAGCAAAATTTTCTGGTCATCTAGAAGGTATAGGAAGTTTGACAGTATGCAACCGGCGAAACTTTTAGTCAGCTCAAAACCGTAAAGGGTGTATTAGTGGCTACAATTTCCTTGCTGCGGGGAGGATGATTGAGATGCTTGATTACTTTCTTGATTCACTGTTCTCTTCCTACCGTTTTAGATGCGAAGATGCTAATTAAATTAAGACTTGTGTTCTAGTAGAGCATCTATCGATATCAAATACGCTCAATTGTTTTAACTTGAGTTCACAAGATCTACTGTTTTTGCATCGATTAACAAGGTAATTCTAGGCCCTTTATCTAAGCAGACGTGGTTGTGGCTATAAAAAATAGATATGGTATCATGATCTCTAGAGAATAAATTTGGTGTTGCTTAATGTACGGATTGAGTCAAACTAAAGGTTAATATGCATAGGATCCTCTCAAAAAGGGCTGTGCGGTAACATTTTTTCATTTTTTTGAACCTTGATAGTTGATTTGGCGAAAGCATTAGGATGATGTGGCAAATACACGGGTGAGCAAAAAAAAAAGCGACGGAAACCATGCTTTTAAATCTTTTTTTATTGAAAATGAGCTAAAAAACTAAGTAATTGAGACATTTGATACTAAATTGTAGAGAAGCTGCACTTATTTGAACGAAAAGTCAAATAACAAATTAGAGTTCTGCAACTTAAGCATTCTACTACACAAGTGCAATTCGAGAGTCGAAATATTAAAGGGGTGCTTTGCATTGGTAGAACGTGTGTTCCTGGAAAAAAAACGTGGTCCTAATCCTTCAAAAACCTCTCCACCTCCACCGCGAAACGATCCATCGCCGGCCGCGGCAGCATGATCGGCATGGCCGCGGCGTTCTCCCCGTCACCGTTCCTGACGGCGATGAGGAAGCTA
This sequence comes from Panicum hallii, assembly GCF_002211085.1. Taxonomy (NCBI): domain Eukaryota; kingdom Viridiplantae; phylum Streptophyta; class Magnoliopsida; order Poales; family Poaceae; genus Panicum; species Panicum hallii. The sequence continues at coordinate 7,196,818 of NC_038044.1, read as the reverse complement.
ATCCCGAACACCGCGGCGGAGGGGCCGCCGTACACCGGCACGCCCCAGCCGAAGTCGAGGCAGTGGAACCCTGCGCGCCGGCAGTCCGACACGAGGAACACGTTCGCCATCGCCTTGTACGGCCGCCGGCGCAGCACCCCCAGGTCGACGGCGACGGACCGCAAGTACTCGGCGGTCACCGTCGCCTTCGCCTCGCGCACCAGTTCCACCGTGTCCCCCAGCGAGCCGGCGGTCAGGCCCTCCACGGTGGTCCGCACGGGCACGGGCACGGGCACGCACGCGTTGCCGTAGTAGCCGGCAGGAAGCCCCACCCCGGGCACGCCCCAGAAGAGAGCCGCCGCGAGCACCTCGAAAGTCGTGGCCGTGTCCCGGAGGCCCGGTGGGAGGCCACTCCTGATCGCGCCGACATCGGCTGGACCAAAGGTGAACGTCCGCAGGACCATGATGCCGGGCGGCGGCGGCGGCGGCGGCGGCACGGCGTCAGGCTCGGGGCGAGGGAGCGGCGGGCTCCGCACCACCAGGAGCTCTCGAGACCATGCTGGCGACACCGTGGGAGTGGGGAGACCACGGGCGAGCCCCGCGACGGCGGACAGGAACTGGACGAGGCCGAATGGCCGATGGCGTCGCAGATGGTGTGGTTGCGGCGGAGCGCCAAGACGAAGCCGCCGCAGAGCAGCCGGGTCACCTAGAGATCGAGCGATCATGTTACAACTCTGCAAGCTCATGGTGCATGCACGCAGAGGAAGCTGCTACATTTATTTCCTTACAGGTTCAATTCGGAAACACATAGATTTTGCAGAAAGTACTATGTTTTCGTGATAAAACTGTACATGTTTTCAATTATGTACGAAATCTTCACAGAATTTGACGGCCTGAATAACGTCACCTTACCTGGATGAGCAGCAAGGGGCAGTTGAACAAGAACAAGCCGCCGGAGCCTTCCACGTCGAACAGCAGCTGGCCCGCGCACGGGAACGTCGGTCTCAGGCCCGCCACCTCCAGCTCCACCAGCCGCACGACGGCGTCAGCCTCTACGAACATCACCCCCTCGCCGTCGCAGTCAACGACTAGCTTCCGTGCCTCCACCTCCCGCAGCCGGCCGGCGAGCGGGTAGTAAGACATCAGTGCCTTGGCGAGGGCTCTGCGGATGACGCCAGCCGGCGGCCGGGCGTCGTTGCGCGGGAGGCCCCGGAAGAAGAACATGCACTGCACCTGTACGCGAATCCCCTCCAGGCCGTCGATGTCGGACAGGCGCTTGGTCTCGCGGGGCGTCTAGCTCCGCGTCGCGCCGGCGCATGGTGAAGGTCAGCGCCCTGCATGGCCGGCGTATCGGAGGGCGTGCTCCTTCGCTTCCCACTTGAGGTACTAGGAAGGATGCGATGGTTATGCGCTTATGCCCTATGGCAATATAGATCTCGAGCTACGTTTTGACTTCAAAAACTGAGCAAGCTGAGGTTGTTGAAGTTGCTTTTGAAGTTTTTCAATTGTGTGTGTGTGTGTGTACACTTCTATACATGTGGCTTGGCAGAGAATCTCTATTTTTACTAATATGAATCTGTCGTCAGATTCATGGGTGGAAATCGGTTGAATTTTATACCTTCTTCTCCACCATTCTTATTCCTTCCCCATGTCCAGCAACCTCCATTCACTGGGCTCTCCACCACCCCCCCCCCCCACCCCCAACCCCCACAAAAAAAAAAGAATTTCCACCCGCAGATGGCAATTGGGCCCTCAAGCAAGGGTACGGTGGACTTAAATCATTTAGTAATTCGGAGTTTGGAACTATGGACATCGCTTACTTCTTTTGTGTCATTATGAGAAATATGATTTCGGCTATGGCTTTGCTTAGTTATATTTGTTGCTTGCGTGATAATTTAGGTGTTAAATGCTTGCAGTACACATTGATGCATTCATGACGAAATATTACTTGTTGTGTCATTAGCACATGTGGCGAGTGCTCGGAACCTGATGAGTGAACCACGAGTGCAGGTGTGGGTGTAACATTTCATCCGCACGGTGTTGTGAGGACAGATGTGGTAAAATATCATGGGTCTTTTCGAGGGCGGGTCTGTCTCTCCCGCACCTAGTCCCGACCTAGTGTCATACGTATTCATTTCTTTTTTTTTCTTATTTATAGTTTTCTTCCTAGCTATGTATAGATACGAACATGCTAAATTAAGAGTTGTGTTCTAGTACAACTTCCATCTAGATCAAATCAGTCTCTACCGTTTTAACTTAGTCCCATAAGATCAGTATGGTATAGATAAATCTATTTTTCCTTAATCGATGTTATGGCTTCTTTTAATACTACGATATTAAGATAATAGATAGATATTATCTATGATCTAGAGAATAAGATATGGTGTCACAAAATGTTCGGATTGAATCAAAGGAAATGTTACTATGCATAGGATCTTCCAAATCAGGGCTGTGTAGTAACATTTTTTTTTCATTTTCTGAACCTTGATAGCTAATTTGGCTAAAGCATTAGGATGGTGTGACAGATACACAATTGAGCAAAAAAAAAAAAGAAGCGGAAAGCCATGCTTTGAAACCTTTCTCTATTCAAAACGAGCTAAAAACCTAAGCAATTGAGCCATCCAATACTAAGTTGTACAAAAGTTACACTTACTCGAAGAAAAAGTCAAATATCAATTACGAGTTCAACGAACAAACAGTCTACACAACTGCAATTCACGAGTTCAGATGGTAAAAGATTTGGTCTAGCCATATAATATATGTCGACCACTGCACCTTGCTAGTATAATAAGGTCAACTTGCATGGCAGTGGTTGAAGTAGAACGTGTGTTTGTGGTGCTAATCCTTCAACAGCCTCTCCACCTCCGACGCGAAACGATCCATCGCCGGCCGCGGCAGCATGATCGGCAATGCCGCGGCGTTCTCCCCGTCGGCGTTCCTGACGGCGAGGATGAAGCTACCGCCCCACATCGCGGTGGAGGGGCCGCCGAACACGGGGACGCCCCACCCGAAGTCGACGCGGTGGAACCCAGTGCGCCGGTTGTCTGACACGAGGAACATGTTCGACATGGCCACATACGGCCGGCCGCGCAGCACCAGCAGGTCGGCCGTGGACCGCACGTACTCGGCGGTCACCGCCGCCTTCGCCTCGCGCACCAGCTCCACCGTGTCGCCCAGCGAGCCGGCGAGGAGGGCCCCCGCGGTGACCAGCCCACCCGTGGGCACGCACGCGTTCCCGTAGTAGCCGGCCGGAAGCCCCAGCTCCGGCACGCCCCTGATGTTGGAGACGAACACCAGGCGCACGTCCTCGTCCGGCGGGAGCTCCAGCGCCGCCGTGCGGCCACGCCAGAGAGCCGCCGCGAGCACCTCGAAAGTCGTGGCCGTGTCCCGGAGCTTCGGTGGGAGGCCCTTCCTGATGGCGTAGACGCCGGACGGACCAAAGGTGAACGTCCGCGTGACCATATCGCCCGGAGGCGGCGCCGGCGGTGGCACGGCGTCGAATTCGTGGTGAGGGAACGTCGGCCTCGGCGGGTTGCGTGCCTCCAGGAGCTCGCGGGACCATGACGGCGCAACGGTTGGCGCGGGGAAGCCCCGGGCGAGCTCCGCGACGGCGGACAGGAACTGGATGATGCCGATGGCGTCGCAGATGGTGTGGTTGAGGCGGAGCGCCAAGACGAAGCCGCCGCACAGTAGCCGTGTCACCTGACGAATGATCATGCATGTTATAGCTTTAACGCATGCACACAAAAAGGAGGATGCTAGATTTATTATTTCGGTATATACAAAAGTAAAAAAATTATGAATAAGGATGGAAAGATAAAAATAATTGATAATTAAAATATATATATAACACACGAGCTGTTATAAAGAAAGCAAATTATCTAAGATATATGGGTATCTGTTAGAATTTGAACAAATAAGAGTGATTAGCTGCGGACCCATATTTATTTTTTGAATTTTTAACAACTATGTATATTACTGGCTCGTATATATAGTCGTATGTAACGAGTAAGACTAATGCAGGTATACCTGGATGAGCAGCAAGGGGCTGTTGAGAATACCGCTGGAGCCTTCCACGTCGAACAGCAGCTGATCCGCGCACGGGAACGGCGGCATCGTCAGCCCGGCCGCCTCCAGCTCCGACAGCCGCACGTCGGCGTCGGCCTCCACGAACATGATCCCCTCGCCGGTGCAGTCGACGACCAGCTTCCGCGCCTCCACTTCCCGCACCCGCCCGGCGAGCGGGTAGTAGGGCACCAGCGCCTCGCCGAGCGCTCGGCGAATGACGCCCGCCGGGTCGTCGGCGGCGCGCGGCCCGCCACGGTACAAGAACATGGACGGCACTTGCCCGCGCAGCGTCTCCTGGTCGTCGATGTCGGACAGGCGCTTGGTCTCGCGGGGCGTCGGCTCAGCAGGGCCGACGAGCTCCGGCTCGCGCCGGCGCACGGTGAAAGTCAGCGTCATGGCCGGCGTCTCGACGTGCTCTGCTTCGCTTAATTCCGGCCGCATGGCAACATGCATATATAGTACATCTCAAGACACGTTTTGACTTGCAAAAACCGAGCAAGCAAGGAGTTGAGGTAGTGGCTATGGCTTTGAAAATTTCCAAGTGTATGTACGTGTACTTCTATTCTATACAAGTGGCTTGTCAGAGGTGCGCAAGTGCAAAGACCAAGGGACGTGCGCAGATCACTTTTCCTTTTCTTTTCTTTCTTCACATGGATCAAATTGAGATTCTTATACAGTCGAGACATGTTTGACTCGCTGAGATCGGGTATGGTGGCTGCATCGTCGGCACGCATCAAGCCAAATACATACAACCAGACAAACCAAGCATGGAAGGGTGGATATGCCTATTTATTCAAAACTACACCCACTACTCTGACACAAATCCAGTTTTCCAAATTACAGAGGATCCATTATTCATTTGCTGCGATTTATGTGCAAATCTACACATGCCTATTTGTTCAAATATAAAGTTAAAAAAGATTTTATTTCTGAGGCTGAACCCTCAAACGTTTGATGTTCCGCTCAGGCCAATGTGATGCTAGAAAGCTGTTCAGATCTCTGAATTAATGTGGGTGTCAAGAACAACCTGCATGCTGAGTTAGTAACACAACTGAGTTTGTCATGAACAATCCACAGTTTCCCTAATGATTCACTTATTACAATTGTTGTCTTCCCCATGTAATTTAGAGAAGCGGCTATGCGTCACTAGATCGGGATTCATCACCTGAAGAGCTCGACGGGCCACAAATTTGACAGCCCGTGAGTACAATGGCCCACAGTGCCTTCTTTCTCGTTTTGCCTATGTTCGCCCCCACACCGCCCTCTAGCTTCATCTCCGGCGGTAGGAGCCGCTAACCCGCCCAACCCGACTCCATCCTCTCCTCTAGTCTCCCGTGCGCCGCCCTCCTTTACCGGTCGTCCCCACCTAATCTAGCTTCGTGAGAGGGCTCGCTACCACGCCCCTGCCTCCTCCACCGCCCACCGGATATCTCCTGCCACCCGCGGCCGGCAGCATCCCACCGCCTCACAGCCACCGCCGGTCTGCCGCCGTAGGACCTCCTCTACAACCGGGGAACATTGACCCCAACCCTGATCTCGAAGCCCCGAACCCGACTAGATGAATGGCGAGCGCGAGGAAGATGAAGAGAAGGATGAAGAGGAGGAGCTCGCGGCCGTGAGGAAGAGGAGAGAGGAGAAACCGCTGGGTCGTGTTAGGCTGTACTGAGAGCGTCGCTCCTCTTTAGACGATGGCTCGCGCTATCGTAGCGCGAGCGATGTATAGTCATCGCCGTAATTTAGACCCTGTGAATGGTGACACGTGGCTCCTCCTAAGCAAATCGATCGCAAGTTCACTGTAGGACGGGCTCTAGGAAGCAGCTAGCTCTGCCTTCGCTGTCGCCAGTGGCCGAGTTCGCGGCTGCTCTGCTTGGCGTTGCAAGCGGATTCGTTGCCTTCGTTGGGCTTGGGCCGGCAGCCTACCACTAGTCTCCTCGCCCCTCTTCCAAAATAGGATGGATACTCTAATCGATGGAAGCTTACAGCTTCTTTAAGCGAAGTGAGATCGTGACGCACTGACGCTGCTAGAGAGATCCACTAGGCGTACGTCCGGTACGTCAAGCGGTGGTCGTGCCGGTTCTCCGAGCTCCACACTCGACGCGTGGGAGCGGCGGATGCGAGCCTCCCGCCACGTCCCTCACACCTCTGCGGCCACGCGCCCGCGCCTGCCGGCCTCGCCCTCTCGTTTATATTCCCCCGCGCCACCTCGAGTCTCCCTCACCGTGCCATGCGCGCGCTGCTCCTCTTCCACCAGCTCTCAAGATCACCACACCTTCGTCCACCAGCTAGTAGAGGAGCCGCCACAAGGGCGCTCGCTTCCTTCGCGGCCCGGCCTTTGGGTGGTAGAGCGAGGGCGAGGCCGTCGCCGGCTCGCGCCATGGCGTCGCAGCAGCTGTTCCCGCCGCAGCAGCAGGGGTCCCAGCCCGGGAAGGAGCACGCCATGGACCCCCGCCCGGAGGCCATCATCCAGAACTACAAGTCGGCGGAGAAGCTCAAGGGCAAGGTGGCGCTGGTGACCGGCGGCGACTCCGGCATCGGGCGCGCGGTGTGCCTGTGCTTCGCGCTGGAGGGCGCGACGGTGGCCTTCACCTACATCAAGGGCCAGGAGGATCGGGACGCCGAGGAGACCCTGCAGGCGCTGCGCGACATCCGGTCCCGCACGGGCGCCCGCGAACCCATGGCGGTGCCCGCCGACCTGGGCTACGAGGAGAACTGCCGGCGCGTGGTCGAGGAGGTCGCCGGCGCCTACGGCGGCCGCATCGACGTGCTGGTGAACAACGCCGCGGAGCAGTACGAGCGGCCGTCCATCACGGATGTCACGGAGGCGGACCTGGACCGCGTCTTCCGCACCAACATCTTCTCCTACTTCCTGGTGACCAAGCACGCGGTGCGGCACATGGCGGAGGGCGCCAGCATCATCAACACGTCGTCGGTGAACGCGTACAAGGGGAACAAGACGCTGCTGGACTACACGGCCACCAAGGGGGCCATCGTGGCCTTCACCCGCGCGCTGGCGCTGCAGCTGGCGGAGAAGGGCATCCGCGTCAACGGCGTCGCGCCGGGGCCCGTGTGGACGCCGCTCATCCCGGCGTCGTTCGGGAAGGAGAAGGTGCAGCAGTTCGGGTCCGAGGTGCCCATGAAGCGCGCCGGCCAGCCCGCCGAGGTGGCGCCCAGCTACGTCTTCCTCGCCAGCGAGCAGGACTCGTCCTACATGTCCGGACAGTTCCTCCACGACAACGGTATGTTGTACACACATACGCACATATACTATATATGTATATATGCTACATGTTATATGCATATACTGACTTGTGGACATGCATGTCGTCGTGCATGGATGTGCAGGAGGCGTCATCGTCAACGGCTAGAGAGGAGCCGGGGAGCTCGAGGGTCGCCGCCGGCGGGGTCGCCGTCGTGTCCCCATGGGAGTCCTTTTGCTGTGTGTGCCGTGTCGAAGGGAGGCAGTGACGCGTGTGTAGTCACGTGTATCCGGTAGTATCGGTGTACGTGCAGACGCTAGTTGTAGCGGTGTCGTCCAGGTCCAGCGCGGTGATCTGAGCGCACAGCACGTGTAAAAAGGGAAGGAATGTGTCTGAATAAATATATGCGTGCGTGAAGCCTCCGTGGCAATCTTCGTAATCGGATCTCATGCAGTGTCTATAGAGAGTTAAGTGACCGTGTGTTGCTACTGGAGATAAAAACTTTTTTAACGCAATACCAAACATTCTTGAGGAAAATAATGTAGGCATTTGCAAGAGGGATATCAATTCAGAATTCAATCTAAGCCGTGTTTTGTCTGAATATTGCTCATTCAGAGTTCCCAACAGTATAAAATTTAGAAATTTGAAACTAACATCAGCCTGCCTTAATTTGGCTTCAAATTCGGATTTCTGGCAACCCTCCCTCTCCTACAGCATCACCATTTTAAGTTTTTCCTCTGGTATATGCAGTATCAGACACGTAATAAGATTAAAAAGTCAAATATATTACGAGGATAATTCTTGCAGAATTCCAAAATTATAAAGAGTGATTGAAGCTGACTTAAGTGAAGATTCTCCATTTAGTACATTCAACTTTGCAACCTTTAAAAAAGCCTAAGCATATAGAATTCTACCCAGATGTCAAAATCAATATTCTATATTTTCTAGGAGGAGGAACAAAAGAATATTTACTTGTAAACACCATATTATATAAACTAAAAGGTTAATCTAAAAGGTAAATATTTACTAAAGAACTTTGCAAATTGCAAATAGAATAGATATTAATCTAAAAGGTTAGTTAGTGTAGCAATATTTACTTGTAAACACCATATGATATAGACAAACCAAAAACAATACTCACCATGGCTGCTAGTTGCTAGGTATGTCATGTCTTTCCAAAGAGTATAAAAAATTGCAGATTCCTTGTAGAGTAATATGCATTCATCTGTTCTGCCACTTTAAGTCAAAAAAAAAAGTAGTTCCTGTAGCTTACCTGTGGGCATTATAACCTGAATATTGTAGCCACCATAGAATTTCCTGAAAGAAATCGTTACAAACTGTTGTGTTATAGGAAACTTAGAATTCATAGTATCAATAGAAACATATAGTGCAAAGATCCCCATTTTCTATAATGCAAATATTCCTAATTGAAATCACCAGCTTTATCTTGAGTTTGCTACAAATTTATCTAAGTAACAAGTTATGTGTGCTGCCGATTTATATTTTTTCATAGATAGAAAACCTAAGTAATTAATAATTATAAATCAAATGTTCACAGTAGCTCAAGATTACCACATTGTTGGCCACAGGACCAGGAACAGATCTTACTTTTTCAAGCTATAAAGCACATATTTTTCACTTAAGATAGATGTATCTACTTCAATAACTTGAATACTTGCTCCATGGATATCATTTTAAGCACTCGATGAATGAATGCACTTCTATTAATATTTTGAAATCAATAAAATATTAAAATGCAGCAGACTTTAGTAACAGAACTTGGAAAATAAAAAAGAATACAATTATGGTTTACAGGCTGTAGAAAACAAATCAGAATTTTTTAAAAAAACTTACCGAGACATCAGTGCATGCAGATATGTGGTGCTCACTATATCTCACATCAGAAATGGTACAGATGAAACAAAAATCTCTAGAGACTTGACGAAATTGCAACACTGAAAATTCGCTCGGTGCCTTATATATGCTGATGATATCTAGGGACTGACAACAATATTTTTAGTATAGCTCAAACTAAGGAGAGTTGCATCAAAAAACATAAATTCCCTTCTGACAGATGCATGATTTCACAGAAATTATTCTAATTTTTTTGATTCCTACGTAGGTAAAATCTATCGATTCATTCATAATTAGCCTGTGGGTTGAAGAAACAAAATGAAGTAAGGTGGAGGCAATGTTAATTGGTAGTACCTTTGAGCAACCTACGTTTTTGCACCTCTGTGATCTCATAGTGGGACAAGAGCACAAGAGATTAGATGGGATGAGGAGTTGCACGGCCTGTATTCAAGTAAGGTGGAGACGATGAAATAGTAATGAAAGAAACTACAAGATGAAATTGTAAGGAGCACATAGATCACTTCAGCCATTACTCCTCCCATGTAGACAAAAATTGACATTTTGCACACTAATGCAATCACTATTTGACATCATACATACAGATCCTAATATAATATCATACTATTTATTCATCTAGGCCTGAGATACTAAGTTCATATCGTCCTCAGCCCTAAAGAATAATTGTAGTTTCAATACTACCTAAACATTCTTATAAGGAAAAAAAACCTAGAAACATTGGATCAGTTTGTTTACTTCAGATTCACACGTTAGAGGAATCAGGGTAATAATCTAGACCTGGCCAAAATAAATAAAAAAGAAAATCATGCCGTCAAGCATTCACAAGCAGGTAAAGAAGAATCAATAACTATAATGCAAATTCAACTGGAGAAACACCCATGATTTACTCGCTACAGAAGAGAAGCAGGAACGATTTACTCGCTTGTGGGGCGGCGCGGTGGGTTGGCTGGACGGCGCAGGTGACCCCGAGCGACCAGGCCTCTCGCGTCCGCGTCGCGGCGGCCGGGGCGGCGAGCGGGCGGCGGCAGGAGCAGCTCGCGAGCGGGCGTGGAGGCAGGGACGACGAGCGCGGCGAACGGACGGCGGCAGGCAAACGGAAACGAGCGGCGGCAGGAGTAGCTCGCGGGCGGGCGGGCTCCGACGCGACGGAAGGGGATATTGTTGAGGAAAAATTGATTGCAAAGCCTAAACGAGAAACTCATCTTGCTGTGTGCTGCCTCCTGATCTGACCTCCGGCTCCTTCTAAATAACTTCTAGTCTGTCCAAGATTATCGCTCTTTCGCAACTAATTGGGAGCGGCCGGCGTCGGGATTCAAACGTGTGACGGTGGATGCGGTGAAAAAAAGTCGGGAGTGGCGCGGCGGCGGGTGAGGCAGGGGCTCGGCCTACGGTGGAGCAGGTGGGAGAGGGCGGCAGGCGGATCGACGCCGCAGAGGCAGCTCAGGCACAACGGGACGGAGGGCCGGCCCAGCCTCCGCCGTGCCACGGGTCTGCCGCGGCGCGGCGTCGACGCGAGGCAGCCGGTCGATCTGCGCGTGGTGGGGATATGCTGCTGGCCGACGCTCGAGGCGACGCAGATGGAGGGGGGACGGGCAGGGGTGGGCATCCGCCGCCGCCATCGTCGAGTCAACGCGGATGGACGGAGAGAGAGTAGGCCAACGCCGCCACCGCATCGGCGAGGGCACTCTCCCGGTCGAACGGCAAATTAAAGCACCACGCGCAGAAAGGGAATTTTTTTTAAAAAAATAAAAAAATAAAATTCGGAAAGGGGAACCGGATGAGAAAAATTCGGAAAATTCCCGCCCGTTGATTGGGCGGGAGGTCCTCGCTTATTCGCGAAGAGGTCCCTGCAGGGGCATCCAGCCCGTACAACGGGCGGGAGTTGGTGCCGAGGGGCATCCCGCCCGTTGGTCGAGCGGGAGATCCCCCTCCGGGCTATATAATCCCCCACCTGCCCCAAAATTTCCATTTTATTCAGCAAAAATCAGAAAAAAAAAGAAAGGGAGGAGAGGAAGAGAGAAGAGGAAGCGGCGAAACTCTGTTCACACGTCGATTTGGAGGTATATTCTCATTCTAGCCGTATAATTACTTGAAAATAACTGTAATCTAGGAAATATTTCTTAGGGTAGTTATTTTTTCAATAGTTTTTAATATTTTCAATTATTTTAGTATAATTTATATTCTAAATAGTTTAGATTATGTAAAATATAATCTGGGAATCGCTGAAATTTAGAGTTGTTATGTATTAATATGTAGTATAACTAATTTATTAATGATTGACAGATATGTCTTCCGAGAAAAGTATTTTCAGTATATATTATGGAGAAGGAAATGTGATTTATGGGTCAAATAGGGTAGATTTAAGTGAATTCAACTGTGCGGTTAGAGAAATTACCAGACTACACGAGAGGACATTTGAATCCCTATGCAACTGGTTAATGAGGGGATTAAGGATTAATCAGGAGACACACACTGTGAGTGTTCAGTACGTCATAAATCGTACCACTCACGCTTTGATCTGAGAGCTGATGCCACTTGCAAGCAACGAGGACTGGTTAACCTATTTGCAAAATGCAAGTCATTGATAATGACCATTGGTACTTTTTGTCAGTGTGCACCAAAACCCTTTGATAAACATTGAAGCAGCTGCTCCGGGGATGAAAATATTGATGAAGTTGAGGAGGCAAATATTGAGGTAGGTGGCACCGCAGCACCTCAATGCGTGGCTGATGAGGGCGAGAACATACCATTTATTGTTGAACAACTGCAAGACGAAGAACGTGAATTGGATGAAGCAATAAATGCCGATTTGTCTGATGATGACGATGATGTGCCTGAAGAATGGGTAAGCAGCGACTTCAGTTATCTTGTCGTAGATGACGGATCTAGTGTGCCTTCGGATTGCAGAGAGAATAAAATTGTCCAGGGTGCGAGGTACCACTCAATTGAAGAGGTGAAGGAAACTGTTAAGTGTTGGTCTCTCTCTTATGCGAGAGTTTAAAACAGTCGAGTGCAGATCTCGTAAGTACGATGTGGTATGTGTGAAGGAGGGCTGTCTGTGGTGGGTGCATGCCTATAAAGGTAAATGGAAAGATTATTGGGAATGCTCAATTGTCACTTAGCACACTTGTCATTTGTCGGGGGTGCAGAAGACCCATCGCAGCCTTACATCGCAATACATCGCAAATGAGATGTACGGGATGATAGTAGAGAACATGTTATTTGAACCAAAGTCTATTATCAGGCATATTCAGGAAAAGTACAAGTATACCATCTCGTACAACATGGCGTGGAGTGCAAAACAGAAGGTGTTGAAGATGAGGTTTGGTACGTTCGAGGCTGCATATGATAATATTCTTCGATTGCTGGCCGTCCTATGTCAGAGAAATCCTGAAAGCTATTATGACCTGAAAAGTCTAGATAGAGGAGAAGGTCCGCCTTATATATTGCAGCGGGTCTTTTTCAGCTTGGGTCCATGCATTAACGCATTCCAACACTGCCGACCTCTCCTGTGTATCGATGGGACCTTTCTCACAGGAAAGTATAGATTGCAAATGCTAACAGTTATTGGAGTGGACGGAAATAATCAATTGCTTCCTGTTGCTTTTGCTTTTGTTGAGAGTGAGAACACAGACAGTTGGTACTGGTTCCTGGAACGGGTCAAGCTTGCAGTCGTTCGGGGTAGGGAAGATGTCTGCCTGATTCATGATCATCATGCCGGCATACTGAGGGCAATACTAGATTTGCAGGAGGGGTGTGTGGAGACCGGAGAGCCGCCCAAGTGGCGTGATGTTCGCAGTAGGTGGTGCATGAGACACATCGATGCAACCTTTTTCAGGCAATTCAACAACAAGCACCTTATGAATATGTTCAAGAGGCTATGCAAGAAAACAAATCAGTAAAAATTTAACAAGCAGTAGCAGAAACTAGATGAACTGACCGGGAAGAAAAGAAGCGAGGACGCAGCAAAAAACAGAACTGCACAGGATGAAGCAGAGATTTTGTGTCCTTTGCCAACAGATACTGCACATACTCGCAGAAGGTTTGGGTCAGCGGTAAAAATGTTTTCTGAATGGATTGAGAATGAACCAGAAGAAGTGGGCGTTACTTTACGATACCGATGGTGCAAGGTATGGCATAATGACCACCAACTTCGCCGAGGTTTATAATTGGGTGCTGCGAGGTGTTCGTGGGCTTCCACTGGTTGCAATTGTGGAATTCATCGTCCGCAGGTGTACCGATTACTTTAGGGATCGGTTCACTAAAAATTAGACATTCATGCAAGATCCTGACAGATATTTTGGGAAAATGATGACAGAATATATGACTAAGAAGGCAGCTATCGGTCAGCTACACCACGTACAGCAATGTGGTACACAGGAGCTCAAGTTTGAGGTAGCTCCCAAAGACAAAGCACGACGTGGCATGAGTCGTCAAACTCCCGTAAAGGAGTGCATCCTCAAATTTGATGGAACTTGTTGTTACTCATGCATGATGCCAAAGTTGCTGCACGTACCTTGTTCTTATGTAATGGCTGCTTGTGCGGATATTTGACATCCTGTCGATATATATGTGTCTCATTATTTATTTCAGAAAGGAGACAATTGTCAGCACCTAGCAGTATGAGATCTACGGGTTCCGTATGGTTGGATCATTCACTGAGACAACGAATCCTGTGATATATATTTCAGACCCAAAATCAGTTCGGGTTAAGAGAGGGCGCCGTCAAATACGGCGTATTCGTAATGATATGGATGAGTCAGAGCACTGTCCGAGGATACAGCGCTGCAGTGCGTGTAATAAGAGTGGACACACGTATAAACGTTGTCCAAACAATGATGCTGGCCCCAGTTCTGCTGAAGCTGACCCTATAGGTGATGCTACAGATGGAAGACCTCCGGTTGCATCAAGGAGTGGGAGACGTCGCCGATCGAGTGCTACTACGTCATCAGGCATCATTTAGTTATAATTTTATTTAAACGTTGTTTGCTATCATACCGTTTTATTTTTAATGGTTTCATGTATCGTACTATCGTAATATTTGGATTCTACGTTGCAAAACGTTATCGCTTAACGATCTTCATACGAGTTTTAGATACCGTAATCTTTTTCGTAAAATTGAACTAAATTTTTTTATATATATAGAAGAGTATGGCGAATAAATCTTGTATTTTAAAAAAATCTGAATTTTAAATAGTTTGTGAAATATTAATTCCAATAAAAAATAATAAAAAATAAGCAGGGTCACCTCCCGCCCACTGGCCGGACGGGATGCCTGCCTCAGGAACCTCCTCGCGAATAAGAAACATTTTTATTCGCGAAGAGGTCCTCTCTTATTCGCGAAGAGGCAATCGGGAGGAGCCTAAAAATATTTTTCGAACCTCCTGCCCGCTGGATGGGCGGGAGGTCCCCGGCCCCATGCCTCCCGCCCGTTCAACGGGCGGGAGGTACCCATTTTCCGAATTTTTCCCATCTGGCTCCCCTTTTCCAAATTTTATTTTTTTATTTTTTTTTAAATCTCCGCAGAAAGGTCCGGTCTAGAAGAACAAAACTTGGGCCGTTGCCGCCCAGTTTCTCCTCGTCATTAGCAGGCCTGGCCCGCCACACAAGGTTAGGGTTAATTAATAATTTCTCCTACATACCTACTCGGCTACTCCGCGGCTCAACATCTGAATTCCTCCCCCCGCATGCACAGTGGTGCCGCCATCGGAGACGGGGCGAGACGAGGCGTCGACCACCGTCGCCGGGGCCGGCGGCGGCGATCCGCTGCGGCTCCCGCATCGGCGCTGATCGATCGCTGCACCACTCTCCCGGTACGCCCCTGCCCCCACCACTCCGAGCAGAGCTTTTGGGTTCCTCGGTTGCGTCGCCATTTCCGCCTTCGATTACTAGTTTGTTTCGTCGCGGGCGTCCGAAATCGATTGCGATCGGAATGGGGAATCTCTCGTTTGGTTGGAGCCCTGGGGATCTGCCTGTAGCTTGTTTGGTTCGCGGTCTGGCGCAGGCTGCTCGTCCAGGCCCGGGCAGTCGAAATCGGTCGCCTGGCGGCTGGCTGCCTTGCTCCACCAGGCAGCAGTAGCACCTCTGCCCCTTCCTCTGTGCTATCTCATGGTTTGTTGCTGGCTTCGACGATGCGAGCGCTACCGTGAGTTGCCACCGCCGCCGCCGACTTGGGCGCAGTCGCATACATGGTCAGTTGGCCACCGTCCTCTCGCTTGCCCGCGTTCTGCAAGCCAGACCACCCGTCTTGAACATTTTGGAACATAGAAGATACCAGCCAATCCTCCTGTTGTCGCGACAATCAGAACGGCAACAGGTTGGGGGATTTGACCGGTCACGGGAAAAGCAGAGGAGTGATACGTCTAATGAAGGCGTATTTTAATGTTTTACGTTCTCTAGCTCTCAATGGGCACCTTTGTTTCTTTACGTTATTTCCCAGGCAAATGTGATCAACCAAACAGCATTAGCCCGTGCTTGCCTGACAAGGCAATATTGAAAAAGTTCTCAGGCCATCCCCACGTAATGTTTTCACCCAGGCAACTTGTCCAGGATCCCAATGAAACGCTCCTAGAATTAAAACTGTGAACTATTTTTTTCTTTTTGCGTGGATACCGTGCATTATTTCTCGTGCTGATTACTAGCTACATGTGTTGTTTGTGCCCCTAGATTGGTAGCTGGAGATGGATCTGTTTCTTCCCTTTAAGATTGGCGATCTCGCGGAGTACAAGTGCTTCCTGACCGGTTACAGGGGTGCATGGTTTCGCTGCAAGGTTTAGGCCTTTTTTCCTTGCCTCTAGATTTGTTCAGCTATCGTACCTTGTTTGCATTTATTTTAGTATGTTTAAACTGTTGATTTTTCAAGTTACCTCTCCTCAGCTTTCATATTAACATGACTTTTCCGCTTTCACATTAACATGATTTTCCCTTGTCGCACCATGCATCTCATGAACCACAAATGAACTTCTAGCTATAGTTAATTAATGTTCCACATACATAAGTACAGCACCATAATCTATTTTATCTTAGTATTTTAATGTGTAATTTTTGCATGAAGCACCTTATTGTCTTCTTCCTCACGATGAACCATCAACTCACCTCCTCTTGTTGTCGCTAGAGCCCTTCCACTACTGTCGTGCGACCTTCTCCCTGCCACCACTAGTGGGTAGCCCCTCGCTGCTCCACCTTCCATCCACCCACCGCCACTCCCTCACTGCCCTTCCCTATAACTCTGCCGCTACAATGACTAGGCCCCCTGGTTTCCGCCCACCACCCATGGTTGGCAGTGCTGTGTTGTCACGCCACCTAGCCCCAGGCAGCCTATTTCTCACTATGCTTGTTCACACAATCCCCCCCCCCCCCCCCCCCCCACACACACACACCACCACCACCACCACCACCATCACCCCCAGGCACATAAACATCCTTAATAGAAGCAACTAGCCACTTATCCCTTGCACCAATCACACTCAGGGCCTCAGGGGATGTGAGCCTGTTTTGTATGTTAGAGTTCCCCCGGCCTTTAATGATCATAATGTTCTAGATGAAATCGAATAGACCATGCCAGGGAAGAGTTTGGTTTCCATATGAATTTGGAGATAAAGTACCTTATGTGCAGGGGATGAGTCGTATTAGAAAGTGAAGTTAAATAAAGAGGAAAACAAACTTCCATTCCCTATGCTGAAAAGAAAGTAGAGCATGTGGATTAACTAAATGCAGCTATTTTTCAGGTACTTGATATACGTGTCAACGAGTCTGCTGGATACCTCGAGTATTACTTGGAGTATATTGACTATACAAGTGAAGGTAAGCCAAGATTTATGCCTTTATCTTAGTTCTCTTATGTTAAAAAAAACTCGATCAGAGGGGGAAAGACCGCCCCCACGGCATTGCATAAGAAAGAAATCTCAGCCAAGCCGTCCGAGAAAACCCCCGAACCCCATAGCTTCACCCTGTAGGGAACTGTTTTCCTTTTCAAGAGTGATGCTAAAATTGTTAATATTCTTTCATACTGCTGATATTTATGTGCCTTCCTTTCTTGTACAACCTATCTATTCCTAATGATTAGAAGATGGCCTTAGATGAACACAAAGGAACCACAAGCACTTATGCAATTTGGCATCTATTGTTGAAAAGAACTTATCTAGTCCCCTTCCCTTCTATTGTTGAAAAGACCATATGAATAACATTAGTCATTAGTTATATGCACCTTATGTTTCACTCCCCTTGTCACTTCCTTGCAGGGAAGGAATGGGTCCAGGTCTTTGAAAAGAACCCAGCAAGCTCCAATAAAAATTCAAGAGAGAGTAGTCAACTCATGATAAGGCCTTCTTTTCCTCAATGGTGTTATGGACATGAAGTTCCTGAGCAGTTCCCAAATAGTGATGTCACAGCAGTTGTTGATGAAGCTTGCAAAGTAGGTGATCTGGTTGATTGGTTGAATGAAGGTTGTTATTGGTCTGGGACAATTACTAAGTTACTTGATGAAGATAGGGTGGAGGTACGCATCTGAGCTACCATTTGACTAGAAGTTACCTGTTATGCTCATTAATTTGCATGTGATTCCCATGTACATGTACTGTGTATACATATGACTTAGCCTATACTTGTCCAACTAGTTAATTTCTGCTATTTCTTTTCTTTTGATGTTTTAGAACTGCAGAAGTTTTTTCTTTCTTTACATGATATGTAGGACTTCAAGCTATGAAAATCATATATACATGTCTAAAGTGTCCCTGCCTCATGTATTGTGTAGGAAGATGTGATCTCTGTGCTCCTTGGTCAGAGTGGTTAGTTTTAGTTGATAACAATGGGTCATTTAGGAGATGAATGTATCTAGCAAGGTCGTAAAATACATCTTTGGAGACTGTTTGGATTAGGAATTTAATATGAAGTAGTTCAGTTCTTGTTAACCTTTTACCACATAATGTAACATTCGAGAATGAATTATTTAAAAGTTGAACAAGCAATGTTTTTTCTTTTATTTGTATGCACATTTGAATTTTAAAAGTTGCAAACAATCACCATTTTGTAGCACTTTTGCAAAAGTGTACAACGTGAACACATTGGCTAGAATAGTTAATTGATGCGTTGCATTCGGGGATCCATTTTGGGTTCCTTTTTTTTAGTTCTGAGTAAAATTTTATTGTTTGATCATCATCTTTTCATGCTTTTGGTGGCTTTTTAGCAAAGAACAGCTGCTTATAGAATATATCCACATCATATTGAACATCTGACTGCAGGTAAAGCTGCCGGCACCTCCCATAGGTGAAGGCAAGCGGTATCCTGCTAATCGTAATGACCTGAGGCCTACTCTTGAGTGGTCCCTAATAAATGGTTGGACGGTACCTCTTTCAAAGGTAACAATGGGTTGCAAATTCTTTTTTTAAGCTTTCAAGTATTTAGATGCTAGAATATAATGAGCAGAGGTGACTCATGATCACTCTTCAGAGTAGCATGCATTTACTGTATATTATAATGAGTTGCAGCCCAACTTACTGTATATAATATTTATATCCATCTAATAATATGCTTATTTTAATGTTACCAGGCAAATAAAAAAAGTTGGCATGTTGCTCGTCTACTTCAACATTCTAAAGCTGGTACTACTAATCTCTTGTGGATATGTCACTATGATGGTTGAGCATAGAGAAACGGTGATACTTTAGAATTTCCATTTTCGGACAAAAAAAATAATGGTTAAATCATATAGGCTACTAGTATTTCTTGTATCTGCATGCTGCCATCCCAAGTTAGCTAATTGCTTAAGTCCTACTACAAATGAGGAAATGATTTTTTTTCACTACTAGACCAAAATGGTGTTGCATTTCATCTTTTTGCATAGACCATGTGTATAAACTTACATTTGAGCAGTCTGAAGCAATTACGATTGTTCAAAACTTAAGCAATTTGCAACTCGGGTGGCCTCTTAAAGAATTTGCAACTTCTGACTCCTGAGATTCAGTACGGTACCTCAGAAGGAAAGGAACTCGGGTCTTCAAAACTTGAAAGTTGAACCTCTTTAAGAGGCTTTCCTGAATCTCAATTTGAAAATAGAAATTAACCATTTATGAGGTTGTGCTTCATGTAACTCCTAGCTCCTTATCAAACCTGGGATAATTAGTTTACTCCATTTGTCATCGTTTTTGCCCTTACAGTTCTTGTATGGTAACCTGTGAAAAACAAAATATAAAACTTGACAGCAACGCCACTTCCTGCAAATTATGTGTATTACTATGTTGTTACCATGTTCACTGATGTCTCTGAATATTTGCAGAATCAGAGAAGAGCGCCTCATATGAAGAGTCGTTGTCAGATGATGAGTATGGTGATAACAGCGGAGGTGTGCAGCTATCAGGATGCACAGCTTCGAGTACGTCTCAGGGAGGTCCTGTTGCCCTGGCACCTCCTTCAGCCACAAACAGTGCTTCCAGCCCAGAGGCTCAAAAGGATGGCAATCTCCCTTCCGCAGAGAACCTGAAGCCAAGCTCAACGTCCAAATCACCAGACCCCAGCCACAACACTCAATCTGCTGCAACCAGCAGGCGACCTGCAGGTACCAGAGTAACTGGCAACCAAGAACCGGGTACGGGAATCTCAAGCATGCAAGAGCAGGGCGGGTCCCTGGTAGAAGCCGAGGCTGATGATGATGGTCCAGACGAGTTTCTGGAGAAGCTGGACACGCTTGAAGCCAAACTCAAGCACCTCATTAAGCGCACACAGGTGGAATAGAAACCCTGCCCCGAAGTGCTGGCTTTGTGTCGTGGTTCGTCGAAGGACAATGCGTGAGGCAAATGAAGTGGCTTAGAAGGTGCATCTTCACCCGGGGCCATCGAGTGCCTGTTGTTGCTGAATGTTGATGTTGTATACCGTGGCTATAGACTGTGTGCTGAATGATGTTGTTGTGGCTTTCTGCCATGGGTCGTCGAAGGACGATGCGTGAGACAAATGAAGTGGCTTAGAAGGTGCATCTTCACCTGGGGCCATCGAGTGCCTGCTGTTGCCGAATGTTGATGTTGTATACCGTGGCTATAGACTGGTGCTGAATGATGTTGTGAACTTTCTGGGGAGTTGTTTGTTGTAGTTGCAGGAAAAGGTAATCCTGATTATAGCTGCTGTTAAGCCATGAATGGTAGATGAATTCGTAAATACTTCATTTTATAGAAGTTGAGGGGAATGCATTGGTGAGAACATCATTTTGGATATGTGGTGATTCAGTTTTCTGACATGTTATTAGCCATCCAGCGCAATTCATCATTACTCCCTCCGTGACGTTTTAGACAGCCCGCGTAACTTTGTTCACCTGGAGCCCTAAATAAAAAAACTTTGTTCACCTGGACGTTCGAAACAAGGATTGCACGCAGGGAAATGCAAAACTTCTCTGTACAATACTGCACAGCATCTTGCGTACAAGATATTGGTGCAACACGGTGAGCAAGTTGACGTACAAGAAATAGATAAACGATTATTAAAAAAGCATCGTTTTCCCCATCAGCTTTCCCTCAAACGGTGAGGTGCAATAAGCCAATAACAAACAGAGCTACAGAAGCAAGGTGCACATCAACATCCAATTCCAACACATCACTAGTTATGGTCAAAGATGCAAAGGATCCACAGTTACAATTGTCTCAAACTGGCATGCCAAACATAGCGTTAAACATAACTCCACCGACCAAAAGTGAGTATGATACAACTACCATAGTCACGAAATGAAAACGGCAGGCAACCTAATACTAGTAGCAACCATCAAACTCCGGTGATACACCAAGCAATCTGGAATCCCCAGACTTCTTGCACTACTTCATCACTCCTAGTAAGTTCAGGACATGCTGGGGAAACATCAGTATCTTCTCTTGGGTGGGGTCCTTGAACGAGCTCTTGATGGAGGCCTGACAAAAACACAAACGTGTCAAATAAAATCAGTAATATTTCATTTAGTTAGTCAGGTGAGTAGCAAGCATCAACAAAACAGCTGAAAGTGGAGGTTAGTAACAGTGGAGCCCTTGCATGTTAATCAGAAGCAAACAGAGGCATATATAAACAGTTTTATTGATGCAAGCCAAACAATATTTCTACCTTGGAATCATAAAAAAAAACTAACAGACAAAACTAATATGACTCTTCTGGAAGTGCCAGGCATTTCTAAGGAAACACATGGAGAGAGAGAGAAAAAGACCCAGGAAAACATACTCAAAAGAATCTACTGGCCATTAACCACAGTGTATGACCTGGAGCCTCTAGCTGCCTAGCAGTTAAGCTATTTCACCAGATTCCCAAAATCAGTGGCATGATACCTTTTGAGACTGGATGACTAGTACCGAATTCCCCAAGAGCAAAGTGAGACATGATAGAAATGAAAGGTCAATAACCTTCAGCCCAGTCAGTTTAGGTTTCTAATTTCCAAATGTTTGGGTACTTGCATACCAGTTTCGAGTCCATGTTGAACAGCTCAAAATATCCTAAGTTGGGTTGAGCAGCTCAAAATAACCTAAGTTGGTGTAACTAACTAAAAATTATCAATACTTCCCACATTAGTCAAACTGGGTTGTCTACTCTAGTTGCCAAGTAACAACTGGTGTGATTAGCTCTGACAATTTCAGCAACCTCCTACCATCCTTAAATCAGGACCTAGTGATAAAACCTTTCTCCAGATATTCTGAAAAACCTACCAACTTTGGCCACTGTGAAACATGTACCACCAAAATACAAGAGTCTAGCAAAACTAACACAGCTAGAACAGAAGGGGGGAAAAACTAAGTAGAAACTTGCTTCTTTTTTTCCCTACTAAAATTGTACAGGAAAACAAGAAAAGAATACCTCTTTTGAGAATTTCTGCGCTTAGCAGGGCCACTGCTAAATGCCCAATCAACGCTTATTATTTGTCCATAAAGCTCAGTTCCATCCAGTTCTTTTATTGCAGCCTGAGCTTCTTCAAAGTTCTCGTATTCAATCAAAGCGTACCCCTGTACAGAGGCAAGGGGAAAAGAAAAAAAAACAATGCTTGAGATTGTGCAAAAGAAAAAAGAAAGACCCTCTATTTTAAACAACAGAAACCAGATCTGAAAGTATTCATCTGCAAGATAAGATATAATTACACCAAGGTGCTTCCACCCTAAGTTATTCACTACTTGCTATTAAGGAATGCTTTCAGGAATTATGTTAAGTGTTATCAAACTCTAAAATAAGGGATATTAAGTGAGCAGACTTGAAAAGTATAGGTAACAGAAAACAAACCTTGACAAATCCAGTACGACGATCCAAATTCAAATGCAGGTTTCTGACTTGCCCAAATTCTCGGAAAGCATTGTGAAGGTCATCTTCTTGTGCTTCTTCGTGAACTCCAGTGACCAGCACAATCCACCCTTCAATTGCTGTAACAAAAGACAAAACATGAGCTCAAAGTGAAACCACCAATTATCATCATCAAAGTAGAAATTTCTTCCCAAAAAGTTAAAAAAAATGTGCAATTGCAATTATTCAGTCATCATTATATCATAGTTCTTTGAAAAAATAATGCAATCAATTCGCTTTATTTTACATAAAATACAAGCAGAGTATATTACAAGACACATGCAACCAATCCCGATTCAACTGGACAGATTGTTTGAAAAGAAGTTTAACAAATTTTATGATGTAGGTGGATGCATCCAAATTAACTTGAACTAGAAAGTTTTGAGATTTCATATTCCCAATCATGAACTATAGAAGGTAAAGTGAGGTATGAGGAAAAAATTGAAGCAAGGGAAACGACAAAAACAAAATGTTAACAAATGTTGTGACTTCACGGGAACCAAAACTTCAGAATTACTGAATTACATAATTAAATGATGGTGTATAACAGTAGTCAGACTGAGAATAACTCTATTCATAGCTACAAAAAGTATAGAAATTTTAAATTTATACCCCCAGGCCATCACTAACAACTAACAAACTGATCGGTGCCTTGAACAGTCTCTAGCTCACTTCAAGAAACAACCTCTACAGTATCAGAAAGAACTGATAACCAAAAGATAAAAGGAGAACATAATACTACAGTGTACAGACAATACAATACAGGTCACATGTCCAATCGTGCTCATAAAGGCAACTAAAATTTCAATTGGAAATAATCTCAGGACAAGAACTTCCCACGCCAAATCCTAGAACAATCAGACTAGTCCATGTTTCATGTGGTAACTCCACTGATCTCGACTAAAATCAGTAAAATAACAAGGGGAAAAAACAGGGAACCGGAGGCTATATTTGCCTGGTACTATTCACTGCAGTCAGCCCAGATCACCCAAAAGTTCAACTTTGGCATTCAGATTGCTAGCCGAAAATTGGACATCTTCGCAGCAAATCTATCGAGGCAGAGAACATACTAGCTTACATAGGCCGATACGACAAAGTTCAGACCAAACAACCCAACTTTCCTAAGTACATTGCCAGAAGAATAATTGTTGGAACCAAATCTTGAGAAAAAGAAAGAAAGAGACGAGGAGACGCACATCGGATGGTTGCCGGGCCGCCGCCGGAGCCGAGCGAGTCGAAGTCGGCGCGCCCCCCAGCGCCGAAGCGCGAGTCGCGGGGGGCGGATGAGGAGTTGGGGTCGTCGCGGAAGCCGCGTCCCTTGGTCCTACGCGGCGCGTCGTCGCCCGCGATGGTGGAGCGGAGGCGGGAGGCGGGGGCGGGGGCCGGCGCGGGCTCCGCCCCGGCGTCCTCGTCCATGAGGTCGTCGTCGTCGAGGTCGAAGTCGACCACCTCCACGTCGGCGTTGGTCACGGCCGCCATCGCCGCCGCCGCCGGGGATTGGGTTGGATCCGGGTGAGGGGTTTGGGGGTTTGGAATCGCGAGTCGGTCGGGCTATGGATTTTTCAAAGACGCCCCTGAGATATTCCTATATATGTACTGGATACCTCTGACAAGCATTGCAGTAGTTCTTTTCCTCGAGTACTTTTCCTTTCCGGTTCCGGTTCAGGTAAAATATTTGTGCAATTTTGAGTGAACAATTTGTGTTAAGCTACTCCATCTCGAAAGAGTAATTTACCAGGGTACTTGGGTATAAGCTTATCAACAACTAATGGCCCTCGCAACCCCAAGCTGATCGACTCGTCATGTTAGTTGCATGCACTCTAGATCTGGCAATGCGGAGACTTCGTGCCTATATATATATGGGCCCTAATAGCATACTGGATTACTAGTGTGATTTCTTAAGGTAATGCAGAAAACGACCCATACATGTTAACATTGCTATCCAATTGTTTGCATTGGACGACACCTCATACATGTCATTAACAAAATGTAGATAGCACACGATGATTCCTTACACACACGCTTACACACTCGAGGATCACAAAGTTACAATTACAAACGGAGACCGATTAGATAGGTACTTATTACTCCAATGCGCGTAGCATGAGCGCGTGTAGACCAAAAAAAAGGAAATGGAAGAAGAAAACCGGTGTGCACACACATTTGCATATACTCCTATATTAGAGAAACCATGTATGACATGGCTGAAAAAACTCGATGGACGAAGCGGAGCGGAGCATACGCGCATGGAAGCGTCATCAAGAGCCGAGATGGGTGGTGGAGGTCAGCGCCACCGCCTGCGCCCACACCTTGAGCCGAGCCTTCACGTCCATCGGATCAGCTCCTGCCGTTTCATCATCACAAAGAAAAGGAAACGAAAAAAACAACAGCGATCAGAATCAGATCAGCTAGTAATCGCACACCACGCTTTAATCTCCCTTAATTTCGTACTCTCACAAACACTACATGATGGGTACGCCGTACGCGACGTGCATGCGTTACGCAACTAATCGAGGTCAGTAATGATCATGCAGCTATCTAGCATCATGTCGATGAATCTCATGATGATGACCGGGGATCCCAGACGGATCGTGACGGACATAGACAGATAGACCAGCAGGAGCGAGCGAGCCATGGATGGGGACGCTCGCGATGGAGAAATGGAGTGGCCGTCGCTGTCGCCGACGGATTTGCCACGACGACGACGCAGGGGAAAAGAAAGGGAAGGTAGGCGTTGCAGATGGAGGAGAGGAGCACTAATCAACTCGAGTAGTGATCATAATTAGCCTCCCTCCTCCCTGATTAATACAGTAATAAAGGCCATCGTCTAGTGCCCTTGCTGACCTGACAGAGAACTCGGTCGTCGTGCTTGCCATGCCGGCCATGGCAGGGTGCCGGGGATTATTATTATATGCTTGCCTGCAGATATTATCTGCGGCACATGTCTCATGTCTGTTCATGTCTAAGGCACGTCGGTCTAGAACACCAGTGATTATTGTTCTTGTATTATTCGTTCTAGGGGAATTGAATTGTTATCGTTCTGCAAATCCCTACGTGTTCTGAACATGTAGGTAGACTGTGAGATCCATCACCAGCTCGATCCGAGCGAGTGTGTGTGCAGTGTGAGTGAGTGACCGGTGGGTTACTTATCTATCAATCACACGGCGGATCGGAGTGCGTGCGTGCTTACCGGGGCTGGAGACGGCGCAGGGGGAGTCGGCGCCGCTGCTGGCGGTATGGGTGGGGCTGCTGCCGCCGGACGTCAGCCCGTAGCACTGGATCTCCACGGTGCAATCGGAGGGGAGCTCCAGCCCGAGGTCGCGGCACGCGCGGACCTCCTCCACGTCCATGGCCACGCCGCCGCCGCCGACGGAGCCCGCGTGCTGGGAGTGCGCCGGCGAGGACGCGCCCGACGCTCCGCCCCCGCCGCCGCCACCGCCCTTCCCGACCACAACCACCACGGGGGTGTCCGCGTCGGGGGCGCCGCCGTTGCGCTCGTGCCAGCTCCGCTTCATCTCCCACGCGCGGTCCAGCCACGCCTCCCGCGCCGCGCGCTCGCGCCGCACCACCGTGAAGCTGCTCCGCCGCTGCTGCTGCTGCTGCTGCTGCTGCCTCGCGCCGGCCCCCGCCGCGCCGAGGAACCGCGCCCACTGCTCCTCCGCCGCCTCCGGGTCGCTGTCGTACTGCTGCTGCTGCCTGATCGCCAGCCACGCGTGCGGCGGCGGCAGCGCCCGCGCGCCGCCGAACGAGCGCCGTCGCCGCGCCGCCACCGCGTCGTCCTGCAGCCGCCCCGGCCTGCCGACCGAGACGCCTTGGGCACGGCCGGCCCTGCTGCCGTCGGCGTCGCCGCCCTCGACAGCCAGGCGGGACACCCGCCGGCTCGCCGCCTCCCTCGCCACGACGCCGCGGTCACCGCCGTCACAGTCAACAAAGCCCCGCTGCTCGTCGTCCTCGCGGACGCCGCCGGGTCGTTGCTCCGTCGTCGCGGTCGCCATGCCTGATCCGACGATCACCGTACCTACCAAAGTAGTCAAACTAGCTAGGAGCCTAGGATATCTATCGGCAGGTGGTCCGTTCAGCTAGGAACAAGAGGAAGAGGAGATCCAAGTGGTGCAGGTGAGAATAGCTGGAGAGCGATCAGTGCGTACTGTCGGGTGGCCGGGTCGGTCTATATATACCCGGCGGGGCAGTGCGGGCCGAGGTCACCGGCGACGGCGACCGGCGGGGGAAGCGGTGGCGCGACACATGGACGGGGGCGGACGGATAGACGGAGATGGCCGTGTTGACGTCGGACGCTGTCGCTAGCTGCATGGTGTGGCGCGGTATGGTGGCATGGTAGGCATGGCAAGGAGTGTATCAACAGTGCCCTGCTCAACCAGGCGTCGTGTAGGACGTCGAGACGGCCGGCGTAATGAATTCAGAATTGGCCGCTAATTCAATGTAGCATATCCGTTAGGACTTGGGAGTTGTGTTTGCAGTCTCTGCAGTGTTCGTGCATTGGAATTTGTGGCCCCTGATGAGTCATGTCGCGCTCTCAGATGGTTTTGAATTGAAGAAGGAAAACAAAGTCGGAACTCCCTTCATTGCCTTTTTTAAAAAAGAGAAGAACATACCATTCAAGATCTAAACTTTGAAGAGTTTGGCCAACAAATAGTACAAGTATCTGTGATTTTTGTAACATTTGAAAATTAGTTGTGGTACACAACTAATTTCAAATTGTAAATCGGAAAGTACGTGGTTGTCGGGCGGCTGGAATTCTCGTTCACCCCGCTCCACAATGTATTCAGCCAACTTTGGTGAGCGGGTTAGGACACCTGAACTTTGGTTTTAGACACCTGGCTGCTGGTTATTGGCATGATCTTTTTTTTTTTTCGCTTCGATCATATAGAAAGCACGCCTTAGATTTGAAGAACAGTGAGATCGATCACCGCTTACAGTTTACTTCCGAGGACAAGGCATTCTGGTATGAACAGTGCACACGCATCCCCTGATCTGAATAAGCAAAACAAAAGATTTCCACAAGATTTTTTTATATAGATGTGATTTTGCCGTGGGGTTGGGGAATAGCTCGGGTGTGCCATTATATATTGTGGTAGGTTCAAACCGTCGCTCTCGTCGAACTGATCATCTCTTAATGGGCAAAGGGAATGATTACACGCTTGCATCGCAGAAGTTTTCAAAATGATGGTTTGGCGATCGACCAGAGGATGGCACAGCAGCTTAAAATTAACTAGCAATACATTAAGCAGGAGATAAACGCCGACGAATAGCATCCAACGCTGCGAGCCACAAGTTCTGAAGCTTGCCTCTTCTCCGCGCCAGCGTGATCGGCATCTGCTTGCCCAAGTGCAGGTGTGTTGCCGTCAGAGGATCGGCAGGCCATGATGGCCACAGATAAGCTTGACAGAGACCAATGGCGCCTGGCGCCATATCTATCCGGATAAGCCAGACCCATCGCCGGGGGCGATTAAGCTTAACCACGCATTAAACAATTACCCAAAAGTAGTAAAGATGGCTATGATGATGAGGGCTCTGCTCTTTCAAAGGGGAAAGAGAAGGCCGGCAGCCGGCGCCGTGGACGGAGGGGGAGCGCAGGCGCCACGCCGGACTCCAATTCAAAGCTGCGTGCGCGCGCGGGAGGAAGGAGACGAGGGGGCCGGGCCCCGCCGCCGATGCACACGTGGCGCGCGCGGGTTCCGGGCCCGGGGGGAGAGGGCAGGGAGGGGTGACGTGGCGGGAGAGGGGTGAGGTGCGGTGGGGGGTCGGCGTCGACGCGGTTAATCCGCCGCGCCAAAAGCGGGGGCGGCTAATCATTTTTAATTAGCCCCCTGCAGCTCTGGGGGGATTAGTTTGATGATGATGATCGGGTAGGGCGGGGAGCTTTAGTTCCCGCGTGTGCCTCCCTCACGCATGAGATCACTGCACTGGTGTGGGCGCACTAGGCTGACACGGCGACGCCGCAGGACGTGAACAGTTGGTACCTCTGCATCGATCTGCTGGTGCCGCGACGCATGGGAAGCGTACGTGCGCATCCATGCCCACGCCTCCTTCCAAGAAATTAAGGCATCACGATGCATGGTCGATCTCATCTCCATTTTTAGTAGTATATATAGAGTAGTAGTAATAACCATATATAACACGGCGACGGAGGTATAGAGTGCCTAATCCGTGTACACGCATCATGCTGATTAATTATCACATGGGCTTTACGGATGTCGCCGCGCAGGTCAGCCCACTCACAGCCCAGGATGACTGACGTTGTGGATGCGGCCCGGAGCAAGGTGCTCAAAATCCTTCCGGCCGGTGCAAACATACAAGCCGGTGGAGAGGCCCACCAGGCTTTGGGGGTGCACGTGCTCCCCCCCCCCCCCCCCCAATAAATAATTTTTTAGCGGCGATTATCTCGTTTTAACAATGTGGCCACCTACTTAAAAAACAGAATTATGCGACCGGAGCAATTTATTTGAACGCAAATCACCGGTTACGAGGTGACGTCAGCTACACCAGCGGAAGAAGGTACACATTTTGGCTATTTACGTGTGGACCGTTGCTACCTTAGCATGAGCTAGGAAATCACCATGGGCTACGAACAGTCATTCTTTTATTTCCTGTTTCTGAGAGGCAACAAGTACTACTATACTTTCCCAGTCTCGAATCAGCCCCAGGAATTGCAAGGCTTTCTAGTCACGAAATTTAATCATCCAAGCTGGATCGCTCGGCCAGCGGACCTGAATTAAAGGACATGCATGAACTGTGCTAAGATCTGATGTAATCGTGTAAAGCAGCCAGGCTTTAGGAGGGTGGCAGATTGCATCCTCTCTCTCTCTCTCTCTTTGTTAGGAGGAGGATTGGAGGAATAAATAATTGCATGCTGGGGTGACTTGACTTGTCCCTATCTTCCTTGCCGACATCTCATACCCCTCTCTTCTTTGTCGATCGACCACCAGTTGCTTTAATTTGTCAAACAAACAAGGCCCAGATGCTTTACTATATTTCCGCTAGCTTCATATATCGCTGTAACTGACCAACTAATCAGTTATAATTGCAAATTAGCCAAGCTTTTCAAAACAGCTGCATGCCATCTGTACCAGCTAGTGGTAGCAGTGCTCTTGACGCCTCTGGTGCTAGTTCTTCACATATACGAACGGATTCAGGCCCATCGATCGATCGTTGCTACAGTCGCAGACGTCTTGTTTCTTCGCTCCTTTCTTGCGTGCGATCTCACTTTTGAGCGTTGGTTCACTAGGTAGGCTTTGATTTTTGTGGGTTGGGCTTTTCCTTGGTAGGACAGCTGCTGGCTCGTGGCTCCTCCTCCATTGTTGGCTTTAAGCTTGGCGCCATGCGTGCAAGCGAGTGTTGCCGTGGGCCTTTCTAGCTCTAGGCGAAGCATCCATGTGACGCGAGAAGGAACGGCGACGACACGGGCCAGCATCACAGTCTAGCTTACAGCCTAGCACGACTGATGTATCACACACAGTCTCAGGTGGACGCATTGCGTGCGTTTTCAGAATTCAGATTTCGAGGCTGGAATGTATGTTCAGTTCAGTTACCTGAAAGAAACTTCTTCTTCTTCTTCTTTTTAACCCACACCTGCAGGTGAACAGTTGCGCGATGTGGATGCATCTGCGTGGAGCTATATATATATAGTAGCTAAGCAATTATTCAGTGTCCTGCCCAGTGACCACGCACGCACCCCCTCTAGCTTGTCTGGTGCTAATCCACGGTTTTGTTTGTTCGATGATGATGGTGATCATGACTAATTGGCCATTAGCATGTCATGGCACTGCTGAAGATTCTCAGTAGCTAGGATATATACATGGGGCTGGCATGCCTCTCGTTTCGGTTTCAGCAAAGCAAATGATGAGTGGATGAGCTGGAAAGCCGCCTCCCTCAGCAAGGACCTAGAAGCAGTGGTGAGCAGGACCTGGCCAACACAGAAACACAACCAAAGGGCATGCATGGCCTATGGCAGCATGCAGGAGGGTATCTAATCATCAAATCTAACCTAATAATAATCTGGATCACCTCTTCTCATCTCATCTCAGCAAGCAACGCTGCGTGTGCGTATATTGTTAGAGAGAGAGAGAGAGAGAGAGAGCGAGGCTCCGAGGCGGCTTAGCTGTGAGTGCGTGTTGTTAGTGTGGGATTCTCTTGTTTGTCTGGAGGCCACCTGTCTTTATTTCCCATCCATTCAGGGGCACTAGACACTGGATTGTATCATCAGGGCTCAGGACCATGTCCTCCACTGCACTGCCTTTAATCTCTCCTTTATGGGCTTGCTGCATTCCACTGCATCTTTTTCGTGAGCACTGTAGGTCATCTGATTTGCAATTGCAAGGACCATACCATCCATCCATCCCCAAGCAATACGATGGGGGACACGGCACTGCAAATGCCTGTCCTATCATGCTTAGTAGTAAGTGCAAGCAGATAGATAGGGCAGGGCACTGCATGCAATTAAAGTGTCCAAGTGCAGATGGAAAGATGATTTGATCAGCCTGTCCCCAGGAAACGAAGGGAACAAAAGGGTTTCACCAGATCAGATCCCTCTGTGTTACCTTCAGTTTGTTACCCTGCAGGCGTTCTGGTGGCCAGTGGACTGTGTCTGTACCTGCAAGTGCTATTTGCAGACTTCATTCAGAGTTATGCTTTTCCTCTCACCTCTCTAGTGCTGCTGGTATTGTGATGGGTTCTGGGAGTACTTCAAATGCTCTCCAATATAATTACTTTTTCAGCGACATCAATCTTTTCCAAATTCTGTCTGGTACCAGCTACCGAATTGGAGCGAAAGTTCAGCTGTTTTGTTTCTTTCTGCCAGGGCTGCATCATTCAACTGCTCTTCAGAAAACGCAGGGTATCATCATGCTTGCTCTCCCATATCCGTAGTACTGAGAAATAAATGATGTGCAATTTGTAGTTCAGTTGAAAATTGGAGCATAAGTGTCATCGATCGTGGTGATGGCCACACCACAAGTTGTGTTTCTTGTATTTTTCTGGCATGAACACCTGATACGTTCACATTGCTGCTAGTCTCTTTCTCGTGACTCAATCGGCGTAGCATCTCTGCCTCTTCGAAACCAACCATAAATACGGCGATTTCTGAATGTCCCTAGGCACACAGGAGACATGGTTTTGATATGTGATTTTATTTGAACCCGTGTGTGTGTATATATACAAGTCAAAATTTGATGCCCTTCAACGTGCTACTTTATTTATGTAGTCCGAAGATTCAGACGTATCGAAACATAATTTTTTTTCCTGTGGGTGGAATCATACCATCCTCGTCATGCGTTTGAACATACATGACTAGTAACAAGATCTCCGTTCCGCTTGAAAATCTCTAGAATTCAAAATCCTGATAATATAAACAAGAGCAATCAAACTAGCCGCGCCCTTTTTTTGAAAGACTTAGTCAAGTGATTGCTCCAGAAATTGACCAAAATGCGAACTAAATTCCGAACATCTGTCGCCATCGAAACTAGTCAAGTGGATTTAATGGAAACCGGTGTGGTCCGGACGGTTTTGGTTCTGATAACTTTTATGCTGAGATGATAGATAGCAACCCCTCGCAAAGATTTTTCAGGGCTAGCTCTAGACGACTGTCAAGAACTGCAGTGCCAGTTTACCAGCTAGCTTTCTTAACAAGGTGCCTTTGCAGTGATGGAACAAGAGAATGTATGGCACGCGCTCCACTGAGCAAAAGGCAACGCTGCCGGGTGCTTCTTGCTGGTGCACGCGATCATTGAGCTGATGAGCCTGCTAGCTACGACGAGCGTTTGGATAAGGGACGGATCGTCGTGTGGGACGGGCGCTTTGCACACACATGCACATGTAACTACATGCACGCACACATTCCCCTGCTTTATTTGCTTTTGATCATGTCAAGTTAGTTACTTATGTTCCTATGGTCCCTGCTGATTGCTCGAGTCTTTGAGTGATCCGGTGACATCTCTGCACAAAGTTGTCTGTACTGTTTCTGTACCTTTTCTTCAACTTTGGGGAAACACTCCATCTGATCTCGAATATAAGGCTATCAGCACATTATCAACGTGATGCTCAATATGATACCTTGACTAGCATGTCTATGCATAAGAACATGCTTTTTTTTTAAAAAAAAGGAAAAATATTGATATAACATGGGAATAGTGTTCATAGTAAATGTAGTAGCTAGTATTTTATTTTTAGATACTGATAGTCAAAAGCAAGAATGGGCTTGACCAACAACAGCCTGAAAATGATATTTCGGTCGAGATGGCAAGCAGGGCGGCTGCATGCATGATGTGATACGTACGTATCAGTAGGTCTACCATATGCACGTGCAGCAGGGGTCAACGACTAATCATTTTGAATCTTTTTATTGTCTTCTATATTCACCTAGAATTACACGCTACCTAGAAATATTGGGGGAAAAATTAATTCCATCAAAATTTCTTGAAATATTGGAAAAGTTCAGTAGCCCTTTACTGTGATGGAAAGCAAAACGGGTATCTCGATCAGCATTTTTTTTTTCTGGTTCCGGTTCCTATTCTTTGTTTCCCTTCGATCTCCTTTTCGATTTCTCATGAATGTGTAAGACCGTGCACGCATGCTTTGCTGGCACGAATCAAATGAAAGACCTACGGCAAGATTCCTGATGCAGAAACAAGAACAAGCCGATGGACTTAGCTTCATGTGCACTTTGAAAAGATGCGTGGCAAAGTCGTTGCGCATGGTGGTCCTTGATCGCGGAAGGTGAATGGAACCGCACGAGAGGCCGCAGATGGATGGATGGACCAGATCGATCCCTTCGACACAGCCCAGAAATAAATTAATTAAATAAAAGCACGCACGGTCCCATCTGTACGCCTGGGCTCCTGGCCAGGACAGCGACGCGCGGGCCCCCGGGCCCGCCCGTCAGCGACGACGTCACTGCTGGAAGGACGGCGACGTCAGAGGAGGATCATCCCAGTCGCACGTATGTATCGTTGCCCTGCCGGCACGGGCCACGGCCATGCACGTCGCGGGCGGCCGGTGGTTGCTCTCGTAGCTAGTCTCGTGCTACGTTACGTATACCTCGTACCTGTAGATCGAGGCCATCATCCATCGCTGGTACGGCTGAGGTCACCGCGGCCGGCCGGGCGCAGCTGGGCCGTGGGCTCGCCGGCCAATAGCGCCGTCCGGTCCCGTTCCTGGCAGGGCGCGCGTGGACGGCCCGCGGAGCACGACGCACGTTACGGCGACCGGCGACGGACAAGGAGTGGCGCGCGCGCGGCGACGCAAGACGGCCACAGGGACGTCTCCGCTGCCGGTCGAGAGCCGCGCCCGCCTGCCGATAGATACACCGACGCGTACCCGCCGGCCGATATCTACTCCGGAGGAATCAAACGACAACGAACCCCCGGGTTTGGCGGGCGACCAATGTCCGCCCGCGCGCAGGGACAGTCGTCACGCGCGGCACAATCATGCGTGGCCGCCAGCGGAGCGGAGCAGACGCGCGCTAGCTGCCGCACGGCCGGCCGGCAGGACGGACGTCGCCGCGGCCTGCGGGTCGGCGTGTCGCTGCTGGCTCAGCGCGCGCGCGCGCGGGGGCCGGAGGGAGAGCCCGGTGCCCGCGCGCGCGCCCGACGTCCGTCCGTCGCTGTCCGGCGGCCACTTGCGCCGACTCGGTCGACGGCGCCCGGAGGGCCCGCGCGCGCGGCGGCAGGCCAGGTCGCCGTCGCCGCAGCTGTGTCGTCGCCTGCCTCTCGGTCGCTAGCTCGGTGGCAACTTGCGGAGTTGCATGCGTGGCCCCGAGCG
Source organism: Panicum hallii (assembly GCF_002211085.1). Classification (NCBI taxonomy): domain Eukaryota; kingdom Viridiplantae; phylum Streptophyta; class Magnoliopsida; order Poales; family Poaceae; genus Panicum; species Panicum hallii. Next base: position 7,162,640 of record NC_038044.1, on the reverse strand, counting down.
GCCGGCGGCCCGGCGGCTAAGCGGCTAGCATGCAAGCCGATTGCTAATTGGCTAATTGCTCAAAAAAAAAGCCGATCGATTGCCGATGCAGCTGCCTTTCTCTTTCATTCGCCCGGTACCATTTTGTCGGCACGGCAAAAAAGGTGAGCTGCTCAATAGATAGCTAGCTAGGCTGGCGCTGGCACGCGTCCCGCTCGTGCGTGCGTGCGTGACGCCAGCCGCCGTCATCACTTACCTTTGGTTTCTTCTAGATGAATGAACTTTTCGTGAACCAGCAGTTGCGTACCGTTATGCCGTTAGCTAACTTATAGGCGACGTCCGTGCTCCGTACGTCCGTGTAGGGAGCACGTACGACCGGGGTCGACGTGTACAGCTTACCAACAACTAACAGTTTCTTTCTCTTTTTTTTTTCCTGAGCGTGCAGAGACGAAGAAAAAAAAGATACCCAACCGTGCACAACAACAACATCAAACACACACAACCCGTGCATCAGTCTACTCCCAAGTCCCAACTACTCCCAGCTTATCTACTCTAGCAACTAGACACTCCTACCATAATACACTACTAATAACCACCCTGCACGCCGATCTTAATCCTAATTTATTGGCGTGTCTTCTCGCCGGCTGGCCCGATATATTAGTTGTCGGGCTAGGGTTAGCTGGCTGTCGATGCTGCTAGCTAGCCCACTGTAGTTGCCGTGTGAGCTGATTGAAAGCACGCGCGCCGTGGTCGATCAGATCGCCTCCAGCAGATTACTACTCTCCCCTCTCTCCAATATCTAAAAATTATCATTTTAATAATGAGAGTTGCTTCAGCAAATTATCAATTTCATCATTAATACCAATATATTATTGGTGATCGCCAAAACACATCTCCCTCATACTCAAATTTAAACGATTCCTCCCCTCATCCTAGCTTATATATTGATTGAGTAATCTGCTATAGCATTAACTATCAAAAATAATATAGGATTATTAATAATGGAAAGAGAAAATATATAGGATATGAGAGATGGATAATGTGTTGTAGATGGTCTCAAAGTGCAATCGTGCCATGACGCGTCAGTGCAGTCGTTACCGATCCATCGAGTGAATCACGTACCTAACAGTGGACATGCACGCACACGCACTGTAGGAGCGTGATAACTAATCACCAAATAACTTTTGCTGAACCGAAGAAAAGATAGATGGGCCGAGAGGGATCGGGCGTCACTGCTGCATGCATGCATGCATGCATGAAGGGATGATGCTAGCTAGCTACAAAGGCTAAAAAAAAAGCTAGCTAGTACTAGGTTGCACTGGAGACTGGATCACTGGACACTCGCTGGCTAGCTTGATCGATGGATCGATCGGGCGGCGCAGCAGGAAACGAAAGGAGACTTGGAGACATGGACCAGACGATCTTTCTATCCATGTATCAACAGTCGGAGAGAGAGAGAGAGAGAGAGAGAGAGAGAGGAGACCGGCAAGCAGTGAGCTGTTGGTGCCACCAACTAACTAAGCTACAGTAGTAAGCTTAGCTACATTAGAGCCGACCGAGACCGACCGACCGATCGATCTTTCGACGCGTCATTTAGTTTGACGCCGCCTGGGCCTGGCGCGATCATCAGCCTTGCATTATCTATGCAGCTGGTTGAGTTCGATCGAGCCAGGCGCGTACGCGCGCACAGTAGTGGCTCATCAGAGCTGACGACGTCTCGTCTTATCTTCCTTCAGTTTTCCACAGCTGCCTAAAGCTACTGTTAGCAGACGACCGCCGTGCATCATCCCACATGCGTCGCCGACTCGCCGTCGTCGTCGTCCTCCATCACTCACGAGCTGACCTCGCTCTGACCTCTCGATCTCCATTATTATATTATTCCAAGTATAAAAAGCTCATCGATCAGACGATCGACTATGACGTGTGCACCGGCGCGCTGGCTGGCTGTCCCACATGCACCCACACACCTATGCATCCATGCGTGCGCGCGTGCATGGCGGGCGTACGTGTACAGGAGCTGGGCGACCGACGGGTCCGTGGGCACGACCGTACGCCCAACAACATGGCCCCGGCGCTTCAGGGATGCGTGCTCTCGCCGCCGGCCGTCGTCGTCATCCATCCTCCCCGAGCCACCGCCCATCATCGCCAGCTAGCGACGACCTGTTTGGCAACAGCTAGTTCACCCTTCTCAGCTTCTATTATTTCGTCATCTCCTGGTAATTCTTATTAATTATCACAAGCCGTGCCGACCGCCCTAAACCCGGCGGCAACGCGTGCAGCTAGCAATTACAATTAGGCACCCTGGCCATTGGACAAGCAAGCAAGCAGCATGCGTCTGGCCGGCCGGCACTGCACATGGCGCGAAGCAAGGGGACGAGACGGCCGTCTTCTCGCGTCGTCGTCCTGGCGCCAAAATAATAGTGCCTCAGCTGATCGCTAGCTAGCAGCTTGCTAGCTGATTAAGAATCCTCTTATCATCGCTAACAAGGATGTATGTATAATCAATGGGCGGCCGGGGAGAGAGGGGTCGATCAAAGGGACAGGCAACCACTCCCTCCAGCATAATTGACAGTTCGTTCCGTCCCGTGGCCTGGATCATATCCAAACAGTACACGCACCCGGCCGGCCATCATCATTAGTAGCCCTGCCTGCTGGCTGGGATTATTGGGTGATGATGCATCATGTATGTAATATATATAAAAAAAATCCGTGGATTAATTAATTAGCTACAGGACCTTGTGGAGCTAGCTAGCTAAGAAATTAAAGCTAGCTACGTGTGTAGCATGCTATATTGCTTTGCCATGCTTAGCTTTTGATGATTGATGTGCATGCCCGGCCCTGCACTCAGCCACAGTAGCGTGTGTGTGGTGTGCAGGAAGCTCATCAAGTTATTTAACTTTCTTTTTCTCCAAGGAAACCAATTATTCAGCCGTAGGTTCTCCCCTACTATGTGTTCTATTACGTGCATGCATGTACGTAGTACTACAATAGTATGATTTCAAGATTAATTATTATGTATTTCCAGAGAAAACGTTGAGCATGTATGCATGCAATTTGTGAGTCCGAACGGTCAATTTAATTATCGTTGAAATTTACTAGCTATGAAAGCAATCAGCTCACACACTACAAGCAGTCAACATATATATATATATATATATATATATATATATATATATATTTGAGTATGTTCATATACTAATTCTAAGATACTTCAAAGAGATATGTACAAAAAATTTCAAAAGTATCCCTATTTTTTAAATATATCATAATTATATATTAGTACTAGTATATAAAAATAAGTATGTCTATATACTCCATGTATGGTCACATACTTAAATTATATACCATCACAGATGGTCTAGTATGATCACATACACCTCGTACATACCTTTCGTTGGGTTAGATACGCCCTACATCATGAGATACACATGTAGAAGTAGATACAAGCGCGTGTAGAATGAATTTTTCATATATATAGGAAAAATCTATTCTACACGCGCTCTCATGACGTAGGATGTATCTAACCCAACGAAGAGCATGCACTTTACGAACATCTATAATAGTATATACGTTGGGTACGTGACCATAAATACAGTATGTGGACATACTAATTTTTATATACTAGTACCGAGGTATTATAATATATATATTATATATTATAATATATATAATAGAGCCGCCATATATATATATATATTTATATATATGCATGCTTCTCAATCCCACCACCGCAAGCACCGCTTCACTAAATACACTATCTTATTTATCTACCATTTCCAATATGGCGGCTCTATTATTATGTAATACTACTCGGCTAGCCTCATGTACCTATAGCTTTTGCCTGCTAGCTGCTTTATATCCATAGGATTCTAAACACTGTTAGTAATGAACCCCCTAGATAGGTCTCCTGGACGTGTACATGTGTGTCGTCTGATCGTTGTATCCTCCTTTTTCAATTTAAAAAGAAGGACCAATCTACACGGCCAGAGATTTGCTAGCTATTAAAAAAAAAAGAGTAGAGGTGAAAACGACCATGACATAGCTAGTCTTTGCGAATGATGATGAATCAAGAGAATCCTTGACACACCCTTTATGCGTTGATTGGAGGCGCCATACACAAATGGGAAGCCTTTTCTTGTTCATTTTTTTTTTCACTCTCGCTCCTTCTCACCCTTTTCCGTTGCGTGATTGCTTGCTTGAGAGCTAGCCTTAGGCTTTAGCTAGGAGCCGGCAGGTTGGTTCCTCCTGTCGGTGCACAAGTACAATTGCAAGCACCATGAAATTTCCAACGGATTATACTCCACTCTTGACTTTGCATTATAGATGCTCCTGCCATGAATCACATGCATGATCAAGTTGTGTTGATTTTTTTTGTAGACTCCCATTGGAAAGACGAATTTCATGCATGGAACTCACTTGAGAATCATATATACAGTTATTTTTCAAATTCATGGAGATACCTACAAACTTAATTGCTCCTGTAAACTAGTGAAACATGTTCATATACAAGGCATTCATGATGATGGCATTGCATTGGTTGATATATTTACAACTTGGTACCTTCAATTTGCCTCAGGGTTTTCTAGAAAATTAAAGAACACGGAAACAAAGAATATACTACAATTTTTTGATGAAGCAAAAGAATATACTACCTGTCCATTTATAGGACGGATATTCTTTCGATCGAGATGGCAGCGGCTGATATACACATATTTTGTTTTTTAAGAGATTTTTGTCACTTGTCAGCGGACCGACAGGACTGGCCGGCCGGCGCCGATCTGTTCGTGATGAGCAAATATTCTGATGATTATGCCATACCAAAAAGAATCATGCATGCGCAATATTATTGTATATCCGCGCCGGCGACGATCGAGTTGATCAAATCGAGACATGTATGTGCATGGGATATGGTTTTATAACGTCAACTGTGGCCAACACCCTTTTTTTTTGTTGGAAAAATAGTCGCTGCGCTGATGGACTCGCCTAGAAAGCCGCACGGCTTTGCCCCTCTATTCCGTGTCGTAGCATCGTAGTGGATACAGGCTTTTACTTGTAGAGTAGTAATTATCGTGTGCAGGTAAAGGTATAGCGATGTAGGTAGGATAAATCTGTCGCTACGTTAGTTTCATATAGGTATCATGGTCTACGGCCCGTTGCTGCTGCACCTGGTATATATTTTGGGCACTTATCGTATCGCTATCGTATCGCTATTATTTAAGTAGTATATTATGTTGCGTATTGAAATGGAGCTATGATATTTTGTGGCTATATTTATTGTGGTGAAAGGAGGGGTAAAGTTATTTATTAGGGAGGGCGGAGCGTAATTAGCCGGTAGCTTAATGTAGTTGCGAAATAAGGAGACTTCGAATCAAGAAATTTGGCAATTAGTAGTCGTGATGGTATTTTATTTAAGAAATCAGGGGTTATATTAAAATATGGCAAGTTATTATGGAGGTATCATAAGAAGCGCGCTATTATGTTTTTAGGAAAATAGGATCTTCTGTTACTGTGTTACTTTGTTCATGTGAGTAGCGTCAGTATTAGAAATGATGTATTGCTATAGAGCTGGTACGTTTGTTTTCTTACAAAAATAGGATCTCAGATTGTGATGGGCAAGTTGTATAAAATGTGCAGGTTATTTTTCAAGAGTAACGTGTGGTGAGGTGGAGCATGGTTGATTGTACGGAAAAATAAGGTTCGTTTTGTGAAATGGTGAACAGAAACGGGTTGCAGATTAGTTTTCCGAGCAAAAGAGGTCTATTTTGTAAAATAGTGAAGAGAAGGCTTGGTCTGTGGGTTTATTTCGTGAAAAATTGAGATTTTTTTTATGAAATAACCGAAGGCTGACTACGGGTTAATTTTACAGAATCCGAGGGGGGTTTGAAAAAGAACCGAGAAGACCCTCGGACTGCGAGATGATTTGAGCGAAGCAAGGGGTATTGTGAAAAATTTATAAACTTTCATGGACTGCAGATTGATTTCGAATAAATATAAGGGTCTTTTTTCAAAAAGACCCTCAAGATTCGCAAAATTTGGGCCGTCCGCCTGGCTGATCCGATGGTCGAGAACAGCACGCGATATAGCCATGCTGGCCGGCCTTGTTTTGGTGCATGAATTGTATTATCACACGTCCTCCATTTTTTTCCAGTTTCCCCCCTCCTTCTGTAAAGAACTACACGTCTGTCCAACTACCTCCGTTTCATTTTTTTTGGGGTTAGTTATTAATAACCACCATGCATGTCTCAATTTCGAACTGAAAGCAGCAGTTGGTTAACAATTTTAAGTATTAATTTTATGTGACCACATACGGGTGTGGGCGTGCATTGTACGGTCCGCTACAAGCGTACGCGTGCAGTACAGCAAGCGTGCACAAGCCGGTGGTTGTCATCATCAGACGGCCGGTACGGCGTGTTGATTATCGCTGGCCGTTCCTTAACGACGGCAAACAAATGGTCGTCATTAGTAGCTAGCGTACGTGTACGACACCGACGAATAATACGGCCTATTAAGCGTACCAGAATACGATGGCGCTAGTCTAGTTGCGTTGCGTGCACGTACATACGTAGGCGTGCGACGACCGACCGGCACGGGATTGTATATATGTATATACATAAATATATATGTATCTCTGACAAGGACGACTCAAACGGTTGGGGCGTATTCTAAATTTTTAACAATCATTCGACAGCGCGAAGAAATGAGACGGTTACGTTTCTCTAACTACGTGCGTACGTGACCACACTAACATGTGAATGTCCAAAATTCAGTTTATTTAGATTCTTCTTGTTATTTATTCATTTATATTTCATTTGGTTGCATGTGCGAAAGTTGGAAACGTCCACCTCCGATCCATCACCATACGGATGACTCATCCCTTCATCACCCTTTAAGCCTTTGATGAATAAACTGATTGGTCTAGGAAGCTCGGCGTGCGAAGAGGCAAGCGGAATCGTGCTGCATGCTGCAAACCAAGGAGCCCCTTGAGAGTATTAAAAATAATACGCTGTATAAAATAAAAAGGGATTGTATATATGCTCACAAAAGTGGTATTTCATTCATAACAAATCTACCAACATCGACAATACTTTTACTGTAAAATCTATCTAGTCTCTTTGTTGCGTATAGAAGCTCAAAGCTGAGAAATCCCTTGATAAACGAGACGACAAAATGAAACGTACGACGACAGATTTACATTTGTGGTCAGTAAGTACATGGCGTATCCATCAAGCCGTGCTAAGAAACAGTAACCAGTATAATTAATGTCGGCGCACTATACGCGTGCTGTGCATATATAGTATGCATGAACAAGAATGCTCTAGACAAAAGACGAACTATATGGCGTGGCGTGGGTACACGAGGACCACCGTTACTTCTCACTGTGCCACGGCACTGGCTAGCTCTCACCACCCAATTAAGCTCGAGGTTCCCCACATCCAAGCATCAGCTAAAGCTGATCACACACAAATCATTGTGCTCCCCACCTTCCTGAAGGTACATGTGCGAGCTATTCGCACCTGTTCCGTCTCAACAGTCTCTCCTCTCGCTAAGCTCCATGGCACAAGCAAGCAAGCAAGCAAGCACACACAGAGCGGGCGTATGCGTGTACAGTGGCGCCGCATTTACGATCTGTAGTCCCGTGCTTGATCGATTCCCACGAAATCTACGAAACCCTGTGCACACTTTAATTTATCTGTACGTGACAGGCCCCGAACAGCACGCACCACGCAAATTAATCGGCACGTACAAGGCTCCAAAAGCACCGGGAGAGCGTCGCAGGCCACATGCTCCATCCGTACGTGGTGCAGTATCGCAGTACGTCCTGTACGTATGAGCCTTGCGTCGAGGGTATTGTGGTAGGCCAGCATGCAAGCGAATAATGGACCATTCCGCCATACACGCGACAGCGCATCACCTGCGCGCGAGTGGTGACACGGAGGACGTCGTCGTACGTGCAGGTGTAGAATGGGGCGCCGGCTACGAGTACCGTACCCTTGTACGTATGCATACGTGAGGTTTAAGGCATTTGTACGGATTCTCGGCAGCAGCTAGCGCCGGCAACCGCACGTATTCGTGGCCACACACCTACACGTACGAAAGTCGTTGCCGCCGGTAGAGGACACATGCATAAGTGACACGTAGCGTATTCGGAAAATGCGGAACTTTCCCTAGAATACAACGTACACAAACTTCACAATTCAGTTCCGACAATACATGAGCGACCAAAGCTATTGCGGCCGACGCCGAGCCTCAGTACATGCCTTCTACATGGATGGGTACGTAGCTATTGCGGCCATGGTGTTGGAAGAAAGGGGGGGGACCCTGAGGCAGGTGCGACTTCACATCGTAGGGACGGGGGGCGATTAATCAGTCGTGTTATGGGTTGGACCCCCTTGATTAATACTGATTGCCCGTCAACTGGCCTCCCGGCTTAATAAGCGCGCAGCTTAATTGGGTGGATAATTGGGCGTGCCGGCAGGCCGATTTGTGTGGACTAGGTGTCTAGATGCATGTAGCGGAGTGTACCATAGAGAAGGAAGGGAGGGAGCGCTTGCATTGGGGCCATGCAGTGCAGTGCATCCGGGGCTGCATTATTAGGCTTGGCTAGCAGAGGGGGTCTGGGAAAGTGATGCGTTAGTGTGCAAATGGAGCCCAACCTGATAATGCCCTCTCCTAATACCGCCCTAATATCAAATCAGTGGTGCTTGGGTGTTAAAGTTGTGCCGACAAGATGTTACTACTATAATTAAGCTTGTGTGAATAATGGTATGGTATATGCAGGTTTGTTTGCCTGAAGAGGTATGCTTCCATTACAATTCTCACTAGCTTTAATGAGTTCCATGAAAATAGCAGTAAATAACACGTTTTGGCAAACATGTGCACGTATAAAACATCAATGATTTACATATTAACTAGTTGGATCTCTGGAAGGTAGAGAAGTGCAACATTGCAATTCAATCAGTAGAACTAACCAGATAATTGTTGCCTCCCTTTCTTCTCCACGAATTTATAAATACGCAGATGAGCGAATAAAACAAAGCCATTTGGGATGTTTCCTAACTTAAATTAGCAGGTGGACCATGTCGAGCTTGTATTACGTGGAGAGGAGAAGAAAATCTGTCGGCAGGCTTCACAAAATCAAGTTTGTGGACATTATGTTTGACCTAAAAAACAAGTTCATAGTATCTTCTATTCATAGTTATACTAACATCGGTGTATTATAAACTCTTCTTGCACCAGTGCAATGCATATGGCACGCAACACGCCACACGCACTGACTAATTAAACAGAGTATACCAGCTGGCTGTCCATATTATTTTCGCAGTTCTTTCAAATCACCGTTTTTTCAACTTGATGGGCTACGTTTCCTTGCGATTATGCAAATTAGACGTGCATCGCTACAATGCTAGGGGTCAAGCATCGGTGGACGTGGCGTTTGTGGCTGGCTGTCCGACTAATCTGAGTGAAAGAACAGGGGGCAACCAAAAAGAAATTGCGGGTCGGACGCGGGCAGCTTTCGCGCTACATGGACATACTAGACGCTGGGGAAAGTGATGCATGCCGCATGAAAGCACAGTCCAATTTCTTTGCGTGGAAAAGGACGAGGCCGAGAGCGCGGCACGACGGCACGTACCGATCGTACGTCGCCTGTTATTAACCGCCTTTTTTTTACTACTTTATGCCAAATTGTACCACGTTAGGCAGGTAAAAGGACAGAGCTAGCTAGTTGTTAATTGGGAAATCTGGGCGTGATCTTCATAGGCACTCTAGTACTCCAGTTTATCACCACGTCGCGCTCTCTACTCGATCGCCACCTGATCTATCGGGTATAAAAATAGCGTACGAATAAACAGAAAAAAAATAAACTCAAGTGACCATCAACATAAGTAAGGAAGCTAGTAGTAATTTAACAACTTTTCTTTCGAGCTATAAACGGTAACAGACGAGGTAATTTAACGAAGAGGTACCTGCAAAAGTCGCAGGCGGACGATCCCGATGGCGTTCGGAGCAGCAGGCCGGTCGTCCACGAATTGCGCCTCGAACTTTTGCCAATCAATGGGTCATGAGCCATTCCATCGCGCCCACGTGCTCTGGAAAGGAGCCATATATATGGGTATTGACCTCGGATTTTCGAGATGTTCAGATTAAACCAGAGGCTCAGAAATTAGCACGAGCTTTTTCAAAAAGAAAAGAAAAGAAATTAACACGAGATAGATGTCGATGTAAATTCCCGATGGGCACTGCACTCGGGGACAGCTAGTGCATGGCCTACGGACGTGGTAGGATGCCTACGCGCGTACACGCCGCCGACAGCTGGCAACGGGGGGAGAAAACAAAAGGGGTGACAGGGACAGAGGCGACTCGCAGGCAGAGGGATGGGATATTCCGGCCCAGTCCAGCAGTATTCACCTCTCATCTCTTCTCTTCCGGGAGAAAAACTGTAGCCAGTATGGTATGTGCAAATAAATCAGGCGTATATTATACAGTACAATACCAGCCAAGTTCTGAGACTAATAATAATGGCATGTGTATATAGTATATCGCCATCATCAGGGGCACATTTATATATATATATATATATATGCATATATGTCGATAGGAAATTTGAGGGATGCTATAATGGCTATAGCGCTAGTGCGCGTCTAGTTGGTTGGCACACACGGAGGGGGGCGTGGGCGTGGGGCGTGGTCCCTTCGCTTTCGCCTCCCTTGGCTCGATCCATTCCGTTGATGCTTGATAGGTAGCTAGCCTCTACGCTACATGGGAGGGAGGATTGGATGGGGATTGGGTTGGCGATTGGATGGTGCCCTACCATTGCAAGGGCAGGGACGGCCCACTGCTGTCCTACACCCAATCTCTCTCTCTCTCTCTCTCTGTAGAGAGAAGGGGGGAGGGAGGGCACAAAGGCACAAAGGTGCGTACCGTAAGCTTCCACGGGCCCGCCCCGCGTACTATGGATGCCGTCCTGTTCCAATCTTTCATCCCTCTTGAATACCGGCTGTACTGATCATTCGTTCATCATCACCAGCCCAGGCCACACATCACAAATTTAACACATCTCTCTCTCTCCCTCTCTCTCTCTCTCTCTCTCTCTCTGGGTTGAGTGATCCTATTATTATCATTGTAAATAAACAAATGGATGGATATTGTGAAGTAAATCACTCACCAAGTATCGTGTGTGTACCGTAGGGATTAGGGAGGGGGTGGGCCTATGCTTCCTGGGGACCCCAGAAAAGATGCCTCCTCTGTCAAACTTGCCTTCCCCGTGATCTTCTAGTGCCAGCCTTGCTAATTGCCATGCTGCTGCCGCCGCCAGCCTTCCCTTCTCTCACCACCACTCAAAATAATGCCGCCTCTTTCTATATCATAATAATCACCTTGGACAAAAAGAAAACAAAATTATGCGATGATTCAGCAATCAAACCCAGTAGTGATTTTTTACCACAAGTTTACATCCAAATTACCTAGGTAGGGTCATCCCATACAAATTCTGGAGTCGGTGAACTTCCTTCCTGGGATCATGCATGGATGCATAATTCTGAGTAAGGAAAAAAGAAGGAAGAGAGCACTGGCAGTTGCAGCCAAGATGTAGGTTGTTACCTGACAGTCCGTTTTCCTGGCTCAACGGCAAGTCCTGCATGGAGGAAAAGCAGATGGTGACATTGATTCCAGGAGCATCTATTTAATTTGCAGAATTCAAACAATGACAGTTTGATAACCGGCATATAAAATCTCCAGCGCAAATAATATATACAATCTTCACAAATAATAATATACACTACACCACCCCACAACAGACAATGCAAGGCTCCAGAACGGATGAGATCCGTTGCATGGGGAATCAAAGGACAAAATGATAAGCTGGAAAACCATACTATAAAATTGCTCAATCACAGCCTTTTGATTCGTGCTGCGTTTGTTTAATTGGCGACGAGTATCCACCGTCACATGGGTACAGACGGATGCCATAACAATCCTAATCATGGAATCATGGATAAAAACGCTCTTTCGTCAGACAAGAAAAAGATACCAACAATAATGTGTGCATTGACCAGCTCGTTTCCAATACTATACCCCAAGAAATTTGTCTCCTCCAGTGGACCCTTTTTGTATTCGAAGTTTCATGAAAGAAATTCACAGGCGATGAGTTCCCCCTCGCAATGATCAGTGCCTCCATTGACGCTAGCGACAGTCAATCGGACAAATCATTATACTTGTACCGATTATCTTTGCAATTATGGGAAGCCCAATTCTTAACTGATCGGGGACACATTCAGTGCCTGCAAAGTGGTTCTTGTTGGACTGGAGAAGTAACAATTTCAGATTAGAAATTGCTAGCCAGCCTGCTAGCTGCCGGAGATAAACAAAAGGAAGATGCTCTCTGTCCTGGAATACTAACATATGATGCCACCTCTTTTTCTCCAGGACCGCTGCTGTGATGATTGACCAAGGCCTTTTCCCCAGAGAGAAGTGACCCAGTGAGTTACCTGAAAAGCAAGAGGGAAAAAAGGACAACACTTAGGTCTGACACATAAAATCTTGCAGGTGGGAAGAAAATGAGGTGCACATGCACGCACGAATCGAACAGCAGCTAACACAACGAGTTTTAATTAGCAACAGAAGAAAGGTGGACGACGCTTCTTCCCAACAGTGTGCTCTGCCCTGCATGGACATGGAGCACCCGTGATGTAGAAGTAGCTGCAGAAAAGAGAAAACAGAGTTCACTGGCTGCTCTGGGTCACAGTCATTCACGATGGCAGCAAGAGCATCAATCCATTTTCCAAATAATGTAAACTCTGATGGACACGTTTCACTTTCACTGCCTTGAGCCCGAAGAGATACACTAGGCAACAGGCATGCGATTTGGGATGAAAGGAAATGGGGAGAGAACTAACAGTAACAGTTGAACAAAGGTCACGACAATTAAAATATCGGTGGAGGTGGCTACCCCACCGGTTTTGGCACCAGACATAGATTCTTAGGAGATGACGAGACAGACGCCCACGCAGCGCAGGAAGAAACCGAGGGGAAGGCTAAACCTCCCCTCCCACAACCACCTCCACCACCACCTTTAAAAGAAGGTGCTAAAGGGCTGTCCTGCAAAGAAAAGGAGAGGAGTGCCCCTAACCTTTCCTTGCTTTCCACTGAAATCTCCTATCTGCAACCATACAGTTGCTCAATTCTGGTCTCAGCTGCAGCCCAATCATTCATCGGTATATAAGTCACTACACCCTCTGCATTTCCCACCCCTTCAGCCATCATCAATCCTTGAAGAAGCTTCGTGCTACCGGAGGTGGTGTTGGCTGTGCATAATTGGAGGCTGTATACATCCACAGACCTGTCAGCTCCGCGAATTCGGAGCTCACAGGTTCTGCATTGCGCTGAGATGGGGAGGCATTCTTGCTGCTACAAGCAGAAGTTGAGAAAGGGGCTCTGGTCTCCTGAGGAGGATGAGAAGCTCATGAATCACATAACAAAGCATGGCCATGGCTGCTGGAGTTCTGTTCCCAAACTCGCAGGTATGTATAATGAATTCTTCTTCACTTGGTCCTTTCAATTATCAACTCTCAATTCTTTCCTTTTCTTCCTCTGCATTTCACTCCTTCCATTTACCACTTCAAACTTTTCCTTCACTTGTCAATGAAATATCTCTAAGGCAGTCCAATTATCTAAAATCTAGCTGACAAATTGTTGCAGGGCTCCAAAGGTGCGGAAAGAGTTGCAGGCTGAGGTGGATAAACTATCTGAGGCCAGACCTCAAGAGAGGGGCATTCTCTCAAGAGGAAGAAGACCTCATCATTGAGCTGCATGCTGTCCTTGGGAACAGGTAAATTTAAGCCTGAGAAGTAGTATCATAATTCAGGACTGCATATCTGCAAAGCAACAGTTGGTAATTTAGCTGATATCAGCCCTTTTCTTTTTCTACGAGAAGGTGGTCTCAAATTGCAGCACAGCTGCCTGGAAGGACTGACAACGAGATCAAGAATCTATGGAATTCATGCATCAAGAAGAAGCTGAGGCAGAAAGGCATTGATCCCAACACCCATAAGCCGCTGGCAGAGGCTGATCGCAGCGGTGCAGCTCCCACCATCAGCACTGAGAGGACCTCAGGGTCCAGCGACATCAACCCGTCAAGCACTGGTGCTCTGGGGAACTTGAGCCACCTCCTCAGCGAGACGGCTCAATCATCAATGCTGCTGCCAGTGTATGACAAGAATCACCCTGAAACTCCAAACTTGGCACGCCCTAAGGTGCCACCAAAGGAGTTATTTCTGGACCAGCTTACTGCTGGACACGAGAGCCCATCAACCTGCCGCTCATCAGGCCAAACGCTGTACTTCCCTTTCCAACAGCCATTAGGCTACAGCAGTGAGAGTGGCAGTGGTGATGGTGCAAGTATGAACTCACTCTGGTTCAACCAGAATGACTTCAACTGCAGCACAATTTCCACTGTGATGCCACCAGTTTCACCATCAGCCCTCTCAACATCTATGGGGTTGAATCTCCCACCAGACAATCCTCAACATGGAGGCACTGGCATTGGAAGTGCCTCCGTAGATTCATTTTACTGGGATGGTACAAATCCTAGCAGCAGTAACAGTACTGGGAGCAGAGGAAGCAACAGTTTGGGATTTGAACCGCAGAGCACAAGCTCAATTCTGGAGAACAGTGTGTTCCCATGGACAGATATCGGACAAGAAAAGGATACAAGAGCTCACTTAGGAGAGGAACTTAAGTGGCCTGACTTGCTCCATGGAACCTTTGCCGAGACGACCATAGCCATGCAGAACCAGAGCCAATCACTCTATGATGACGTGATCAAGGCAGAGAGCCAATTCAACATGGACGGGATATGTGCTTCTTGGTACCAGAATCAGCAGCCACAGCAACAGCTGCAGGCAGCACCAGACATATATGACAAGGACATGCAAAGAATGCAACTATCTTTTGAGAATATCTAGGCATTATGTTCCACCATATCGAACAGAGCAGACCAGCAGAAGAAGAAACTTATAATTTTCACAGATTAGTGAGCAGAACTATGCTGAGCTGCTTACATAGACATGTATGTAAGTTGATACAGAAACCATCCACCACAGCTGTTCCTCCGTCGAAGATCCTGCAGTATCATCGAAAGGACAGTCCTGGCCTTAGGAGTGGCAGCGGAATACATAGAAAAGTATGTTCTAGAGTCTCCTTTTCTTTCTCTTCAAAATTGATTTTTTTTTTTCTTCTGTACAAGACAACTCAACTTTTGGACATTTGAGTTTTGTTCACTCTCTGTTTATTAAATAAATATAGACAGGCATGGGCAAAACTGCATGTGTCGGTAGCTCTCATAAACCATGCAAGTAGTCCCAAACTTTTCAACCATTGCCATGCACGTCCATGCAAATTAATTATTGAATGTTGTATTTCATTTCTACTTTTGAGAAGTTGCCGACAAACGGCAGTTGTATATTTGTAAAGGAAGAAATATGGAATATTGACCTGAGAGCTATTTTTCTTCCCCTTTCCCTTTCCTGTTTCTGTCGTAAACTTTTCTGTGTGGAGAACCCAAGCTACTTGATCGCTTTCTACTTGAATACAGGAATCGAAAAGGATTGGTTGATTTGATAGGGTCCAAAGAGGCAATCAACCTCAAGAGGAAGTAAACAGATTCAGGAAAGAAAAGGATACAACTACTCATGAATTACCTACCGTGTAGATTGGGTAATATATGAAGCCTCAGTGTGGTGAGACTCAACTTATGCTCCATTCAGTGTGCATATCATTGTTTATGTGACATAGCCATTAGGGATGCAAGTGGGTACCCAATGGTGTTTTATGGGTCAACTAAATAATTACGATGGCATGCCATCCTAGTTCATTTTATTAAGTTTTTGGGTCGACCCAATGGCCCAAAATAAATATAACTTGCATCCCTAATAGCCATGATTGGGTAATATATGAAGAAAAGTTATTGACTACTGAAGATCTCTAGGATGGGACTTTGACAATTACAGTCCGTAACCTTATATTAGGGTATATTAAATAACAGTAGTACAAAATTATTTTTAACTCCAAATATGATGATACAGCTTTCATATGGCTGCTCCATATAGTTTTGAACATAGTGAATTAGTTTAGAAAGGGTACAGCTACAAATCAAGCAACTGAGTTAATTAACAAAAAAGAAGGATTTAGATGGTGTTGATCCTAGTGATGTACAATTTCAGGATCATGTCCAGCTGGAATGTTAACTGATTTGGCTTGGCCTCTCTGGTGGGTTCCTTTCCTTGTGACTAGTTCAAACTCGAACCAATATCAAAATGAGTTTATTTTCTGCATTGCTCTATTCCAAAATAAAGCTAGCCCAATTTAGTTCTGGAGAAAAGAAATTAGCTTTAGAACTTAACAACTATCATTTATGCCGTACAACTAATGGAACATGACCATGTGCGTGAAAAAGCTGGCATAAAGTGACTGGTCCTTGGATTTTTCACAAATGCAATGAGACCAATAATGCTGATAAGGACCATTAGCACTAAAAAAGCAATTAGAGAAGCCCAACAGCTATGAAATCTACAAGTTGGCTAATAAGAAAAAAAACTATTTTCTGTCTCTAAATTCTAAAGAACAAATGATACATTATACAAGTGATAGCTTGAATACGTACCATGATGTTTCAACTTATGGGCATATGCACTTTAGTTATCTTTGTTTATATCCTGTGTCTGCTCGGACGCATGAGCTGCAGTATTGGATGTATCTTTGTGAGTATGAAAGAGAAGTAGAAATAGCAAGACATGAAAATAGCAAAGGAGGAGCGACAGTGCTCTTCCAGATGAAAAAGACATATAGTTTATATTTTAATATGCAGTCTCAGCTCTGCCAACAGTAGTACATTGGCATCCACCTAACATCATCATTAGTGAGTGGAAGACAACAGAAAAGAGGAACAGTATCAAAAAATTAATCAAACCACATAAATTAAGGGTAAGAACCTAGGGTATCATAGGTTAGCGTATTTAGTGGTCCAATGGAATAACGAATATATAAAAGTAATAGTTCAGTGATTCCATCTGACACAATCCATAACAACCAGGATCAATTTTTCTTAAATAAAATACTCATTTGGATAAAACTGATTTAGTTTGCTGAAAATGTGAACATTAGGCAAAGCAACCAATGCAAAATCATAAGAGAACCTTTTTTAGAAGGAAATAAAATGTTATACAGGTAGCAGCAAACCAGAAAGACAAGGCATAAGATATAGTCCTGCTTGATAACGTGCTGAAAGGTTCTTGCCTCCATATGACATCAGCATGATGATAAACATATGAAAGCATACTTGGAAAGCCTTTGTAACCAAGAAAGTACTCCATTGTTGGGTTTGCAGCTGTCAAGTTAAATTCCATTACCCTTAACACTCAAAACAGCCACCATTAGTCCTTTACACCTTTAGAGACAGGCCATATGCATGAGATGTGACTATAAATAGTTCCATCAATTGCTGAACTGTGGCCACACACCCGCACATATGTGTCAACAGGCAACAGATGTCAAAGCTCGTAGACATCTTTGTATTCTGGTAACCTTTCAACAACTACCTGGAAAATCAGCAACTATGTAAGTAGCAACCTCTCCATAGTGTATAAGTACTTTTGGAGCCCACAACAATTAAGTTGTTACCATGGTCACAGGAATCACAATAATAACCAGGAAGAGGGAGAGCACAGAACTCGAAGAGCTAAATCCATCTTATTAAAAAGGGAAATTTGTGTTCCTGCCACTGAATTTGAGTTAGGTCCAGTAAATCAAAAGGAATGACTAAAGCCATAAGACAGAATTAAGAGAAAAGGAAGCAGATAAAACAGTTGGAAGTGCCTTCAATGAAGCCAGACTGCCAATGATATGCAAGAAACAGGCATAGGAAAATATGAAGATTCTCAATGACTTAACTGTACAATTGATAGATATGCTATTGATAGATATGCTATCATATCAAACGAAGTACAAAAGCTTCTAAATTATAATCCCAAAAAGGAGCGTCACATGAAAAATAATATTAACAGATTATGTATCTGATTTCTAGATTAAATTACCAATTCAGATGATCAGAAGGTTAGTGGGTGTATCCACATATATTGAGCTTTCCGCGGCATACGATCTGGTGGTATCCACCCTCTCATGCATTTTAAAACACATCACAGTCCAATAAGTCTGTATTGAGGTAAAAATAGCGCAACAAGTTTATAAACAAAACAACACATTCCCATTCTGTACACTGAACTCATAATAAAACAAAAAATAAGCAGCACTTGCAGTTGGCAAATGGTGTGTTTGTGCTTTGTAGGTTAAATCCATTTCCATCGAGGTTGAATACAGAGAATGGAAGCAACTGCATATTGGCAAAAAAAAAAAAGAGAGACCACAGGCTTGCACAGCCTTCTAGTGAGGGTTTTCAGCTAATGAAAATTGAAATGCAAGGTCACACCAATCCTGAACAAAATTAGTAGTTTAGTAGTTTATAGTTGGACATTGGACCTAATAAATAAATTCATTCAGGAGATGTTCTGATGAAGCAGATATCGCGCATCCACAACTATAAACAATGTGAGCGTCCGTAAAATCTGGTTGGCTCAGTATGGCTTCAGAGATTTGGCTCAGAGAAAGACACGGATATTCATAATCAAATCAGCTAGCTTCTAATCGCGCGATCTATTTCAAATAAGATCAGTGGTAAAGGCTGAAACAGAGCCATTGAATCTTCGCTTTGCTGGTTTAGGCCATCCAATCAGCCGCAATCATATACACAAGGGAGAAAAATGCTATACTAAGCAATCACTGTGCCTGCAAAGAGGCGGCAAGTCTTCGTAATACTCAAAACGGCCGACGCGAACTCGTCTCACACCGGCCACCGGCAGGGGAACCGCGTGGGCGGGGGGGCGGGTCGAAACGGCCGCCCCCAACAACGCTGCGCGCCACCACCAGTTGCGAATTTCTAAACGGCGTCTATGAATCAACACCGCGCGCGCGCACAGAGAAGGGGGGGAAGTGGGGAGGAGGGAGGAAGAGCACGTACCAATCGCTCGCTCAGGCCGAGCCGGTCGCCGGCGAGTCTCGGGGGGAAGGAGTAGAGGGGGAGGGAGGCTGGTGGGGCGCGGAGTCGATGCCGCATTCCCCGCTTCGCTTTTTGCAGCGGCGCGGCGGTGGCGGTGGCGGTGGCGGTGACGAGTGCGCGTGCGGGCGTGCGCGTGTCTCGTTTGCGCGGAGCAGGAGGGGAAGAAGCGGGCGGAACTGCGGAAGCGAAGGGAGCCGGTCCGTCGCTATCGCTCGCGCGTGTGCGCGTCGGAGCCCATGGGCCGTTATTAGGCTGGGAGGACCCGAGATGCAGTAAGGAGAAAGCCCAAGACGCTCGCGCAGGCGAGGACGATGGGCCGGCCACGAATAAAGCAGGCAGCGTGTAGTAGCGTTGACTCAGCGGCCCAGCAGCGACGAGCAGGAAGCGGCGGCAACGGAGTTGGTCCGGTATCAATCCGAACGAATCAGTCTCTACAGAGATCAGTCTTTGATATTAAGTTAGAGGATAGCAAAGTTCGAAATTCTATCTCGGTAGGACATGGATTTCTATAACGATGAAATTCGTAAATGAAAATGGAGTAGCTAACGGGAGGGCTACCATTATCTTTTTCTAGTATGTGTTTCTAAGAGAAGGACTTTGTCCATTTCATATTTCGAGGTCTAAAAGAAGACGTGAAAACGATAGAAACTCTTGAATGGAAATTGAAAAGAAATATAGCCCCGGTTCCGAAGGAACTGGTGGGCCGTTGGTGGGCTCGTGGCATTCCCAAGAAAGAAACCGGCCTACCCCCCGGCCCCCGCCCGTCCCCAAGCGCACGCACACCAATGAAACACCACGGCGACCGCCGCCACCGACCGAACCCAGGCCGCCGGCCGCCGTGCAGGCTGGCAGCGAAAACCCTAGGCACCCACCACGGCGCCACCCCTGCCGCGAGCGCGCGTATGATGCCCGCTGGCAGGTGGCAGCGTAACGTCGGGTTGCAGCGCGAGAGGCCGAAGTGGAAGAGGCCCGCTCGCTGCTCCGTCGATGTGAACGTGATCCGCTAGCTCCAGACCTCGCTCGCCGTCGCCGGCGGGCTTTTGCGTTTGGTTCCTTCCTCTCGCGATGAGATGTGATGATGCGCGGTCAGAAACCTCATGCTGCACAGGTTCCACTGGTGCCGACGCCAATGTTCAAACGGTGGCGGGGAGGCCATGGCGCTGTCAATCCAGCTCCGGGACGAGGATGATCATGTGCACATGCTGCTCTGACTGCCTCTGCCTCCGCGCCGGGAAAGTCAGTCAGCACGTGAGGTTTCCTTTTCTGGCCATTCTTCAGCGAGCCCCTGTCACTGCGCTGCAAGTCGCACATGCAGGCTCTATCTGCGTTGGCGCGTTGCTCCCCGGACTCGCGACATCTCTGCTGATGATGCGACCAAAGGCACACGCGGCCTTTTCGTTCTGAAACGACGGCAAGGCGATGATAGCTAAGCTAAGCTACCTACCTGCTTACGGATGCTAGTAGCACTGCTAACGAAGACCGGGGATGTATCAGATGTTCACAGTTCACAGAATCACAGTATCAGTGTCACGTTGTGCGTGTCCTGGACTACCATTATGGAGAGAAGAGAGACCGAACGCCGGAGCTCCTGCCGGCTGCCTGCATCCAAGCCATCCATAGATGAGGCCTGCCACCTGCTGCTGTGGGCTGTGGCTTCAGGACACGGGGCGTGGATGCCGTCAGAGTAGCGGCGCCTGACTGCTGGGGGCGGCAGGCAGAGCCCTTTAAAAAGGGCGGTGGGTGCATTGTTGCCAGGAATTGAATCCGCATCCGCCCCCGACAGCAGGCACTGTGCCCGCGTTATCCCCTCGCACAGATCACTCGGACACTCACTGTTCAGGCCCCAGGGTTACAGAGGTACTGCTGCAGCAGCAGCAGCAGCAGCAGCTGCTGCCGCTAGGCTAGCTCTACTGCTCTAGTGTGTGTGGTGATCTGTTTTGGGCAGGGAGCGATGATACCGGAGCCGGCCGGCGCGACAGACAGGTCGATCAGCTTCAGTAGTACATGTGTCGCTTGCGCTTTACAGCCAGGAGAAGAGATGCACGAGCACGACGAGCTGAGATGAACACGAGCGCCCAGCCTGAGTTGGATTCGGATGGAGGGCGTATCCCGTGTATGTATGGGGACACGAATGAATACGCGCATGATGTATGTCTATGCGCCCATCCCATACCCACACTTGATAGCTCTCACCTCGCCTGTCTCTCTCCGGCGAAAAATCTATCCGTTCCTGACCCGACTAAGGTGTTGATTTGCGATGCGAGTGGTTGGCACGCAAGGTGATCCCAGACCAGGAACGTTCAGAACTTCAGATTTGGCCGTCTGGAAGCTGGGTGTAGTACTGCGCTCATGGAGACACGAACGAACACATGCATGATGCATGCGCCCATACACACACTTGAATACTTGATCGTGAGTGGTTGCCACGGGTGTAACCGTTGCAGAAGAATTTAGCAGGAAGCCCAGCAGCCTTTCGTTCCAAATCCCTAATCCCAGCAGCAGAAACATTCAGAGTTCTCTCTTGACAGCCAACATGTTTCTGGTGCCGACGCTTTTGCTCATGAAACACCACAAAATTTCCACATGATTCTTTGAGTTGATCACTAATCCCTTGCGTGAAACGTTCCACGAGTACCTCTTCTGAGTTCTCTCTTACAATCTACAAGCAAATTACAGCCGAGACACGACGTTCTAGCAGGCCTGGTAAAAATGTTTGTTCAGACCCGGGCCTGCTGCGTGCAATGTGCATGCGCTTCTTCAGAGTTCAGACAGGGAACGATGGAGCAGCCAAATTCAGAGCAGCACGGCGATAGCGAGCGGCCGGGTGCCGCCTCAACGCACGCGATCTGCAACAGCACGCGGAGCGCCTCGTCGTCGCCTTTCACGTCGGCTTCGGATGCTGCAGCTTCTGATCGCCCTGTAAGGAGCACATAAAAATGGCGTTTTGATCAGCCTGACGCAGGAAGCGCAGGGACCGAAGCGCAGGGCGCTGGTTCTTGCAGCTATACCTGTGTGAGTGTGGCGACGGGAGCTGGCGGGGGCTCTGCTTCTTCCCGTGCAGGAGCAGCTGCTGCTGCTTCTATGTGCTCGAGCGGCGCGGTGCCACTGGCGGCCATGTGAGCGAACGCTGCCGCGGCCGGCGACGGCATCGCCTGCCCGGGCACGCCGAACATCGGTCCCGGCGGCATTGCCATCGGCGGGCACGGGAAGTGCGCACCGGCGACGCGGGCCATGTCGAAGGCCGCCGCGGCGCCCATGCCGAACCCCAGCCCCATGCCGAGGTGCGGGAAGTGCGCCATGGGGTGGGGCACGGGCACCTGCATCGCCGGCAGCAGCATCGGCGGCACGCACAGCCCCGTCCCCATCGACATCATCTGCACCTGGAGCTGCAGGGTCTTGAGGTACTCGATGGCCTCCTCCAGCATCGACGCCTTGTCGATCTGCAAGAGTGGCCACGTACGTGTCAATGAGTGAAGCAGCTGGATGGATCCCGTCGCGGCAGGATCAGGCCAGTGATGCGTGCCTTATTGCAGTTGGGGATGAGCTCCTGCAGGGCGCGCATCTTCTGGTTGATCCGGTCCCGTCTCCTCTGCAATGCAAGGTCAGGGCAATTTTGAATTTTTCACATTATGAGAACACCGGCAATGGCGTGCATGTGCGCATTGGCAGAGTCGTGCATCGAGCAGTGCTAGCGTGTACCCTCTCGGATAGGTTGTGCACCTCGGCGGTGCGGCTGCGCTTGTTGCTCCGCGACGCCGACCTTCTTATCGCGCCGCCCTCGTCGTCGAGGTCCTGCGGCCAGAGAGACGCTGGGATCAGGAATTCAGGAAAGCCCGCCGACGTTGAGTCCAATGGGTGGTCGGGCATGCTAGCTACCTCGTCCGGGCTGACCGAGCAGTCCGCGACCTGGTGGCTGCTCCTCTTGGGATGTTGGCTCCGGTCACCGTTGCCGGAGCAGACCGACGAGGTGGTCACCACCGCCGTCGCCGCGGCCGCACCGGGAGCCCTTGCCTCCGGTTGCAACCTGCGCTGAGTCACCGTGGCGGCTTCTCCGTGGAGGTGGTGATCTGTGGGCAGAGGCGCCTGGGCAGCGGGAGCGGGAGCGGGAGCGGGAGCTGCCCCTGCCACCGTGGCGCGCGGCCCATTGGGCGGCTGCAGCCACGCCATCCTCTGCTCGGAGAACAGCGGGGTGGCCCGCAGCCGGTTCGTCGCCGCCTGCACGACCGTGGACTCGACGGGGATGCTTGCGGCCGCGGCGGCGGACGCCTGCGGCCGCTGCAGGGGCCGCGAGAAGAAGGTGAAGTTCATGACGCCCTCGCCTCCGCCGCTGGCGGAGCCCGGCGGCGGGGCCTGCTTGGCCGCGGCCTCCGGCGGCGCGGCGCGCGAGGCCGGGACGGCCGCGCCGTGGGAGGCGGGCGGCGCGGCGGGGAGCCCCTGGTACTCGGACAGCAGGCCGGCGCAGTACTCCGGCGGCAGCGGCGCCGTGTCGGCGTCGCCGTCGTCGACGACGACTGGGCAATGCAGCCACGGCACGGCGTCATCGTCGCCGCCGCCGTGGGCGTGGAGGCCTGGTAGCCCGCCGCCGTCGTGGATCCCGAGCGGGACGGGGACCATGCCGCCGGCGGCGTGGCGCTTGAGCTCGTGGGCCCTGCTGCTGCCGGCGGCGCTGCAGGTGAAGGGCTGGAACGGCGGCGGCGCCCTCCTCAGCGCCGGCCCGTTGTCCCACAGCAGCTCGGCCAGCTCGTCGCCCGGCCCGGTCCTGCAGACGAGAATCACACAGGCGTCATCAGCACCCATGCACGGGTGGGGGTGGCTCGAATCGAGAAAAGAACTCGCGCGGCAGGAACTGACATCCGAGGCGCCGTACGCGCACCGAGGGCGGCGACAGGTGGAGCAGGACGGAGCACACGCTGCTGCTACTACTGGGGCCTCCCCGCGGGCGAGCGGAGCAAGAGGATAGCGAGCCGGGGAGGCTCGCTGGGAGCAGTAGCTAGCACGAACAGTCGCTTGGAGGAGGGAGGAGGGAGGGAGGCGGGCGAGCAGTTAAGGAAGAGCGACGCGCCACCTACCACGGCAGCAGCAGGAGCCGAGGAGGCGTCGCCGTTCAGTGATGGATGGATGGATGGAGCCATGGAGGAGAGGTGGGGGGCGAGGGCGACCCATGCGCTCGCCCGGGCTATCCGATATATACACGGTTTCACACCGAGCTACACGGATCTCCCGACACTTGTTCAACACTTGCAAGGAAACTGCCCACTGGGGGCGCCTGTGGATAAC
This sequence comes from Panicum hallii, assembly GCF_002211085.1. Lineage (NCBI taxonomy): Eukaryota > Viridiplantae > Streptophyta > Magnoliopsida > Poales > Poaceae > Panicum > Panicum hallii. The sequence continues at coordinate 7,138,279 of NC_038044.1, read as the reverse complement.
TTTGGACTTGGGATCCACTGACAAAACCTCTTTGGGATATTCCACGAGTTTGCACTCTGTTTCAAAAAGAAAAGGTACGAATACTATAGATCAATCCATTTGCATAAATAAAAAGATCATGTAATAGGAGCTCAATCTTTCATAAGACTATACTAAAGTCAAAGGTGCATGAACGATCGAGAGCGCGACTACTCATTATACGACCCACACGAGAAATACCGTAGGTCATATAACATATCGGCATACCCACCCGTGAGTTTTGTGTCCGTTTCTGGATATAGGTGTGCTAGAACCGCTAGTCACACCTCACCATCCCTTCGTGGTTTCACCTATCAAAATGATCTGGACAAACTTATGTCACCTAGCTTGAAATTCCAATAGTAGGAATCTTATTTTCACAGAATTGCTCAAGTAATTAACGTACTGGTGCACAAAAGCGATGAGATATAGGGCCTTATTCGACTCGAGGAAACCTTTCAAAAGTGAAAACGTTTTTCACCCATCTAACATGACACGTGCACGAGCTCTATGTCCTCAGACAAAAAAAGAAAAAAATAATAATGGAGGGATGGCCGGACAATGTGATGGCTCGATCATAGCAGCACGCGCGATGTATAAAAGTATTTTTTTTTAAAAAAAGGAGAACATAAATATTGTTGCGACTTCTATTAGGAGATAAACAAAAACAAGTGTCGATCTAGTTTTCTTAGATTAAAGCCAGTAAAAAAATATCCAATTAGGGGATCGGATGCTTCCACAGCTCTTTTAATATGTACATTATTGTAATCTAAAAAACGAGCCTTTGCATGCACGTAGCCAGTGGTTGACGCGTGCAGCTAACGATCGCATACAGGACGGACGCCGCCGCTGTACCTACTCGCCGCCCAAATTCGACCGTAAAAGTTTCAGAGGAAATTTCGCCCCTACAGCGAGTCCATCGTGGTTAGCTGCCGTTGCAGTCTATCATCTGATGATCCCTCTCGTCGGCACCTGGAGGCACAGGGGTATGGTATGGTATGGTATGGTAGGACGTCTGAAGCTCAAAGATGCCTGCTGGATACGCGTGTTGCGCTAACAATAAGATAATGCTTTTTCTCAAAAGAAAAACAATAAGATAACACTCGAGGAAGCTACAGGTGTCTTGCAAGTTAAAGCAACCTAGCTAGCCGCTGCTTCGCTTCACATGCGTGGTTTTTGTAGGACGATGGCAATCATTGGGAGATAAAAGAACAATACGTCGGATGCTTCCGTCCACTCGTTGGAAACGCACGATGTGAATTCTTATCTCCGTGTCTCCGATCCTTGGGGCAGCCCTGCCTCGCTAATTATTATATTACTATATCCTTAATTTTAATTGCTTTGTTTGTTTAATTTTCCTACCGTTGGATACTTGTATATATCTTCTGGCTGCTCACGTTCATTTGATGTCTACGTGTGTGTGAATTGCATGCAACTCGGTCTTTAAAAAGAAAATAACCAAGCAGACTATATAACCTGTGCGCGTCAATCAACCTGCTTATTACTTCTTGACATGGATCTCTCCTGCAGTGGGGCGTTGAAGGAGGGAAGGGGAGAGAGAAAACCGGCTCTAGCGAATAATATTTCGGCGGAGCCGGCCGGAGCTCTGCCAAACGAGCTCTAATTCTCTTTCCCTGTTGAAACATCGGCATGCATATGCAGCAGTGGGCTCAAGGGTAGTCAACCAGTCTATCACATCAGGCGAACCTGGAAAATCAATGGCATCGAAGAATCTAATAAGCTGCATCGACGCATACGTGGTGTGCCGACCGATCGATAGAGCGATCGACCACTTGTCAAGATAGCAACGCAGCGCTGCTTGCGTGGCCACCCAGAAGCTGCAAGCGTGTCCGAGAGACGACCAGAGAGAGGCAAACGATGGTTGCAGGTAGCTACGTGCCTACGTGGCGCGCCTGCCGCGCCCCGTCACAAAATTAAAGCATCTCCCCGGGGGCTGGCTAGTAGGGCTATCATCGGTCGTCGTCGCCGGCCGGCCGGCGACGACGACGTCGCGGGGTCGCGCGCGCGTGCGGGGCGTGCGGCACTTCACGTGGGCGGGGGGGTGGGGGGCGGGGGGGGCGTCGGCGTCTCGGCCTAATCACCACCCACCTTCACCGGCGATCGAGCTCGATCGACCGGCCTCCTCGTACGTCTCTCGCCGACGGGGACGCGCTGAGGGAGACGGGCGGCGCCGGGAGCCCATGGCTGGCGACCGATCGTGAGGCGGCACGCAGGGAGCCGAGAAATCTCGCCGAGTGGGCCGGCCGGCACGCGTGTGGCCGCCGATGGGGACTAACGCCGCGCTAGTCCAGTCCAGAGGAAGGATGGCACGTACGCGCGCCGTCATTTTCGTACGGCCCCGGAAGGGGAGTTGCCCACGGCCGGTGGTGCTCGACTGCTCGATCGACATCTTTGCGCGAGATCGAAGCCTGCAGCGCCACCCGGCCCTGCGCTCTACGTACGCATCTCGTCCGGAAAGATGCGATAATTTCACGGACGGCTCTCGATGCAGGAATCTTGTGTGCATGTTCATCAAGCAGATGGGCCTAGATTGCTGTACAGTGGCCGATCGATATCGATCGCACGCCTGAAACTGAAGCGCGACCATCCGATTTACTTTGTCGCGTGGACCACAAACGGTAGGTGTCCAATGGGTCATCAGGCTTGTGCTGTCAACTGAGTGATATCCATTGATCGATTATTCTGGTCCTTGTTCCTAGTATCTCTCATCTTTTTCGTCCTCCTGTCGAGAGATGTCATTCGCTGTCTCGGTCGAGCTCACACGGCGTGGTGCCGCCTTATCTCGGTTCTTCTCGCCCTCCACTTCGAGAACGAAAGGCTCATGAATTGGGTGTCAATTTTAGAAATTTCTCTCGAGGGTCTGCCCTCTGTGCGTCAGATTCGTCTCATTGTCACTGCGTACGTTCACCTCATGGACGTCACTATGGGGATAGGATCTTATGGCACCATGAAATGTTTATATGGGTATGCAAGTGGAATTTTCTAGTTAATTTTGTATTTAACAGATGCGTGAGTAAAAAGGTGTAAAAAATAACTTTATTTGAAATTCCGATTTCACAGATAAAAAAAAGATATCACTAAGGGGGAAACTCACTTTGGTATTCATTTCCGAAAAACCATGCTTAAATTTATGGACTCTCACTTTGGTATTTGGATGAACCTTATGCTGAAAAGTTGACATCCGATTTACTTTTAAGACAGGCTTGTCGCATGTACTGGGTGATGTCACTAAGGAGGTCTTTGGTTTGAGAAATCGGGTGATACCTACGTCGTCATCTCATCACTTCTTACTTTTTAATTTGGCTTCTTACCTTTTAATTTGGTTTGTGGAATGGAATAGGTTGATCCTTCGTCATCTCATCCCTCGCAATGCACATGACTAGCTTAGTGATGAGCAATGAGTTCATCCCACCAAATGTAATAGGATCAACTTATGATGAGGTGGTTTCTCAAACCAAACACCTTGTGCAAATTGACCACCTCTGGTCTACTTAATTTCGCAATTCGCACCATGGGTTGAGATGCAGTGAACATCACTACCAAAAAATGATTTGTAGCAATGTTTTGTTTTTTTCTAGGGGCGGGTCAAAAGGCAACCGGTTCTACAAATGGAGTGAGGGTACCGTAGCATCCAACCCACCCCTAGAAAAGCATTTTTAGGGGCGGATTACTCCATCACCCGCCCCTGCAAATGGGCATCATTTTCAAAGGCGGGTTATAACATCATCCGCCTCTAAAAATGCTATTTTTAAGAGCGGGTGACATCACCACCCACCCTGAAAATGGTGACATTTTTAGGGGCGAGTGTAAAAATGGTTCTACATAAAAATTCACAATTTATTCATATGATCCAAGATGAAGTCAAACTTTATATCAAAATTGTAGAGAATGACGAGATCTAGAACTTGGTAGTTTACAACCTTTTCATTTAAGGTCATTTAATGGTCCAAAAAGTTATTATGAACTTACAAATAGCTATGACTATATAGTATCTCGTACAACTCAAGTTATACTTTGAGATTTGAACAATTTTAATCTTTATATACACTGAAATATACCTGGTATATTTTTTATCTATAGTTCACAATAACCATAGTGTAGAAGTTTTATTTTTCTGATTTATTTTGCTATATGGAAAGATTTAAATAAATTTTTGAAATAAAATTGAAAAATATTTTTAGGGCGGGTGATGGCATCATTTACCCCTAGAAATGTATTTCAACGTATTTCCAGAGGCGTCACTCGCACTTGCAAATAGTCCCACATAAAAAAATTCATAACTTTTCATATAATTTCTGATGAAGTCAAACTTTATACCTAAGTTGTAGAGATTGACGAGATCTATAATTTTGTAGTTGATAACTTTTTCATTTAAGATCATCTAATAGTCTAAAAAATTATTATAAAGTATCTAATAGCTATAACTATATAGTATCTCATACAACTCAAGTCATACTTTGAGGTATTGACAATCTTAACCTTTATATATACTGAAATATACTTAGCATATTTTTTCGTGTCTACATTTCACAATAACCATAGTGTAGAAGTTTCACTTTTTTTATTTATTTTATTATATGTAAAGATTTAAATAAACTTTTAGAATAAAGTAGAAAAATATTTTTAGGCGGGCATCACCGCCCCTTGGCGTCACCTGCCCCTAAAAATTAAACCATTCCCCGCTCGCTCCCCGATCCCATGTCATTGATTCGCGCCCCCTCGCGCGCCGCCGCGGCTTCTAGATAACCCGCCTGCTTCCTTCTCTCTCTCCGATCCCCTCCCTTCCTCTCTCGATCCCCTCCTCTCTTGCTGTGTCGCCCCCCTCTCTCCCTCCTCTCCCTCCCCTGCCACCCTTTCCCTCCTCTCCCTCCCGCGCCGGCCTTCCCTCTCCCGCCTAGCGGAGTCACGACGGCTCGAGGGAGGCTGCGACAGCGCGGATCGAGCCGCTCCTCCCTCGCCACAACCTCCCCTTCTCTCTCCCGCCACCCGAAGCCACAACGGCACGAGGGGGGCTGCAGCAGCGCTAGGAGGGCGGGGCGGCGCGAGAGGGACAGCAACACGCGGGACGACCAACGCTGGGCCTCCGCGGCGCGTGGAGCTGCCGGTGCAGGGGAGCTGCCGGCGCGTGGGAGGAGTAGCGGCTCGGCGCAGCACGGGGAAGCAGTGACAGCGCGGCATGGGGAAGTAGTGCCGGCGTGGCACGAGAGAGGAAGGCGGATGTGGCGGCGGCGGCGTGATCCGGCGGCGGGAGGCCGCAGCAAGCGTGCAGGCGGATCTGGCGGCGAGCGCGTGGGCAGATTTCGGCGGCGAGTGCACGAGCGGCAGCGGCGGCGATGCACTTCGTCCCCGGCAGCACGCCCCAAGTTGGCGGAGGGGAGCTGCAGCTGCCAGCGTGGGGGAGCGATGGCTGCCAGCTGCCGATGATTTTTTATTTGGTTTGTAGGGGTGGGTAACCTCCTCACTTGCCCCTGAATGGAAATTGGTTTTTAGGGGCGGGCGCGTTACCCGTTCCTGCAAACAGCATTTGTAAAAGCGAGAAGCAGGTGCGGACACCGCATCCGCTCCTACAAATAAATTTTTACCCGTCCTTAAAAACTACTTTTTAGTAGTGCATTCTATTTCTGCTCCTATTCCTTCCTTATGCCCCACCTCACTCTGCCATCTCTGAAGTTGTCCTTCCATAATTTTCTCCAAGAACTCACGGCTCGACATTCTCCTCTGTAACTTCCCCTATCCTAATGTGACCAATTTTCATCATCATCACTGTATAGTATATTGATGATATATCTCGTGTCACCATCCCGGGGCGGAGCCTAGTGGAGGCCATACTGGGCTCTGCCCCCCTAATTTAGCAAAGTTAATGAAGATTTACGAGTATATCTATAGCTATAAGCCAATAAACACTTTTTTTAACCTAAAACTTGTAGTTTATTATCAATGGACAATTTAGCCCCTCCTTGATTTCAAGTCACTCTCCGCCACTGTCATCATCGTCGTGTGGCAGATCATATGGAGCACAATAAAAGAGGCAAATGCGTCTCTGAAGCAAAAGATCTTTTTGAAAAGATATTTGGTCCAAAGTAGACTTGAAACATGGATGTTCGTGAGTTGAAGTTGAGAAAAAAAGGATTGATTTGAAAATTTCAACTCCATGATTCATAGACGGTTTAACCGTACCCTAGTTCATATACACTTGATTCCAGATTGACCGCTTAATTTCGAGGTAAAAATTTGAACTCGATTTTAAGTTGAAGTCTTGAGGTCCGGTTAGAGATAGGGGCATCATTAATGAATGGAAGTGGGCGCTAGCAGGCATCTTCTGAATTGCTGGTACTATTCTACTATATACGCTCATTCTTGCTGGTACTATTCTACTGTAACTACACCAAAGCAGCTTAATTTCGTCGGCCAGATATAATTTCATCGGTCAAAATCAAGCCGAAGAAAATAGATAGTTTATTTCATCGGCCAACACAGGCCGACGAAATTCGAACTTTTTTCGTCGGCCATCTCAGGCCGATGAAAAATGATTCATATTTTCGTCGGCTAGGCTCTGGCCGACGAAACAAAGAGACCATTTTCGTCGGCCTGCCCTAGGCTGACAAAAATATCTCTACTTGCGTTGGCCCATTTGACCAAAGAAAATAGAGAAACCCTAATAGGCGCCGTTCGGATCTGTTTTAGGCCCGGCCCACACGCAAGTCTTCTCTCCTCCCTCGCGCCCGAGCTCCCCGCCCCCCCCCCCCCCCCCGGGCTCGCCGCCACCGCCCCCGCCGCGGCCCCGCCGTCACTGCCGCGGCCCCCGCCGCCGCCCCGCGGCCGCCGCTGGTGCCCCGCGCCCCTCTGCCGCTGCCCCACCGCCGCATGGCGCCCGCCGCTGCTCTGCCGCTGCCCCTCTGCCCCGCTGCTCCGCCACCGCATTGCGCCCGCCGACGCTCTGTTGCGCCCCTCTGCCCCGCCGCCGCCCCTCAGCCGCTGCCCCTCTGCCCCGCCGCCATTCATCACTTTCACTTTATGTATGCTGCATGTGCAAAATGGATTTTAGTATCTTCCATATGATTCATTTCTTACTAGTTTTATGAGCCTGTTGAATATTATTCCATACAAGTCTAATGGACTCCTCTCCTTGGTAAGGGCGCCCTAGCTTGCTTGGATGGATTGTTTCCAACTTTACTGCGCACATACCAGTACATTATTTTACCAAGTTTTCCTGGGGGTTTTCAATTGAATCGCCATTGCTTGCAGCTACGCCCGCCACCGGATTCAAACATGGGAGAAGGTGGAGAAGAGAAATCATTCAATTTCCTACAGGTTTTGCTCGGTGCGTCGATCTCTCTTATCATATCTCTCTCTCGTAGTATTATCTCTTTGTGTTTGTTGGATCTGTGCTCCGCAGTGCAGCCAGAATTTTTGGTTGCTCATGGTCACTAGTGTGAGCTAGGAAGTTGCTGCTAAGTTCCATGATGAAATCGGTTAAACAAAACCCTAGCTGGGTTTAACTGCAGGGGTTTTGCATAAGTGCTATAACATCACCTTACTCTTTTATTTTGACCAGAACATCCCCTTTCTGTCATTAGTCACAATATTATAGCTTAGGTCGTAATGTAGCATAATCTGGAGTACGCTGATTGTAATATGGCAATCCTGCTGCTCTGAGAGCTAGTTTCTTATTGAAACCTTGTCCATTGTGGATGTGGTTATGTCTGGAGGGTTTGAGCGGTAGACTGGTCGTTGGCCCTGTATCGCTAACTATATTGCTAGGCTTAGAAAATCTTTGCTGTTTGCTCAGTTCGGCTCAATATAGTTCAGCTGCCTTCTGGTAAAGGAAAATGACACTGATCGTTGTATAGCTTTGTCTTTTTCAGAGGGCAGCATAGCTGGCATAGCTGGAGGAACCGCTGGTGTTGTGGTTGAAACAGCACTGTACCCAATTGACACGATAAAAACCAGGCTTCAGGTCAATCATCTTTTTGCTGCACGATAGCTGTTTCTACAACCTGACATCTTGAGAACAAGAGCAGTATGTGTTGTGCATACAAAATATTCATCTAAGCATGCTTGAATGACAACTAAATCCTATTCCACTCATGGTCCAAAAAATGACATTGGCTGCCTAGTTTTTCAAATTATGTTGCGTTTCTAGTTTCCCATATGAGTCAATTTTTCTGCTAATCATTACCAGTACCTTGGAATATTAATATGACACACTGTCTGTCAGACCCGGGGCCACGGGGCTGCGTACGTCTTGGAGTCCGTATTGGGCTAAGGGATAGGACATGTCCTGTACCTTATTTATGTTGTATTCTACCCGCATGCGGAGTAGAACTAGTCGAAACAGAAGGAAACTACTCGAGTTGTACTCGAGTACGATTCCTAAGTTAGTATCAGACTAGGATTCATGTAACCCTGTCCCTCCGGATATATAAGGGCGGGCAGGGACCCCCTCAAAACTAAGATCACCCGATCAACATCAAGGCAATACAAACCATCATACAGGACGTAGGGCATTACGCATATTGCGGCCTGAACCTGTCTAAATCTTGTGTTGTCTGCACCTTCGAGTTTCTGATCTCGGCGCAACCCAACCGAAAACCTACCACCTTGGGTATACCCCTCGGTGGGCAGCCAGATAAAACCCGACACTGTCAGAAATTTGTGATTTTTGCAGGCTGCTCGAGGTGGAAGCCGAATTGAATGGAAAGGCCTCTATTCTGGATTAGCTGGAAATCTTGCTGGTGTTCTCCCGTGAGTATATTATATGTCTTCTTCATATAGCATCTTAGATGTTTACTTGTTATACCTTTTGCATGATATTTGGTTGATTATTAAGGCAATTTTGGTCTGTAAGCTGTGAGCTTATCTTACGTGGCACCAACTTCTGTTGGATGCTATATTGAAGTAGTAGTAATAACTCATGATGTGATGCACTTCCTGTTATATTTTCATTAGCTGTTTCACATTTTAAATGACTGGCATGCACATATTAAGAAGTCATATTCCATGATTTCACCTTATGCAAAGATACCATGGGATGATATTGCTGTCTTATATTGATCCTGTGTACGTGATTTTTCTTAACTTATCTATAACTTATTCCAGGGCTTCTGCGATATTTGTGGGAGTGTATGAACCTACTAAAAGAAAACTATTGGAGACACTTCCTGAAAATCTGAGTGTTGTTGCCCATTTTGTAAGTTAGTACAGATTTAGCCTTCCGTCGTACTACCATTTCTTAAAATAATGCTTGTACTACCATTTCTTAAAATAATGCTTGTTGGATGGCCTTGCTGTCTATACATGTACCTTTTTATTTTACCTGCAAACATATCCATGGCATCTTATAAGGCTTGCTGATTGCATCCAACTGAGAGAGTTCCACATATCTAGCTTGAGAATACTGCTATTTTTTTTAAATAGGATCCCATTATTTTCGTCGGCCAGATGGCCGACGAAAATACTGTAGTGTGACCAGTATTTTCGTCGGCCAGCGTGGCCGACGAAAATAGCTTTATTTTCGTCGGATTTTCGTCTACTTTATTCCGTCGGCCTAATTTCGTCGGCCAACCGACGAAAATAGTAATTTTCGACAGCTTTCGAGCTATTTTCGTCGGTTTCTGGCCGACGAAATTACACTATTTTCCTGTATATACGCTCATTCTTCTAGTATTTCGTATATATTGAAGACAATTTGTTATTTTGTTTTGTATGTAAAGCTACACATTTTTTTGCTGAATGTTGAGGTGTTAGTGCATTTTTTCTTAAAACATAGTTGAAGTTACTAGAGAAGTTTAATTCACATGGCTCATGCTAATCCAATAATGCATAGAGCAAAACATGAGCTCCAATGCAAGCGAGAGCAGCCAGCTTTAGATCCTCAGCTGATCCGCCTGGCCAGCAGCACACGGCTTCGTCCCCAGCCGCCGGACGCGCCTGGCCGCTGGCCGGCCGGCTTTTGATCCGCGCGCGCCGTGGCGCGGCGCGGGCCGCTGGTTTCGCCGGGCGTTCACGTGCTCGCTCGCGGCGTTCGCTGGGGGGCTGTGGGCCGCCGGGACAGACAGCGCACGGCCGGCCGGCCGGACCACCACCGGCACCGACCCGCCCGCCGTCTTGTTCCGTCGACGCAACAGCGCGGGGGCAAGGCAAAGGCAATCGTCTGCGGCGCTGGGTGGCCATCCTCATCAGCCCCCACAACTCCTTGTCCTCTGGGGCACGGCGGGCGAGGCAGGCATGGTCCGGCGCCATGGTCCCCGGCTGTCGCCGTCGCCGGCCGGTCCATCGTTCGCGCTGTATCTGCATTGTATCCATCTACTGTGGAGTGCCAGTAGTATCTTGCAACATTTTTTATTCCGAGTACATGACTATCTTCGTGCACAGCATGCTTGTATCTACCCTGCTATCTTGAACACAGTAGGAATAATCCGAATTTCTTTTCAAATTTTACATGGAACGATTTTTTTGTTTTCAGCTTGTTGGGAAAGATATAGATTTCATGTTCAAAGGCCTGCGATGTCTTGTTCGGGCTGCAGTAACTTGCACCCCTTTTCTTTTTATCGTGGCTTGCATTTTTTTTCTTTGATGGCTCAACTTGAGCTATGTGCTTATGTCGTTCTACGCGGAACAAAAAAAAACGGAGGAGAAAGGACTTGTGTAGGTTGGGCCATGTACAGCGGGAATGAGCTGGGCCTTAACCAGTCCAAATCTCTGGCCCGACATGATTTAAAGGTCCGATCATTTCGCCACTATCCACGAATGATGACGGAATTGTACAAGCCCACGTAGGATGGGCCCTCTTCAGAACAAATAAGGCACAGAATGAGCCTAATTCTAGCCCAATAGACACGCATGATATGATAGCCACGATGTCCGTACGGAGGAACGCTTAATTAGTTGGTCCGCGTGTGACAGTGTGAGTGGGTACGCTTAATTAATTAGTTGGACTATTAGAACCGTTGGAACCATGTGAGGTTTCTTACTCCTCATCTTATTGAGAAGGCTTTTCCATGCCTTTCAAAAAAAAGAAAAAGAAAAAAAGAGGAGGCTTTTCCATGAATATAGTAAATCATTTTGTCAATTGTGCATATAATTTGCTTGTAATTTTCCTTTGCAATCATCTATGGCCGCCGAACATCTTGTTTATTTTTCATCACAAGATCAAGAGGTTGTTTGTCACATTGCTTGTTACCTCCCTTTTATCCCAACAATTTTAGCCATTTGATCCATCTACTGGCCGGCCGGTGTGACTTTGCTGTAAATGAGCAGTGAACAAGGAGCCTCTCAACGTCAAGATTAAAGCATCGCCACGCAATGTCGCATAACTGCAACAACTGCATGCCGAAAATATTGACCGGCGTGCTGCTGCTGCTGCTGCTGCTGGATACAACGTAAGAAAGCAGTCACAGTCACATGCATTAGCAAAAAGCAAAAATCAATCCCATTATTCCTCATATCAGTACATGATTTGTCCCTCACACCATCAATCGTAATTAAATAAGTCAACATGTATAAATGATTGATATCGTAGTTTGTACTACGATTAATTGGTCGCAGCGATAGCGCCCTTGATGTTGCGGTCACGTCGCCCGGATACGCAGCTCCTACTACGTACTTACTATATTTGTAAGCTGATGTGTTAAACCATTATTATGATATGCAACTCCTAATACTATAAATGTAGGCCGATGTCAAACTGTCCAGTACGTAGTTTCATTCTGAACGTGCCTGTCTTTTGCTGCCTCTGATGCCTTTTGCACTGCAATCACCGGAAAGACACAGGTACGTCTAGAGGAGGACAAAAAAAGAAAATGGTACTAGTTGTGCCATGTTTACAAAATATTTAATGTGATGAGTAAGATACTCACTAGGAGAACTAGTATTATTTTGCGCCATATATGTTTCGATTTGCTTCACAACAAATGGAAATTAAAATATAGGTGTATATACGCTTAAATAATCTGAAGTTGGTTGATATACGATTCCGGAGATCGGTCGAGCTGTCTAGCTAATTAAGAAATGTCACAGGTTTCGATCTTGAACGCTCGCCAAACAATAATATATACACGTATATATATAGAACAATCAAAATGGGTCCAGGGTTTGCCGAATGGAGATCATGTTCACTCCAGAAGGTGCGTTGATTCTCTACTACTTAACCTAACCTATCCAAACGTACTCCATCGCTTTCGATCTCAAACTTTTGCACTATCCTCTCTTGATTGCATGACTTGATCGGGATATCCTAGCAGTTAATGATATCAACTTGTTATTGTTAATTATTCATGCTTGCATATTCCATGACGTTGAACTTAGTTCGAGCTCGATTATATCGGCTTCACCACTATGTTGGCTTATTAATAAGTAACTGCTTTGTCCAAATTGCTCTCGTGCAGAATCTACATATATCCTGTTAACTTCTTAGACCATGGAAATAATTGAGAATAATCCTTTGAGTCGGGAAAAAAAATAATAGCTCTAAATCTTTTACCACTGTAATATGCTGCTAAGAGTATTATTCAGATTAGTCACTGCAGTATAGAAACTCATCAAGGATACTGAGTAGTAGACACAACTCCATCGATCCCATTACACTATTTTACGTCCAAACATTGTTTTCATCTATATATACAATGCAGCACCAGTATATGAATACAGGGTTTATTAATCTATCAAAAAGCACGACACAGTACATGCACATACTTTTTACCCCAAAAAAAAAAGAAAAAACATGTGTGAATTTGCATATAGTGACAGCTGCTCCTTTTCATTGGAAGCAATAACTGTACTTGATCTTGAGAACATTTCCGTGACAAGGTAGACATGTGGTGCAGGAATTCTCGTGTAGCAACTTGCAAGCATCTGTGTGCACGTCCACACTTTCGTATATCACTTCACACTCTGCACCAGTGCATGCAATTTGCTAGTCAATCTCATGCAACGCTAGCTGCGTTCCACACCAAGAAAATTTCCAAGACATCAAACTTATTCACAAAAAATTAAAGGTACCCATGGGCATGTACCTAGATATATATATATATATATATATATCCACCGTTGCACAGTCAATTTCCTGTTTCTTCAGTGCCGTTGCAGTTGCTATGCTGGTGTGATAATGCAGAGTTGAGCCGGTCTACGATCTCCTCCGCTGTTACGGTGAAGCCCTCCTCCACCTGAAACGAACTATAATTGACGTTGCATTTGTACTTATTAGCACATAATAAGATAAAAGTAAGAACAGGATAGAAAAAGTAAAGCTAAAACCTGAGTAGAACCATCTAATTGAATGGACCGTTTTTCTAACAAATACCACAAACTTTTCCACACAAATAAAGTTATTTTATAGAAAAGCAAGCACTCACAAGGTTGACATTTAGTGGAGTGGTTTACAACGCTACAATGAGAAAAGCCAACCTAATATGTTGTATATACTAGTAGAGTTTGTCTCACATATATAATTGTGCTGCTACTTTGTAATTCTTATGCAACACAAATGTATATATGCACTCAGTATTTTTTTCGTTCAATTGTACTTGCTATATATATATGCAGTGTTATTGCTTATTACTAGAAACAGACACATAGTTTTTGCACACACAAATAAATCTAATTTTGATCAATCTCACTAGTACAGTAAACTGGTCTGACCAAACGATAACATTTTTCTTAACGACAATTCTTATATAGATGTATTTGATTTGTCAACACTGTTCTAGTATGGCCATACTAAATAAGTAATGCAATTCTTTTCTTGTTATCACAAGCAAAGGAAGAATTTTAGGATTTTGTGGTAATTTTCAAGCCCTAAAGTTGAAATAAGTGCCTCATGTATGGATGTGGATGGTATGTTACTTGAACTAACCAATGTCAAGTATTATGGGATGCAGTGTTCAAATTCAGCAAAGAGAAACACCATTCAATTTTCTTCAGTGCACGCACACACGGATATATCTCTGATACACACCAATAAATCTCTCTAGTGCTCATGACGCTATCATATATATACACGGCCCGGGATTAAATCAACGCTCACCTGGTTCCGCTGTGTGCATAGGTTAATGTTTATGGGAACGAATTAATGAAGCTAGTAATGTATCTTAACCTCGACATGAAATCAAGATCCAAAATTTAGATTTGAATCGCGATATATATTGATCTTGTTATTAAAACAACCTCTGATAGTAAAAACTAAGTTTTTTTCTTACTCTTAAGCACATATAATGTGTTTTAGTTTGTCAATGGGGTTTATCGGCACGATAGAATTAATGCACTAAATACACTCTCCTTCTTTTTTATTTGTGCGGAAAAGTATTCTCACTACATGAACTAAAATAACATCAATGCATGGCAGAATTTCAATTGTGTTTCGTGACAATAAAGTATCCAATTGTGTTTTGGCTACTTTCTTGCACTATTAAAAAGGTTCCTCCTAACCAGCTGACTAGAAACAGCATTTAGTCATTCGGTACACCAAAAGGTTATCAGCTACTACAGCTTACTGATGAGATGCAACAATAATGCAGAGTGTTGAATCAATGCAGAAAATTAAGAAATGAAAACAGACTTGCCTTGGCGGTGATGGTTATGATCACGGTGCAAGCCGAGAACGGCATGACGTTGGCATGGACGATGCTGAGCCCGAGATCCTCGACCTCGGCGAGCACCGTCACGGCCACCCCCTTGCCGCTCCCGCAATGGATCCTCACCATCGCGCTCTTCTCCGAGAACCGTGCCTGGATCTCTGGAAGAGCTGGTTTGCCCGTCGCTGGTGGCCCCGACGACGCCGACATCGACGACGGGGAGCCATTCTCGTCGGCAGCCGCGGCGGCGGCGTTGCACGGCTTCTTGACGCGCACCACGGTTTCGTTGCTCCTGGCGTTGCTGCCGGCGGCGGCTGCCTCTTCTTCCAGTGCCTTGAGCCGCTGTTGGAGCTCCTTCACGTACTTGGCCGCGTCGGAGAGGATCGTTGCCTTGTCCATCTGGTAACAGGTTAATTAACAGTTGCATCATTCTCTGCAATCCGGGTCAGGATCAGGGATTTGGTGAGGTGAAGGGCTGGAGTGTTTGATTTTGGAGAACCTTTTTGAGGCCGGGGATGACAGTGGAGAGCTCGATCAAGCGTTTGTTGATCTTCTCCCGCCGCTTCCGCTCGGCGATGATGTGGTCTGGCGCGTACGACGCCGACGATGCGGCTCCCAGGCTTCTCAGGGAGGCTCTCCTCGTCCGCGGCGGTGACACGTGGGCCGGCTCAGGCAAGCTGCGTGGGGCGGCGCCCTCCTCCACCATGCCGCCGCTGCCAGGCTGCGCCGAGCCGGTGACGAAGTTCCAGCTAACCAACGGCAGGTTGGTGTTGCTGCTCGGCGGCGGGGCGCGCCTGAACGAGCACTGCGACTGCGGCCAGGAGCCATGGTTATCGTCCCTGGCCGCAGCTGGGGCTCGAACAGTAGTGCCGCTGCCGTCCGTGATGTCGCCGTCGCCGGAGCTCCAGCTGTTGGCCGCATCATGGGCTTCGTCGGCCATCAGCTCCCGGACCATTTCCACGGCGTGGGAGGCGTTGCGGAGCGCTTGGAGCGAAGGGAAGGTTGCCTCGCCGTCGCCGCAGCCGTCGCCGATGATGGCAGGCTCCGGGTGCTCGTTCAGCAGCGTGTCCATGGCCCACTGCATGAACATGCTCGAGTCCTCCATGTTGTGCACTCCCACCCGGAGCTCGATCAACCAAACAAAATTTGTGCAAGCGATATGCAAAAATGAGACAGTATAGCACATTTTGGGGAGAGTTTCCCTTCCCCTTTTTATATATAGCCATATATGGCACCAACCCCACACTGTCAATGTTACTCAAGTTGAGCAGTCCCTCTCAATATATCCTGTCACTAAATGAATTCCCGGCCCATCCAAAAGTTAAGAACAGCAAGAGTGCAATTAGCGTAGTGACCTCTGTGTTTACTTTTTTATTGTGCCACGTCATACCCCCTCGGTCGAGTTTTCTTTTTTCTTTTTACTTTTGATTGTGCCACTTCAGTCCAGTGAAAGTGATACATTTGCACCAGGCCACCATAGCATGCGACACATGGCGATGAAGTACTTCGTTTGATGATATGTTGATATCATCAGCATGGTATCCAAATATCATGAACAGGTGAGGGATATTTTGGACGTACAGGCTTAATCATAGCCCATGCATTAGATTTTTTTTCCCCTACTCTCGAACTGATCTTTAAATGTTTTATTACTCAGTGCAGATGCCTGATAATTTTTCAACATTTGATCCAAATCTTCAGCTGTCGATGATGCGTTTAGATAGAGCAAATCCGGGTTCAAAATTCAGTGTTGTTTGCTTCACCCTTCTGGCTCAATTAATATATGTTTTATTCATTGCTAAAAAATAAAATTTAGTTTTTTTTGCTACCTTTTAAGAGTCCCCAAAGTTGTCACTATATCCAGATTTCATCGAGATTATAGCAGCAAAGAGTTTGTAGGAGGGAATCCAGCTGAAAATTACATGTGTACCTACCACGACTCAGATATTTGTTTAATTTGTATTACTACCCCCTGAAGTTCAGGTCCTGACACAGCGTGGAATTACTCACCTACCTTTTCCTCTTCCTTTCACATGGTGAGAGAACAATCTTGCAACAAAAAAGAAACACTTAAACTTAAGATCCTGTTTATTTACCCATAGATTATATACTGACGGTGGATGAATACTGATTCGTGGGAATCCGTTCAGAGATTCGGCCAGAGGTGTAACATGCAGTAGGATTCCGACCGTGTGATGATCAGGAGACAAAGGGGTTTAGATAGGTTCGGACCGCTATGAGCGTAACATTCTACGTTCTGTGTAAAGTTAGTAGTTCCCCTCCCTCCGTTTACACATTACATATCTATTATATTTATAGCTTTCCTAGTGGCCTCGGAGAGAGGCGTACCGCCTTGAGTGTGAATGCGGCGCCTTATGAGGGGCGCCGCCGACCTGCAAGTGGCGTCCGTCCGCCAGATAGGGTCCTGCGCCGTGGGCCAGGACCATCGTTGCTGTGGACCCTGGGACTGAGGTCTCTCCCGGGCTGTACGCATCGTCCGGGACTGCAAGTGGCGCCTACCCGCCAGACGGGGCCCTGCGTCGTGGGCCAGGTCTGTCGACCGTCGAGGCCCGAGATCCTCCTCGAGAGACCCCGGGATGCCCCGAGGTTTCTCCCGGACTCTGTGTATCGCCCGGGGTCTTTCCTGTGTGCCGCTCGATGTCGTCGGCGCTCCTCTCCACGCCTGTCCGATGTGACGGGAGGCGTAAGTGGCGGGGCTCATGGTATGGTCATATTCTTGTAATTTGATTATTAATAGATTTTAAACCATTTGATTTGAAAACTCAATTTGTATGTGTAGATTAGTCCTGAAAAGTACTTACATATTTTCTGATTTTTTTCGTAAATAACTTAATTGAAAATCATAAATATAAGTATTCATATGCACAAGTTGGCTCATGCAATCATGGAGATTGTCGTATAGCTAATTAACAAACATCACTGGCTTCGATTATGAATGCTCACCAAACACGGCAGATACATAGCACAATCAAAATGGGTCCTGTGGTTTAATTTTGCCAAAGAGATCGTGTTTACTCAGTCAAGGTGTGTGTTGTCTGTGTCATGTCTATTCAAATACCAACGCTGTCGATGTAAACTTTGCCTTAACCTTTACTTGATTACCAAGATGACTTGATCGGGATCTCCTTGTCAATTTAGTGATTGTTTATTATGCTTGCATCTTCCATGACGATAAAATTAGTGCTTGCTGAATCGCGTTCTAGCTCATCATTGCCTTAAGTACATGCTTGTCTAAATTGTTAACTCGGATTCTATGCATAGTACCCCTGCAGCATAAGTCCTAAACTACTTTATTCACAAGTTATTATTTTCATTTGGGTATGACCTCTCGTCAAGATACACAATTCAATCAGTTATGGGAAGCCTAACAAACACTTATTGAGCCAAAACTATTGTTTTCAGAATTGAAATATACAGACACGGTACATAGTGTGAGTATGTATTTTACATGCGTAGAAAAAGTTCCTTTTTCTTTTGTCGATAATAAAAATTGGCACGAGTCAGTTAAAACCGATAGTCCGGTTATTAGAAATTGGAGGTTCTGGTTTGAGGCTAGTCGGTGATGCGCAATCCGAGGTGTTGCAACACCTCTAAAGAAAAGAGCATGCATCAATTGGTAGGTAGCTAATCCTATTTGTCTGGAGGCTGAAGCGCCACTTTGTACTTGACCTTGAGCGCATTTGCAAACAGCCCACATGTTAGTACTATCCACAAACTCAGCTTTAATTTGCATCCATAGATGCAACCTACTAATTAATAAGATCTCCCTTTTCAAAAATATAGATACCTGCTTTTCTAGGATAGCCGCCGCAGTTCTATGAAAAGTAACCTTAAGAACCCATTACTTGCTGGTCTGGCCCAGTTTGTACCATCCTCCAACAAACACTGCCTCCGAACAAAACAGAACGTCCCAAGCTTCTTTTTTTTTTCCTTTTTCCTTTTTTCTTCCGGTGCCACTTCTCCGAGCCAGGAGCTCGGTCATCGCCGGTGCACGACGTGAACGACTGAACAATGTATCATGCATATGTGTTAGAGAGCTACTATTCTCTTCGGCTTGTAAAAATTATGTGTCTGAGCCCTTGGCGAAGAATATGTGTATACATGGTTTAGATTTTCGAAATTTTTTATTTTTTATTTTACGAATTTTTAAAAATATACAGCCAATCGAAAAATTTGCAGATCTATACCATTGCCGCCGAATGAAATGGCTACAGCCGGATGAAGTGGCGTAGATGCACTGTAGCAACCTTACCGCAAGTTCACCGGCGTAATTTCCCTGGACAGCTCACTTTTAAAAAATTATAACTAATTTATATAAACTCGGATGGAGATAAAATTTAAATAGAAATTGTGGAACTCAACAAGATTTTCAACTTTGTAGTTCAAATGTTTTTTATTTGAAGCCATCTTGATGCTCATCGAGCACTAAGATGGCTCCGAATGAAAACGTTTGAACTACAAAGTTGAAGATCTCATTGAGTTCTATGATTTTCTTATAAAGTTTATATCCATACGAGTTCATATAAATTAATTATGATATTTTAAAGGTGTGATGTCTAGTGTTCATATCAAAATTAAATTTTAAATCTAAAATTTATGTCAATTATTTGAGCCCTGATATAGCTTCGAACGGAAAAAGTTTGAACTAAAAAGTTGTAGATCTCATCGAGATCTACAATTTTTATATAAAGTTTATCTCCATCCGAATTCATATAAATTAGTTATAATTTTTTTAATATAAGCTGTCGAGGCTAAGGATATTCCGCCAGATGACAGTGCCACTGCGGCCGGTTTATCCAGCTATACCTATTTCATTCGACGGTAGTGGTATAGATCTGCAATTTTTCAGTTAGATGTATATTTTTAAAAATTCGTAAAATAAAAAATAAAAAATCTAGATTTTCATAAATTGTGGTCTTTACGGACTGCTGCTGTGTCAAGCAGGTTTTCAATATGGCCCATGAATCACCGTTCCAGAGTCCGGTCCAAATAAGATTCCTCAAAAGCTCTGGGCCCAAACAGACCGTTCTCCTCACGTGGCACGGCGGCGCAGACCGAACAAGCGTCGGGCGGACACGGCGACGGCGGCGCACCGTCGCATCGACCGGCGGCGAGATATACCGAGATGAAGACGGTCAGCCTCGGCGCCTCCAGGCCCTCCACCGTCAACTTCCGCATGTACGTCCTCTCCCCTTTCCTAAATCCTCTTCCATCAGAGGGAGACCTCGGATCGATTGCTGCGGAGGAAGAGGGGGCGGTGGCTGATTCGTTCCTCTCTGGCTCCTCCGCGCCGCAGGCCGACGAGGGACAACCTGGTGCCGATACGCGTCGACCTCGAGGTGGACGGACAGCGCTACAGGGACGCCTTCACCTGGAACCCGCGAGGTAGCCTGCCTGCACCCATCCCCGCTTCTTGCTTCATCCCCCACTTGCTTTTGCTTTCTCGCTCGGTCGCCGGATTGATTCCTTGCCGCACCTGGCGCGCAGACCCCGACTCGGAGATCATCAGCTTCGCCAAGCGGACGGCCAAGGACCTCAAGCTGCCGGCCAATTTCGTCCCCCAGATGCTCCAGTCCATCCAGGTGCCTCTCTTTTTTTTGTTGCTGGCTTGTCTTGTCTTGCAAAATGCCACACTTTTGTTGTTGCTTACTATTTTATCAATTGTATTACTCCAAACAGGGGCAACTTGCGGAGTTCCGCTCCTACGAGGGGCAGGAGATGCAGATCAAGGAGAAGATTGTGCCTCTCAAGGTTTGGTTTGCTTCTCTGTCTAATTGTTGCACATCAGCAGACTGCTTCTGGGCCTCTTGCATTTTTATACTCACATGAATTGAGTTTATGTATTCAAATTCAAGTGACAGCTTATGTATGGTGAATCTGCAGATTGACCTCCGAGTGAACAACACTGTAATAAGAGACCAGTTCTTATGGGTATGTATGTGTGTATTTGTAGTTTCTAGGAGTCCTCATGTCCAGATGATTTGCTTTTAGTTCACATGCATTTTTGGTGGTCAGGATATTGGCAACCTTGATAGTGACCCTGAGGAATTTGCGAGGACGCTATGTGACGATTTGAACATCACAGATCCTGAAGTTGGGGTATGCTTTAATTCATGAATTCTGAGTATTCAGTGTAACGAACTTTTAATTCAACTAAAGCAGCAGCTTTTATGACGAGGGTTTCCCATTTTAGCTGGCCCCTATTTACACATTTGCAATCCCCCCTAATCATCATACGGGTGCGGTTACTGGATGAGAAGAGCATGCATTGAACTATGTTGTACTTGCAAGTCAAGCAAACTGCCACTATTATTATTGCCAAATCTTTCTAACTTTCCGTGGATGCGGAACTCGTGATTGGCTTAGCCATAATTTGCTGTTACATGAATATTTGTTGCACTGCAATTCTTTTTGTTTAAAATACTTGTTGTGCATTACTTTCTGCAGCTTTGTTTATGTTGACAGTCTTTTTGTTTAATGTGCAGCCTGCAATAGCTGTTTCCATCCGTGAGCAGCTTTATGAGGTTAGATGAACTTTCCTGTGCAAATTCTAGATCACAATATCATGAAACTGCTTTTGTGTTCCTTAGCGGCAGAACTTGGAAAGTTTTGCTGCAGTTCCTTCACATCTACTGTTAATCTTCTTTTTGGATAAGGCCTTCTATTGAAAAAAAATGTACTTTGCAGATTGCTAGTCAGAGTGTCTCTGTTATGAGAGAGAAGCAATTGTCAAAGAAGGGAAGGCGAGCACCAGAATTTTCTTCGAATAGGTTCGTGGAAGAATTTACTGTTTTACCTTTGAAGAAAAATCTAGGGTAGCTGGATAAAGACAGATACTAATCAGCATATTCGAACTAAATTCTCTGCTTCCTGTTCCTATTTGTTATATGAAATTGATGTGGCCATGTTTTGCAGCAAAGCCGTGAACAACGCAGTGGACTTATTCAAGTATTTTGGCAGCAAAGGAAGCGTCATTCGGTACGATCTTTTTTCTCAAAACATTGATCTGCTAATGATTAGTGTTTTTTGGTTATGATAGTATCATTTATGTCAACTGATAGGCATGTAAGGCAGGGAATTGTTGACTGACAATGTTCGCTTTGTTATTGAACTAATATGCTACTAGTTTACTATTGTTTGGTCTTAAAACTGCCTTGCTTGTGCTTTTCCGTTTTGGTATATCAGGAAAAGGAAGGAATGGTATCTATATGAGCCCGTTGTCGACGTTGTAGCTAATGAGGAAGATGGAAAAGAGGAGCCCCCTAATAATTCTAGCAGGTGAGGAAAGAGCTGATATTGAACATTCATTATCGGCGAAATCAATTTTAGTAATAGTGAATTATACTATTTCTTGAAGCTGTAATTTTGTGTCCTTTACATTGCCATCCCCGTTAAAAGAAAAGAGGTGGAGAAAATAAAGATGCCTAGGTTGTGTAGTTTAGTTCATACTATTTCTTGAAGCTGTAATTTTGTGTCCTTTACGATGCCATCCCCGTTAAAAGAAAAGAGGTGGAGAAAATAAAGATGCCTAGGTTGTGTGGTTTAGTTCAGAAACATTTTTACTGCTAAAGGGACAACACAACTTTCACATTTTCTGCAGGCCGAAGAAGCGAGCAGAGGAGGAGAAAGTTGCAAGTCTTCAATCCCTTTGATCCAGACATGGGACTGCAATCTTGAAGAGGATTGTTGAGCAAGCTGCTGAGTGTCTCTAACCACAAAGGGTTAACCCTGTTTGCCGTGGGGATGGTGCCTGCCTGACATTAGTCCTAGGATGGGTTCATTGTTGTTTGCATGTCTTCAGATATATGTATGTATACAGTGTGCGAGTGTTTATTCCCTGATGCCGTGCCGCACCACCGTGACACTGTACAGTAACATGTAGTATGTGATTTGCTGAGTGAGGGTTTGTTGGTTGCCAACGTGTGTTAATAGGTCATGCATGCTTGCACGACGAATTCGAAGCCTTTGTGGTGTAGCAACAAGTTAAGAAGCAGCAGGTGCGGCGCAGCTCTAACTTGTTCAAATTTATCTAAATTCAAGGCAGGTTAGGATCTCAGCGAATAAACCAAACAGCAGACCATGGGCCATCATCCCATGCGTCTCCCATGGGCTGTAGCTAGCTGTCTGGATTGAGCCCCGTTACCGCTTTTCTTTTCAGGAAAAGATATTTATCTTTAGCTTTTGCTTTGCGCGCGGGTGGGGAATAATAGTCTCTACTGCTATAGCCGTGTCAGGTGGCAGGCAGGCACTGTGCCGGTGCCAGGGCCGGCCGGTCAGCGTCGTCGTCCGGGTACGAGAAGGGCGGGAGGTCGCCGTCGCCATCGCAAAAGCCGCGTGGAATTAATTCCCGTGGTGCCGCGTAGGTCCAGAGTGCTGCTTAGCAGCCAAGGAATTCCATTCTAGACAAGTAGCATCATCTCCGGCGGCACACGCAAAACTACTGTGACGGTTTCTTTGACTACCAGGGGATGGACGGCAGTAGTAGTAGTTGGGAGGGAAGCAAAGCGAGACCGGGCTGCTCCGGTCGCCGTCGCGGCCAGGACGTTACGCGGCATGCACGCGCGGCGCCGGCGCCCGGCCGCGGACCGCCGGATGGAGGCCACTTGTGCGCCGCGGCGCCTCGCCGGGCCCGCACGTGCCACCGGACGTGTCCTCCGCTGGTTTCTTCATCTCGTCGTGTTCCAACCTACCTACCTGCCTGCTGTCCCCACACTGCACCCCAGCGCCACCCCGGTCTACGAGTCTATCTATAAATCGATCGGGCCGAGCCCGAAGGGGAGGAATCCAATTCTTCCAGGCCAGACTGCGCGAGCACGGCACTGACCGCTGAGCATCGACCAGGAAAGAGATCGAGAGACGGAGCATCATGGCGGAGGGTTCGGCGAACTGCATCGACATCCTGATCGCCATCATCCTGCCGCCGCTGGGGGTGTTCCTCAAGCACGGGTGCGGGCACGAGTTCTGGATCTGCCTCCTCCTCACCTTCCTCGGCTACATCCCCGGCATCATCTACGCCGTTTACGCCATCACCAAGTACTAGTCGGTCTCATCATGAATCCGCACCAGTCTGATCGACGAGCGCTCCACCAGTTCCTGCGTTCGTGCCATGCATGATGCAGTAGTACTCTTGTTTAGTTTCACCCCGGCTGCTCTTGTATCTACACCTTGGTCGTTGGTTGTTGATTCCAGTGCTTATTTTCGCTGTTCATCATGTCTGTACTTTTTTTTAATTGAGGATTTGAGGTGTTCTCTCTAGCTGATGCTGATGGATCGTTGCAGCCGATCAAGGTTATTGGGAATTATATACTGATTGCGCTTGCTTCATCAGCGAGTCCAACCGAGTTGATTGTCTATGCTTTTACAAGTTGATTGATTGTCATCTGCTACGGGCTTCTAAGATTCTGTCCATATCTCCGTGCTAATCGTACTCAACTACTACTGACGGTGCTTCCTTCACTCAAGCAAACATGCGTTAAGCAGCAGGAACCAACGTCCTAGAGAGTAGCGTGTGACAGACAGAGACGAGACGCATCTCCCAGTTCAGAGTTGGGACGAAACGCGGTGCAGAGCTTGTTTCAGTTGCTACCTACACCTGTACCCCAGCCGTTTCATCCAGCAACCTACGGTTACCCAAGCCAGACAGCCTTGCCTGGCCTTGCCTTGCATCACATCATCTCCCCCTGTTTGGACGTGGCTGCCTTGCCTAGGATCGATCATCCCAACCGAAAATTCGTGCTCGTGCGTCACCACTCACCAGTCTCCTCCGGTTCCAGCTCCTGCTCCTGCACGATCGCAACTTTATTTGCCCGTTAGACTTGCAGCAAACACTGTCGCAAACTCTCCAGCTCCTTCCTGCACTTTCAGATGAGGTGATGATACGAAACAGTTGCGGGCCGCACTCCCGGCCAGCAAAAAGGTGGGGGAATCCAGTTGCAGGCCGCCGGTCAGGTCGCTGATCGCTGGCTACCCTGCTGATGGCCCCGCTCGCCGCCGTCGCCGACCTGCGATGGCGTGATGAAACCCGCGACACGCCGAATGTTTCCCCTGCCATCGGACATCGCATGCAGTGCGGACGACACATCAAAACTTGTTTCTCCAGTATCTGGATGCTTCTGTCATGGAAAAATGACGGACTTGGCAACTTCCCCTCTTTGTCAGGGTACAAATCAACACCCATGGTCTCTCGATTCTGGATGCCCCTCGCGTCCTTCCCATTGTGCGCTGCGCCACCGGATGTTGGTCTTGCAAGTTCAGTACTAGCAATGAGCAGAGGCATTACAGTTTTTTTTTCCCACCTGATGTTGTTCTAGCAAGTTCAGTACTAGCTCTGTTTGATGTGCCTCCATCTGTCTTGATCAGCCATCTTAATTCTCAGAGTACATTCCTGCAATTTTCAGAGTTCTCGCATTCAGCTACTTGGTTCGTCTGATTTCGTAACTTAGGGTGGGTTCGTTTCCTACCCTCTAAACTTTAGACCCGCCACATCAAAGAGAATCTTGTCATTTAGAAGTATTAAATAAAGTTTAATTACAAAACTTTTTGCACAGATGAGTGCTAATTCGCGAGACAAATTTAATGAGCCTAATTAATCCATAATTTGCCACAGTAATGCTACAATAATCATCAGCTAATCATGGTCTAATATACCTCATTAGATTCGTCTCGCGAATTAACTCTGGGTTCTGCAATTAGTTTTATAATTAGATTTTATTTAATACTTCTAAATGATAAGATTCTCTTTGACGTGACGGGCGTAAATACGGAACGAACACACGCTTACAAGCAACCGGCAAGAGAAACTCAGCGAGTACAACAGAAAAGAGGCAGCGCAAATGGCGGGCGACTAGGAGGAATAGGGCTCCTGGCGAGCGCAGTCCAGGTTGGGCCCGACGTCGACGCCGAGCACGCCGCAGTACCGCCGGAAGAACCCGATCCGGTCGCCCACCGGGGCGGCGTTGCCACGGGGCCCGCACTCGATCCCGCCGTTGATGATGTTGGTCGTCAGCCCAAACCCCGCCGTCCGGTTCGCCGCCAGGTCGCCGGGGCTGGGCCGGTAGCGCCCCACCATCACGTCGTGGCACGACGGCTTGGGCGCCCGCGGCGTCATCCAGAACCACAGCGCCGTCTTGAACGCCACGTCCGGGTCGACGGCCACCACCTCCGGGTCGCGCAGCCCGTCGAAGCCCAGCGCCTTGCCCGCCGGCCCGTAGTTGAAGTTCCTGCATGCGACCCCAAAGCAAATCTCGTCACCTCCTCCGTCGCCGGCGGAGCTTCCAGAGAAACGCGCGTACGTTACTTACCAGGAGAGCTGGATGGGCCCGCGGCCGTGGTAGGACTTGCCGGGGAAGCACGGCCACTCCGTGTTGCTGGCGTCGCAGTAGTTGCTCGGCGGCCTGATCTCCTCCTTGAAGCACAGGCCCCACGCGAAGGGGCCGTCGGGCGCCGTCGCCCACCCGCCCGTCGTCTCGTGGGAGATCTGCGCCAGGAACGCCGCCACCTCGCGCTTCCGGGTGGCGGCGTCGCCGTCGCCGCCAAACCCGGGGAACGCCTCCGCGGCGCGGAGGAAGGAGGTGTAGTTGTAGAAGCCGTGCGCAGGGCAGGCGGCGTCGTCCTTGTGCAGGAAGAAGGAGCGGTACACGTCCTCCGTCACGATCGACGCCACATGGCTGCGGCTCTGGCCGTGGCCGTGGCCGTAGCCGCGGTCGGTGCTGGGGAACAGGCAGTCCCACCTCCACCCCGACCACCACCACGCCTCCGCGACGCCAGCGTTGGAGACGATGGCCAACAAGCCAGCCAGCAAGAAGAAGATGGGAGGCAGGAACAGGCGCGCCATTGTTGTCTCGGCAATTGGTCACGGTCGAGGACGCGGCCGCCGGCGAGCGCCCTGCATTGGTGGCGCAGGGAGCATGTGTATATATATAGATGGAGAGGAGTATGTGTGCAGGCAGCATCAGGTGTAGCACGATCTAGGCGAGGACACATGGCGTGCACGTGCGCGGAGGGCATTCCCCGGCCGCGCGAGGCGGCCGAATTGAGGCGACGGCGACCGGCGGCGCTGGCGGAATATAGCTCATCATCTCCCATTGCATGATGCACAGTTGACTTTGATCATCCTGATCGAGCTTGCTACATTATTAGATCATGAGAAGCGCTGGAGCAGTAAAGCATCTTAGAGCATCGATCTGTTGATGCGACAGCAAGTGTTCTATCCTTGAAATCTGGGCTAGGTCAATGGCGACCGACTGGGCATGCATGTGCTGCATGCTTGCATCCATTGACAGGAGCTCATGGGCTGCTAACTCTGCTGATTTTCTTAAGACAAAAGAAGTAACTTTTGGCCTATGTTAGCTCTGTTGCCAGGGCTGGTAGTCTGGTACTATTGCAGCCGTAGGTGAAAGCTAAGATTGGTGACCGAAGATGGGCAGAGATCAGAGAACAAGGTGGCCGCAGAGCAGTGGCGGCATTGAGGCCCATATCAGGTGGCAAGGCCTGGGCCCTGGGGCATTGAGGCCCACATGTGATATGTCCATTTTATTGCCAGCATGCTGTTTGCTAATAAGCCAGAACATATCACATCACTGAAGAATTGATGTGGTGACAACGGACCTTTGAACACCAGCAAGGAGCAAACTTGGGAAGGTGAGAAAGAGATAAGAAGACATGTCACCACGACGCAAACTAATGTAAAAGCATCCGATGCCATGTTTTCTACATTTACCCACTTCCACCTGTCTGATCAGCTGCGTCTACTGGTTTTGCTTGATTTTGTATACATGGTGATTTACAGCTGTATAATAGGTCTAAGCTCCTAATACTTCCTCTTGTCAAAAACATTTGCCATTTAAGATACTGGTATGTGTATTCTATAATGTAACGCACTGACGAATGATGAATTAAACAATAGGCTCAAAGCTAGGCGTTAACGTTAGGCCATGGCCTGATGTGTAGCCTCGCTGCTAACTCCGAGCTTGCTGGTAGCATTGATTTTATGTACTCAATCTATTTTGGTAATGGAGTAAGCTTATATATAAAATATTTTATGTTTGCCAACATATGTGTTATTTATAACTGATTATCAATACTATGATATTTTTTGATTGACAATTGTTCTAAAATGACATAAGTTAGGAATTAGAGGGAGCACATTTCTTCTGCGAAATCAGAAAACAGAAAACGGGTTTGTTGCATAAAATTCTTCCAAAGAAAAATTAGTTTTTGGCCCTCTGGAGAGTAGAAAAGTTTTTAAAAGAAAATTCAGAAATTGGAACAGGGTGTGACACCATTGTTCTCTTATTATTAGACCTAAGCAAAAAAAAAATTGGACGTTACGATAATACTGTCATTTAACATGTTGATACATCTCTTGGATGGATGAGTGGTAGCAGCTTGGCGTCTTGTGATCTTGTTCGCGCCTACTTTAATGGTCCAGTGCTGCCAGGATATATACCTGCAAGGTAAGAAGAATTTCAATCTTTGCAGCCTGATTACATCTTGTATCTAGCCAGGCAGCCAGTAAAACAAGATCATTTTGATCCGCACGATCAAGACGTGATCATCGTCTGTGATATCTCAGGCAAGCTCTTACTGTGCTTTCCATTTTTTGAGCCATAACTTCTTTCCGTTTTAACCAGGCAGACCCGTTATATGAAAGGAGCCCCCTCTCTTGATCTCTCGTCGCTCTCGCACCAACCTAGCTAGAACACACAACAAATTTCCCCTTGCATCCCCGGCCGATCGAATCCTAGGGTTTCTTGCGCCATGCCTCGCGCTGGGAAAGTCAAGATCCAATGGATCATGGAGAAGGGCGTGCGGCAGGCGTCGTTCCGCAAGCGCCGCGGCACCCTGTTCGACAAGGCGCGCGACCTCTCCATCCTCTGCCAAATCCCCGCGGCCGTGATCGTGTACGGCGGCGGCGAGGCCGAGCCGCAGGTCTGGCCGGGGGTCCAGGAGGTCACGGAGATCCTGCGGAGGTACCGAGACCTCCCCGACTCCCTCAAGGAGGCGCGCAGGCTGGACAACGAGGGCTTCGTGCGCCGGCGCACGCAGAAGATGAAGAGGAAGCTGGACAACTGCAGGGCCAGCGCCAGCCGGCTCGAGGTCAACCTCATCCTCAACGACATCAGCCTCGGCCGCCCCCGCGAGTTCGCCGATCTGCCCCGCGAGCTCACCGGCGCCGTCGTGTCGGCGCTGGACGCTCTGAGGAGTGTCACCGCCGACCGCGTGAACTTCCTCCGCTCGGAGGCTGCCCAAGCGGCGGCGCTCCCGCAGCAGCTGCTGGAGGAAGCTGTAGCTGCGGCGTTGATGGCGTTGCAAGAGCCGCCCATGGTGCCGCCAGCTGTTGCTATGGCGCCGCCGATGGTGGCGAACGCGCCGCTTCTACTGCCGGCGCTGGAGCCGGAGCCACCGATGGTGCCACCTCTTGCGATGGCACCAGTGGTAGCTGACGCGCCGCTTCTGATGCCGGTGCCGGAGCCGGAGCCACCGATGGTGCCACCTCTTGCGATGGCACCAGTGTTAGCTGATGCCTCGCTTCTGCTTCCGGCGCCGGAGCCAGAGCAACCGATGGTGCCACCTCTTGCGATGGCACCAGTGTTAGCTGACGTGCCGCTTGACCTGCTGCTGCTGCTGCTGCTGCTGCCGGAGCCGGAGCCGGAGCCGGTACCGCCGCAATCTGAGCTCGTGGTGGCGCTCGCGCCACCGCCTCAGGAGCCGCCAATGGTAGCTGATGCGCCGCTTCTGCTGCCGGCGCCGGAGCCAGAGCCACCGATGATGCTGCTTGACCTGCTTCTGCTGCCGGAGCCGGAGCCGGAGCTGGTACCGCCGCAATCTGATGAGCTGGTGGTGGCGCCGGCGCCGGAGCCTCAGGAGCCGCCAATGGTAGCTGACGCGTCGCTTCTGCTGCCGGCGGCGGGGCCGGAGCCTCCGGCCACCGCTGCTGGTGCGGTTGTTGACGAGCCCCTGAACCTGTACGCCGAGCCCCGGGATGGAAGCTTCCTGCTTGAGATGGCAGACGCCATCATGGACGACGGCAGTGGTCGCCAGGCCACAGCTGAGGACGTGGACCGCCTCCTCAGGGAGTACGGCCTCGAGAGCTTCAAGCCCATGTAGAGGGCACAAAATGCGAGCCTAGCTGTGTCAGGACTCAGGCGCCTGCACATTATGAATCTCAGAATCTATCCTGTAGTGTTTGCTTTGTTTGATTTCGTATCAATGGTCGAGAATCGAGTCGAGTCAGTGTGAGGTCGTCGTCGTCGTCGTCATTCGAGTCGTCGGATCGAGTAGCCCTTATACTAGGGCTGTATCTATCCAGAATTTGAATTTTACAATCGACAGTGTGTTCTATGTTTTCTGCTCAATATATGTTTCATTCAGATATATTCCTCCGTTGTTATGATAACCGTGTACGTTGTTCAGTGAAAAGAGTCTAGCAGTCTGAGCTTATCTACAGTCTACGACTACTACATGCGTCCATCTATACAACACCAGTACTGCTCGGTTTTCTGGTGTTACTGTGGGTTAATTTCCCCATTCTTATGAACTCGATTCTGTTCATTTAAATGCAGCTGCAGCCCATGAACAACCTTTCAGGCCCAGGCTCAACAGACAGAAAAAAAAGTTCTGTTTTTTAAGCTAGCCATTTGACTGACATTCTCTGTCAGTAAGGTTTCGAGATCTGTCGTATGCCTGATGATATGTTCTGCAGAGATGTACATCCGTTCACGCACCGACGTACACCCTGCAAACCTACGACTGCATATTTTCATTGCAGAAGTGAATGACCACCATCTGACGATCCCGGCCGCAAACTGGATATGGAGCATCAAGTTCTATCCTTCTTCTCTCATTACTTTTCCTGAGGTCGAGGAACGTTGTTGACTTTGTTTGAAGGTCTCCACAGGATAATTTTCACTTCGTTTGGAGCTTCCATCTTCCACAATCGTGGCCAATCGGAAATGGTTGCATTTCTTGCTGAACCTGACGCGCCCTGTCCATTCCGGCGATCATGTATTTCCACACCAAGCTTTGGTCCTGATTTCACAAAGAAAAAAGGCCGATACCATTTTATCATATATAAAAAATATACCGGCCTTCAATTTGGGGATTTTTTTTGTTTCTTCGCCCTATAGTGAGAAAATCTGATTAATCAATGCTATTCCCAACTACCATCAACTGGACATGATAAGTTCATAACTGTTCTGAGAATTTTTTGTCTTTATTTATTGACGAGCGGGCATTATTTTGGGGGGGTGTTGCATAATATTCTTTCAAACTACTATCCTTTGCAATTCTAGTGAGTAGTGACTATGACAAAAGGTCTTTAATTTATCTGTTAAAAATTCCCGGTAC
The DNA here is from genome assembly GCF_002211085.1 of Panicum hallii. Taxonomy (NCBI): domain Eukaryota; kingdom Viridiplantae; phylum Streptophyta; class Magnoliopsida; order Poales; family Poaceae; genus Panicum; species Panicum hallii. The sequence goes on along the minus strand of NC_038044.1, from coordinate 7,107,302 downwards.
AGTTAAAGATGAAAAATGAATTATATATCTAATATTTGCTCCACTGTATTTGTACCATTCACACAATAGCATTTGAGGATTTATGATGCAACAAAGCTGATCAAGAAGGCTAACAGGTACCAGTTCAGAACCTCAGATCACGCTGTATATATATGTGATTATACACATTCCACTAAACTGAGCAAAAGCGAAAGTGCTGCATGCTTTAAACTGGGAAATAAAAAAATTGATAGCTCTTGAATAGAGACACCTTAGCCTTTTATTCTCACTAAACCCACAGACAGTTAGCAAAGGAACAGGTAATAACGAATGTGTGAGGTGTGTAACACTAACACATGCATGACAAGAATTTCTCAGTTCACAAAAAATAAAAATTACACAATAAAAGACAGAAATAAACAGGTGCGAGGAAAAAAGAGCATGCATGAACGAGTGGTCTAGCCAGTGGTGCGAGAGGCCACTGACATCCTACAGAAGTTTAGTGTGTGAACCTGCGTGACTCTGACTCTGCCAAGGAGAAGAACTCCCTCGATTTTGAGGGCTCTGCACCAAAGTATTTACAAGAAGCTTTACGACGGGAAGCTCACCATTTACAACATGGAGACCATGCATGGCATATAGAAGATTTGTCTTCCGAGCTATGCGCACAAGTCAATTCAGTGCTAGAGATGCACATGAAATTTTGTTATGGATTGCAACAGCTTTCATTCCTTTTCTCAAAGGGCACATTCTAATTAAAGCTCTAGACTTCTATAATGCAGTTTCATGAACAAATAATATATATGCAAGAAAATTTCTAGTAGTAGTTTAAAATGTGCCCTCGCTGAAAAATTATATTGCACTAATAGTCGTATTTATCCAGCTTTAATTTAATTTCAAGCACGACTGAAGTGGCTATACATACAAATCCATTCGTCCTTAAGAAGTTGCATTACACTAAAGCTTTGGACAAAGCCTCTGCGTTGCATGAATAATTTTTTCATACTACACTTAACCCATGATGTGAAGTTTTATGGTGTATTTCTTGTTCCGATAAAAGCTGCTAGCCATACCCTCGTAGTCGATTGTTACATCCCAGCAACACTGCGAGCATTTCCTGCTCTATTTGGAATCTAATCATCACCTGTTGGAATTCCTAATTTACAAGTGCGTGTAGAATGGATTTTATATATATATATATATATATATATATATATATATATATATTTCAAGTTCATGAATGTGAGTTATTACAAGATTTATAGTTGCTGGATAAAATCATCAAGCAAAATAGCATTAGTAGTAGGAGAGAATGGGCAACTCGTTCGGTAATATGTTCTCATACAATGTTGCTCCAAATTTTTTCTAGAGGGCCTAGCTGGCAAGAAGAGGAAAAGAAATATCACAAGTCAGACACAAATAAAATCTGTTTAGGGCCTTCGAATCACTGGTAACATAGATATCACAATTGTAAAGCAGCTCTAGTTCTATATAGTTCAATCAGCTGCAATTCAATTAACTTAGGTTCTCGGAACAGCATAATATCTAGTATTCTATATGCAGCTTTATAATTTTTCATAGGATACTGTACTATTTGATCAAGTTTTTCAGAAGAAGCACCTAGTATAATACAGCTTTAACGTATTTTTTGAGCTCAGCTAACTCTCACTTGTTTTGTATTGGTTTGGTCGTCGTTTGGCTAGAAAATTCTTACTGAACATAGACTACAAAACAAATATTCATAAACAAAGTAAAGGAGATGTTGACTAATTTTGTCACATATTTCGTAGACAACAAAAATACAATTTTATGCACAAATCCTTTGTATAGGCCCTGATTGTATTCCATTAACAATACTCATACAAATTATCTTATGTTCCAAATCAGATATATTATGGATTCGTAAGTCATTTGTGCTCAAAATAGTTCAAGTTCTAATTTAATCGAGTGTCATCATAATTCGACAAGCAAGCAGGTTCCACATCATGGTACTCGGTTACCATGGAGATACATGCTATTCCATAGAAATTGCTTCTACTTACAAAACCAATTATAAATCAATAAAGCTATACTTTAACTCGGCAAGCGAAATGTTTTGACAAATAGGATTATTACTAAAACAGAAAAAACATGCACAAAGATAACAAACGGTACCCAATTGCTCATGGATGGAAATGGTGGACATCTTTGTCTCATGGCCATCAGTGTGTGGTAGCCCGCAAGTGAATTGGTTCACCTTCCCAGGAAGGTCAAGATCCCATGGGTCGCCCGCAAGAAAGCGTGGCTGGCCAGGAGCGTCCTGCTCCTGAAGAGGTGCGAGGACCTCCTGAGCCAGCGCATCGAGAAGCTAAGAGTGAAGGTAGAGAGCATCAGGATCGCCAACCATAAGATGAACATTCGCATCATCCTCCACGAACTCATCCTGGACCGCCGCAGCGTCGCCGATGTGGCCCCCAACGTCGTCCTCGACGTCACCTCGCTGACTGAACAGCGCCTGACGCTCCTTACTGACAGTGTCAAAGTCAACTTATCGCGCCTGGAGGGTGCGGGGTGCCCCAGCGGCGCTTCTGCCGCCGCCACTTGAGCAGCCGGCGGCTGCGCCTCCTGCTGCTCCCGCTTCTGGCGTGTGTACGGATGCCCCCGTGGACCTGGGCGCTGAGCCCCGTCATTGAAGTGGCGGTGGCGGTAGCGGCTTCTAGGATACGGCGGTTCAGGACGTGGACGTATCCTGAAGAAGCTTTCTTCAAAGCCCTCGTGGAAAGGGCTGTGTCGGATTTGTATTCCAGCAAATCCACCCAGGTTATGCTCAGATAATCGATTTATAGGTGAAGGAGATCGCAGGGATCGGAACTTGATGGTAACACAAGACGTAAGACTTTTTAGACAGTTTCGGGCCACTAAAAGCGTAACACTCTACGTTTTATGTTCAGAATTGTATTGAATGAACTAGTGTTTCTGGATGAGTAGGCTAGTTGCGTTGTCGTGTGATGGATACCCCCACAGGCCCCTCATATAATCGAGTTGCCGTAAGTTACAAGATAGGTTACTTGGGTTGTTTACAAGGAATCGAGTTGGTTAAGATATATAATATCAGAGTTATCCGATTCGGCCCAAATCATAATCCCTAAGAACCCTTCCGCCATCCAGCCGAGTGTCTATCCGCCGGATCGTCATGCAGAGTCGTTTCCTGAAGAACCAGACCCCACTCTACAGGGAGGTAGGGATCTACCTCTGTCAGGCTGGTTCTACCTCAACCAGCGAGAAATAAGGGCTTATTTCTCAGCCAACCAGAAATAAGCCTTCTTTGTTGTATTTGGTTCATTTGCTGTGTGTGAGAGTTTGTCGTCAATGGGGTTAGAGTCCTTACAAGTTACAACAGGGCTCCATGTACTCTAAATTTGATTAATTCCATGAAACTTGTGCTCTATTCATTTACTTTCAGTCAAGTTATGTGGGAGTTAGTCGTCGATAGGTTAGAGTCGTCCTTACAACAGTGCTCTGTGCTTGTACTCTGAATTCGATCAATTTCATGAAATTTGTGCTTTATTCATTCATTCACTTTCAGTCAAGTTATGCGAGTTAGTCGTCAATGGAGTTAAGAGTCCTTACAACCGGGCTCTATGTACTCTGAATTTGTTTAATTTTATTAAAGTTGTGCTTTATATATTCTTCTCTAGAGTTTTCAAAAAATATATATATTCTTCTCTAGAGTTGATCTGATTGAGGATTTAAGGTGTGCGCTTTTCACATTAGCAATTACAGTATTTATTTTTTTGAAATATTGGTACACCGAAAAATTTATGTTCATTACACACTTAAGTCTTAGATGTACTCCTCCATTTGGGATTAATGGAGTAAAGTGCTGTCAAGTTATTAACGGTGAAGTTTATTACTTCATTTGATTGTTGCCAATATGCATCGTGTGTTATTAGTGCCAGCATTTCGATTAATGGAAGAAAGCGCTTTGATCTCTGTTCTCACATTAGCAGACAGGCATAAGAAATAAGGCGTTGTATCTTCGCCTACTGTTCAGACGCATGCATGGCAGTCCATTTTCTCTATCCTTGTGAAGGCCTTCTATCTCAGCCAGCCAGAAATAAGTGTTGTATATGCATGCCTAATGTTCAGGCGCATGCACACAGTCTATGTTATTTGTCTTGAGTCAAGTCCAGTGGAGTTTGTTATCAATCGAGTTAGAGCCAATAGAATATTACTTTATGTATTCTGAATTTGATCAATTTTATGGAAGCTATGCTTTATAAATTTTTTCTTTGTTATCAATCGAGTTAGAGCCAATAGAATATTACTTTATGTATTCTGAATTTGATCAATTTTATGGAAGCTATGCTTTATAAATTTTTTCTCTACAATAGGTTAAGGATTATTTAATTTGTCCCTTTTCACGTAACCTGCAGGTAGGGGTGGTAACGGATCATGACCATAATGCTCACTTCACAAATCCAATTTGATCCTTATATATTTTTATATTTTTAGTTTAAAATTGTATAAAATTAGAGCTCTGCCCCTACCTTACCACCCCTACCTGCAGGATGTTATGGTCAATACACATAAGGCAGAGGTGAACTCCTCCTCCTCCGCTTATGATTACTGGAATAAAGTGCTGTCAAGTTAATGGTAAAGTTTGTTACTTCATTTTGCATTCATCATTACCTATATGCATCTTGATTAATATCATGGCACAAGCCGTTATAAATTGATAACAAAAAAATATATATATATATTTAGCTCACATTGAAACTAACATGTTGTGCAAAATGTTTCAACAAGCAGTTATAATATACATATATAGGCTAAAATAAATTGCATCAAGCTAACAAACGAAGGTACCCAATTACACCCATGGATGGAAATGGGACATGTTAATCTCATGACTGCATGTGGCTAGTTCCACGTTTCTCTTTGCAGAGAGCATGCTTCAAAATCAAACTTCTTTGTATATGACACGTCCACGTGGCATGAACATCTTTTCTGTCCCATACTGGTTTGTATTTCCGACATCTCACATCCTTGCACCTTTCTTCATTTTGGACTCCAAAGTATGGGTGTGACGGTGCACACATTTCGATCTCCGAGGTCAACCGTACAACGTCCAAGTTCTAACATAGTCATGGATCCCGACGGCATGCAAGATGGCCCCAAACGGGCCGGCCATAAGCCACAATTTTGTTTGTTAGGCTGCGCTGAGGAGTGGTAAGGAAGAAGGATTAAGGAGGGTCGCTGCATGCGACGGGCCTTTTAGGCGACAGAAAGTAAATTAAATTTGCAGCCCAGGATGCACATAATCGCCGATATCGCGGCCCAACATGTGGGCATTGGGCGACAGCATCAGTACCCAACAAAGAAGGTTTGGCCCACGGTACCCTTGATGGGCCGTTAGTTACTTCCAACCAGCTTCCAAATGTTCTGCAAAAGTACATATGCTTTCTAAGTTTATATGGAAATTTTCGAACTGTAAATTTTAAGCAAGATACTAGTACTAACTATTTGGGTGGGAAAAAACAGTGTATAGAAAAAATTATACTGCTGAACAAATGGTGAATAGTTTATTTGAATTCTCGTATCGATCGATCTGAAGTCAACAACAATATTAGCAGTGCTGCAGTTTGATGTTCATCTCCATTCTCTAGTTTTGTATTCACTTCAAATGTGCAGTAGGCTAGTGAAATAAAAAAAACACTTTTAATGCTACTCCCTTGTTTCCAGGCTTGCCCTTTGGAATGATTGTGTAGGTGGAAACACCAAACTATACGACTATATAGGGAGGTACAAATTTGAGGACTGTAAGATACAAGTAAAGGAGCCGATCGAGAGTCAAAGCAGAACGCAAAGTTAGCGCAGGGACTGCAAAGCGGTTCAGATCTCTAAAAGTACTATATAAACTCATGCATCGGATGATGAATACTTGCATCTCTGACACCAAAAACAGAAAAAGAGGAAACAGAGCATCATGGCCTCATCAAAAGCAGCAACACCTAAGCTAATGTTGTGGTCGCAGTCACTAAATCTCTCCAAGGCAGCTAGCACACCTTCACTAGTCACTATGATCCTTGTGTGCCAGCAATGGGGATTCAGACTCCACCACCATTCGTGCTACGCCACACGAACTCAACTGGAAAAAAGAAAAAAGTTTCAGAACTTGCATGCCGCCTCGGCAGCAGTCTGCAGGTGAAGGGCTCGCTGCCCCGCAGTCGTCGCCAAGAGCTTGCTTTGCAATGAATGGCTATGGCTCTGTCGTTGTATATACTGGTGGGTCGATCTCGTTCTCGTCTGGTCGGTCGTCATCTCGCCATGGACGGACGGATCGGATGGGTCGGTGGACGAAGCAGGTGCGCGTGGTCACGAGGCGGCGGCGCTGCAGATCCTGGCCTTGTCGAGCATGGACCACATGACCTGCACGTCCTCGTACGTGCACGCCATAACCTCGCCGTAGAGCTGCGACCTCTCCATCTCGCCGCTGTGCTCCATGGCTGCAAGGTCAACATAATCATAAGCACCATGAGCACCCATCGTTCATCGCTAGCTAGGTCGTAAGAGATAGATGGATGGATGAAAACCACAAGAACTGTGTATTTACCTGAAGGAGATTGGTGGTGGTGGTGGCGCGGCGTCTTCTTGCCGTCCCGCTGCGGGTTGAGCATCTTCCTGAAGGGCGTCGTGATGGTGCGCACCCAAGAACCCATGACGACGGTGCAATCCGCTGCTACTGCTGCTCGATGTTAAGTTTGTGTCGTACAGATAAAGGACTGTGCTGGAATCAATCGGTGTCTTTTGTGTATGCTGGTGGGATCGAACAAGTAAGTACTGTGCTGTGGTAAACAACAGCTACTCGGCCGGGGCCTGTGAGCCCATATTTATACCCATCCACGGTCCATGGCGAGAGGATGAGAGAGAAAGCCAAGGGAGAAGGAAGAAAGAAAGAAAGAAAGAGTGAGGCGAGAGGAAGAGGAAGGTGGGAGGCAAGATCCGGAAGACAGGACTGGTGGGGGTGCACGTTGATGTCGACCCAAGAAACAGAAATTTATTCGGCCTGCATTGAAAAGCAACTGGCGCGGGAGTGGTGCCCCGGCCGAACCGGCCGCTGGGCCGTCGGATCGCCAGAGCTCCGGCGGTCCGACGGCGCTCCGGGTCGGGCTGGACACGGTGGCGTGCGGCACATGCGTCCTGATAATGAGAAGAAGGGAGAGAGGGAGCTGATGTTTCTATAACGTTAAGCAATCATTCCCGTCACATTAGAGTATCGTTACGAGATACGTGCATAGTTAATCTGAAAGTTGACAATTGGATACGTGTGTGTTCCCGTGAAACCAAGGATCCTGTGCCTGATGCTCCCGTGAATACAAAGACTTTGAATAACGCATGAATGAATGGTTCGAAACAAAAGACTGGAACATGGAAATCGTATAAGATTGATGGACTCCGTGACATGTTACAGGATCGGTTTTTGCAAACGATTCGAGTGTAAAAAAAATTTGAGTTCTGGACGGCCTCACATCGATGTCTAGCAAGAGGATCGGGCTTGTTTGTATGGATGCAGATGGACGCAATGCGAGTGCGAACAGAATCGTGGAGGTGTGGGGACAGGGCGCGCATGGCGGCACGTGCACCGGCTCGATCTGGGGCGATGGGATGGGGTGGTGGTGGTGGCGTGCCTGCCTTGAACGAAGCGGGCGCTAAAAGGACAGAATCATGAGGTCGCATGCAGGCGCACATGCACGGAGGAGCAGGAGCCGGAGCCGGAGATGGAGACGGCCGGGAGGTATGGGCCGGGGCCCGAGAGGCCGCGCCGCCCAGACCACAAGCCGTGTGCTCGCCGGCGCCGGCCCCAGGCTCACGCGCGCGATGCATGCACGCATGTTTCCCGCGGCTGAGCGGCTGCCTCTCTGATCAGCGCGGCCCCAGCTAGCACAGTGCTTCTGCTACACTGAACCAGTCGGCTTTGACCCTTTGCCTGCTTGTGCTGTATTCAATGCATGGATTCATGTATCGTCTCTCTCTCTCTGAGAGAGGGGGAGAGAGAGAGAGAGAGAGAGAGAGAGAGAGAGAGGGGGGGGTCTGCAAATAAAGCAAGGCCAAGGAAAACGCTCCGGCCGCCGGCCACTGCGGTGACGACCGGCCGTCCATCACCAACGGTTTCTCTCCGTGTCCGGTATCATCAGCCACGACCAATCAAGTGCGTGTTTATGTGCTCTGACAGAGTATCTAATGATGCACGAGACCAGAGGAAAAGAATTCAAGTGCTGATTAGGGAGGAGTATTCTAGTACTCCTCCCGCGGAGTGGTGGTGGACGACGTCGGTACTTAATTTAACAGCCAATCAATCAAAAGGAAAACATTGGAGATTGCAAAACGCAGCGACTAAAAAAATGGGTCGGAGATGCCGGGGCTTAAAGAAAGAAAAAAAAAAGCCTTCCCCCTCTGCTCATGCGTCCATGTGATGGCCGGTTATTGTCGGGGTTTAATTTCCTAGCATCGTCACACTGACATGCATCGATTGGACTGTTTGAGTACGCGCGTTCACATCATCAGATGCATGTCACATGGTCAGATATATCAGAGCTCCGGGGCTCAGCTCAAACGAGCATGGGTAAGCGGAAATCATCAAGCAGGCAGAGCAGAGAAGTAATGCTCAACGACTGAACATCTGACTACGATGCTACGGTTTTGACAGGCGCGCAGGTAAATTGCAAAACTGCTTTCAAGAAGAAAGACTGCAGAACTGGTGACTGAATCCATGCATCGGGCAGCGTAAATTACAGGAACAGGCCCCGCCTGTTCGTTTCCTACCCTCTAAACTTTAAACCCATCACATCAAAGAGAATCTTACTATTTAGAAGTATTAAATAAAATCTGTTTATAAAACTTTTTGCACAGCTGGGTGCTAATTCGCGAGACAAATTTAATGAGCCTAATTAATCCATAATTTGACACAGTAATGCTACAGTAATCATCCGCTAATCATGGACTAATATACCTCATTAGATTCGTCTCGCGAATTAGCACTGGGGTTCTGCAATTAGTTTTGTAATTAGACTTTATTTAATACTTCTAAATGACAAGATTCTCTTTGATGTGACCCCTCTAAACTTTAGACCCCAGGAAACAAGCACACCCTAAACGAGTATACAAACAAACATGGGCCACTGGGACTTATCTAGCCATATCCTAGTAGCTTTGTTTGTGCCGTCACCCGGAAGGGGAAAGCGAACTCTTTATTGGCGTTCACGTGACTCGCTCGGATTTCAGTTCCATTGGACTCGAGTTCCCCAAGCCCCGGCGCAGAAATGAAAATGTAGCAGCAGTAGCATATGAAACAGAGAGAGACTGCCGTCGCCGGCCGCCGGCCAAGCATGTGCTCGGCAGCAGCGGACTCGAGGGCGCAGTCGGTACACCGAAACAAGCGGGCGTAACGCAACCTTCCAAACCAACCAACCAAACCACACGGGCCCCGCTAGCCCGCACGGCACCGCCTGCGCCTGCTACCACTGCGGCCGCGGCGCCGCGTCGTCGCCGCCCCGCGCGCCGGCGAGCAGCATGCCGCGGTGGACCCGGTCGATGAACTCGGCCGCCCGGCGGTCGATGTCGTCGTCGCCGCCGCCACCGCTGCTTTCAGGCGGCGGCGGCGCTCTCGTCCACGGCGCGGCGGTCGCCGCTTGGTGGTGCTGCTGGCTCCGCTGCCACGACGACGCTCCTTGCTCATCATCTCTCCCCGTCATCGTCTCCGCCGGCGCCGTGAAGCCGAGGAAGCCCAGCACGGCGGCGCGCTTCCTGCCCGATGGTCTCCCCATATACGCAACGCTCCGGACGGATCTCGCTCGCACAGCACACACCGACGACGGGAGTGAAACAATTGAAGTACTCTAGCTTGATTGTGCTTTACTAATAAGCATTTAAACTCTCGCTTGTGCACGGATTACTGCTAATACGACGCATGCATTTATAGTGGCTGATTAGATGGACTTGCATTGCTGATGGTCGTCAAGTTCGGCGACGACAGGTACTCGGTGCTGGTAGGGTTCCCAATCGAATTTGCGCTTTTCGACAGCAGCCGGCCGGCGGGGTAGGCAGCATTTCGATCCGTCGCTGAAACCGTGTGGTACGGCGTACTCCGCAGTCCGCGCACTGGCCGTGCGTACTCCACAAACTGGCCGGTTTATGCACGGGCCGTACTTCAGTTAGGTGCAGCTAATAGCTAGCTATCTGCTAGCTAGTTTTTTTTTTAAAAAAAAGACATCTGCTAGCTAGTGATTGATCGGGTATGAGCATCGATCGAGTAATCAAGTGATTTAGTCGTCCTACCTGGCAAGAACATACGCATATGGGAGACCAACTAACTTGCTATGATTATTCTCTTAGCTTGATGGGGAGAGAGAGAAGTGGGAAGACAATCTAACTATTGTTGTGTGCCAAATGATAGAGGCAAGCAACCGCACATAAAAATGGATAGATATGATTATTCCTGGAACCGCCTAATGCCCAGATTAGAGTATCCATTATCATGGGGAACCCACTTCCTGACCTAACTGGTGGTGGAGTACAAAGCTCCTTTAATTTGCTGGCAATATTGATTACTTCTCGCCAGTGATTGCTGGGTTAACATTCGACACACTAGTACAGAATTGGCTTGTTGTCCCGGTTCCCAGCCCTTTTTAGTCCCGGCTATGAAATCGGGACTGATTGCAAATCGGGGATAAAAGACTCGGATTATTAGTTTTGGTTCCCACGCCCGGAACTACGGTTCTGGAACCGGAACTACGAATCCGGAATAAAAGACCAGTCCCGGTTCCCACATCCGGGACTGAAGAGTATGTGCAAGGTAAAAAATTTACTCCTTACCTAGGACTCAAACCCAACATGTCGGTTCCAGAAATGACCGGCAGCTAAACCTACTCGAAGTGTATATGGTGCATCATGATCGGAGGTGGCCTAGCAAACAATGACTCAAGATTTATACTGATTCAGGCAAATGTGCCCTACGTCCGGTCAGGGTTCGGTCGGATGTTGTTTGAGCCCAAGTGCTCGTGAGAGTTGGGGAGTTACAAACTTTCGAGTGGAGGATGAATCTCTTGGATTTCGGTCTGGTCCCCTTTCTTAGGCGGCTGACCCTTTATAGTCCATGAGGGTCCTCCTTACAGGAACTAAGTGTAGAGAGAGAGAGTTCCTTGCCCCGTTGATCGGGGTCGACAACCCTGTCAGTCGGAGTCCTCGGGAGGCCACCGTCCAGATCTTGTGTTGCAGAGTGGCCGTCTTGTTCTGTCCCTATGCATCGTACTTCGCCAGTCGGAGGGGCAGGTGGGCACTGATAAGCGCGGTATGGCAGTCACGCTCCGTCCTCAACGTTATGCCCCGTCATTCCACTATGATGGAGGCGTGCCCGCTGCATCATGATGACGTTGTTGTGTTCCGTCCACTCAGAAGGACGGTCAGGTGAAAGTGCCTCCCCGCTGTGGCAGTGAGGAGCACTGCAATCCCTGTTCGGGGAATGGTTGGTCTGTACGGCAAGTTGACTCCGGTGTGCATCCTTATCCACCACACTTGTTCCCGGGGCCCGCCAGACGCAGGGTCCGGCTGTCCTCGGCCTCGCCGATTGAGGATAGCGAAACGCGTAAGGCGGAGCCTAGTCAGGGGGACCTTAATCGAAGCCGTGGTACGAATCTGGTCCCTGATCGTCTCCTAAGTCGGGGACGCGAGCCATCCTTTTCCCGACCGGCCGGCCGGTCGAGATTATGGGCCTAGGCGGCCTGGACGAAACCGCGGCCTGTGAAAGTGGGCGTTTGTTTCAAGTGCTATATTTGTGCTAGTCTGAATATCAGCGGGAGGCAGGTCCGCTTGGGACCTCGGGTCCCTAGACCCGTCATAAAACCTATTACCTTGCGTATAGCTTCTTTACCACCCCACCGACACAGCACATGTGTCTTTAAATGGGATGCCTTTCTTTTAAACTAATTTATGAAGGACCCTTTAGTTCCGGTTGGAACCATCAACCAGAACTAAAGACTCTTTTAGTCCGGGTTGGAGCCATGAACTAAACTAAAGGGTTATACTTTAGTTCCGGTTGTTAGTTCCGGTTGGTGGCAACAATCTGGATTAAAGCTCTCCACTGTCCCCTAGCTGTTAGATCTGGGACTAAAGTCTTTATTAGTTCCGGATCTAGCAACAGCTAAGACTAATGTCAAGATCAAATACGATTTCAGATCATTTCTATACCAGTGGACAATGACAAATGCTCGACGTGCATACTTTTTTCTGACAAAAAGATAATAAGGATATGCTCGACATGTACAGTGATGTAGCACATGGGATCGACTGGTCATTAGACGGTGCCACATGTGGTGGTCACAAGCTTTACCTAATCATCATCGTGCTCTTTTCTTTTCTTCCAAAATACAGTATAATCCAGGCATTCATAATACACGTACGTGCATACTTACTTAGTGCGCACAGCTTACCTATAAGCATCTTTTGTGAGAGAGTCGACGGTAAATCTTGAGATGGGTGAAATCATCAGAAAAACATCTCGTAGTCGACAAAGTCATCGACGCCGCTTGCAACTGAAATAATAACGTTGTTGATTCTTAGGTTAAACTTAAAAAAACACGAGAGTCAAACTATGAAACTGTCTATGTATGTTACCAACTCGAGTAACACCCAGTTCGCTTATCTTCGTGCATGCTCTCATCCGGTGCAACTTACTATAACTACCATAGTCGAGATGTTTCGCTGCATATTCATTCTAATCTTTGGATCCGTTTGGTTGGGCTTTTCAGGGGCTGTGGCTTCCGGCCAAAGCCCAAAAGCCAACTAAACGGAGGTGTTGTGGTCGAGGTGCTTTCAAGAAAGCAGTTTCCGTGTAATTCATTTTTTACAGCAGCGAACGAGGTGCTGTGGCTGGCTGTGAGATTGGTAAGTTCGAGAAGCTACCCACCTGCCATCGGATATGGAACATACGCTTCTTCTTTTTCCCTTTTCTGTCGTGGCTTCCTTCTCCGGTGCGCCTCTCCTCCACACCCTCCTCTCATCCCCGGGCGTTGCACGCCCGCTCCACCGCCACGAGCTCCGGCCGCGGCGCCCAAGCCGGCGAGCCCCCGGCCGCCGCCGCTCCTTCGCGCCAAGGAAGTGACAAGCATGGTTCGCTCTTCAGTGAGAGAGGGAGAGAGTTGAACGGGGAGGACTGTATAGGACATATGGGTCCCTTTAACAATTTTCTCAAGCCACAACTGTCCAACCAAGCGGCTTTCGGCTTTCTCACAGCCTACACCTCACGGCAGCTTTACTGTAAGTGCAATCAAGCTTTTTGTGGGTTTTGGCATTGATGACTACCTAATTAGGGAACTAATGAGATTCATCGAGATGACATGTAGGGAATTTAAAAAGGAGGATGACGTACAGGTTGGAGGATCCCCCAAATTGATATGATGGCTATCTTGACTCATGAAGGCTTAATTTATTTTATATTTTGAATATTGAGTTTAAGAAAAGCCGTACTATAAAGAGGGATCCAAGAACGACTGTCCAACTGTTGAACTGTTATCGTCATAATTTAACCGGGCCAGAAGTGGGCCATGGAGCAAGATGGGCTTAGAAGGCAGTCATGACAAGCTTGCGAATCGGGCCTTGTGCGGATGATTGAGGCCAGTAAGGCCGTGTAAATTAGGAATAAGGCAGTTAAGATTCGTGTCGTGTTAGGTTAGGGTTAGTTAAAATAGAACAAGTCTACGGACTATAAATATGTACCATGAATAAATAAGAAAGACAGAATCGTTCATCATCAACTCTCGGCGTATCGCCTCCCCTGTTCTAGGGTTTCTCATCGGGTAAGTGCCATGCGACCCCGATCGCGCTTCGCGGGATCGGGGTAGCGTCACCCTTGCTCGTTCGTTTATGCGTTGCTCGTTCTGAAGCCTTGTAGATGGCGAGTAGCGTTATTTATCTTAGCGCGCATGGAGTAATCTTATTCTTTTTGCACCTTAATCATGCTATGCATATTGCTCCCGTGTGCTTGACCATCGTGTTCGCTTACGGATATGGTGGTTATATCTTGTTTTGTATTTATCAATAGATCCGATCTGTCATGGCTAGTTTCTGTTTATTTAGAGGCTTGGTTCAATATATGCATGATTAGGCCTTGCAAACGAGTTGAATGATCCGATGGTATGCTTTGTATCGGCTTATCGCTTGAATAGAGGTTGTTTCAGGAATCGACTTTTCAGTTGCTTCTTTGATCTCTGTTTAGATTGTTATTCCGATGCCTTCGTGTATTTGTTAGGCTCAACCACGTGTAGGATGTTCCGATTGTGCAATGAGGGCCCAGCTGTCGTGGATTGGATTAGATTGATATTTATGAGGCAATTCTTGTTAAATATATATATATATGTGTTCATGCGTTGCATGTCCCGAAGATCCGATCCGGCATTGATGCAATCGGCTTTCCATAGCCGATGCCGGGGAGGAGGTAATGAGCCGATCACGGCTCGGACTAATCTTTGTATACGTCTGTGTACGCAGGAGTTTGACACATCACACCTTCCTGATCGGGTGCGGGATCAGGTGGCACGCCTAGCGACTCTCATCCAGGGCGCGCGCCGGATCACTGGGCCGTTGACCGAGGGACCGGGGCCCACCAGCCGTCCCGGAAGCCTCCCGGCTCCTCGTGTTGCCTGTCGCTGCCCGCCGGCGGGTATTGACCGACATCATGAACCAAATGCTCAAATTCTGAAAACCACATCCTCATACTCAACCAAAACAGCCAGCAAAATTTCACATCCAGCAGAGTTGTTTTGATGGGTGCGGCAGTGCAGCACCTTGGTGCGGCAGTGCTGCACTTAATGTACCGTTGGGACCAGAGGGGTATAAATTCCCCAATGGTAACAGACCACGCAAGCCAGCTCTCCAACGTTCATATTCGTGGAAGAAAGAACCGGAGCTCTTCTCTCTCTCCTCCATTGCTCCCAACTCACCTCTCAAGTGGATCTTCACATCTAACCACCAAATCTTGAGAGAAAAGGCAGCAAACTTCGATTGGAAAGTGGATCTACTGATTCCCCCACTCAAAAGACCATTTGGTTCACGTTTGGCCGGCAGTTCTAGGGTTTGTTACTCTTGGAGCTTGCTCCTAGCCGGCTAGGCGTTGCCCTTGAGCTTGCCTCTTCGTGTGGCAGCCTTGGAAGGTCTGTAACCTTCTCTTGCAGCTAGTGATATCACCGCTCATCCCAAGAGTTCACTCTCTTGACTTGAGAATGAGGAAGAGCCAACCTTTGTGGTGAAGCTCAAGCCTTTTGTGGCTGCCTCAACAACGTGGACTTAGGCCAGCCTTTGTGGCGACGCCGAACCACGGGATAAATCTTTATCTCGCGTGCTGATTTACATTATTGCTAAGTTACTTTCTCGTTCTAGGTTTGAGGCCGATCTACTTCTCTACTGTGGTTTTCTCTATTCTAGTTCCATATCTGTGTTGCTAACACCTGCAGGAAACCTAGAAATTAACTTGATCTACTTTTTGGTTCGTCAGATTTTAAATTCTGTAATTTGTTTTCTGTTGAGCGCGGCAGTGCTGCACTCAGACGCGGCAGTGCCGCACTCTCTGACGAGAATTTGGAGTTGAGTTCTTGCAAGCCTATTCACCCCCCCTCTAGGCCTCTTTACTGGTCCAGTGATCCTACATTTTCTACAGCCCGCAGCTATTTTTTTAAAAGCCACAGCTGAATCTAACACACCTCTACACAAGCTAGATAGTGTACATTATCCATGGTTAGGCAGCTGCCTCGCGGCTTTCTAGCCTCCAAAGATGACTTCTGGCATCTATCTTTGTTCGTCGATTCTTCACATTGCTTCAACTAAGACAAAGAAAACCCCTTTCGTGATTTTTTTTGGGAAAGCCATTCGGCGAGCTTTATTGATCTGATAAAATAATTACATCGTTCAATAAAGCATTCAAAATCAAAATAAAACTAGGGGGTTCATCAACCCAAATGCAAGAAGATTTTGAAGAAAAAGCTTTCCTAGCAAGCTCATGAGCTACCCGATTAGCCTCCCTATTACAATGTTCAATGGATATACTGCTGAATCCGCTCCACAAGATAATGCAAACATCATAAATCGTCGTCGCCGGTGTTGCCAAGAAACCCACATCATTCATCGTCTCTACAACCAGTATGCAGTCAGTCTGAATAATGAACTGATTGCATCCTATATGTTGCGCCAACATCAATCCTTCTTTAGGTGCATATGCCTCCACCATTGGTGCATCAATTACATGTGGGAAGAATCGCTGACCAGCTGCAACAGATTGTCCTCTCTCATCTCTGATAATAACTCTAGTACTCCCACTTCCCGTATCAGTGTCAAAAGCTGCATCCACATTCACCATTAGTTTTCCTTCCGGGGGTTTCTTCCAGCCATAGCTTATATTGGTTGTTTTCCCGTAGACCTCATATAATTGATAGTCAATGCTGCAATCAACATTGCTGATCTGGATGGTGTTTGAATGCTTTCTCCATGCACAAATTTTCTTCTCTCCCACCAGTTATACCATCCTGCTGTTAGCACTAGCTCCACAAATCCCATATTGTTCAGAGAAGGAATTTTCCCTCCTAGTCGAATAATCTCCTCCATCATAATTGAACCTGAGCGGTCAATGTTTAGAACTTCTTCAATTTTGTTCCACACTCCTAGGCATCTCCATACCTCTCGAGCTCTGTCGCATGTAAACATCATGTGCTTGATATCCTCACATCTCGATGGACAGAGAGGACAACTTCCCAGATTTCCAATGTGTTTGTTTGCTAGAACACCATGGCAAGGGATCATCCCATGCAAAACGCGCCAACCAAATATTTTGATCTTCCCTGGAATCAGTGGCGGAGGACGCGGCAAAATCAAGGTATGGCTCAACTTATGGTTGAGTGCTACGGTGGAAATTTGACACTGCAATATATAGCAAATGATATCACGAAAGTCGAAACATGTACAACAAAAATAGAAAATACCTTATCATTAGTCCAACTTTTGTAAACGCATCATGACAAAACTTATCATCCATTCTATCATGTTTAAGAAGGTAACAATAGAAGCAATAAGCCTTGTTCTTCTCCACACTATATTCCAACCAACTATGTTGCCTAAACCAATGCTTTTGAAATCTCCTTTTATCATGTGATTGAGGAAATTTGTGACCAATTGGTTGAGTCAGACCTTTAGCTATGAGTGCCCTTCTAACTTCATCTCTAATATTAGGAGCAAAGCGATCAATTGGAATATGAAGTACTGGATCAGAAATGATGTGATCCGGGTTGAACTCAGTTATACCTTCAAATTCTTGACCATTAACTTCTTCACTATTGTCATCTTGACGTGCTTGAACTTGAACATGTGCATTTCCTTCACCATTAACCTCTTGAATCAGAACATGTGCAACCTCTTCTTCCCCTTGTAATTGAGCTTCATGATGATCTGCAACTCCACTAGCACGAGTGCTAGGTCCACTGCAGCCTTGACTAAAATAGCTCTTCAAATCTGTCAATTATCAAACATCAATCATCAACAATGTAAACAATTAATACAATCAGAAATTTAGCATCATATCAAAAATATACCCTTTTGGGCAATCTTTTTCCTTGCATTCTTATCCATACTTCCGATGCAGGCTACGGAGCGGGCTTGTGGAGCGCGCGCTCGCCAACGGCGCGGCCGAGCTCGACGCGGAGACCTCCGTGCTCACCAAGGTCGCCGGCTTCGAGGAGGAGCTGCGCGCGGCGCGGGCCGCGCGGGCGGCCGGCGCGGCGCTGCCCGGGGGCCGGGGCGGTGGAGGCCGTGCGGGCGGCCGTCGATGGCGGCGCGGCCCGGGGCGGGGCGGTGGAGGCCGCGCGGGCGGCCGTCGAGGGCGGCGCGGCCTGGGGCGATGGAGGGCGGCGCGGCTCGGGGCGGTGGAGGGCGGCCGGCGGCGGACGAACGGGGCGGTGGAGGGCGGCGGACGAACGGGACAGGGAGCCGCCAGCAGAGCGAGGGACAGGGAGCGTGATGGGTTTAGGGTTATCTATTTTCTGGGTTGGGCCAGTTGAAGACATGGGTATAATATCCTTTCTTGGGCCAGGCCAAGGTATTGCCCAAGCAATACCAGGCCACATTGGGCCCTCCGCCCATGCCTGGAATGTCAACTTCCATAGTCTGTCCCACACCGGGTTATCTCGCACTCCACTTGCATGCCTTCCTTCTCCTGTTCTTCTTCTTTCAAATTTATATTCCCATTGAGAGTGATAAGCAGACCTGACTGAGAACAAACTATTCCGGTTGTGGTGCCATGCAACAAAATCCTCTCTTCCTGATGAGATAGGAATTTGAAGGATAGAAAATGTACTTCTACCGGCCAAAACAAAGATTTTATCAGGTCCTCATCCCAGCTTCCATCCACTGGATTTATCAGTTCATTGACTGTCCTTACTATAATGTTACCTCGAGGTGTTTGAATCTTCAGATTGTGGCTTGATGGAATCCCATATGTTTATCTGAGTTCCATCCCCCACACGCCATATGCAGCCACGTTTGAAACATTCTAATCCTGCTAGGACACTTTGCCAAGTATAAGAGCTCCCACTTTTCAGATTTGCACTCAAGAGTTTACCATCAGGGTAGTACCTTGCTCTCATTACCCTGGCACAGAGGGAGTCAGTTTCACTTAGCAGCCAACCCCTTTCGTGATTTAAGTACATGCATTATTGTCCTTTGCAATTGAGAAAACGGAATAAAGCAAGAGCAAGGAGGGAGCAAAAAAAGGAAGCGTTCAGTGTGCTGTGTGCAGGATGATGGACCACAGTGGCGTCGCTAGCAGTTAGGCCCATTGTTCTCTTTGGCGCCCGTCGTGGTCGACTCCATCGAAGCCCAGCCCAGTGCATGCCCAGATACGATGCGCACGTACAGCCCAAGCCCACTGACATTTCAGCTCTAGTTGGAGCTTTATTACCCATCCCCTCGGCCCTCGCCGCACTTATGCTCGAGTTTGAGCAGGTTCAAAGACACACCCTTTCCAGTTTGCAGGGGCGGCGGGCGCGTTGGCAGCGACGACGATGGCCGGCGGCGACCGTGCCAGCAAGCCTCCGCCGACCCCAGCGGGCGAGGACGAGGAGGGCGCCGTGGCGGACAAGGCCCTCCACGCGCTGGGCTTCGAGTTCACCGGCATCAGCGCGCGCGAGGTCGCCGGGCGGCTCCCCGTCACCGGCACGTGCTGCCAGCCGTTCGGGGTGCTGAACGGCGGCGTGTCGGCGCTGGTGGCGGAGTCCCTGGCGAGCGTGGGCGCGTACATGGCGTCCGGGGGCCGGAGGGTGGCCGGCGTGCAGCTGTCCGTCAACCACCTCCGCCCCGCCCGCCTCGGCGACCTCGTCCAGGCGCAGGCCAGCCCCGTCCAGCCCGGCCGCAGCATCCAGGTCGATCTCGGTCCCCCCCTGTCCTGTTCATACAAATTGAAACTCCAATGCTCCATATAGAGATTCAATTTGCTCGCCTGTATGTTGTATAAATTTGAAGCAATGCATTTAAGATTTCCGTGAAACTGTTGCTTGCATGCGCGTATAGTATAGCCTGCTTTGCTGCGATCGATCGACATGGCTGCTTCACCAAATTAACAATCGAATGAGTTAGCCGACTACTTTTAGAAACGACGGCGGCCGGGAGTTCCGGGTCAGCGGCGCACACCTGAACTGAACGTAACGTGGGCGATCACCTCGCTTTTGACCGTTGGGAGTTAAATATATCACTTATTCAGCTTCAGCTGCTCAAGGTTGACCCGGCCCTGTATATCTAGCTTCATAGTATGGTTCTCTGACGCCTCCACGTAAAGCCACCTAGAATTTTAGGTGGACAATCTAAAAATACAGAAATTCTAGAAATTCTCAAAAAATCAGAAACATTCGGCCACAATTCGATAACTCTAATCATAATAGTTATTGGATCTGCTATTTTTTCTAATAAATTATCCACCTCTTCCATTATGAAAATAAACTAAAGTAACCCCCTAAACATATATCTAAACTACCCGCATCTGCCATTATAAAAAAAATCTAAAAATAACTCTCTAATCTTCATGTAAATTACCCGCATCCGCGATTATAAAAAATAATGCAAATAATCCCCTAAATTTGCATATAAATTATCCAATTATGTCATTATTAAAAGTTAAAGTAAGCCCTAAATCTGAATCTAAATTATATAATTATAACAAAATGTTAAATTGCACCAATATAAAATTCTGAATTATTATTTCTATTATTATTAATATATTATTTATGTTGTTATTTATATAAAAATACTACCCACGATATGTATCACCGTAAATTCATGCATGATGGAAGAGATAAAAATACCAATTCACAAATAAATAATTCAATTAAATATATATCAAGCACACATGGAGGTGTGATGCAAAGTGAAATCTATTGCAACTAGATAATGATAGTTATATATTTTAGAGTATGCGTTAGAATATTTAATAGATGAAAGAGGGCATGTGATAGATAATTATAATTATTATCTATAACCTTTATTTTTATATTAATTCTAATTAGCACGTGCGGGTTGATAGGCTAGTTAGCATAATGCAGCCATGGAGTATCTTGAGCATATATATACATCGACAGTTTTTTTTTAAAAAAAAGTAGACAGGGTGTATTGCTGACAATTTAATTTCTCCCTTCAAGTAAGTAGAGTATACTTATTTTCATTGTTTGGCGTGCTTGCTATAATTATCTGCGAGCGAGCGGCAGGCACAACCGCTGACTGGTGACAGCTGAAACGTTTCGTCGTCCGTCCTGGCAGGTCTGGGAGGTCCAGATATGGCGGGCAGATCCTTCCACGGGAGAACGCATGGACCTGGTGTCGACAGCAAGAGTTACCATGTTAGTAGCCAGCAGCCCGTTGAGACCTGAGGAGATGACGAGCCATGAGGCCACCATCAAGAAGTACGCCAAGCTCTAGAGACTAGAGGGCATCGTGCAAACTAAATGTCTCGCTCACAGCATCCTCCATCCTTCTACGGGGAGCTTAGGGTAACAGATAGGCTATACTCCTGTGTAGTCTGGGCCTCTTGTATTTTTGGTGAATAAAATAAAATGAAGAGAGGGCGATTGGTGAAACAGTTAGGCCCAAACTTCTGTTTTGTTTTTGCGGAAGGCCTAAATTTCAGCTGGGCCAAAACACTGCACTATCGCGTTCCAGGATCGGCCCATACGGGGGTTCGGTGCCCTGGGCCTATTATATAGCATCAAAAGCCCGTTGACGGGACTACGCTACGCCCGACAACGTCTCCGTTGGTTGGGCTGGGTCTTTAATTTATCGACTCCACCCGACCGACCCAACGTCCCGGGCCCGTCTCTGCCACGCCACCATCATTCCTTCCCTCCCGTAGTTCGCA
Source organism: Panicum hallii (assembly GCF_002211085.1). Taxonomy (NCBI): domain Eukaryota; kingdom Viridiplantae; phylum Streptophyta; class Magnoliopsida; order Poales; family Poaceae; genus Panicum; species Panicum hallii. The sequence continues at coordinate 7,085,908 of NC_038044.1, read as the reverse complement.
CTCGGACCAAGGGGGGGCTCTGGCGCCGAGAGCGATGGGAGGCGGCGCGACCGGTCCTCCTTCGCCGCCGGCAGAGGGCGAGGCCGCCAAGACGTTCGTGGTGGACCGGGGGCTGCAGGCGCTGGGCTTCGAGTTCACCCGGGTCACCGCGGGGGAGGTCGCCGGCCGCCTCCCCGTCACCGAGACCTGCTGCCAGGTACGCACGCCCGCCCGCGGGCGACGATTAGATATTCCCCTTTTTTTTTCCGAACGTGATGAGTTGAGCCGGCCGGGTGCGATGCGCGCGTAGCCCTTCGACCGGCTCAACGGCGGCGTGTCGGCGCTCATGGCGGAGGTCACGGCGAGCATCGGCTGCTACGTCGCCTCGGGCTACCGGAGGCTGGCCGGCGTGCAGCTCTCCATCAACCACGTCGGCCCCGCGCGACTCGGCGACGTCGTCCAGGCCACGGCCACACCCATCCAGCTCGGCCGCAAAATCCAGGTACCATCTCTTGCTAGAATTTTTCAGGCACAGATTCAGGTTACGCTCAAAATTCTTGTAAAAGTTTCTGCGCCTCAAACAATTACATACATCTTTCTGGGAAGATCGATCGGCCGTAGTTTAGCGGAAAAAAAAAATCAAATCGCTCGAGAGGCAACATTTTGAGCGTGCAGATGGAGCTTCGGTTACCGGGCTTCACATTTGCTTGGCGACTAGTGGCCTACGGGGACCAGGCTTTTTCCGGGTCAGTCTTGTTCTGGAGTGTTGGAAATGTTGACCTCCGCTGCACAAGTTGGACCCTTTTTCTGCACGGCCACCGTCATCTCTGACGTGCAGCATCGTCCAAGGAGGGAAGGTGCCGTGTGGGGCTCCTAGAAGCCCATCCCCTCAATTTCACAGTTCATTCAGCATAATTAGCAGAAATTGCCATAAATCATAATTAGCAGAGACAACATGCATATCAGTGTATCTGATGCTCCTCGCTTTTTTATGGAACCACGTGTATAGATTTTAGCTTTCTCACCATGTTTTATGAGTGCATTAATACCAACAACCAATGTGTGCATAGCTTGCCATTTGTTATACAACTATTTTTTTTTTACTTTTCAAGTATGGATATCTGTTATTTGTGCAACTTCTGGCTTAGCAAATCTCAAACTTTTACTGAAACTTTCTGCGTTCTTGAAGGTTTGGGAAGTTCAGATATGGCGAATAGATCCTTCCACATCGGAGCGCAAAGATCTGGTCTCAACAGCAAGGGTTACCTTATTAGCCAACCTATCGACGCCACAAGTGATGAAGAACTATGAAGAAGGCCTCAAGAAATTCTCATCAAAGTTGTAAAGACATGATGGTTACATAGTCACATATAAGCATGAAAGAGAACATGAACATCTCCTAATCAACAAAGTCTGCCCTTTGTGGAAAGTTTCGGGTTCAGAGTACAATTTGTTACTTGTATCGTAGCATATTTGCCAAACAGAAGGTACTGGGTACTGCAACAGCCAACAGTTTTTTTTTTTGAAGGAACATCCAACAGGCTTATGATGTTCAATTGTTCATGTTTATGCTACTGTCAGAAGCATGTATCATTTGATCAGGAATTTTAGGATGAATAATAAGCTCAGGACTGACATCTCACTTGAAGAATTATTCATGTATTCCCATATTTTGGCTATCCAGTCCGGTAGCTCCAAAATCTACTTATTGTGAGCCTCTTCCTGCATTGGCAGAAGGAGAAACAATGTAAACACCATTCTGCAGCTAAATTTTGGAGAGCTTGTGACATGTATTACCTAAGGTTCTTTAGTTGGCTAGTTAAATCATTTATCTCCAAGAAGGATAGCTTTAGTGAAGACAGAGTTCCAGGTGCCTCTTCTGCCACTACTTTTGCTAACTTATTTGCTGCTGTTTCCAATTTATGCAGAGCCTGTAAAGAGAAAAAACAATCTGTTTCACATAAGTGTTCATTGTTGTTTATATAAAAAATAGTCATCATTATCTAGATGATTCACTCACTCTGCATGCTGTAAACGATAAGATCGTCAATGACAGAAAGCAGCTCATCACCTGAAATTAGGATCAACAAAGTAAATTGCTGAGTGTGCAAGAATTAGGATCATCTAGATAATTTCTATGGAACTACAATGTCTACAATCAGATTCAAGTTCTGTCCATGCAGCTGCGGCAATTGATTTTGACCAAGCACTAACATGCATTTTACCATTCTATTATCACTTTAATGATGATTTCTCTTGCTTTTATGGTTGCTAATGACCATTTGTGACAAGAACAGAGCACCCAAAACTCTGTTTGGATACAAAATATTTTTGGAGTATTGGATAAATACTATGGTATTACAAAATACTTTGGTTTTCAAAATCTCATTGGTGTTTGGATGCAACAAATTTGTGGTTTTAAAACATAGCATTTTGGGAGTTTTAAAAACTCAACTCGGGACCTCTTTTTCTAAACCACAGTTTTGCACGTCCTTGGCTTATAAAACTACAGCTTCTTGATACTATAGTTCTCTACAACTACAGTATTAAAATTTGCTGCAAGAATTGAATAGATTCCTATAAATGGTGCGCAATTCCTTCGTTCCGAAGGGTCCCTAAATCTACTTCCAAGATTTTGCACACATTTCTTCGTATCCTGGCGAAAGATAAATTTTGACTCTTGACGTGCATATAGCAGTGACGAACGGGTAGCAGTTTACCTGTCCTGCTCTTTGATATCGCCAGTCTAGATACTTTACTAATACAAGTAGAGAATGTTTCACCAACAATCCAAGAACCAAGACCTCGCATCAAACAAGAAACAACATGCTTACTGCTGACCAATCGCTCCCCAGCACCAACAAGACGAAGGAAAATCCAAAGGCAGCAGGCACGAGGAGAGGCATAATACCGCAGCGAGAACGACGAGAAGCAGGGCGAGCCCCGTCTCCGCGTCCCTCCGGACGGCGCCAGCGGCGGGGAGCGGGGGAGGAGGATGCGACTGCGCAGGCACGAGGCGCGGCTGCGGCTGCGGACGGTAGGGCGCCCCGGAGCGATGCGCTAGGATGAGGGATGACCTCCAAGCGCAGGCTGGTCGGGGGACGAGACGGCGGCGGTGAGGGCGCCACGGCGGCAGCTGCTGCGCCGCTGGCGAAGAGAGGAGAGCCGGTGGAGAGCTCATGGGTTGGTTTGGTGAGGCCGAGTCGGCTGGGCCGTCGCAGAAAAGTGGAGCAATGCTGTGCGTGGGCTTGGTGGGCTTAGTTACGTTCTTTAGTGGGCTGTTGGATTACGTGGTCTGGGCCTAGGTGGCCCGGTTCCAGCTCCAAAACGTGCATAGACATACACATATACGGACTGGGAATGGAATTAAATGCAAGGCGAATTTAAACCAAATCCAAAACATGTCAGGGTCAGATTAGAAATCCTTGATTTCCAGCATCCGTATCGCGTCCGTCCTGTCGACCACGACGTCGCCTTCTCGTCTCTACCTCCACCGTAAGAAAATTTCCACCCTGCCGTCCTTTCAGCCAGTTGTACATCCTTATCGAATCTTCACCGTAAGGAAATTCATACTCTTTAGTTGCCATCACCAGTTGGTACACCGACAAGATACATTAGTCTTCATTACGTTTTCTAGGCCCCTGTAGTGGAGCTCCGACAACAGCTCCATCCATCAGCGGCTCCAGTACACGAAGTCGTACCAAACGGAGTGCATGTAAACCGGTTTCACCCGTGAAATATCTTGAAGCCAACTTTCTATCTCCTCTTCCTATCCCTCACAGGACCCCAAGGAGCCGGTGGAGCCACAAATTATAACTCCATCGGCTCACACTTATCTACACTTACACTACAGTGGTTGAGCTGGAGTTAGGTGAAGATGTCAAAATAATGGTTATGGACATGATTGCCAATAATAGTGGAGGTGTTTCGTAGAGCGAGGTGGCGTACCACATCGCAGCAACAGCTCCACGCTAATCACCGGGCTCCATTATCTAATCATCAAAACTCCGCGTCAGGAGATGGTTCGGCTGATTATACCGGATTACTGAAGATTGTCCGGATCATCACACCCATCACCGTCGAGTTTACAATACCTGAACTGCCAGATTATCTGGAGGGCGATGACAGCTTGGATGTCAGCGCAAGCCGGCCTGGCTCTCTTGCTATTTCGCAGGCGACATGCAATCCACGATCGTCCCTTGGGTCAGCGGGTGCCAGGCAAGCACAGCACAGGCGACGGGATGCTGGAGGATCCGAATCCGATTCCGAATCGATCAAAGGTGTGCGCATATTGAATTGAACTGAACAAGCGCAAAAATATAATCAAGCTATAGGTATACCATATTTTAGTGAAGGACTGATCTCTCTCTGTGTGTGTGTGTGTGTAAATTCGACGGGCAGGAGTTTAGCGAGCTGCTGGATCACCCACCCACTGCACTCGTCCCCCCAGTTCAAACTTCAAAGCGAGATCGAACATGGCGGCATCGCTAACTAGCAGCCTCGCCGTCCTGGCGCTGGCCGTTGTCCTCCTCCCGGTCCTGGCGGCGCCGGCCTTCGTCGTCGTCCCCGGCAGCACCGCCGCGGCAGCTGATCCGGCGGCGGCGACCCGTCCAAAGTTCCTAAGCTGGGGTTACTGAGCTGCTGCATCAAGCTTCTCCTGGACTCGACGCCCGTCGGCGACGACCTGCTCGAGAAGGCCCGCCAAGATTGCTGCGGGACCGTGCGGGGCGCCGTGGCGTCCGGGGAGAGGTGCGTCTGCGAGTTGATGAAGGAAGCCAGGGTTAGCCTCCGCTTCTTATTCAGCGCGAACGCGTTCGAGCTGGTGTGCGGGGATATCAGCCTCAAGCGACACTGCAAGGGTTCTCCTGAGGCGGCGGCGCTGCATGCTGGATCGCAGCAAATTAAACACAGCCTGCAATAGTTACCTACTTACCTATATATATATATTTATATATATATATATATATATATATATATATATATGTGCGCGCGCTTTGGTTGAAAGTGTACCTTGTTCAAGTAATTCAGCAGTTGTGTCTGCGCGCTTGCGCTTGTTTGCATTGCCAGGAATAATTGTACTAATAAGTTCATAATGATCTTTCTCTTTTGTGTGCCTGTAATATTGCTCTGATTAACGATGGATGGAAGAAGTAGCTTGTCCTGCTCTGCTACTCAGCTTAGTAGCGGATGGGCCGTAGCAGAGGAGTGGACCAAGAAGCAGTAAAGAGCAAAGTAAGTTCCAAGGTGGCCCATTTTCAGCTGTGCTTGGATGAGTGATGATGATTGATGACCCCTCCAAACCACTTGCACTCCAGCTCCCGGCGCCTCTTCCAAATCCATCCGCATCATGAATTCCTGACCCATCGCCGCCATGCCGGGACAAACGCCATGTTTTCCAGCCCCCGTCGCGAGCACTGAGTCAGTCAGTCACGGCGTCGCGTTCCCAGCTTGCATTGGAGTGCAGAACTGATTCTGCCAGTAGTCCGGGGTCGAGGGTGACGGCGATGACTGCGCTGGACCGGACTACTGGAAATATCCCCGGCGGTTCTGGATGTATACGGTCGACGACGGCGACGAAGACGAAGACGAAGCCTCCATCGTCGCCGTCGTCGTCGACCTGATCTATCCGCGCATGACTCTGCATGGAGGATCGGACCTGGTCATCATACATGTTCTTTCTCATACATGCTGTCAAGGTCGGCCAGCATGTTCTTCCTCAGTCTTCTTCGTCGGGAGAATATTAGTTATTCGATCCGCCGTCATCTAGTCGGCATTTGCCAGTTAGTGTACGGCCAAAATACAGAGTAGACTTTGTTAACGAGATAATAGGTTTTCCAAGGGAGAATGTTAGGGAATCGTGTACGGTTCTGCGTTGAAGCAAGTATACGGGATGGAGTGGTCGCCTAGCCTTCTCTCGTCAGCTTAGCTTCTTCGCTGAACTAACCTGTGCGTATGTAGGTCTTAAATAGGTATGCATGTATGTCCTAGATAGTTTAGGCCTTGCTTGTGTTTTAGCTAGAAATTCTGATATCGTGGAGAGTAGTTGAGGGTCCGTAAGCTTGATTTGGATTTGAGCTTATGGCCTCTTTCTCCTCTTCTCTCACTTACGTGCGATCACAATCACAATCAAATAAATGTGCTACTAGCCAGTGAGGCAGTGAGGATGCATCATATTTCCTCTATCATGAGACGTAAAAGCATCTCCAGCAGTATCTTAGTAAACATCTTCATGAATTATTGGGGGAGATAATTTTATAGTTTCCAATAATTCTATTTCAATACAACTAATATATTAGAATATATTAGAAGAGAGGGATCCCTTTATCTAAGGGGAATTGGGTGAAATATTAGGACAAACCAATAATTATTGAAGAAAGAGAGATGTATTAGGGAACTGCTGGAGTATATATCTTTTTCTAATATTGACAATTTAATAGGGAAAAGGGAGACTGTTGAATCGAGATGCTGTAAGAGAGAATAATTTTTTATGACAATTTAATGAGGATAGCAGAAGCACTTGTGCCCCATATTAATCATGTCTAAACCAGCTAATTGGCTGAAATCAAGGGATAACCCAGCCATTAAAATTTGAGATCTGGCTCAAAGGAGGTGCTTTTTAAGGAACGAGTTTTTTTTGTCCTAATATACCCACAGTTCCTTATATTTGTCGATAAAATCTGAGGAACACTACTCCAGCGTAACCCATCACCGCCGGTTCAAAAAGGCTATCACCGCCAGTTTGGGGGGAGGGGGGGGGCGTTGGATTTAAGTCGACACTGTTGGACGGGGCCATCACCGCCAGTCGCCGGTTCACAAACCGTTGGTGATGAGTGCGACTCATCACCAACCGTTTGAACCGGCGGTGAAGATCTTTTTCCGTTAAAAAGTATTCATATAATAATATTGCACCATTTTTACAGTATAAATAATTATAGCAGCAGAATTCAACCAAAGAGCTCATACATCGAGATTAAATGGAAGAGTCCATATATCAAGATTAAAACAAAGAGTCCATACATCGAGATTAAAACAAAGAGTCCATACACAAGTCCATACACCAAATATATTACAATGTTTGATAGAAACGATCAATACGATCTATGCATTATACCTAGAGCATGTTGTGTTCAGCTCCTGGCTTCACATCGTAGTCCACGAGCCATCCGGCTAGTTGCTCTTAAAGTGCTACTAGCTCGGATAAGAGCAATTCAGAAGTATGCAACTTATAGTTTCGTAAAAATATAAGACACAATAATAAGATACTAGACAAGTTAGGTAATTCAAGACACAAGAACATACATATCTTAATATAAAACCATTTCATATGAACCTATTGGTTGCCGAAGTGATCACTGGTGTAGCAGTGCATGTAATGCATTACATAGAACCTGCAGTGATCGTTGCCCGAAGGCTGCCTGTGGATATATTGAACCTCATGTACAGTGAAGTCTCCCTAAAAAGTCTATGATTTTTGCTTTTCTTATGGAACCTTGTGAAGGTCCTATGTGCAAAATTATGAACAAGAAATTGCATGAATAAGATACATAACATTCAAATATTCAATAGAATTAATTGCTTTACTTACTTGTTGAGGGCATCAATGACGGGCTGGATTGCTGACAATGGCTTCTTTCGTGAGTCTGAAACAAAGATTTGGCTAGTATCTAGGCAGATATCGAGTAGGACATGATGGTAGCTGCATATAAGGCACAACAAAGCAAATTAATAATAAACATGGTGAGTGTAACTTTGGTATGGAAGTAAAAAACGCACTTACAAGCAATTGTATGAAAGAAGTATGGATGTTTTATCGTGCATGGCAAGCAAAGCATTGTACAAGTAGTCAATAGTTTTTTGGCAAGTGGACTGTCTTCTCATGTACAACGTTAGGGTCCAAGAACTATGTGTTGCTAATCGCACTTTGTCTGCATTTGTGTGACTCCATTCTAGAAAGAATGATGAAAAGTTAAACACGCTAATGCGTGATAAAATACGCCAGATGAGCACTAGTAAGGATACTTACATAGTCCACAAGCTCATGAAATGATACAAGTGCTCGAATTCAACCTACATGTAGCCATCATCTTGTAGGTTCTTGTACGCCTTGGCGGTCTGCATAAACTAGTCAACGCCGTCGACAAAATCCAAATTTCCAGCCTTCGTACCGTACATCCATCCTCGATTCATCTATATGTACAAAAAAACGCATAAGAATTTAAATTTAATAAAATATTATCTCTACATATAGATTTTCGATTTGTCAAGTTTCATAAGAAATATCATACTTTAAGAAATATAAAAATATCCCGATTATTTAAGAAATTCTCTCTAAATTAACAAAGAGCCTTTACATCTCGATCATCACAAGTAAGGAATGCCCTCTACATTAACGAAAAGCCTTTACATCCCGATCATCGCAATTAAGAATTGCCCTCTAAATTAATTAAGAAAGATCCTTTACAACCCGATCATCACAATTTTGACATCAATCAAACCATAAATAGCTAGTTCCGTAGCTTAAATCAAGTATGCGAAGTCTAACCCTCAAAATTTAATAAGCCTCCATGATGACTTTTGATGAGAAATTGTCCTAAAATGAAGAAAAAGAGACTCTTCATGATCACTTCATCACAAAATGCATGATTAATCCTATGATAAACGATATGAATCCAATGGATTGCTAGCCACTTACCTAGCACAAGTTGGTGCACTCAAACACCAAAAAAGAGGAGCCCCCATGATGAGTTTTGGTGTGAAATAGTCCTAAAATGAAAAAAAGCTCTCTATGATCAATTCATCATAAAATGCAAAATTAATCCAAAGAAAATGGGTAGAAATTCAATGGATGGATGGTTACTAATCTTAGAACAAGTTTGTGGAGTCCATACATCAAGAATGGTGAAGTTTCAAGTGAATTTCAGCAAAAAAGGCCGCAACAATGGGGAAGAGGAGGTGTGGCCGTCAGGTTGGGGAAGAAAAGTGATGGGAGGAAGAAGGGGCTTGTCATCGTCTGTTCGTAACACCAACCGGTGGTGACGGGCCTCATCACCGCCGATTGGTGGCTGGAACCGGCGGTGATGACCGGCGACACTATCACCGCCGGTTCCAACGGTCACTACAGCCACCAACTTTGGAACCGACGGTGATGTCTCATCACCATCGAATCATAGCGAACCAGCGGTGAAGATCGACCAAATCTGTAGTAGCCCAGAGCATAGCTAGTCGCTCTCCCAACTTGAAACTTAGATGAAAACATAAGATACCACCTGTCTATCTATTTTATTTTTTATTTTTGAGAAGGACCTATCTATCTAGCTGAGCATCGAGTCATCACGTACTGATCCTTCAATTAAACCATCACGCCGTTGATATTATGTGTTATGGGGCCTGCCTATATGTCCCTCTCGCTTAAGAGTTAAGCTTATTTTCCCTCTCATCAAAAAGTCCGAGAGATCATACGCGCAGAGACTGACGACCGTGCGTAGCTAGCTTAATTAGGTCGTCACAAGTCTCTCTCCCTTGGCTTTTTCACTGGATCGAGATCATATTACCTCTTGCATCCACATCTACTACTTGCAAGTACCAGCCCAGTCCAGGCTCCGCCGATCCAGAGTGCAAGCCAGGGCGCCGCTATCTTTTACCGGCTGAATGAAGCCACCTACCTTTGGTAGACATTTTGCTCTCTCTCTCTCTCTCTCTCTCTCTCTCTCTCTCTCTCTCTCTCACTCTCTCTCCACGTACGTGCATGTCAACATGTCGTGCTCATGCATATGGCCATCACCTTTTTCTCCCGGCCCGCCCGGCCCTCTTGTTGCTTTCAACTTTAGGGCCCTCCCCTTTCTGCCCTTCCCTTTCTTCCCTGGCAGCATCTATGGTTGCTTCTTGTTGTTGACCTCAATTCCGTCGTCGTTTGCGACCGCGCGGCGACCTCGGTCGATCCTTTCCGTGTCTCATGCCGTTGTATGGTTCTCCATCGATCATACATCTCCGGAATTCCTTTTGGGCCGGGACTATAAATAAACAACTAGCCTGCATATACAGACATGTAGTCTTGCTTGCACAACGAACACACTTGACTTGTTAGAGGCTAGGGCTTGAATCCTTGATATTGGAGAAAGACAATTGTGCGCAGATCGACCCATACTCGAATTTCTTCACCACCTTTACCTAATTCGAGACCCTTTCTACACCAGCTAGAAAATAATGCTGGCTGGAGTTTGCCGAACAAGTCTTCTTCATTTATGTACAATGATGAATCTTTGCTTCTCAATATTTTCATGACCCGGATCGTATCACCACAGACAATTTTGCACCACACTTTTGCCAACTTAATTTCGATTCATTGGATGCATTACATTCGTGCATCACGTGACATGAAAGTCTGGAACTTAGTGGTCTCGGTCGCTCGTGTCGTGCACTTTATGTCAACTTTTATAGCGCAAATTCTTAAGCATAAGACAGCCTTGGCCGCAGGTGATCCGTGATCGCCTTTCCATATATTTTTTTCTTTCAGTTGTTAGCTTCCAACGAACACCGGGCCACATATGAAGTGTGTGATCGATCTTAGTTATCTCTCCTTACAAAACAAATGAGGAGGAAATATTTTCTTTCTATGGAATAACTACCATGATGTTCCTCGTATATGCGGGTCCAGGAATCCAACAAAGCCTGGACAAAGTCTAATGCATGCATTTCCCTATCTCTAATAGAAGAGGTCATGGGCACTTATGGCGCCGGAGCTCCGGGAGGCACCCATGTCGCCGGACCCTGGGTCCACCCCTAGGGTGCATGGTGGATCTAGAAAGTTTGTCTATGAAATCCCTCTCCATTTAAGCACTACACCAGGGAACATATTTTTTCTGTGAGGGTCAAAATCTGCCACAAAAGTTAGCAAAGCTGCCCAGGAAAGTTTTCAGATGGAAGACAAGCAAGTAAATACATCGCTAATGGAAAATTTCTTGACGTCTTTTCCAGGCAGCCACGTCAAGGAAACTAGGTTATTATCCAGGAAATATCTTCGGCAGTCAACCGCTAGGATATATAACCTTTTCTCTAGAGGTTTATGGCTGATATAGATAAATTGAATTAGTTTGCCTGATAGCTTGGCACAACCAATTGGAAAAATTGGGTTTTCCCTGACAACTGATCAAACCCAAGGAAATCACCTTTTGCCGACATCATGTACGGTCAGGAAAGAGGAGAAGCGGAATCATCAAGGTGGAATTGGTTCTGTTAGAATTAATATAGTGCATGAACTTGGAAGAACAATTGGGGTTGACCAATTAGCCGAAATAAGACCATCAAGCTCGATGTTCCCTTACAACATGTACCCAAGCCATCGTGATTATCTTAGCTTTTATATATACAACATGAAATTTGCATAAAGTTTTAAACTATTTTGAAAACTCACATATTTTGCATGTACTCCCTCCGTTCTAAAATGCAGGTCATTTTGGGATTTTTAGATTCACTATATCTGCTATGTATGTAGATATAATATATGTCTAGATGCATAGCAAAATTTACGAATTTAAAAAATTCAAAACAATCTAAATTTTGAAACGGAGGGAGTAATATATATATATATATATATATATATATATATATATATATATATATATAAAAGCATTCCTTGAGTATCCATCATGTACAGGGATTGGTTTGAACTCCGTAGGATATGGAAATGGAAATAACCAATATTGTAATAGCTAGCAGACAAGTAACGTCGACGGCTAAATTGTCAACGTGCGAGGGTGGAGAATGTACAGGCTACCGCTCATTCGTTAATCCCAGGCATTCTCATGGTAATCGACCAGGACAGCATCTAGGTGGCTTGTAGGAACAGGCCAACTTCAGCAGAATATTTTTGCATGTTAAGTCTAAGTTGAAAAGGTCCTTCCCCTTTGATTATGCGCATTGTCAACTAGCTGATGGCGGCCATTGACCAGATAGTTAATCAAGCTAACCCCAATGGCCGGCTATCTCGATCTTCCTCGTGTTTCTTTCTCAATTCTCCACAAATTTGCTACGGCTAGATAATGTATAAAAGTAATGATGGCTGAAAAATATGTGTGTGTGACTATATAAGTCCGATCCACCTCTATTTTGTCTTGCAAGTATACATGTGGAACTGCGTACAAGTAGTCTTCTTACAAAATCAATGATTGTGTTTGGATTTGTTTACAAGCACATGGACATAGAGCCATTTACCTTGATGGCCTACAACAAAACTAGTTGGAGGACTCGACTTGAGAAATTAGTAGTGGTAGCTATATATAGTTAGTCTTGATTTTCTTCCCTCCAAATTAAGTAATGTGTATATATAGTGAATTTGTGATGACACAACCTTAAACTCCCTGCTCCTTAAACTCCCTGCTCTTGTATGAGCTTTCATACTAAAATCTTGAAAATACTTTATTTAAGAATTAGTGTGTAAAACCATATCTGCTTTACCCTCGACGAATGGCTTTTTGAAGACCGCACCCCACGAGGTTTGCATTGAATCCACGCCATGGTCGAGTTGTTAAGATTTACTCCCTCTATTTTAATTTTAGACACAATATTTATTTAAGTGCATATTAAAAGATATGTATCTAGATTTGTTAAAACGATCTACATTTTAAAACGGAGAGAGTAATTAGTTTTCAGAAGAAACCTATTCCATTTGCCCGTATAAAAGGAATAAAAGGCTGTAAAAAACCCAGCCAGTAAGTTGAAACTGTTGACAGACAGAGATGCATGGGTCGTGGCCTCCTCTCCGCCACTCCCAGACTCGCAAAACGCAGCAGCCATTGACCCCATTGACCCGGCCCACGCGCAGCGACACGTGGACTGCGTGGCCTCCCGCCTCAGCCACCTATCACGCTGACGCATGGGGTGGCCCACCAGTTCCAACCCCATCCCATTGGTCCAACCTCCTCCTGCCGTCCCGTCTCCATTCTCAAGTCCAAAGTCCAAGTCTTTCCGTTTCACGTTTCGTGCTTCTTCTGTAGCTTGCACAGTTGGACATCTCTCTCTCTCTCTCTCGCCCCCCCCCCTCCCCCCCTAGCTTGTAGCTAGCTAGTACGGCCACAAGTCACAAAGTTGTATATAGCCTTCTCGTCCTCTCCATTCTCTGGCTTGAAACCTCCAATCCATCCATGGACCTGGTGCCAAAGCAAGAGCAGCACAAGGAGGAGGAGGAGAAAGAGGAAGAGAAGGAGAGCATGATCTTGGCGGAGCATAGCAACCGGGCCAACTTTGGCCACGGCGGCAGCGGGAGGAGCGAGATCAAGGAGGTCGACTTCTTCTCCACCGGCGGTGCTCGCCGCAGGACCGACGACGATGACGATGGCGACGGTGAGGATTGGAACCGAGAGGCATCAGGAGCACCAGGACGCGGTAATACCACGGTCAACGTAAGTCTTCGATCCAGATGAGCTTGAGATTGATGCTTGCGTGCGCAATTAAGACGGCCATTAGATCGATACATGTGTATGAACTTGATTTTTTGAGCCGGTTCGCGTGTCCTTTGGGTCCGTGCAGACGGCGCTTGACCTGCTGACCACGGCGGCGGCGACGCCGGTCAACGGCGGCGAGGGTACGGCTGCCGGGGCAGCGAGTGATCAGAAAGAGGTAGGCGCGGCTTCTCTCTTGTCCTTCCACGCATCAGAGTTATATTGATCATATAAAGCGTTCTATTGCTTCACGGATGTTGATCCTTTACACATGCTGCCTTGTACGTAGGCGGCGACGGTGGAGGGGGAGCTCCGGCAGGCCGGCGAGGAGAACCGGCGGCTCCGGCGGATGCTGGACGACCTCACCCGCAGCTACAGCGCTCTGTACCATCAGCTCATCCAAGCCCAGCAGCAGCAGCAGGTAAACTGAACTTACCAAGTCCGATCCTTGCATCTTGTTACCATCTCATCATCATCATCAGCTTCGCCGTTCATGTCGTCTCCTTGACTAACTTCCACCTGTACTTTCGTGGCTTAGTTCGTGTTCAAAGTCCAAAAGAAATGGCTTTGCGTCGCAATTGGAACCTAGCTAGTCAACGTTGTACTTCCATGCTACCAGAAAAATATTAAGATCCCTTGAATATCTTTTCCCTAAAATATCTCGTGAAAAAGCAGCAGCCAGCAAGGGTGACTGGGTACTTTATCCGTTTCACACAAAATCTGCTCCTATAATCCCGCGCGTATATATATATATGCAGAGCGGAGCTGATGATCACCTGCCATAATCTGTGTGCATCCAATGAATTGACACCCTACCCGTTCGATTCCCATTTTCTTTAGATCCATCTGATTTCTCAAATTTTAGTTCTTGTTCAATGCCCAACCAACTTTATGCGGCTAACCGAGAAATTGTGTAGGGGGGTTGGATCAGTGAAAGCTGCAGAAATATGCAGGGGTAACAAATCTTGCATTCACACATTACCAGCGTTACCCAAATCAAATGTGTAGCTACTGTATTTCTCTCTAATTTATAGTGTCAAAGGTTGCATAGCCAAAGTGGTTCAGAACTTCAGATGGCACCTCATTTCTGTGACACCACTACTAGGTATTATACGTTACTGAAATATGCAAGACCACTTGTGGTACTAGTTGAGCTTACTTGAGCTCAACTATTGTGCATTGAACCCCATAAACAAAGTTTCAACACCTGATTAGGTCGGTAGTCAAATCTTTGTCGCCCATTAATGATTTGGAGAGAGGTGTCTCGATCCATGTTTACGCGCTATATACAGTAGTAGCACGGGGCTACCATGTAGATCTCGCCATCGCAAGCACCTTTGGCCGTGCCAACAGGAACTAAGCTTGAGAGCAAAGCCACACTTACTAATGGTTGTTAGCGTGTTCGTGTCGATCGACTTACCACCATGCATCTCCCGCACAGTTCAATTTGACTGCTACGTACGTACTGCCAATGATCATGACAAGCAACGCCTTCAACTGCGATGGATGGATGCAGGCCAGCGGCGCGGCGAACTCGATGCTACCGGCGGCGACGGTGCCGGCGGGACTGCAGTTCGTGGACCCCCGCATGGCTCCGGCGATGCGAGCTGCGGCGGCGCATGACGGTGGCGACAGGGGGGACTCCGATGGTGGCAGCGGCAGCGCCGGCGAAGCGGAGCATCAGAACAATGGGAGGTCGTCGGCGCAGCAGGATGGGTCGGGGACGCCTGAGCGCGATGAGAACGCCGAGCGGGCGGAGGCGCCGCTGCGGAGGGTTAGGGTGTCGGTGCGCGCGCGATCCGAGGCCCCAATGGTATGATGCCAGCAGGTCTACTACTTTGTTGAGAGTTTGTGATGAAATTCTTAGTAGGCCATCCTTTTCTCATCAATCTCGTTGGGAATCGGTGCGTGTGTGTACATGTAGATCAGTGATGGATGCCAATGGAGGAAGTATGGGCAGAAGATGGCCAAGGGTAACCCATGCCCCAGAGCTTACTACCGATGCACAATGGCCACAGGATGCCCCGTCAGGAAGCAGGTTTGCAATATTATCTCCATGCATGATGGTTGCAATATGTGTGTTTAAACTGTTAAAAAAACATTACCCTTACAATTATATATAGCTATATAAATTGGGCTTAGGAAAATGGAAAATCGATCATGTCATATAAGAAACCACATCATAAGACAAGAGGGTAGCTGGGTAGGCCCATGGTTAACCTGAAACCTGGCCTTAGCTTAAACCCAGATTGATATAATCTTATAATATATATATATATGTTTAATGACTGGTCCATCAAGAAGGACATATTTCGGTCAAGGAGATGCCAAACAAATTGAGGCTGCTGGTTTACTTGATTTGAATTAAAGGGGTGACAACGAACTAGAGTACCAGGTATCAAGCAGCATACACGACTTAGCTAAATAAGAAAATGATGGCATGGTGTATTCCCATTATTATATGCCATGCATGGCCCATATGCTGCGTGCTTAATTGTAGAATTCAGACACATGCACGTACTTTCTTCCGACCAAGCACATTTCAATCTTTGGATATTCAAACATGCCATTTGAAAACACGCCCAAGAGACCAGCTACAAAAGGACATCTGAATACATCTTTGCGACTCTGACGACATATCCTAAGATGACATGCAAGTGTGAACGTTCGCAGGAGCGGTGCAGGCTGCACACTCGCATACGCTATCGATTTGAACCTAGCTAGCCAAATCACTACGGGTCATTTGTCCCTTCCTCTTTGTCTAACCTGTGACCTGTCCCCAATTAACAAATGCAAATGGAGATACTAGTAACTCACCATGATCGGTGAGTGACCTCCCTGAACACGTTTGCACTTTCTTCCACGGTCAAACAGCACTGATCGTGACATCTCACCTGCAGGACGCTGCTTCTAAAAAAATGGCCCAAACTCTCAACTTGTTTGGCTGGTGTGCATGCAAGTATGCAGCTAGAGAACATGCAAGAAGAGTGACTAATCGACACACGTGTGTGCAGGTGCAACGGTGCGCGGAGGACAAGGCGGTGCTGATCACCACGTACGAGGGCACCCACAACCACCAGCTGCCGCCAGCGGCCGCCGCGATGGCCAAGACCACCTCGGCCGCGGCCGCCATGCTCCTCTCGGGCCCGGCCGCCAGCCGAGACGCCGGCGCGCTCTTCGCGGGCCACCACGTCGCGGCGCCGGCGCCGCTCTTCCAGTCGTACCCCTACGCGTCCGCCGCCATGGGCGCCACGCTCTCCGCCTCCGCCCCGTTCCCGACCATCACCCTCGACCTCACGCACCCGCCGCCGGCGCCGGCCGCGGGCCTGCTCCCGCACCGCCCGCCGGCCCTCCCCGCGATGCCGTTCCCGATGTACGGCGGCTTCCCTGCTGCGCACAGGCCGGCGGCGGCGGTGCCGCCACAGCCGACGACGGTGTCGTTGGGGATGATGGACGCCAGGAACCGGTCGGCGCTGGAGACCATGACTGCCGCGATCACCAGCGACCCCAACTTCACTACAGCGCTGGCGGCCGCCCTGTCGACGATCATTGGTGGAGGGGGTGAAGCAGCTCCCCGGAGTGGTGCCGGCGGCAACGGAGATGGTAATAACGGTAGCGGCGGCACTGAGCCGAGCGCCACGGCCGCGGCGGCCGGAGCACGTGAGACGGCATTGCATGCGCTTTTACAAAGACTGCATGACAGCCGGCAATGACATTTTGGAATCAAAGCTTATGGACGACGACCATCTGTACATACATGCATGCATACACATCTAAGTCTGTACACACATCGGTTTTGTACGTTATCTATACCGTATAGTCCTATGTGGTAGTGTTGTAAATGGATTATATAATTGAGATTTTTATAGAGGCCATACGATTTAATTTTCCACACCTTTTCTTTTTGCCACCTACAGTAGGCAAGGTGTGAACAACACCGAACACACGCTGACATTCTTCTCCCGTGAATTTCTGGCCCAGAGCTGGTGGAAGCGGTAAGAGGTAGTAACAGACTCCCTATAAGACGAAAGATGGAGGTGTGTGGTCGTAGAGATCAAAAACTAAGTTCCATTTTCTAAAAAATGGGACAGAAAATGGCAGGGGAAAACGACCGTATAGATAAGGCAAGGCATATCTTGGCGGGCACAAAGAATATTGGGAAAAATTTAGTTTACACTCTTGAATTATAATAAAAGTTCGATTTTCAACCTTCGACTATAAAATCGGATAATGAAAGCCATTCAACTATCAAAACCGGACAAGTTTGGCTCATGAGTGGTTCCAAAGGTGATTTTATATATTTTTTAAAAAATCTGGTTAGATCTAAAATATCAAAACTAATTCATTTTAAATTGAAAATATATGAAACTAGTACCAAAATTTTTCTAAAAATGAAACCATAGTGGTATCGCTCTATTTGAATCTTATTTATAAAAAATAATAGGCATAGCTACAAGCAAATAAATACTAAGAACATAAAAAATATTGGATCCAAATAACTGACTAGTAGAGTGACAATAGATGGGTTACATTTTTAGAAAAATGATAGCACATGCTTCGTATTTTTTATTTTAAAATAAATTATTTATGAATTTTTTAGTTTAAACTTGATCATTTTTAATTTTCACAAAATGGTTCATAATGGTTCTAAGTCCAGCACCATCACCTGCGTTCATGATTTTTAGGCCAAACCGCTTTGCACGTTTATCAAAGCGTGATGTTGCTCGCTTCCACACGTAGCAAGCCTTCTATATTTTTTTTTTGCGAAAAGGGGGAGTTTATTGATAATTAAATATCAGTACACACCAGACTCCTAACAGACTCTGGAACAGAAGAGCAACTCTGACCCCAATCGAATTGCTAAATGCGCTAACAGACTCTGGAACTTATGAGCTACTTTATTCTGTTCTCTCCCCACCTTAATGAAAGACACCCGCTGCAGCTGTTGGCTTTCCTGCAGAGCGTCAGCGATGATTGGAGCCACAAGCGATCTGTTAAAGCCTCCCGACCGGAGCTTAAGCAGCACCGACGAACAATCCGTCACAGGATCATATCCCGATCAGTGCATCTCGGCGCAAGCCTGATGCCCTCCAGGCATGCTGCAGCCTCGACTTCCGCTGCATCCCTGCAATGAGACAACGCACGCCAAGCTGTAAGCACAGGGGAGCCCATGCTGTTCCTGATTATAACACCCACTGCAGCCGCTCCAGTTTGAGAAATGAATCGGTGGAAGCCATCTCTGGTTGGAGCTGGTTGTTCGAGGAATCGGCGAAGCCTTGCAATCTCTGAACATCTTCTGCTTTCCACGATCGTCGCCAGCTACCGGCTGTTGTCGGATTTGTAACAGTGACTGCATATAGCTTCAGAAATAGAACAGAGCCAGTGATCGAGACTGTTCACCTGCTTGCAGCACACTATTTCTAACACTCCAACATCTCCATATCAGCATGAGAAATTGGCGCGTATCTCAACCAAATACCTGTCTAGCAAGAGGAGCAGCCAGTCAGGTCTAGAATTAATCAGGTGTTCCTCATCAGGTACAGTATAGTGCTCCCTACAGGCATGGCGAAGGGCCCAGGCGTGAGGGCAGGACACCGTAGCATGAAAACAATTCTCCATATGGAAAAAGCCTTCTATATCGAAGTGTATCAGCGAATATAGAAAAGCTTGCTGGAAAAATTATTCAAAGGCTACCCTTTCTATTAAGTTTACACTCACTAAAAGGTGTTGTACATAAGTGCACACTGAAAATGGCAGCATACACACTCGAGTTCAAGTGAAAAATTGAGAAAGACCAAACTTCCAGTTAACAAAAAAAAAACAGCTGACTGACTTCCATGAATTGATTTATATATTTCTCTATCTGAGTTCATCACTAGAACTGTAATACATCTAAATTTATTAAGATTAAAGTATTTGGAAGAGATTAATTTCACAAGCAGTCTCTATGGATCCGCTGGAACGTTTAGAGCTTATAAAAAGACAGAGATAGCATACTTAACTGTTAACTATTGTTTATTGACAGTATTTCGTTCGAAATGCAAAATAGAGTGGTAGGCCCAAACAGTCCCTATCGAAGCATTTAAAGCATACAAAAGATAACGGAAAAATACTACACAACAAACTCAAAATTTACTAACAGCTTTGACTTTAGTATATACATGATCTAGAATTGGGAAAGTACAGGTGAAATTTCTCTAGCAAGGTTCCAAAGGGGTTACTGATTATTGTTCCAGTTAGCCTTTCGATTGAAAGGAGCAAATCAAAGCCAAAGAGATGAGGCTGAATCACGGCGCATCTTTCTTATAGCTAGCCTTTCATTTAGTTTACACCCACCATCATTCAGACCCAGCCAATACTCGGTCTCCATTAGTAAGGAAAAAAAAATCACTTGGGCACCCTGAGCATTAGAATTCAGTCCAAATAACAAAGACGACAAGAACTATCCCAACAGAGAAGCAAATTGCATTGTCACATGCTATCAGTTCCAAGTCAATCCAGAAGTTATTTTACAAACGATAAGTTGTACAACTATGAACAAACAATTTTCAAGATGAGATGACATGAGCATGATATTATTTCTCAGTGTTCCTTTCTTCAGTAAACATCAAACATACATGTCTTCAAGCATAGCTCGACAACTCCAAGCATTCATTTAGTCTTCTTCAGAAAGAAAGGTCTACCCGTGTGCTAAATCGTGTTCCCGGTTTTAGCATTTTTCGCGATCCATTTATTTGCAGTGTACTGTCTGCATGGAGCTGAAAGAGAAACTACACTAATGGAGCAGAGTGCTGACACACTCATGCGGATTTCGCGAAGCCAATCCTGTCCTTGCCAAAGTCGAACACTGTGTGGTAAGCTCCCATGAAGACATCCCCAAGAATCCTGCAATGGTTCATATGCAAGCTCTCAGACTGAGATGGGGAAGAAGGAAAAAAATTATCAAGGTGTGACGCAATGTTATGTTTCACACCAGAGAGGACCACGCGGGGGTGGTATGTCGAATGCCATGAACCCACTGATGCAGACAGTTTGCCCTCCTTGGTCCAGCTTCACAATGTACTGAACACAAGTTTCAAAAAATTTGAGAATGGACGCATTTGCAGTGATGATTGTGTGAAAACAAAATTAGAAGTGAAGTTCACAGATTTTTTTTTTTCAAATCAAGTAGAATATAAGAACTATATAGTCAACTGCACTGCCTCTACCAGGCATTTCTGGGTTCCAAATATCAACATCTAATCATATCACTTATAAATTAGCGCCTTAAAATGTTCAGTTATGAACTGCGCCAACACTGAATCCTTCATAATATAGGACTCAATAGGTCTCTTCTGATAAACATCAAGAAGCAAATGTTCGAGCCCACTAATATCTTGTTCACAAAATGATCAGTAAATTTGATTAATCATCAATAATAGCAACATATGCTGAAAAAATTGGCTACTTTGTTGTACTAGGAAATGAACAAAAATTGGTTAGTATAGTTGAAGGATGAGCTATGGGCTACTAGAAAGCACCTGCTCTGGTGTTAGGGTGAAGGTCTTGTTTGCAATAGTGAACGCAAGATTTGGCATCTTTGATATCTGATGGCAGCTGACCGTTGATTCACCATTGGGGCTTGGTAGACGCTCGCATAGCTGGAACACAAGGCAGATATTGTCACCAATTATATATATAATTCGTAACGATCAAAGAAACATCCAGAGTCAACCATAAATTTTTGTAACCTGGTTAGCATATTGCAATATCATCTCCTTTGTTTTGTTTTCACGGAGCTGATTCTCTATCCACACAACAGCCATCTGACAGGCTGAGCACATAACATCTGAGCCCAGGTTTTCTTTCCCAACAACAGATTCAATTCCTTCACTGCAGAAAATTGTGTAATAATTCATCAGACCATGAAAAGAGGAATATCAGTAAAACAGAAAGAAAAAAAAGCCAATTTGACACATACTACAATGGACCGGCATAATGGACTCACCTGACAGAGTGAATACCATCAAACATGCACAGACCAATCTGACTGCAAACTTTCTGTGGATTTGTCTGCAGAGGCAAATTTTACCAAATTACTAGATTTCAAATTAAATTAGTTATTAAATTTCGTCTATGGTTCAAAGACTGAACAAAAGCAGGGAAATGCAGAAACTAGCAAACCTGTGCTATGAGCAAGTTGAGGATCATCTCTCCATACTGGCTCACCACTTCTTTGCATTCCGTGCTGATAATTCCCTCAGCCCCAATTGCATGGTTCACTTGAGCAACTATAGCCTGTACATGAGATTCAAGAATTTAGTCATTCCTTATCAAAGGTTGTCCATTCTACCAAGGGACCTTATCCAGTTCTGTACAGACACCAACCAGAGACAACCTAGTACCTAGTCATACCGATGCTACACAGTTTAGCATCTACATAAATTCTAGTGATACTCATAATCTATTGGTAAGTGACTCCAGCTCAGCTTAAAATTTGTAAGCCCGGTGCGGTGCCCATGATCATGCAAATACAGAGAAAATCAGGATCGTCAGTATGAGGATACATACTGTAGGACCAGCCAACAAAGAAGTCCCAGAGTCGGCAATAGCGGCACAGCCTTTTGCACAGAAGCCAGTTGAGTGACCATCAATGAGGAGATCCCCCATGTTGAACTGCCAGTAACCTTTGCGGGAAACAGGAACATAGGTGTGGTTCCCCTTGAAGTGTTTAGGGTCCACGCCGCCAAAGACAAGCTCTCCACCCGAAGGTGCATCAGGGTTTCGGTTGAGCCAGAAGGAGAAGACGTTGTCCTTAAGAAGTTTCTGCTCTTTCATGCTCTGCCTGTTGTTGCACATAGAAGAAAATGGTATACAATTCAGGTGGCAACCGGCAAGCCAACCTTTATATCAGTGAGTTAACAGCTGGAGGACATACCAAATGGGAGGAGCTTTGCCGACAGATATTTCAGGGTATCCAAGACCAAGAATGCCATCAAACTTCCCAAGGATGAATGAGATACTGGGTTCGCGAGTAGTCTCAATGAACTTCTGAAATGGGGAGAAATAAGTTGCAGCATTAGAGATACAGTTTGCATGTGAATGTTAACATGGACAATTACACTGAAAAAATATACAATTTACCTGGCTTTTAACAACAAGGTCTCCAACCAGCACGTTATCCTTGCTGAAGAATCCAACAATTGATCCAGAGCCATAAGTAATTTTGCAAGTCTCCCCTGAATAATTTGATGGAAAAAAAACGTGGTGCAGAGATTCAGCAATCATCTTTGGATGGTGTGAGGAGAAAGCTGTAACTTCAAAAAAAGAAAAAAAAAAGATCAGGCCATATACCATCAGCCTTGTAAGTGCTAGACTTGCCGGATTTGTATCTGTGGTGGAAGTAGCATGCTATCTGCAGTGGCACATGGCAGTCAAATTAAACATCTCTCCGAGTATCAGTCGTTCTATCACAGTGAGACTAAAGCTTGAAATCACAAATTTAACAAACAACTAGAGAAATGGAAACGAAAATATGCCCAAGAATGAGCGCACCGAGAAATAGCATTTGGTGGAGGGGACCCAGAGGTTGGAGCTCCCGGTGTCGAAGATGACGGTGAAGTTCTGCGGCGGCGTGCCGATGCCGATGACCCCGAAGTACTGGGTGTTGAGGTAGTCGATGAGAGGGATGTCGCCGCCGCCGGCGGCCCTCAGGCGGCGGCTGTCGTGCTGCCTGTCAACCTTCGCCGCGACCAGCGCCTCGCGGTCGAGCTTGTTCTTGTTCAGGCTGACCCTGAGAAGCCCGTCAGGGGTGGAAGCACGGAGCAGCGAGGCGCACGACAGAGCCCACAAGCAGGCGGTCGCCAGCAAGAGCTGCCTGTGCCTCATCATGCCAGAGACCCAAGATCACCTGAGGAGAATTTGTGTTAGCAAGGATCAGGATAAGGCTGCTTGCTGTATGCTCCATGCAGTATGCGCTTGTCCTTATCCTTGCTGCTCAGCAAACTCGAAAGTCAACCAATGGAGATGCTTGTATTCATGAAAGTTTCAGCAAAGCAGAGCTCAACTGGAAATCAAAGCCCCAACAGAAACATGCTAGGAAACCTACAGATTCGGTACAGCTACAATGAATCGATCAATCTATCTAAAACAGGATAGGATAGCAGGATAGGATAGCCAATCGATCAAGGTAATAAGTAATAACTAGTAAGGATTGGCATCAGAGTATATTAGCACAGACAGTCACCGAAATTACGCGAGCTGAACAATCGTACTACGTCCTAGAGACAGCATTCAATCAGACCTACCAGGCAAAAGGCGGAGAAGGGGACGAGCAAGAACGCCGAGAAGTGTTGGCAGAGTAGAGCTCAGTCAGGCAAAAGTGAAGTCAACGGTAGGCGGTTCGAGCAAGATAATCAGTCACCTTATAGAGTGGAGGCGTGCTCCGTGCAGCTACCTTGCTTCCAAGACGACGAGGAAGGACGGTGGCGAAGTCAAGGAGGAGGAGGCGGGGTTGAAGAAGAGGGGGGAAGCGTGGACGCGCGGGCGACAGATACAATAGAGAACCCACCAATGGCGTCACAGAATGTGGCGAGGCGACTGGCACCTCCCGTCCCACTGTTGCCTGCAGATGGGCCCCCTGGCAGTGCCTGGCCTACGTGTCGGTGGCAGAGGGCGCTGGAGGTAGGTTCTGGGTGTCGGATATTCCAGACACTGGGAAGGGCGGAACATGTCAGAACTGGAGTGGATGAAGCGGGTTGAAGAAGGCGAAAGCGGCGGGGTGGGGGGTGACGGCGTGGCGTGTTCCACGCCGGGAGATATTTCTTTACCACCGCCCCGATACTCTGTCAACTCTCTCCAAGGAAGAAGATGGTGGCGTGGACCAATGGAGAAGAAGGAGAGATTCTCCGTCGCTTTGTTTTTTTCTTTTTATACTTTGCGCCCGCTTGTTTCTTGTGGGCCTTTCTTTCCGACGTCGGACGGGGCCCACCGAACGGCGGAGAGCGCCGGGCCCAACTTCCCTTAATTGTCAATACGCTGTCTAAAGAAAAATTGTCATGCAACTAAATTGCTTACTCCCTCCGTTTTTAAATATAAATTATTTTAATTTATCATAAGTTAAACTGTTCTAAATTTGATCAAATTTATAGAAAAAAGTAATAATATTTTGAATATCAAATAAAAATTAATTAGATACATTATAAAATATATGGGTTAGATATTAATATTTTTCTCTATAAATTTGATCAAATTTAGACTAGACAAAGTAAAATGCCTTACATTTTAGGATAGAGTGAATATCTATTTAAAAAACTAAATTTCTTATACTACTATTAAGAAAGTTATGAGACGTGGCAATATCTTACAGGGTATACGCAACTTCAACCACTAATTTTTGACTAAGATCCTACGGATATACGAGGTTTGAAAGTGTTTTTAAGACAAATCGACACACATCTTCGCGTCTTGAAACCAGGGGCGGAGGACCTGGTATGGCAAGGTATGGCGGCCGCCATAACTTGATTTTTTGACAAGTACCCTCAGATTATAAAACCCTTTTATCACCGGCGGCCATGAGAGCTTCATCTCCAACATTCTGAGCAGAGGAAGAGGCTACAGGGAGGAAGAAATACAGTAGTAGACCGAGCGAACAGTTATGTGCTGAACTAGGCCAACATATGGACTCCGTTTTGATTAATGTGCCGGCAGCTGGCTCCATCCATCTATATTTGCCCCCATCGAGTTCCACCCGATGCGACTCATCTACGTGAATGGTGCGGGATTCCCGAATCCCAATCGAAGACGAAACGACGACGCCGTGACTCCCGCGAGGTAGCAATCGAGATCAGGGCGGCGTGCGGTGTCGGCGCGTCTAGCGACTGGCGAGTGTGCGATGGCACACAAGCAACAAGCTGCCGAGACCGCGATTGAGAAGAATAGTGCAAACTTGCCTTGCTTCACGAGCTCATGGCAGCAGTGGCCGGCGGCCGGCGAATCAACGACTACAGACTGAAGAAGTGAAGAGCAATCATGGATCGGAAGGGAAAATGCAAGGCCAAGTCTAATACAAGAGGTACATAAAGTGCAATTTGAAGAATTACTTTTTAATTTTTATTTGTTTTCTTCTTTGCTTTGGTGAACTGATGCTGCTGCTTGCCTGCTGTGATGTGCCCATGTTGGAATGCAGATTTAAGGAGTTTTTGGTCCAATGGCAGAGGCTCAAATCCAAGTGCCAATGTAGGTGCTAGCACCTGTTGACGTGGAGAATGCAGATTTAAGGAGTTTTTGGTCCAATGGCAGATGTCTAATGCTTGGCTTAATGCCTTGATGGGGTGCTACATTGAGAGAGAGATATTCAAAGGAATTGATCCTGAGAAAATTAAGAAAGCATTCCAGAAAAGAAAGATAGACAAGTGCAGTTACCTAGATCTTCTAGACCTAAACACAATTAAAGTGTCATTGTCACCGGGTGACTCGTGTGTTTCTTGACTTGTTCTTTTATGTTTTCTATCCTAAACGAGTAAATGTTAGGTGATCTCTCTATATGTTCTGTACTTCTAACTTCTAAGTTTCATGCTTGCTAGATTATTACATTTTAAAAAGTACATTACATACCACTTTTAACTTGAATCTTAATCTTTTGACCATTCGACTTCGCCATAACTTAATTTTTTCCGCCCTCCGCCACTGCTTGAAACTTAATATTTTAAATTCTACTGATAGTTTCGAGAGTTAGAGCATACGTTGATCAAGCGTCCAAAGCATATCAACAATTCTGGTATACTAATAGAGAGGGGGGGGGGGGGGGGGACAACACAGGACAAAACAGTTCAGAGTCAACAAAAGAGAAATCAAGCAAAAAAGCGTGGGGCAAAGGAGGAATCTAGTAACGAAGATGGAGATTCAAGAATCGCATACACAAAACTGCAGCTGCAGGTCACCAGTTCCAATAATTTCTTCGCCAAGACAGTGGAGACCATTAACCATCCCTACTGACAGCCACAGGTGCTCAAACCTGAAAACCGTGAAACAATCACAGGGCACTATGGATCTGAAATCTGGAACCTTGATTAGCATAGATGTTATATATTAGTACATAAAGTCATAAGCTCAGCACAAGCAGCCCAGCAGCAGGGCGGTAGGCCGTAGCTAAGATCTGCACTGTATATTTGTTCAGTACAACTGATAACACAGCTTCAACTCTTGAAGTGCTATGTCTAGGTGGGCGACATGCCCAGATCACCGTCTCCAAAGAGACCTGCCACTATGGTGCCAACATCTTCTAACCCTACACCGATGCAGAGCGGGTTCCTCTTTGCAGGACCTTCCGCTGAGACCTCGCTCCTCAGCCGCACATTGGGGCCTAGGCCGCACTTCCCCAGGCACTTGCAGCCAACTACAGCACCTCCAGTGCCCACAGTCTTCTCAAACTCCTGCAGAAGAGCAAGTGCGCCTGATTTCTTGCACTTGCCACCCATGCAGACCTCGATTCTGTTGGTTGTGGATGTCTCAGCTACTGCAACGTTGCTGATGCTGGTGACTTGCATTGCAGTTGCAGTTGCAGTTGCAGGCTCTGAAGCTTGAGATGGCTCCAGTGGCAACGATGCTGGAACTTGAGGAACTATGATGGGGAAAACAGCGCTTGGAGATGGCATTTGAGGTGCGGTGATTGTAGCACAGCAGCTCATCCTGACAACCTCCCCCTCACATTCGCTGTCGCTGGAATCCAATGAGCATGAGGAATCGTCTTCATCCCTGCAGCCATTCAGTGCGGCCATGGCCATCTTCTTTGCTTCCTTTTCCATCTTCATGGCCTTCTTCGCAGCCTTCTTCTGTTCCTTCTCCATCTTCTTCATGGCTTTCATTTGTTCCTTCTCCATTTTCTTCATAGCCTTCATTGCAGCCTTCTCGCACTCCATCCCAGAGACAGTCAAGATGCCGGATGCAACAGCTTCGGGAACTGCTGCCGAGATCACCATGCCCTGCTCAAAGTTCGTGGTTGCCTCATCCTCACAATCGCTCTCACTTGATTCAGAGGACGACTCATCTTCGCAGTTCATCATGGCAGCCTTCTTTGCTTCCTTCTGCTGTTTCTTCAGTGCTTTCATGGCAGCCTTCTCCTCTTTCTGGGCCTTCTTCATCTTGTATTCCTCGTCCTTCATCTGGTTTAGCTCCTGCAGCAGAAGATCCGTGGCTTCCTGCGTTCCCAATTGCAAGCAAATCAGAATTCAATTAGACTTCCATTCAACACAAATACGCAATACAAAACTAGCAACTACCTAATTACCACTCGAACATGTTAAATCCAAGAATTATGCACTGCTAATTTTTTTCAGAACCGTTCAGTTACCACCAAGAACTAAAATTAGTTGGTAAACGGAGCGACTCTTAATATTCCAAGACCAAATCAACCATATCGCATCACCACCACCATCATTCCAATGAAATATGAACCCACCCGAATTCTTCGACATGAACCAATTCGCTAGCAAGCAATTGAGATTCTACACCCAATTCCCAAACACGACATCAAACAAGACCAAAAGGCGAGGAAAGATGGGGGAAGGAAGTAGAGGGCTCACCGAGAGGACCTTCTCCTTGGCCGCGTCCCCCGCGACGAGCCCCATGGCCCGAAGCCTGACCAGGTCCCTCGCCACCGCCTCCACCGCCTTCCTCCGCGGGGCCGCGGCCTCGTAGTACCTGAGGTGGCCCTCCTCGGCGAACCCCCCGCCCCCGACGCAGGCCACCCTGGCCGGCGCCCTCCCCCTCCTCCTCCCCCTCGCGGGCGCCGGGGACGCCGACGGCAGGGACCGCCGGAGCGCGGCGCCGGCGAGCTCCATGTCGTCAGGTCACGTCACGTCGGCGAGAGAGAGAGACAGACCTCGCTGCCTGCCCGCCTCCACACGCGACAGTTTTTTTTTTCTTCCTCCCCTCTTCGCCTGGTTGGTTGGCGACGGCGCGACGCTTCTACGCGTCTCGCTGTGGGAGGTGTGATTTGACCGTTATGCCCTTGGTGGGGATGCGTGGCGCGCCGGGAGTGGCTGGCGACAGCCGCTGCCTCGCGCGTGCGCGCTCGTGCCGCTCGAAGATCCTGGCGGTCGGGCGCCGCGATGGGGGGAGTGGACGGTCTGGATGCGTCACACGTCAGCAAACACGTGGTAGGTCTGGCGTGGCGCCTCGGTGGATCCTGCCTACCGTAGACCAGGGGGGATTTTAGGTAGGGGGAGATTTTCAGAACCGATCCGGACTTCCGGAGTCGATTCCGGCTCAAGAGCGAGGTAACCGCATGCTGGAGGGATGGATTTCTACCAGCTTGTCGTGCCCTTCCTCTCTGAGTTTTCACAGAGAAAAAGTTGTCCATTTGGAAGGTGCTCCTCAATTCCTCATCTTCTCTAGGGTTGAATCTTTCATTCTCGATTTAAGCGGCCTTTTTGGTTGCTGCCGGAGCTCCTCCCATGGCCTGGCACCTTCCTTCAGTGTTTACAGTCATCATCAGGGTCTCTTTTCTTTGGCAGGATCAACTTAAATCCAGGATCTTTTGGAAGTAGTTTCACTTCGTCAGCCGCATGGCGCCGGCATTGCGACTGACTCTGTTGCTACGAGGTCCAGCTTGCTGACTAGATTCTTGTGTTCCTGGAATAGCTGAGGGCTACGCTTTTCTCCAAATGGAGTGAATCCAAATCATCATCCCCTTCTTTGTTATTATTATGCTAGAGTATAGTGCTACATTCAGTATATGTTACACTGAATATCTGTATCCATATCAGCGACTTGGGGCATGATTGATGCATTTACATTTTGACACTGCTATTTCTGTAATCTTCTCTCCTGCTTAAGCTACGCGGGAGTTACATCTATAAATCTTCGCGTTACGTCTATTTCATCAGGACCTGGACAGTAAGAACCGGCGCCTGAACTTTGGTTAGGCTGCCAGGCTTGCTCAGCAACCACAGATTCAGTATCACTTCCGCCTGACCCCTTTCCATGTGCTACGACGGTGCTGCTGAATGCAACGCGACCAGGGACGCGTACGCCCCGCCCTCGACGTTCATCAAGGTGTCGTGCCTCCCCTTCTCGATGATCATACCATTCCTCACCACCGCGATCACGTCGGCGCCCTGTATCGTGGACAGGCGGTGCGCCACGATGACGGTTGTTCTGCTCACCATCACCCTGTCCAGAGCGTCCTGCACTACCCGCTCGGACTCCGCGTCCAGCGCGCTCGTCGCCTCATCGAGGAGGAGGATCTTGGGGTCCTTCACGATGGCACGAGCGATGGCGACGCGCTGCTTCTGCCCTCCGGATAGCTGAGCCCCACGCTCCCCAACCGTTGTGTCGTATCCCTGCGTTTTTCAGGTAACAACTAACTGATCTCTGTAACGAACGTGTTTGGCGCATCACCTAGTTCTTCAGAGTAGGCAGCATGTAGCAATACAGTTGAGGCATTACCTGATGCAATGAACTGATGAACTTGTGAGCATTTGCCAGTCGTGCAGCAGCCACAACATCCGATTCTGTCGCTTCCCCTTCCTTTCCGTAGGCGATGTTTGCCCGGATCGTGTCATTGAACAGAGATGGTTCTTGACTCACCAGTCCCATCTGTTGCCTCAGCCACCTCAGCTGGAACTTCTGTATGTCCACTCCATCTAGGAGTATGTGGCCGGCATCAGGATCATAGAACCTCTGCAGCAACGCTATTGCTGTCGATTTGCCACTGCCACTCTCTCCAACAAGCGCAACAGTCTGACGGATATGATAAGTCACATAGTGCAAACAATTAGGTTCAGTTTCAGAAACGTATACGCTGCCTGCCAAGTATAACAATGTAAACTTGGAGGAATTAGGATGTTTAGTACCTTCCCAGATTGAATTGTCAGGCACAGGTCTTGGAAAATCTGAACATCAGGCCGAGTAGGATATCTGAATCTAACATGCTGAAATTCAATGTCACCACTTAGTGGCTCTAGGGTTACCCCAGCGTCATCGCTTGGATCAATCCTTGATTTTCGGTCCATGATGGCAAATATAGAAGATACGGCTGATTTTGCTTTGGAAGAATCTGATGTGAGGGTGCTTGTGTGAGACACCCCGATTGCTGCCATACTGAGAGCTAAAAATACCTGCATTCAGATGCCCAAGTTTACATTTCAGTGTCATAGTAAAAACATATATCATTTTTAAATGCTTCATGATATTAAAACCCACTTATTTGTGAAAGTTGATTCTGTAAAGACCTCAGAATTAACATGATACCTACCATGAAAACTTTGGGAAAAGTTGTTTTTCCATCCTCAACAAGCCGCGCGCCAGCATAGAAGCTGGCTGCATAGACTCCAAACAGCAAGAATATGGAAACCCCAAAGCCAATACCATTTATTATTCCTGTCCTGATCCCTGCTCTTAAAGGTCCTTCGCATTTTTTCTTGTACAAATCCATCACCTTTTCTTCAGCTGAAAATGACGCCACTGTCCTTACGCTGCTCACTGCATCATTTGCTACTTGGCTTGCCTCCTCATACATCAACTAGAATCATGACTTACAGTCAGTGAATTGATCGATTACATGAATAGATAGTTGATTGGCTGGAAACAACACAGCATATGTGGTAGATTCCATACCTTTGCATCTGCACTGAATCCCTGGATAAACTTCATCTGGATCCATCCATTGAGGCCAATTAGTGGAATCAAGGCCAATATGATAAGCGATAGCTCCCAGTTCGATATGAACGCTATTACTAAACCAGCAACTAAAGTTGCTGAATTCTGCACAGCCAACTGAAGTGCATCACCCACGAGCCCCCGGACTTTTGCAGCATCTGCCGATAGCCTTGCCCCAATTGCTCCACTTGAGTTTTCTGGGTAATCAAACCATTCGATCTCCATATTGACCACCTTTTCGAAAGTCATCAGTCTGATCCTTCTGATCAACTTGCACCCAGCCACTGAGAAAAGGTATGAGCCAAGAGGAAGTGACAAGAAGTACACTGCACCGAATACCAAGAACATAGATGACCAAAACTCGGCATCCTTCCTCAGAACACGTGGCGGCTCATAGAATGCTTTGATCACATTTGATAGGAGTACCGCAAATATCGGGAAGATCACTCCACTGACAGCCGAAGCAATAGAACCAAGAATAAGCACTGGGATTTCCGGTTTGTTAAGTGATGCGAGGCGGCTGAGAGTCACTTCCTGCTCAATTTCTTCATCTGCATTCTTTGATGATCTGTCCTGGACGTCGATTTCAAGAGGTACGCTGAATGATACTGATAACGAATGATTTCTGCTGTTGTTCTGAGGTGACCTTATGGTAGCTGACTGATTTGTTGGCGTCTGTTTGCCTGCACAAATCCCGGAATCACCCTTCCTGATTGACTTGCTCTGGTAGTTTGTGCCCTCGGAAGCATGACTTGCTTCCTGTAGGCGTATCAACTGGCTGTAAGCTCCCTCTGGATCCCTTACAAGCTCATGGTGTGAACCTGGCCAAGTGTGACATATTTAAGGAACTAAGCAATTATTAACAAAAAGATAAGGTGGGGGCAGTGCATCTGGTTTTGATCACAGGTATTTCAGTAAAAAAATGTACCTTTTTCAACTACTGATCCCCTATGAATGACGGCGATGGTATCAGCATTCCTGACAGTACTCAAACGGTGCGCAACTATTACAGTTGTCCGGTTTGTCATAACCCTGTCAAGAGCCTCTTGCACAATCCTTTCAGATTCAGTGTCCAAAGCACTTGTTGCTTCATCCAATAGCAGGATTCTTGGATTTTTAAGAATTGCTCTCGCAATGGCAATTCTTTGCTTCTGACCACCCGAAAGTTGTGTTCCATGTTCACCAACTGAAGTAGATAAACCCTGAAAAATGCCAAAACATAAAGAAATGCAAATGTTCAAATATTCTTTCTTATATAGATCTGTCCAATTCTGCACATTATTAATAGTATGTCTTATTATTATTCTTCATTAGTGATGAAATTTGCAAATTCATAGGATAAGCAGCCTTCTGACCTGGGGCATTTTATCTATGAATTTGGAGGCATTAGCAAGCTCAGCTGCAGCTCTGATTTCCTCATCCGTTGCATCATCCTTGCCATAAGCTATGTTGTCTCTTATGCTAGCATCAAACAGGACTGGTTCTTGACTCACGAGGCCGATTTTACTTCTGATCCACCTCAACTGAAACTCCTTGAGATCCACACCATCTATCAGAACTTCACCAAGCTGAGGGTCGTAGAACCGCTCGATCAAGCTGATGACAGTCGATTTTCCACTACCACTCTGGCCAACGAGTGCGACAGTTGTGCCACTCTGTATGGCAAGGGAGAAACCTCTGAAGATCTGCTCATCAGGCCTTGTTGGGTATGAAAAATAAACTTCCCTGAACTCGATGTCCCCCTGAATGTCGTCCAGCTTCCTACCTGTTGTGCTGTACGCATCGATCTCTGGCTCCCTGTTGATTGTTTCGAGCATCTTGTACGCCGCAGCCTGACCAGCCGCAAACGCTTTCATGCTTGGTGATGCCTGACCCAGAGCTCTGGTGATTGCAATAGGGAAGTGTCAGCTTTCTGGATTAATTAATAGTTCTGTTGGTTAGTTTGATCCAAGAATTCCATGTGCAGTCAATAGTATTTCGATTTTGATGAACAGAAGCACGCTGAAAGTGCAGTAGATGAATCACTGAACAATATAGATTTAAGATAGATGTAATTTGTTTGATGCACATGATATGAAATTGTGCCATCAGAAAAGCTGATAGGAAAGTGTATGGGATGAAGCTTTCTCAACAGCAAAGTTCATGGTAATTCTATTGCCATGAATCATTTATGTTTACTCAACAACAGAATTCGTTACCAAACTCACTGGATATGGTTGGTACGAACTTGTTAAAATAAAAAAAGGCAAGGTTGGCATGATGTGCACTTGGTTAGTTGCTGCTAACTGAATGAACCATACGTGCACAGTTGGTCTAGCTTTATCTGTTTGCCCACGGAATCAAGTGCTTATCACTGTCAAACAACAGCTAATTTGGAACTTTGAGTGCCCTGACATGTCCTAATCATAATCAGTGTAAAATCCAAATAGATGGTTTTATCATATACAGAAAAAGGCAAAATCCAGATAGATGGTTTTATCAACATATATAGAGAAAGCAACATCAACACATTTTTTGGGTAGTCTTTTCATTCCTGAAACGTTCCATCCTTTTCTAGCAGATAAGACTATTAGTCTTCATGATCTTGCTTGACAATTGAGATTACTGTGAGTCTGTGAGTGAATTTGTTGGAAATGCAACAGTGAAAAAAGAACTTACAGTGAGCCAGTGAGCACTGCAAAGATGACATTCATGACTTGGGCGCCGGTGTAGCCCTTCTCCAGGATGAGCTTGGCGCCGTACCAAATCCCCAGGGAGTAGCCGCAGAAGAGGAGCACCATAACGATGCCCATGCCGACGCCGGCGGCGAGGCCTTCCCTGACGCCAGAGCTGTACGCTCTCTTGAGCGACTTGCTGTACTTCTCCACCGCTCGCTTCTCGCCGGTGAAGGACGCGACCTGCGGGTGCGTTCCATGTGTCAGTGTTCAGGTACTCATCGGACCGACATGATCGGTGCTGGAATGAAGGCAGCCTCGCTTACTGTTCTGATGGAGCCGATGGTCTGCTCGACGACGACGGCGGCCTCCGCGTAAGCGGCCTGGCCGAGGGAAGCCATCCTGGCGACGACGCTGGACATGACGGCGCCGGCGAGCACCAGCGGCGGGATGGTGGCGAGCATGACGAGCGTGAGGAGCCAGCCCTGCGCAAACGCCACGGCGAAGCCACCGACGAAGGTGACGAGCAGCTGGATGAACTTGCCGACCTTCTCACCCATGGCGTCCTGGATGAGCACCGTGTCGCCGGACATCCGGCCCACGACCTCGCCGGTGTTGGTGTGCTGATCGAAGAAGGCGATCTCCTGGCGCAGGATGGTCCTGAGGTACAGGTTCCGTATCCGCGCCGCCTGCCGCTCGCCGGTGATCATCCAGCACGCCACCTCTGGGGGAGGCATCAGCATCGCCGAGCGAGGAAAATCAGTGGAAAGTACTCACGGAGGCGCTCAGTGTCGGTGGGGTGTCGGTGGCGAGCACTTACGCACGAACGAGGCGGCGGCGGAGGCGACGGCGAGGTAGACGAACTCGAGCGACACCCCGGAGACGCGGCCCACGACGTCGCGGGTGGTGGCGGCGCCGCCGAAGGCGTCGATGAGGCGGCCGAAGAGGACGGTCATGAGCGGCAGGGCCGCGCCGTTGGCGACGGCGCCGAGCGCGCCCAGGGACATGAGCGCCGCGTCCGCGCCGTCCGCGAACGCGAACAGCCGGTAGAACGGCACGCTGCCGCCGCTCGTGCCGCCGGCGCCGCTCGGGCCAGCCTTCCCGCCGCGACCGTCGCCGGTGCCGACGGCCGACGACGACGGCCCGTCGAGCTGGAACGCCCTGCTGGATTCCGACATGCCGCCCGATCAAACAAGGATCCTCCTACAGGGTCTACACGTATCCGCACGCGTCCAGCTCATGGAGCAGAGACATTGCCGAGCTCGCAAAAGGATCAGATACAGACGAGGCAAAGCAAGGACAATCTACGAGCCCAGGGCAGGAGACAGAGGAAAGGTTTCAGATTCCATGGCCCCCGGCCGTGGGAATAAAGCTTTCACGAAAGGAAGACGCGGACCGCCGGGGCAGGAGACGAGGAAGGAGACAGCGTTAAAGGAGCCGCTCCGCCGCCGGACACTGTATGGACACGGACGGCTAACGGACAGCAGCTGCAAGTGAATTTAGGAGTGAACGGAAGAGGGGAGAGAGAGGCTTGTTTCCGTACGTGTGGGGGGATGGAGTGGAGACGAAGACGGTGGGCTGAACGTAGTGGGCGACAGACGAGACAGATCGGGGCCGGTATTAATGGCGGCTTACCGTGGCAGATGAGCGAGCTTAGCTGCCTGTGGCTGTCCATGCACTGATTCTTCAACCGCCCAACCAGTGCTGTAATAGTGTTCGAGCTGTGCTGAAGTGCTGAGACTGAAACGATGAACATTTTCTTCTTCTTTTTGGAACGTGTGGTTGTAGATCACTAGATCTGCATATGGCCGTGTCTCTGAACTGTACTTACTGTATGAGCTAGTAAGAAGGACACCCCTGTGCCGAGGCCTCGTCTTTGAGCTCGAATTTTACCAAATTTCACAAGGATAATCCCGGCCGGACTTGTACATGAATTCAGGCCGGCCATTGTTCTCCTGTTGTCCTCGCGTGAGAATGTTGCCGTGTGGACGTCCTCGCGCGACGACGAAGCCGTGCAAGTCGTCGTCTTCTTCATCTTCTTGGACATGTAGCAACTTTGCTTCTCGTTCCTTATCAAAAAAAAATTGCTTCTCGTTGTGACGGCCGTATACTGCCTGTGCCTGTGTGGCTGTACCCACGAACGCACGGTTGCGTTCATCCGGCTTCCAAGGGTGGTGCGGCGAGCGTGAGCAGTGAGGAAGCATCCATGTCCGTCCATCCATCCGCGGGTGTGTGAGACGAGAGGTGACGGGAGGTTACCTCCGGCTTTCGTCTCTTGCTCCAATGGTCAAGCACCCGTGGACCCCTGTCTGTCTGGCCCCGGGCGCCACAAGATCGATCTCACCTCACACGGTCACACGGTCACGCCACGCCAGCAGTCAAAGCACGCCTCAGCATCTGCAGATGCAACAAAGCAAGAGCAAGCGACGCTGCAAGTAGTGATGGCTGGAGACGCTAGCTAGCTAGACACGGGATTACATACTGCATCTCCTTTTTTTCTCCGGCTGACTGCTCCTAACCACCTCGATCAGGACATGACTGATGATGCTCTCTAGTCTCTGCGGTCTGCACTAGTCGCCCTGCCTGGCTGTTTTTCCCACAGCTGAATATTCGTCTCCTCGGCTCATTGTGCTGCTCTAACCTCTCAGGTCCTGACAGCAACAACACGATCACATGTATTTCTTCACGTGTACGCCCGACATACGAGCTGTATACAGACACCGTATCAGTACGACGACGGGCTGTTTGAAGTTTCAGCGGGACTCTGCATGGACGGGCGTGTTCCACTTGGGCTCTGTCCAGCCCTGCAGGTGCCACACACTCGCCTGTCGATCAGTGGCACTGCTCAGGATGGGCAACTGGGCGTGCTGATGTGTACAGCTTGCTCGGTGCTCAGATATACGCCCGGTGCCGTCGCTTTCGGTCACTGTCCTCCTTGTGTATGTGTATTGGCTTGTACTTGTACATCTACTGCTGCAGTTCATGCACAAGGTATGTGCATGTTCTGAACTCTGAAGGGAGCTCATCAGTTTTGGCTGAAGAACGCGGGGCTTTGTTCCTTTGTGATGGATGAGATGCCTTGCGGCGTCCTCTTTCTCGATCTATCTGCCCCCCAACCACCGTGTTTGTTTACATTCTATTGTTGTTGCACACTGCAGATCGATCGATCAGGTTCCGGAAACTGACAGGGCCAACATCAACGTCTCTACTGCGACACATGCATGATGATCAGCACTTCTCTGACATTCTGAAAATTGCAGTTGCATGTAGCCCCTTGCTTGCTCGAAAGGATGAAGGAAAAGAAAAATCCGCCATGGAGATTTTGCAAAGGTGAGGAAGACTGATGATGGATGAGGCGACACAAAAGATCTGGCCTGGCCTCATCGAATGATCCTGCTGCTTTGCACTTTCTGGACCACCGGTGTTCCTCAACCACTGCCGCCGGCGCTTCCTCCTTCCACGGCGTCCGATTCGTTCGTACTGTCTGCCCTTAAATCTACCACTGGTAGTGAATTCAAAGCCAAACATGCTAAAATCCTGCACGGGATGAGTAAAACTCTTGGCAACCCCTCTTTGTATTTCTCTTCTTCTTCTTTTTTTGGTTTGCCCTTTTACGCTCATCGAGAAGCCGGGCGAAGAGGTAAATTAAGTTCGTCCCTGCTTTGACTATGAGAAGAGAAAAATAGCTGGTAGCACAAAGACAAATACCATCTATGCATAGCTGCAATGATGCATTTTGAACCTTTCTTGATCTCCTTTGATATGAGGCAGGCCGGGGGTGACCCTCTTTCCTGATTTTACTCGACAAAGATTGCATCTTTTGCTACACCTTTGCTAGATAACACAAGTACGCACGGCTCCAGGCCACTACTACACGTCTTTTTGCTACACCTGGAATGCTGGGTAGTAGCAGGAATGCTTTTGTAGTATACTGATTGGCACCCCAGTAGGTTTGCTTTCAGACGTCTGCTTGTTTTATCAGCGCTCTACACCTGCTAGCTTTCCTTTGAGAAAACGAGAGGCGATTCCAGACTCTGGACAGCGTTTGGCGCGCGCAGCCTGAGTGAGTGTGCTGCCGCAGCTGCTACCTATCTTTCACTGAAATGGTAGTCCATCCTCTGACGAGCTGAAAGCTGCTAGCTCTCTTGCTTGCAGGATGGATACGGATAAATGCGCCGTCTGTGGAACGGTTAGCTAGTTAACAATGGCTGCAGTCCGGGCGGGCTGTCGACGTTGCAATAATTGGGGCCGCCAGCTCGAAATCTGAAACAGGGACTGGACCAGGCCATGCCTCCCAGCTATTCAGTATTCATTCTGGATCAGATTAAAGCTGGAGTACTATGCACCGAGATGGATTAGCCAACAGCGACGATAGCGCGTCCTGATAAAAAGGATGCCAACTAGAAAGGAAAGCGATACATGTATGTTCTTCTTCTTTTCTTTTCTTTTCTTTTCTTTTTCTTTCTTTTTTGCTTTTCAGGAATCGGGAATAATGCAAGAAGATGGCTGATGGCAAATGTATGATGGTACATATGCATGTCTCCATGCTGCCTGAAAGGAATTACAAATTGAACAACGCAACTCTGAACTCTGATGACACCAGATAAGGTCTGAACTCTGATGGACACTGACAGTGAAGTAGTTTCTCGCTGAGGATCGATGTGAAGAGCATCTGTGATCCTCCTAGATTAGCTGTAGTACTCTACAACCTCCTTTTGCAAAGAGAGGTCGACAGTGACATGATGTGGTTTTGACTTGCTCTCTCTGTCGCGCGGCCGTGCGTGCATGGCATGGCATGGCATGTCTGCATTATTGGTGGTCCGCGGGGCTATCGTAGAGCAGGCAGCTGATGCATGGCGCAACAACGAGGAGATGCGGTGGCCGCCATGTGACCAGACCAAATCCACTACAAATATGCTGCAGCCGCAGCAGCACCAGCTGCACGCGCACACGACGTGTCCGTGCCTGCTGCTTCAGAAACGGCGCGGAATTCTTGTTTAGTTTCCAGCCTGAAGTGTCGTCGATCAGTGCTAAGCTAAGCACGGCAATGTATTGGAGGCGACTAGTAGTATAACATCCCTCCTGCAGCAAAGTTTGGGTCTTTGGGACCGCAACATTTTGGCCGGTTCATCTTCAGGGTGATACTGTATTGCACAGCAACGCATGGCTAAATCTTTTTTAGAGTTAAAGGGCAAGGATGCCCCAGTCTTGACTATTAGAAAAGACCGTTAACCAGTTTACAGCATCAGCAAAAACTCTAGGTGCCTCAGCGCAGTTCAGGCAAAAAGCTAGCTGTCGTCCAGAACGAAACAAAGAAACACAACCCAGAAGCAGAGCAAAAACTAGAGGTAGCGGCGTCAACGAGAAGCAGAGGGTCTTCTCATCTTGAATCAGCATCATAGGGCTGTGGAGCTCTCAGCATCGCCGATCCGCAGCTTCTGGACGAAGCCCATGTTGTCCCACACCTCTTCGGGTTCCAGCAGGTCGAACATGGCTCCCGGCGCTGAACGCCACGTTCCGCCATGAGATGGCAGAGTGGCGGAAAGGTTCCCGTGCAGCTCCCCTGCTACATGGAAAGCCTTGCAGGTTGCTTGGCCAAGCTTTTCAAATGATCCAGCTTGAGGTCTAGATCTCGTCTCATTATTGCCTGGGGGCACACCAGCCTCCAGTTGTGTGCAATCCCCAAGACCTTGTGCAGCAGATTTGCCATATCCTTCCAGTTCCCATTCTGAAAACAGAGAAAATTTCTTAGCTTCCTTAACCCCCACAGGGCAGCAGAAGTAAGAATATTAGCTACAACAAATTTCTTCCTACTAAGCCACATTTTCGCAATGGATTCAAAATCATTGCCACAATGAACGTCTAAAACCAGGGAAATATACACCCACATCTGTCTAGCCACCATACAATTAAAGAAAAGGTGCATAACTGACTCATCTTCATCACAGAACATACATTTTTTGTTCTCCAAATGTTTCCTTTTACCAAGGTTATCTCTAGTCAAAATTTGGTTCTGTGAGAATAACCACAAGAAGAAGTGAATCCTAGGTGGTACGTAAAGGGACCAGACGGAGGGGATATATACTGGCGTAATTCCTCTATAGTTAATGATCTTATATAAGGTCTGAGATGAGTAGATCCCATTAGAGGTGTAGGACAAGATCATCTCATCTTCACAATGGCTGAAGCTAATAGTAGAAGCTAATTGGAACACTTCGTCCCGTTGGTTTTGGATATCTATGGATGCAGTCCTTCTAAGGGTGCATTTAAGATCTTGGCCATCCCACAACTCAGCCACTGTTTTATTCTTCTCATTAACCAGGGTGTAAAGCTTCCAGAACTGAATGGCCAAACTAGAAGTACCCAGCCAGTTGTCCTCCCAAAAAAGGATTTTCTCTCCATTCCCTATCTTCCACCTATACCCTAACCTAGCAGCTTTTGCTGCCCACGCATGGCTAAATCTATCCTGGGCTAGGCTCAAGTGACCATACAAACATGGACTCGTCAACATGACAATGTTAGCTAAAGAAAGGGCGGAGCCTGCAGCACTGATGACATGTAAACGAAGCTCAATTGTGCCGGCAGGGAATGCAGCAGATTTCTGATAATCAAACATTCGAACCCCCGTCTGAACCGGCGGACTGCCATGGCATCAGGCTACTGCTGGCTTGCTGCAGTAGCGTACCGCGGGTCTTGATCTGCTGGAGTTCACACCCTCAGTCTTCGGAGCTGGGAACCTGACAAGGACGACCAGACGCCTTGCAGGAGCGCCGCCGCCGAGACGCGTCCCGGGCATGCTCTCCGCTGATGCCGCGGCGAGTTCGGTGATTGCGGCCTTGCCTGCAGCCTGCTGCGCCAGTTACAGTTCCGGCCAGCAACTTCTGATCGCAACCAGAGGTGGCGGCGTCCAGTGCGCGCGCCGTGCGGCAGTGGGACGAGCGTCGCCGGAAGCCCGAACGGATGCAGAACTTCCACGAACACGTCCGATCGCGATCGCGCCACCGCTGGCCACCGTCGCCGGCGAAGTGAGCAAATCGCTGCTTCTCGTGAGCCACTGGAGCACCGGCTGCGGCGGGCGACTGGCGAGGAAGACGCTCTTGAGGGTTGAGATGCTCCTAATCTGAACCGTTCAGAGCGGATCCGACGGCTTCTAGGCACCCAGGGGTGGACGGTATCACCCGGTCGGTATCTGAGATACCGTCCACCGTTGACGTTCTGCCCGGCCACGGTACGCCGGAGCGGCGCCGAGTTCAGGCCGTCCCTGGCTTCCATCCCCTTCCTCGTAGGCACCCAGGAGCCTCGCCATCTTCTATCTGACCGGCGACTGTGTGATGGCTGGCCTGGAGCCCTGGAAGCCAAGGGGACCGATCGACAGGTGTGCTGGGGCTCGCCGCGGGTGGCAGCCTGGCAGACATGGCGCGCGCACAAAACGCACGCGAGACGTCGGCGGCAAAGAGCATCGGCCTCGGCGATTTTGACCTGATCGACACGATCAAATCCCGGCTCGCCGCGGCCGGAGGCGGCGACGACGCCTCCTGCGCCGACATCCTTGCCTTCGCGGCGCGCGACGCGGCAACCATCCTCAGCGGCGGGAGGATCCGCTACACCGTCCGCCGCGGCCGCAGGGA
This sequence comes from Panicum hallii, assembly GCF_002211085.1. Classification (NCBI taxonomy): domain Eukaryota; kingdom Viridiplantae; phylum Streptophyta; class Magnoliopsida; order Poales; family Poaceae; genus Panicum; species Panicum hallii. The sequence continues at coordinate 7,044,571 of NC_038044.1, read as the reverse complement.
CGGCGTGGCATCGGCAGCGCCGCCTCCAGCTTCGCCGAGCTGGAGGAGAGCTTCGCCGCCAGGGGCCTCGGCAAGGGCGACCTCGCCGCGCTCTCCGGCGCGCACGCGGTCGGCGCCTACCACGGCTCCTCCTTCGCCGACCGCCTCCGCCCGTCCGTCGCGGCAGCCTAACAGATCAACGGCACGTACCTATTGCAGACGGCGGCGAGCGACTCGGCGACGACGACGGAGACAATTACGATGATGAACAACGCCCGCGACATGGACCCGGCGTTCCGCGCCGTGTCCAGCTACAGCGTCGTCGGGGTGGGCACGGCGCCACGGCGGGGACTGGCGCCCTGAACAACAGCTACTACCCGGCCAACCTGCAGAACATGGTGCTGCTCAATTCGGACTGGGAGCTCACCTAGGACGAGGACACCCTGGCTCGTCTGATCGCGTTCAGGGACGACGCGGCGAGATGGAACAAGGACTTCGGCGAGGCCATGGAAAGGCTCAGCAGCCTGCCGCCACCCGTGGGGGCGCGCCTCGAGATCAGGAACAACTGAAGGCTCAACCTGAGTCCCGGACGAGCAGTGGTGCGCGCACTGAAAAGTTTCCTACAAAGACGTTGCGATCAGATATCTGGTTTGCTAAATTTTTTTCAATGCAGGCTTGATGTAAGTCAGGATTTGCCATGAGCATTTGAAATGGAACACTACTTTTCCCCTCCTGGATTCCTACTAGAAAAAGGGCTGTTTGTTTGTTACCACAAAAATGACTCTGAACTTGCTGAGCATCATGCATGTCGAGTGATCAGTAGTCTCAGCGTTGGCCCTACTTACCGGCAGAAGAATGGACAAGTGAGCCTGCTTGCACGTAGCCACTGTTATACTACACAGGACCTCTAGGAGTAGATCTATAGGTTCTTTCATTGACTCACGAATAAATCAAAGGTTCTTAGATTACACCGATTGAGAGGTAGACAGAGAAGAGTGTGTAGCACCTTCGGACTTGGCGGAGGATGACGCAGTGGTGTCCATGGCAGCAATGTCGAAGTGGTCGACAGTGAAGGCGGCGGCCGGTAGCGTGCACTTGGAGTCGAGGGCACGGTGTCGTCGGGGATGGAGTCGATGGGCGACGATGATGTCGAAGTCGGTGAGGCCGGCGATGAGGTGGTGGCGATGGCGTGGTCGGTGGCGGTGCAGTGCAGAGTCGGCGGCGCTTCCCTCACTTCAGTGCCTCCCGCCTAGGGTTTGTCGGTGGGGTTTTGGGGCATGGCGAACCTTAGCGTGCATGCCCCGCGGCCCTCCACTTTTCTTTATAGCGTTGCGCAACGGAAACCCACCGACCAAATCTCAATTGGATACCTCTGATCAGGACATAGAACACAATCAAGGACTCTGACTCGATCGTTAGACCAAGTCGGACGAGATCAATTCTAACCGCCACATCCTGCAGGCCAGACTAATCTCTGACTTGTTACCGTCACTGGTCGTCGTTATCGTCGTCGTTTACGCATTCATACAGATGCTTGAATAGCAACACCAATCTCTGCCGTGTCACATCTAGCTAGCTAGCTACCCGGCCTCTGAGATCGGCTATGCGTGCCGCCAACTTCTTCTTGGCCGCGGCCGCCGCCGTCGGCGTCATCTGATCGAGGCCACGGCCACGCATACCAGTCCAAACAGATCATCGACGTAACGGAACTCGATCGGTTGAACGCTCATCAGCTCCCTACCAACTCCATCAGTCACTCAGCCAATGCAATCATGGCTGGGTCGCCACGCAGCAAGGGATGAATTCGCTCGCTCGATCGCGGTGGCCGGATAATGGCGACTCGATCGGTGGCACTGCGGGTGCCGGCCTACTGCGTGCACGCGTACGTCGTCGGCAAGCCGGCCGGCCACCTCTTGTTTTCCTGCTGGGTGATACAGGTAGGTTGCAAGGAACAACTAATCACAAGTCAAATTTGATGACCAAAACGCTATATAATTATGGCCATCCAGTAGATGTTTTCCGATGTGATGTCTAAACATATTCCCAAACCCAAAAACGATGCTGCTAGGATTGAGAAATCAAGCAAGCGGAAAATTAAACAAAACGTCAACAGCACGTTATCGATAAGCTAGGCTGCCACTGCTGTCACGTTAATTCATACCTGGAGGTGAACCACTAATCCTTGCATTCAGGACGACGCGTCTCTCCTTTTTTTTTTTGTTTCTTCTCCTTTTTCTGCCAACAGTTAGTATCAGATGGAATACGCGCCGCACGTTGGGCCGTCCTAACATGGGAAATGGGCTTCGCAATATTTGGGCCGCGATTGATGGGGAAGATCGATTGGATATCCTCGTATTTGAGATTGTACTGAGATAAATCAATGGATATGTGGTCTTAATCGCAAACCGTACCGTTTGGATCTTCGTATTTAGAATATATACAGTAAAATAAGATTCAATATAAGTATATTTTCTCCTGAAGTCTGAATCTCTTTACAAATATGGTGATGAACAATGTTGCTATAGTCTTCAAAAACACAATATTGCATTCTAGCAATGAGTGTAAGACTAATAGAAAGAGAAAACTGCCAACATTTACACTAACTAGACAAGTGTAGTAAGAGGCCCAATTCATTTAAAAAAATTGAAGGCGGCTGAATTGTGAAAGAACCAGCCCATTGCTCATGTCGTTTCCTCCTAATCATTTATACATGCCATAATTTGGTTTTTTTCTTTCAGTTTCGTAAAAAAAGATTGCTTCAAAAAATAGCATAAATATGCTCACGACATGCTATCTACATAAATCTCCTTTTCCATTGGGCGATCCATTATGAATCTTCCACATGGAGGGTTATCCATATGTTTCTCTACCGGGAGCAAGGAGAGAAATATCTAAGAAGGAAAACTTAACATATATATTAATGTTTTATTATATATATGAAAATCCGTTTAACTTTATATTATTAGTTAGTTGTGCATGATACAATAAGCTTGAATGTGTTTATTTTTGGCCCTATTAAAATATTGAAACGTTCTGTTGAAGTTGACTTCTTTTGGTAGGCTCAAAGCTTGATGAGAAGAGTTTGGTTCCGTTGTGCTCGTGTTGGTGCCTGCCTACATCACGCCGGCGGCAGCTTGGCGTCAGCAAGCAGGCCTGACCAGACGATAATGATGCTTTCAGTTTCAGTACGCTAGCTTATCCTAGGCGAAATGATTTATTAGTAGCCAGTAGCATCCGTTCCGCATCAGCTAGTAGCTTGACTCATCGCACTTTCAACTTCGTTAGCTAGGCCGACGCGATCATGAGTCAAATTCCACCGAAATCACCGTCAGTCACACAATTAGGTTTCAATCACAAGTCGTTGATCTCGTACCTACACGTACACGATCAGGTCCGTACACACCGGCCCAAGTCACAACGCAATGCACGACCAATATTGTTTTTACAAAGCACAGACGCAGATGATCACATACGCATACTCGCATCACACAGTCAAAATCTAGCTAGTACAAATCATGCATCGGTCTTTTATTTCATTTTCATCCGCGAATTAATTACATGCAGACTCACACGTAAAAGCGAGCTAGCCCGCCATTTTTGGGCAGCCGGGCAGTAATACATGCACGGACGTGTACGAGTACGGATTACAAGTTTACAACGCTAGTTGTGCCGAATTTGAAATCCAAATTACACGCAAGCAAATACACTCAGCAGTTCTTGTGGCATAGCAAGTTAGACGATCGATCGAGATTACTGGCAGATTTCAAACTTGCAGTAGTTGCATGCACCATGCACGCAGACGTACGCTTTGAGAGAGGATCGATGTGCCGACGACGATAATGGCGACGGGCGCTGTCTCACTACTGCTGGTTCCCGGCGGCGAAGGCGTTCATCTGCTCCTGGAACTCCGGCAGGTGCTTCTCCGTGACGCACATGGTCATGACGCGCGCGCCGGTCTTGGGCGCCGGCGGCGCGCCGATGACGGCGACGGCCATGAAGGGGTGGTAGGAGAAGGGCACGACGTGCGCCGGCGCGCCCCACCCGTAGTCCGCCTCCAGGAATCCCAGGCGCGTCCAGTCCGAGACGAAGAGCGAGTCGTAGGTGAAGGTGAGCTCGTAGGGGTCGCGCTCGAACCCGCCGCCCGCCCACCGCGCGAAGTCCGCGGCCAGCCGCGCCTTGGCGTCCCGGATGGCGAGCACCACCTCCACAGCGCTGGCGGCCGCCACCTCGCCGCAGGGCCGCGTCGCCCTCACCGTGTAGAAGCAGTTGCCGTAGAACCCGGGCGCCGGCGGCAGGAGGTGCCGCGTGTTGGCGAAGAAGCAGACGTGGACGGGGCGCGCCGGGTCGTCGCCGTCCAGCCGGAGCGCGCGGACGCGGGACTGCCAGGTCTTGGCGACGCACACGTCGAACGCCGAGCAGCGCTGCCCGGTGGCCTCGAAGAAGCTGGACTTGACCTTGGCGATGTGCTCCGGGCTGAGGTCCACGGTGAAGTAGCGGAGGTCCAGGAGCTCGAAGCGCGGCGGCGGCGAGATGATCTTGGACGGCGCCGGGATGATGTCGCGCGCCCACACGGGGGACACGCGGGGCCTGGGGAGGCCGCGCGCGTAGTCCGCCACCGCGTTGATGAACTGCCCGGCGCCCAGGCCGTCGGCGATGGTGTGCACGGAGATGAGCCCCACCACGAAGCCGCCGCACGCGAACTCCGTCACCTGCGCGCGTACGCCAATTTCTTTCATCAGCCATTTCGCTTGATTTTATTTGGAGGGATCCTCCGTCAAATTATGTTTCACTTTCATGCAAGAAAAAAAATAACCTCATCAAAGTCATCATGGTTAATGTATAATAAGGGTTGCTTGTTATCTGAAACTAATATACGACGACAGTGTAACTAATTTCCACGTCATCAAGAACTACGGAAGATAGTAGTAACTTGACAAGACTAAGAAGTAACTAAAACAAATTAAGACCAGATAATATATAGAGTTAGTTAACCATATATATGTACCATGCATATCGGTAAGTACATGAACTTACGTGGAAAGCAATTAATTAAGGAAGAAAGCTGATTGATGGTTAAATTTGGTAGCAAGTTAAGGGATAAGATCATGTCGGTCGAGGCCATTGTCACTCGATCGGCCGGAGTGAAAGGCTGAAAGCTACGCGACGGATGGAGCCTCTTGACCTGCACATATCTTTGGGTTTTGTTTTTTGTTTACCTTTTCACTGAGCCAACAACTAACGCACTTGGGCGCCTGCGTCTTCTTACCATCTGTCAGACCATCACACGCTTTCACCCCCTGTGCTACTTTTTCACGCGCAAAGCTCTCACCAACCACGATTACGTCGGTGCGCCAAGCCACTAGATTCACTGAAGATTTCGCCTTTTATTTTTACTGGATGCTGAAGGTTCTGGTGGTCAGGCGGTCAGCGCGCATGCATGCACCATGCACGACCAATATCAGTGGCACGCAGCCGCTGTTGGTCAATAATACAGAAGCATAAACAGCACCGCACTCTGTGTGTATATTTGCAATATTAAGTAGCTTTTTAGTCTCTAGGGTTTAGACTAATTAAATGTTAAGTTGAATGATGAGAAAGAATATATATATATATCGAGCCATGTTGCCTCTGGTTGCCTGGAAGTGGCTAGCTGGCCTACATGCTGAAGGAAGTTGGTACTCTCAAGGCAAAACTTTTTCTTTAACAATCGTTGATTTGTACCTCCTAAGTTATAATTCTATTGTGAATAATAATACCACCACAGGCCACCTCTGTAATAGTTAACTGCATGTTGCTGTCCAACTTTTCCCTTGGATCATGTTATTACATATGGGATTGGGATTTGGGATTTGGGATGGACATGAAGGGAACTAGGAGACTTGCCACAAGTGGGCGCCACCAATGCATGCATGTCCCTTTTTCGATCATCTAGCAGAGGACGCACCAACGTCGCGGTATCTGGTAACCGATCTCTATACATCAACAACGACTTTGCAACCCTTCAGATAGCTACGCGAACGGGCACATATCTACGCATATGCTGTGGTAAACATTACGTGTGCCACCCGTGGCGGAGCGTGAACGTCTTTTTAGAGGGGGTCAATCAGAACAGGTTACATACAAAATGCTCTAAATTGTTCTAAATTGTAAAAGAAACAGAACAGTAAGTAAGGGCTGTGAGCTTGTGAGCTAATCACAAGAATTTTTATGAAGAGTCTAGTAAGTAATTACTAGTAGTATATTTTCACGGAAAAGAGGGGGCCAGCGCCCAGTACGGTCTTCATGAGGCTCCGCCGGTGCGTGCCACGTGTCATCCTAAAGATATTATAAGTTTGTTCCATTATTCTACTATTGGTACCCAGAGAGAAAAGGGTTGCAGTGCGTGTAGTTTATGAGCTCCCAAGTCCTGTCTTGCAGTGGTAGGCGGGTAGCTAGCTAGGTAAGTAGGTACAGGAAGGTGGTGCACTCCGATCCTCAAGTTCTGACGATATCTTCTGCGTGCGGTCGTGGTCGTTCCATTCCGTCGTACTACGTCCTGGACGGAAAGATATTATATATAATAAATAACTAAGCAAGATGATGACCGAGCAGGACCGTACCATGCTCTCGTGTTGGAAAAGGCGGCTGCTTTTATTTGGCGCCATGATCGACGGTATCGTCGAGTCGAGCTCATGCTCATCAGTCATCACCTCACCTACCGGATAGCGGCGTGCAGCTTATAATAGCGCGTCGTCAGGATGCTTCCCGGCCAGGCACGGAGCAGCAAAGCCACGCCTGCCTGTGATGCGTTAGTGGAACAGTGGCAGCACACGCAGAGACAATGGATGGATCGCGATGGCCCAACTGCATGGTTTCGCGCCAGAAGATAGCTAGCACGCGCGCTCTCGATCAGGGCCTGACACCTGTGCGCTGCTACTCGATCGATCACTCGGAAGTCAAAACTGTTACCGATCAACCACTACAGGTGTGCCCACACGTACAAGATACTGTGGGCAGACCACACCTTCTACGGCACGGCTGCGTATGCAATCCCTCTCCCTCGGCTCACACGCGTCCCTCCCTGGCTTCAGTTTCAAACTTACGAGACCCTATCGAGCATAAGTTTCAAATTAAACCGGTTCCAAAAAAAAAACTAACCTTTCCATTTCCCTGCAGGTTTTCTGCAGGCAAGCATAATCACTAGTGTTGTAGTGAGCACGTATTACACCATTCGTACGTGCTGCTAGTTCGTGATGACCCACATGGCAGTGAGCACTGGGCAGTATATATACAGAGGTAGTTATGATTCGCGCTTGACAAGATCTTGACTTCTTGTCGTGGTTCCCATGCATGGCAGCTAGGTACACACGGAAAATGGTGCGAAATTCTTTTGACGAGTGATGCCAGTACCATCTCTACCTTTTTCGGGTACAGTCCGATCCCCATCTCGAGGCTTGATCGAGATATGGCGCCAACGTTTCGGATTTTTGGCTTAATTCTTCCCTGTGTTCATTTCTAGTATTTTTTTTCAACAATTACAGATGATAAACATATTATTCCGATGCTTTTCGCTAATCGAGCCTGGGCCTTGTTTAGATTACTTCCAACTTCCAACTTCCAACTTTTTACACTCTCTCTCCATCATATCAATTTTGGGACACATGTATGGAGCAGTAAATGTATGTAAAAAAAATAACTAATTGTACAGTTTAATTGTACATCACGAGACGAATCTTTTAAGCCTAGTTAGTCCATGATTAGATAAAATTTGTCAAATACAAACGAAAACGCTATAGTAGCAAAAAGTTCCAAAAGTTATAAAAATTTGCGATCTAAACGGGGCCCTGCATTGTTTTTTTGCGTTTTGTTCTAGGAAGAGAAAAAAAAAGGTTGTTATATGCATCGTCAATCTAGCTACCATACATACTCTGCTTACCTTCGAAAAGATTCCTTCTCTTTTATTACCTTTTTCTTTGTCACCAATTCTAGATAAATGCTCCAGATGCCTCTCGCTAATCGAGGCTGCATTAGTTCTTGCGTTTGCATTAACATATATAGATGCATGGATAGCTAGCTGTATGTGTTGTGTGTATCCGTACCTGCATCATGAGCGGCATGTCGAGGGGGTTCACGTCCGGCGCCGGCTCCGGCAGCAGGTCCTCCTTGGGGATGACCATGGGGTGGTCCAGGTGCTTCACCTCCTCCAGGGTGCACGCCGCCGCCGCCTCCACGAACCACGCGCCCTCCGCCGTGCACGCCACCCGCACCTCCCCGTCCTCCTCCACGAACCGCCCCGCGAACGGGTAGTAGTCCACCAGCGCCTTCCCCAGCGCCTCCCGCAGCGTCTCCGCCGGCGTCCTCACCGCCGCCTCGCCGCCGCCCCCTCCGAGGCGGCCGTCGAACACGTGCAGCGACCGCACCAGGTGCCGCAGCCCCGCCACGCGGTCGATCACCGACAGGCGCAGCGTCTCCCGCGGCGTCGCCGACGACGGCGCCACCAGCGACCTGCTCGTCCTCGTCACCGGGAACCCGATGGTACCCATGCTCAGCTCGCTCCCTCACCGGCCACTTCTTCACCAAAGCACCTTCCTTTTTCTTTTTTCCTCCTCGACCTCGAGTGGTGATCGATCACTTAGCTACCTTTGGGTCGATCGGTGATCGTGTTATAATAAGGTGGTGGTAGCAGTAATGTGTAGTGCTCATGACGAAATGTGGAGGAGATAGCATGGGTATATATATAGGCCCAAGAGGGCGTCTAATGGCCACAACTGATAGTGAATTAACATATGATCACTAGCTGATGAGAGAGAGGCTTAATAGTATATTTGGTGGTGCGTACAATTTCTTGGCGAAGTGTCTACTCGATCATGAGAAGGGTTATCTTTTGTGGTAGTAGGTGGAGGACGAGGATTGATCGGCCCCACGCACTGGGCCAACGGATACCGGACTGATAGCCGAATTCGGACCGTCCGATCGAACGATGGACGGATCGGATGAAATCTGGTCGATGAAAGTGTGACCAAATGTCTCACCCTATGCATGTTTTGTACATTTGGGTCACTTGAGAGCCATCCACGGCACCCCACGGCTATGTGCTCCTATAATTAAGGCTCACAAAATTCTTCCATGGTAGCAGTAGAGTTGAGAGTCACGCAGTGTTCCTTTCAACCTCTTGCAAAGTCGTCGTCAATGTCAAGCGGGTATGTACAACTGTAAATCACTATAATTTTAACTAGCTATGTGGTTAGAAAAAAAACAACCACATTATATTGTTACAGCATTAATTATTGTTACCATTATGGAAAGGACAATCACTATAATTCTTTCTCATTTTCTCTTAATGAAATACGTGCTCAGGCACGTTCGCGAAAAATAATTCCTTCTCGAAGAAAACCATGAATGGTTGTAGCATCCTGCAGTAGTGCTCACATCATACCAATTAATTCTAGTTACAGGATCTCCACATCGATCAGCATATTTAGTTTGTCTGAAATAATCGCCTATTCGCATTGAACAATGAATAGCGGCATGGCCAGATAGATAGTGTCCTCCGTGATGACTTCTCAAGTAGAGATGAGAAAATGTAATGGTGGAAGCAACATCACGTTGACTTGGGAAGTCATGCATGGAGGCTGTCTATTTTCTCTCCTATTGCACGTCCACGCACTTGTTGCCTAGTTGTGAGTTCTAGAAAACTCTCATAATAAGAAGATTCGTTAGACCTGCTGGTCAGCTCAAGTAAATTATTGTAGACAAAATTATATAGTAGTTGAATTCAATTTGACTTGAAAAGTTGAGTCCTTTAATTCTCAGGTACATGCATGGAACTATGATGGACTACGGTCACAGTAACATACATCACTTTTGACTTGGAAAGTTGAGTCCTTTCTTACTAGATAGATGGAGGAAGTCGCTGCGACCTACCGTGTTCGTGGCTTTAGCTGTTTGTGCTACGGCACGGCAATAGTAACCCTGTGATGCTTGATCGATCCATTAATTTCCAAGCTACGCATTACATGCCTTGAAGAAATTTTTAAGGCAAAAAGTTAAAAGTTGCTTCCTGATGACGATGCACAGAATTTCGAAACCTATCCTTGCTCCACTCACATGCATACAGCACTTGTTTAATGACGGTGTGGTTGGTTGTCTCCTGTGGGTGGCAATGAGTAGCTAGCGCCCATTAACAATCTAGCAAATGCTGCACTTGCATCTTCAGTGGCGGCTTTTCCATTCATCCCCCACTTGACGCTTTTGGGCCTTGGCGCATGATGTAATAAGCTAGGTCACGGATAGATCGAATCCGGCCTGCTAGCTACCGGGTAGCAGGATAGGTTGGTGAGGAATGTGAAATGTTTTGACTGAACATTTGGAGCAGATGCATCGATCACATGCCGTACGTATCTCAATGCTGCTGAGAATTGCTTGGCCGGCCTTGTAATCTGAGTCGTGTGGCCGGCCCCACCATAGATATGCATGGTGCATGAGTGGTTAATTTGTCAATATAGATCGAGCCACCCAAATTAAAGCAGCCAGAAATGACCACTCCAAACCCACCACGAGTAGCCCATCGGACCATACCCCATAGGATTGAAGCAAAAAGGCTGATCGAGCAAGTTGTTGGGGTGCGAAAAGTAAAGTAAACATTTTCAGCTAGCTAGCACACTGGATTGTAGCTGCTGGACATGGACGTGCGATCGACCAGCGTAGCTAGGGCACAGTACTGCTGGCTAGCACACTGGTTTGTTAGCACTTCGTTCGCACTTGCATCGGATGCCGATGGATGATCGATCGACATGGGGCTACTAGCTGCACCCGAAAGCTATAGGATGGGTGCTAAAGCTGCTGCAGGGCCAGTGACCTGCCTGCACCTGCTGCGTGGGTACACACACATATATGTGCAGTGATATATCGTCGTCGTCGCATCGGTACTTGCTCGATCGGGAAAGGCAAAAGGGTGACGAGTCGGGACGTGCCTCATCAAAAGCCCCAGGGACACGGTAGATGATCCTACCTACAGGCTCAGCAGCTCCTCATGTGCGCTTCACTAACGCTCTCGCTTCAGCTCTTCTTCCTTTACAGGGACGACGTAGAATGCCAGACGCGCCCAACCGAAAACTCCTCCTGTATATGCTACCAAACTCGCGCAGTAACTAGATACACGCCGCGTGTGCACACGTGCATGTGCGCTTCTCCGCGCACTAGCTACGAGTCTCGAATTCTCGATCTCGCTCAAAGGCACCTCGAGGATCGGATCGGAGGTGCCGGCACGTGCCGTGTCGCCGAACCCACGCGTGTGAGGACCTATCCTAAAAGCTAAATTTGTCCAATTTTAATAGTTGGATGATCTCTATCATCCAATTTTATAGTTGAAGATTTAAAATTAAACTTTTACAGAATGTAAACCAGATTTTTTCTAAAAAATATTCATATGAACGATCGTGTTCACGTAGGAGGTCCCTAGCTAGCTAGAGATGGCTTTGGCCTATTCTCCAAGGACTGTTCGTCAAACTGATACGATAGAAAATCAAAGAGGGAGACGTGTAGTTGGTGAAGGATGGAATCCCCACGCCAACTACGAGCTAGAGCCATCGGCGCTCGGACGACATGTAAACAAACAGTTAGGTCTTCGTGACCCAGACATCTCCTCATTACGTGATTTGGTCTTGTCACCGCTACTGATTTGCCTTGCGCGCCTCCAATGCATGCACCGTGCCTAGCGTAGCAATGCAAGGTAGGTAGTAGCAGATTGATTTCAAAATTAAATTATCTATGGGTACGGTACTTTTTTTTCCAAAGGTTGTAGTGCTTATAAACTAGCGAGACGGCCCACGCTAATAGAGCGAGTAGCTAGATATTTCATGCTAACATTTGTTTTTACTTTAAAATAAATTATGTAAAAAGTTTGTTTAATCATGTCGTTGTAATTGTTATCCTAATACGCCAAACCAACGCATCTCCATATTTTATCCATCATATTAATTATTTTGTAACGTATTCTCGTGGAATATGAATTCATCATGAGCAAAGATAATACCTCATATACAAACATATTTTATTATTTGCTAGATGTAACATAAAATTTCAGACTTTCCACATGAGTATACTTAACTTTTAAATTTTTGACTGGTAGTTTATTTTTTGTTTGACAGTTCCAGGTGACAATATCCTTGGATTTTCTTTAATTGAAAATCTAAGTGACTGACTTAATGTATTCTACCATAGATCATTGGAATTAAGTTTTGAAGTTTGAATCCAAATTTTAATGGGTAGTGGTTCCACCCCCTTTAGTTCTGATGAGGCCAAATCTTCTTTCCTTTCTTTATTCTATAATCTCCAATTGCAGCTCCATACATGCTCCCATTATCTTACGACTGCTACATCTTATCCCAAGGGTCAACAAATTTGCTATTGTGCAAGCAAGGTATACATAGCTTCTCTTTGCTCATTCGATCCTCTCCTGACTTCTAGTCCCAAGCTCTGCCCGCTATACCACTATCATCGAGAATGCATCCTGGATGGTTCCTGTTATCTCATCTCGTCGAGAACTGTCTATACCTTGCTATAGACATGCGTTTGTATTAGATATCGATCTCAATTTGCATTTTTGGATGGCTTAGTTCATCGCCTCGGCATCAACCCAGCCTATAGTGTCCACACCCTGCACGGGAACTGACCATGTCAATTGCCAACCGTCGCTGAGTGCCCAGGTCTTGATGCCATCTCAACGTCAAGTTATGCTTTCCGAGACGTGTTGCCCACCATTTCCGTGAACACCGCTACTGTTCACCTTGTCGCTGTGGACTTAGATTTGTCTATAACAAAATAAATCAGAAGATATGTTGAACTTGTTTGGAACTCTAGTAGTTTATGCCTTGATCACTCACCAATGTGGCAGCCACACGCATTCAATAACTCTATATAGAACGACATAGTTTACACAGAAAGAAAAAAGGAAACAGATAGAAAACCAATTTGTTGCTGCTTATATGAAAAAAAAACACATTGCATGGGCTAGATATATGTTTGATCAAATTATCAAAAATAAATTGTATGTAGCTATCTATTGCACACTCAAGATTGTGCTTATGGAGCCATCCATCACTATTGTCAGCATCTAAGCATCTACCAGAACAATTGACCTACCCCATTGCCACAAGATGCAATTTGCACACATCTTCAAGCTGTCACTGCACTCTAGGTTGATGTGAGGCTAATGATCATTCATAGCTGACGACCACTGCCGCATCACCATATATCCTATATATATGATATGTGCATAGCGTGCGATCGCCCTTATTGGTGATGTGGTCAGACAGTTGGGCAGTCTTAGTTGGCTTCCAAGAGCTTGGTGCCAGTAAGAAGAGAATAATATATAAAAAACAATGCTTCGTAAAAATTTATTCTTAGACTCCCTAGCATTCATGTTGCTCGGCGACTTGCGTCGTCGGTCTCGCATCGATGACGAACTGGATACAAATCGCATCGTGCCTGACTCACATTAACCTCATACAAAATACAATGCTCTGTAAAAAATTTATTCTTAAACTCCTTAGTATCCATGTTGCTCGGCAACTTGCGCTGGTCGGCCTTGCATCAACGACGAATTGGATACAAATCGCATCGTGCCCGATATATTAACATCGCATCGGTAACGACCGACATTTGGGCAGAGTACAGTGGCATCTTGGGATCGTCGTCAAAACTTTCAATTCCTATCATGTTAACATCTGAAGAAATAGAAATACACAGGTTGTCATTAAAGAAATTAGATCCTAGAGTTCTCCTAGGCCACCGGAGTAACTCCGGTGCTCGATCGTCCCGGCCGCGGCGATCCGCACGGCAATCAGCGATGGGCCGCGCGAAGTGGTTAATCCGCCGGGTCGATCTGGTCGAGGTTGGTTGTCAGTTTATTTACTTACTGCCATAGTGCCATGCGGTACAACGGCAGCAGTGCACAGTCACCGCGCGTGCTCAGTGTCACGATGGACCGAGTTACAGCTAGGCCTGCTGACCTGCTAGTACCGGCGAGGTCACATGTAGGCTAGGCTATGCCGGCACGGCTTCGATTCCGGGCGTCGCGGAGCGCAAGGCCGGTCACGTTGATCGCGTCGAGCCGTACCACCGCGCGTCGTTCTGGCCGTCCGGCCGGAACGCCGGCGAAGGATGCCCATGGCTGCTGGGATCTGCCCGAGCGGGACAGTGACCAAGGCGCGTGCGTCGCGCCGGATCGGCCGATGGCACAGATGCAGAGAATTTCGCAATGGGCCGTTCCCACGGCCAGCACCTCCTCGTCGTCGTCCACTCATTCTTGGCTCGCTTCCCTCTCGTCCCGAGCCCCAGCTTCCACCACGCGAGCATGCAGGGCCTGGCGGCGGCTGGCAGCCCCGGCAGGCGGGCGCCGGGCGGCCGGGCAGGTCACGGTGCCTACGCACGGTATTTCTTCCTATTACTAATTCCAAATATACACGTTCACATGGAAAGAAACTAAATTATAAAGTGGTATATCTTGTTATAGGCAAATTCTTCCTGATGGTAATTTTATTTTCTTAATTCCAAATCTATATTTTTAGCCGTATTTGATTTGGACTCTTAAGGCTAGGGTAGACCGTTAGATTATTATAAAATATTTTTTTATTAATGTGGTAATTTCTAGACTCACTCGGTGAACGTGGTGGTTTCTTTTAACACTATTGTATTAAGACACTACTACAATAAAGCTCTACGCAAGCGGTCCGGTTAGCCTCTACACAAGCGCTGACAAGCGCTTTCAGGAACCGTTTGAGACGCTCCGCTTGTGATGTAAAACAACATCTCAGGCGGTCGATCAAAAACCGCTTGAGATAGACACACATCACAGGCGGTTTTTTCCAAACAAACCGCTTGTGATAGGCCAACATCACAGGCGGTTTCTTCCAAACAAACCGCTTGTGATAGGCCAACATCACAGGCGGTTTGGTCCAAACGGACCGCTTGTGAGAAACAAACACTGGGTTTGTGTTTCAGAGACATCACAGGCGGGTTGAAAGAAAAACCGCTTGTGGTACGAACATATCACAGGCTGTTTATAAGCCAATCCGCTTGTGATAGGAACATATCACAGGCGGTTTTGAGCCGAGCCGCTTGTGATAAATTCATATCACAGGCTGTTTGTAAGCCAATCCGCTTGTGATAGGAACATATCACAAGCGGTTTTAAGCCCAGCCGCTTGTGATAAATACATATCACAAGCGGTTTGCAAGCCCAGACGCTTGTGATCTAACACATCACAAGCGGTTTAATATGTCCAGATTCATATCCAAATTCAATTTGCATTCACAAATCATATCCAGATTCATACAGCAAATAGATATACAGATTCATACAAATCACAGATCACATTCACAGAACGACAACAATAGTATTATCACCAAACCATAATTTACAGCAGCTCAAGTTCAAGTCCATACATCAACATTGAAGAACAGCCCACACATGACATAAGCTAAACAAATTCAAGGTCTAAACACTGTGAGCTAGATTGTACAATTCTGGGAGATCAGACAACTTTCCCTTTTCATTGAAGAGTAGTCCATTTGGGGGAAGAACTTCACGGTGCAAAAAGGAAAGCAAGTCTCTTACAACCTTAGCCACGCCGACAGTAGCCATATCTCTTCCTTGCGATTCATCCTTGATGTTGGATTTAGAAACCTGGAATGAAAGCAAAAGGTGCTTTGTAATAGTAATGTCATGGGCTGCAATAAAAAAAATTGAAACATAGACAATGATAGGGAACTTACATCCTCACGGTTGACACGACTCCATTCACATACATAATAACCGCACAGGACAGTACCAGGAGGTTGTTTCTGACTGGTTGAACATAATGATATTGACAAATTAGGCTTGTCCTCTGGATGCTCGCCGCCAAGATCTTTGTAATAAAAACGGTATGCGCTGCAAATAAGAATACCATTGTGAGAATACATTTGCTAAGTTGTAAGTACAAGTGTAAAATAGTCATACTTCTGTAAAATCCTCAAGAAGTCATTATATGCATCCTTTTCCATTCTCAGCGAGTCGAAGACCATGGCTGTACCACTCTTTGGAAAGATCTTGATACAAATGTAGTGGTCACTACATATACATATACGAAAACACATGTTAAGATCACGATTGCCATAATTTGTAGTTCAAAACCATGTGGAGAACTTACTTAAAGTGGTGCGGAGCTATTATTAACTCCTTGCCATGTTGTACATGATTGTACATGGCTCGCCCGATGTATGCTGCCATTAGCCTCATTTTTTTTCTTTGATTCTCTTTGACTGCTCTCTCAAATTCATCATCATCAAGGTCTTTGTATTCTTCTCCATGTCTCCGAACAACTTCTTTGTAGCGAGCTTGGGATATCATCAATGGATCAAGAAAACCTGTCTGAAGTTGTTTCTTCTTTCCATCTATGTACTGCATCCTACATGTAAGAAGCAATAGTTGTTAGAATCTGTGCTGTACAAAACTAACAGACATTAAAGTTTAGAGGTACTTACAAGCAAAAGAGGGTTAAGTAGTTGGTTTCCATCCTTTTTCGATGGTACAACGACCACAGATCGTCAAAGAATAAATGCCGCACAGCATCTACATTATCTTTGCTCCAAAATGCATCATCTGGCACAACATATGAGAAGCCCTCGAGTTTGTGTTTGTTGCTAGCCACCATGTACCACTCATGCATTGTAATCTCTGCAGCCGACAACTTAGAAAGTTGCACCGTTGTCAAGAACGGCCTCCCATTCACAAATTTAGGAGGAACATCCTCCTTCTTGTATATCGGGATATCGACTTTAAGACGTAATGAATCTCGAGTATGAATCATTCCATCTTCTTCCCATACCTCGAGCTTGTCTTTTAATTGGGACCGTGTGCGTACTCCACAAGATGCTGATTCTGCTTTTGACTGATCTGTCATAACTCTCTTCAACCTTTCCAAGTAGCGTGTCACAACTTCTGCCGGTTTCTTGACATTGTCAGTGGCTATTTGTTGATGAATTTTCTTTGAAGTACTTAGCCCTGCAACATTGGTGTCAACCTTTGCTTCCTTTCTAATGTCAGCATCAACATTCTGAGGAACAATTCTGTCCACATCCCCCTCCTCAACTGCCTTCTTCAGAGGTGATATGACTGTTTCACTAGTTTTGTGGGAGGCCGGTGCTATACTTTCCTGCACCATGGGGATTGAACTATCTTTCTGTTGCATGGGTGTTGAAGTTGGTGTTGGTGACTTATGACGCGATAGCGGGCTTGAGATCAGCTCATCACCCAACTTAATGTCGCGTCGATGCCAAAGGACCAACTTATTCACTGCTTGCTGCAAAGTCATGATCCCCTCAACTGGATAGTCTATCTCCCAATCTTCACAACCACTATCTGTGATCTCTAGAACTTGGACCACAGCATAGAATGGCGGAACAGGACTATCATTGCAGCAAAGCAGTCCTGGTTTTACCACACCAATAGCAGCCTGTTTTGTTTTTGTCCCAGATCGATTGATTGGAATATGAAGACGGCAAGGCGTGTCCTCAACAATGAAGTCTACAGGGAACTTGGTGCCCGATCCCAAGCTTTGCACAGATCCTACACTGCTAGGGACTAGAGGTGGACTCATGGGGCCTGGATGCTGTTCACTCGGTACACATCCTGATTCTTTCATTCTCTTCATTGCTTCACTAATAGCCTTCTGTACCCTTTCATCAATAGCCTCTTCAAGGGTCCTTTTCGCCTTCTCATGTTTCCTGTATGACGCTGCATACTCTGGAAATGCCTCTCTCCAGGAAATCTTAGAAGAGATTCCCCGAGCCCGTCCAGTGTGTTCAGGAGTGCCTAGTGCTGCAGTTAGTATGTCATTCTCCCTCCGAGGCTTAAACTCGCCCTTCTTTCTCTTTTCTGCATATTCTTGAACTTTTTCTGCAACTTCACCAACCAATTCTGGATTCAACAGTTTGCCCTCATTAGTCAAACCTGCACGAGCTAAGATCCAACGAAGAGCTCGCTCATCGATATCTTTTAATAATGGGTCCAAAGTGCCATTGGCCATAGCTTCCTCAATTATCCTGTTCCACTCCATTGCTTTAGGGAGATATCCGGTTGACCCGAGGCGATGGGGATGTTTGTTCTTCTTTGCTCTCTGAGAATTAGTTTCGCTCAGCTCTATGGCCTTCGGTTCGGTCTTCTGACGAACAAATTCCTCCCACTGAGCTTGTGTGATTTTCCCCATTTTCTTCGGCGGAGGAACCCTGTTCTTCTTAACAAAATCCCTATTCATCTCAACCTTCCACCCACGAAACCTCCTGGCCATAGCAGAGAGCATCGACTTCCTTACTGCATCCTCCGTGCCTTTCGGGACCCTGAATGACTCTGACAGCTTAGCCCATAGCCTATTGCGGGTGTCCGCATCCAAATCCTTCCACTTCTGAAGTGTGATTGGCACTATATCTCTGACAATAGCCCCACAGGCATTTCGGAACTTTGTAACCACATCAAGTGGTTCTTCAGGAAACCCCTCTGCATTGAGCTTTGTTATGTACATGACTGCACCGGCCTTCAGCTGATTGGGACCTCGTGGCCCTCGTTTCCGCTTCTGTGAAACAGATGATTCAGCCACCGGAGCTTCCTCTGTGTTTCCTGTAGAGCATGCCTCCTCTTTCTTCTCTTCATTTGAGACCTATATATTCAAACAATTGATAGCCTTTAATATATGGACATATTTTAGATGCTACATAATTTAAGTTATCAGGCTAATTTCTATTTACCTCCTCTTCGTTGGGAATATAGTCAGCATCAAGCTCATCTGAAGTTTTTCTCTGTCTCGGAGGTATGGGTGTTGAAGGATTGTCATCACTAGAATTATCCTCCTCCCCGCTGCCTTCACTGGAACTGCTTGATGTCTGCCAATGGAGTCTGGTCGCGTCTTCATTAGATTTGTTACATACACCGGTCAAGTCCATATCATCCATCCTAGTAACAAATATAAGCACTGCACATCAGTAGAAAAAATTAAGCTAATTCTATGTAACTGAAAACGATGAATCAATGCAATTCAGATCAAGAATACATGCTATCTTAGAACATAAGAGGCAGTTCATGCTAACAAATAGAGGTTAACATAAGAGGCAGTTCATGTATTGTTATCATCTAGGAAGAACAACTGCATTCTATAAAGGGCAGTGCACTAGAGCAGCATCTAGGAAGAACAATTGATGTACGTATATGTAAACTGTGAGGCAGAGAGTGAACTACGAGAAGGCCAACAGGAACAGGTACAACCGTGGCTGCACTGGGCGAGGGGGTGGCGGCACTCGGCTCGGGGACGGCGGCCCTCCGCTCGGGCACGACGGCGCTCCGCTCGGGGACGACGCCCCTCTGCTCGGGGACGGCGGCCCTCCGCTAGGGCACGGCGGCGCTCCGCTCGGGGACGGCGCCGCTCCGCTCGGGGACGGCGGCCCTCCACTCGGGCACGGCGGCACTCCGCTCGGGGACGGCGGCCGTCCGCTAGGGCACGGCGGCACTCCGCTCGGGGACGGCGCCGCTCCGCTCGGGGACGGCGCCGCTCCACTCGGGGACGGCGGCCCTTCGCTCGGGCACGGCGGCCCTCCGCTCGGGGACGGCGCCCCTCCGCTCAGGGACGGCGGCCGTCCGCTAGGGCACGGCGGCACTCCGCTCGGGGACGGCGCCACTCCACTCGGGGATGGCGGCGCTCCACTCGGGGACGGCGGCGCTCCGCTCGGCTCGAGGATGGCGCGGCCCTCCGGCCGGCAAGGGGATGGCGGCGGGGATGGACACGGCTGGCGCGGTAGGCGGTTTAGAAAATTTTGTCTGGCGGCGCGCCTCCGGGAGGGAGATGAAAATTTTGTTTGGGGCGCGCCTGCGTGGGACACATAGGCATCCATCTGTTCACAAGCGCTTTTTCGTTGACGACCGCCTGTGATGTAGAACATCACAAGCGCTTCTTCTTCACGACCGCTTGTGAAGTGGAACATCACAAACGCTTTTTCCTTCCCGACCGCTTGTGAAACCGCTTGCGATGCGCTTTTCCTTCCCAACCGCTTTTTCCTTCCAGTCCGCTTGGGTGATGTGTTATATTGTGTGATGTGTTTCCAAGTTTGTCTAAATAAAGTGATTTTTTTTCTAGAAATTCAGTAACCTAAAGTATGATGCCATGTCAAGTTATAGATTTTTTGGACAAAATATCCATATTATTAGATTTATTTGTTGCCATCACACAGAGCAAAGGTACCTTTTTTAGTAAATAAACAGTTAAATTTTGGATCATTTTCTGGAAATTAGTCAATAATATAACACATCACACAATATATATTTTTCAGGAATTTTTTTGAGACATATTGTTCGTAGTCTTAGTTCAAGTTCGAATTACTCTCAAGAAGCATGTAGAAATTCACTTAAATACAATTAAATAGTTACCGAACTCAAAAATTCATGAAAATTCTAGGCAGCGACACTCATGCACTATATGATATGTAGAAATTGTACCAAAAGATTTATCCAACGTTCACACACAGATTATTCTGAAACGAAATTTCATAAGACCAAAATTTGTAAAAAGTTATCCCAAGCGGACTGGAAGGAAAAAGCGGTTGGGAAGGAAAAGCATATCGCAAGCGGTTTCACAAGCGGTCGGGAAGGAAAAAGCGCTTGTGATGTTCCACATCACAAGCGGTCGTGAAGGAAGAAGCGCTTGTGATGTTCTGCATCACAGGCGGTCGTCAAGGAGAAAGCGCTTGTGAAGTTCTACAACTCAAAATTTCCGTGTATCTCAAGCGGATTTTGGTTTATATCCGCTTGTGGTGTGTGTACATATGTAAACTGGTTGGAATCGAGGTGCAGAGGAACCCTTTCGACTTTCTACCGTTGCCTAACAGCGCCGCCAAGGCTGCCGTTGGCGAGCTGCCGCCGTCCCTGCCCCGAGCGCCGCGACGTGGGACGAGCTGCCGCCGCCGTCCACGAGCGCCGCGCCATCCACGGGCTGGCGCCGCGGGCCCCGAGCGTCGATTCGCGTCCACGAGCTGCCGCCGCCGGCCCAGAGCGCCACGCCGTACGTCCACAAGCTGCCGCCGTCCCAGAGCATCGCGCCGTCCAGGAGCTGCCGCCGTCCCCGAGCGTCGCGCCGTGTACGAGCTGCTGTCCCCGAGCAGAGCGCCGCGCGTCCACGAGCTGATGAACCGACCCCAAGCCGCAAGGTATCCTCATCAAAATTGTCTGTTGCTTTAGTTTATGCACATTCGTTCATGATTTAGTGATCGAATTCAATTAATTAGGGGTTTTTGTAGTTCATGGCATAGAATTTTGAAGATTGAGACTTCTGTCATGTAGCTATCGATATGTTCTTGTTTCACTGTCATGTACCTATCGTCATATGGTCTTGAATTCAATTTACGTTAATCAATATAGGGATAGGCAATGGACCGAGGTTGGATGTACAATGTGCCAAGACCACATCCGTCGTACATTCAAAATGTCAGAAGCTTTATTGAAGCGGCCAACAAGCATGCGAATATGCGAAAAAGTAAGGAGATATTGTGCCCATGCATCGATTGTGATAATAAGGTAGCTTGGAGAGATACAGGAGCAATCCAATCACATCTGCTCAAAAGAGGGTTCAAAAACAATTACACGATATGGACAGAACATGGTGAGCTGGATCCGTGTGAAGTGCTTGGTAATGACGAAAGTGCTGTGGGAATGTTAGCTAAAAAGGATGGTAAAGTGGATTCTGTGGATGCCAATCAAGATTTTGTAGAATTTGATTGCGAAGACATGTTGCGCCATATGGATCCAGAAATGTTGAGTTCTATGGGATCACAGAAGAAAGATCTACCTAAATTGGAGGGTTTGGAAAGTGCCTCAAAAGAACCTTTATATGATGAATCAAAGGGCTGTGACAAAGAGTTTACTACACTGCGTACAGTTCTTGAACTTCTTAAGTTGAAGGCTAGCGCCGGATGGTCTGATAGTAGCTTCACAGATCTTTTAAAATTTCTGTCCCAACTCCTACCAAAACCCAACAAACTACCAACCAGCACTTATAAAGCGAAGAAGCTTATATCTCCCGTAGCTCTGGGTGTGCAAAAAATTCATGCATGTCCGAACCATTGTATTCTGTATCGTGGTGAGTTTGAGAACGCAACAAGATGCCCAGTTTGCAATGTCAGTCGATACAAGAAGAGCTACAATCAAGAGTGTGTGAGCAAAATCGCGAAGATAAATAGAAACAAGAAAGCCGCTATCGGACCTGAAATTGATGATGACACTTTTGATGACATGGATGGCAACAGGAGGTCAAAGATCCCAGCTTTGGTGATGTGGTATCTTCCAGTAATTGATCGCTTGAAGCGTTTGTTCTCGAACCCTAGGGAGGCTGAGCTTATGCGCTGGCATGCTGAAAGTCGCAAGCAGAATAACAAACAGATTCGACACCCTGCTGATGCATCACAGTGGAAAAATTTTGATCATATGTATCCTGAGTTTGCCAAAGAAATCAGAAATGTAAGATTTGCTTTGGGTACAGACGGAATGAATCCATTTGGTGAAAAAAGAAGTATACATAGCACCTGGCCCGTGACTCTGACGATGTACAACCTTCCGTCATGGTTGTGTCACAAAAGGAAGTACATTATGTTGACTATTCTTATTCAAGGTCCGAAAGCAGCTGGTGTTGATATTGATGTGTTCCTGGAACCTCTTATGGAAGATATGGCGAAGCTCTGGAATGAAGGAGTTCGAATATGGGATGAGTATCGCCAGGAGTATTTCAACCTAAGAGCAATTATATTTGTTACCATCCATGATTCTCCCGGGGGCGCCACACTTTCAGGGCAAAAGACCAAAGGAAAGAATGGTTGTGTAGTGTGCGTGGATGGAATTGCTTCCTTATACCTTAAATTATCCAAGAAGTTGGTGTTCATGGGACACAGACGGTTCTTGATGAAGCAGCATAAGTACCGAAAGATGAAAGAGGAATTTAACAATGAACTGGAAAGTGAAGGTGCACCGAAGCCTTATAGCGGGAAACTCATTTTTGAAATTGTAAAAAACATTCAGGTTGTATTCGGAAAGGGGAAAAAACAAAGGAGAAAAGAGAAAGAGAACTGACCCTTCAACTGACACAACTTTCAAGAAGCAATCGATTTTTTTCAAGTACCTCCCATACTGGAAGGATATGGAAATTTGCCACAGCATTGATTTGATGCATGTAACAAAGAATGTTTTTGATAGCATCATTGGAACCTTACTGGGCATGCCGAGTAAGACAAAGGATGGACTTAAGTCACGCCAGGACCTAGTAGATCTTCAAATCAGATCGGAACTTCATCCAGTGGATAGTGGCAAAGGGAAGCCTTACCTTCCCCTAGCTAGCTACAACTTGACAGTTGAGGAGAAAACAAAAATTTGCAAATGTTTGCGTGGGATCAAAGTGCCCACAGGTTTCTCATCCAATATCAGCAAACTAGTTAGGATGAAGGACTTGTCTCTATTTGGTTACAACTCTCATGACTGCCATATGATGATGACGGTGTTCCTCCCAATTGCGGTAAGAGCCCTCGAAACAGAGCATGTCAAAGTTGTCATCACACGTTTGTGTTACTTTTTCAATGCAGTGTCACAAAAAGTAATAGCTTTAGAAGACTTGGACTATCTGAAGGCATACATCATCGAGACTATGTGCAAGCTTGAAATGTGTTTTCCTCCATCATTTTTTGATATGCAAGTACACCTTATCATACATCTCGTGGATCAGATAAAAATATTAGGGCCACTATATTTACATCATATGTTTCAGTTGGAGCGGTACTTGGCAGTGTTAAAAGGTTATGTGTGAAATCGCGCTCGCCCAGAGGGTTCAATCATGGAGGGATACACTACAGAAGAAGTGATTGAGAGCTGTATAGATTACATCAGAGATGGAACAATGATAGGTGTGCCTGTACCTAAACATGAGGGTAAACTATGTGGGAGAGGGAGAATGGGCAGGAAAACTTTCCGCGTCGAGGATTACAAGATAGTACATTGTGCTCATGGTAGTGTACTACAACATCTCGCGATAGCCGAGCCTTACATTGAGGAACACCTAGATGAGCTTCGTAAAGAAAATCAGAACCGCACAGAGGACTGGATCATGAGGGAGCACAAACATCGTTTTAGCGAATGGTTAATGGACAAAAACATCCCATCCGGAGACTCTTTGGAAGAGAAAACAATGAGGAATTTGGCTTCTGGACCATCGTGTTTAGTGACATCATGGCAAGCATATGACATCAATGGGTACACATTCCACACTAAATCAAAAGACATGAAAAGTGTTGTGCAAAATAGCGGTGTTCGTATTGATGCTTTTGACCTACAGGGACAGAAGACCACATATTTTGGATTTATAGAGGAAATATGGGAACTTGATTATGGTCCGAGCTTGAAAATACCATTATTTAGGTGCCAATGGGTACAACATCCCGGGGGGGTGACAGTGGACAACTATGGACTCACACTGGTAGGCTTAAAGAAAGTAGGATATAAAGATGACCCGTGGGTTCTCGCCGAATGTGTTGCACAAGTGTTCTATGTACTCGATCCATCAAATGAGAAGTGCCATGTAGTTATTTCTGAAAAGCAAAAAATTGTTGGAGTTGAGAATGTGGGAGACGGAGATGAGGAATACAATAAGTATGAAGAGATGTCCGTCTTTAATGGTCCTGAGAGAATCAAGCGTGTGGAAAAGAAAATTGATAAGAACTTGAAGCCATACATGCGGAAAAATGGTAGTTCATGAAAAATTGTATAAATCAAATTGTATTTGTCATGTGTCCGATCGACTATGTATTGTGGTTACCAATGAATTTAAAATCTCTCAAGTTCTCTATGTGTGCTATTTAAATTCATTCACATATATATATGGTGGTTTTCTACTAACAATATAAATGCTCATGTTGATGCTAAAGGTCACGGTGAACTGATTTGTTTTGTCTATACGTGCAGTAATGCCCAGGAGAGGTCTCAGCTAGAAGGATCATTTGTTGGAGCTCATTATAGTGTTATATATTAATTTGTTACTTGTAGATTATAGAAATTTCCCTTCTGTGATTCTGTATTTATCTATATTGGACTTGAAAGAATATCGATTCTGTGATTCTGTATTGATCTATATTGGACTTGAGTATATTTCATTCTGTGATTCTGGACGAAGGGCCTCTGTCTATGCAATTTTACTCGGTTTGGTATTCACATACAAGCGGTTCTATTTAGCTTGACCGCTTGTGATACGTATCCAGCGTCACAAGCGTTCCCTGTTACAGACCGCTTGAGATATGAATCCATCACAAGCGGTTAAGATTCTAAAACCGCTTGTGACACATGTCCCGCATTACAAGCGTTTCGTATTACTGGCCGTTTGTGATTTCAAAATTATATCACAGCCGGTCAGGTTAAAAACCGCCTGTGATGGTGATAAACTCACAAGCGGGCTGTCTTATAAACCGCCTGTGATGTTGACGCGGATATCACATGCGCTTTTTAATTTCGGACCGCTTGTGATACTTAAACATACAAGCGGTTTGAATGGCCTGGCACATCTCAAGTGGTTTTACAACCTAGCCGCTTGTGATGGAAAAAGGCTACCGCTTGTGTAGAGCCATATTGTACTAGTGAGATAATAATAGATAGATGGCGACATATATATATACATACTTGTTCAGCTGCTCCCATTGCACACACACACTGTATATATACACACGCACACGTACGTACGTACGTATGACCACGTGTCTGGCTCAACGAATCGCGCGCCAATGGGATTTAACAACCGACCTACCAAGAACGCAAGAGCAAAGACGTATGATGTGTCACTGCATTGCGTACCAACCTAGTGAACTAGCTACTCGTATTAGACATTGACTGCTACTGTTGTGTGTGTGTGTGTGTGTGTTTCATGCACCTCCAGATGAACAACGGAGACAGAGAGAGTGAAAGAGAGAGAGAGAGAGAGAGAGAGAGAGTTTCATGCACCCCTAGATGAACAACGAAGTGTGTGCGCGTGCGTGTCATGCACCCTCAGAGGAACAGCGAAGAACCTACCTAGTACTTAGTAATGAAGAGCAAGAAATACAGCATACATACATGCGGGGTGACAGTGGGTTCGGTGCCATCGAAACATGAACAACAACAGCCGTACACCCATTTTCTCCTGCCAACGATCAACCCGTTGGTGGGGCACGGACAAACAAAGGCCCCCCGCACAGCCCAGCGTTGCTCCGGGGAACACCACCAACCAGGTCCACGTTGCATCAGCGGCCCGTATAACGACGGGCCGTGCTCTTCTACTAACTCGAGTAACATTTCGGCCTACAGCGTGAAGAGTTCGGAACCCATCCGATCCGCCATGTGTGTGTGTGTACGTGGGCTGGCTGGCTGCTGGGCCATGTGAAAATTGAGTCGCATGTGAAAATTGGAAACGTGAGCGAGGCTGGTCGTGCTGAGCTGAGAGAGTCATAGGGTGGCTCCTGAAACGAGCACAGCATTTCCAGCTCTCTCAAACCCAGGAACAAACCGACTCAGAGGACAGCGTGAGGTATCCCAACCTTGAAGAATGGTAGAATTCAAAACAAAATAAAATAACTCGAAGAACGGTAAACGGGCCTGCTCATACGCATGATTTTTCTCCTGCAGGTCTACTGTACTATGGGCCGGATTTTTCTCCTGCTGGCGAGAAGTCAGCGGGCAGCTCATGAACACTCGCAGGTCGCAGCTACTACATTATCTGAGCACACAGAGGTTGCGGCTCTGCGTGCATGGACGGCTCGCTCGGTTTTGTTAGTTGATGCTTCAGTTCTTGTGTTTTCAATACGAGATGTCGAGATACAGATGGGCGCGTGTCTCGGTCTGAAACCACATGACTCGATCGAACCTCTACCGACTACAGCACATAATTGACAAGATATATGCCAACTCGATGGGGCTCCTTTGAGAGGTCGGTATACAGAGACATCGACGACCGGCCAAGGAATGAAGAATGACGACTCGTGGGTAATCACGGGAGAAAAACTTCAGGGCAAGCAAGCTACTACTGTGGTCCATAAGAAGAGAGCCGGACCCGGTCTGCTCCATGGATGGTGCATCATATCAGACCATCAGATCTAGAAGTAATAAGCATCCTTTCACAGAGGAGAAACGATTATAAAAATCGCATGAGACGTCGCTTGGGTTTCGAGATTCTACATAGGCTGTGTTTAGTTCAGCTTTCTGAACCTATTTCTACTTTTACAAAGCAGAAACTGAACCAAAAGGGTTCGGCTTTTCTGCAGCTGTTTTGAAAAACCTGCTTTTCTGAAGTATAAATTTGAAAGCAGGTTGTACCCTATTTTTACAGCTTTTCTGAATTTGTGAAAACTACACATCTACTGCTGGTCATATATATCCTTTCAATTCTTTTATATATATAAGAAAATAAAGATTTTCATATATAGGAAAATAAAAATAAAAAAGAATAAAAAAAGTTAACTCCAAATATTTTTATATATATAAATAAAGATTTAAAGGAAAAAGAATTTGGTCATAAAAAAATATTGTATACTGTTAATTTGCATAAAGACAATACATAATTTTTCCACAGTCGACAACTCACAGCAGTTTGAACCAAACGACTTTCAGCTTTTTCACAGCAAGCATCTCACAGCAGACATCTGACAGCAGCTTTTTCACACCTCACAGCTGAACCAAACACAGCCATACGCAGCCATAAGCTATTTTATTGCAAACACCAAGGTACTACTCTTCCTCCGATTCTTTGAAAAAAACACCTCACTGAGCACACGCTTGACTGTTTTCGCCCATGTAGATGACTAGACGCACAGTAGGCCAAACTAGCCATATAGCCGTGTGAAGCTGCTGTGAAGTCAAGATGGGAATGTGCTGTGAAGTCAAGATGGGAATGGGCCGGGCCCGGATCTGACCTTGAACCTAGCCCTGTGTCCTCGGGGCCAATTTTAGGGGCCACAGGTTAATCCAATCTAGACCTTGACTGCGGCCTTGATGGCCCAATGGGCAGCACGGGTCAGCCCTGGTCAATATTTACATTATACTTATGCAATTATTTGATACATGAGATGCAAGATGTAAGCACTCAGACAAGTATATTACACATAATGAACATAAAGAGTTTAACTTCCATGTCCATTAGCAATTAATAATCAGAAGTTTATCTCTGCCATTACAATTCATCGTCAACAGATTGGACGGTTTTTGCTATCAATTGTCGATTCATCTCTGCCATTACACATCCTTTTGCTAGTGATTACTCATAGAGTTTTCGCCACATTTTGCTTCATCAAACGTTACTGGATCAAACAGTTCTCACAACCATCACGAACCTTATTGTCACTTCGCGCCCTCATCACCTGTGTTTAGGGAAATTGAATTGGTAAATTTTAGTGCATATGTATTGAATTGGTAAATTTCAGTGCATATGTATATATTCAGATGCAACAGTAAAAGACAGAAAAAGGGACAGTAGAAGTAGGTATACATCACAAAAGAAAAAAAAATAGTCCGATCATAATTAAGTAGAATATCTCTATCAAGTAGTAGTATATCTCTTCCCCTCAAAAAGTAGTATATCTCCAAGTTCTACTCCTAGCTGGTATTTTGATGTCAACAAAATACTCCACTGCCACCCAGTAGATGTGATATGGTACATGGCATTCAACGAACAATTTTGCAGCTTTTCATTATATTGGCAAGACAGCCATCATGTTCTGCAGTCGGTTGATTACTGCTATATGTTACTTGAGGTTAGATCACAATCACTGGTCACCATGTGTTAACAGGAATAACATATGCTACAAGAATTTCCATACTGCTACATGTTTACTTGAGGTTAGACATACATTCTTAACAGAAATGAGATGCAAAAAGTAGTAGAAAAAAATTACCTTCCAAAACTAAGATAATATCGTGAACCGAATCCATGCAGCGCTGAGTATGAGCTGCACAAAACAAGAGCAGATTTTATGATTTCGCGAAATTGAAGTAATAGTGAAAAATGCAATTAACACGTGTCTCATGATTTTACCGTTTTCCCTCGTCCAGTCTTGCAGGCACACTAGAGCTTCAACGGTTTCTTAGGTCATTCGACTTTGAAAATCCAATAGTACTCTTGATCCAATACTGAATGCAGATTCTGATGCAACGGTAGAAGCCGGAACAGCCAATATTTCTCTCGCCATAGCTACCGGATAAAAGCTCTGCAAAGCTAAAAAATCAAAGTGAAAAATGCTCATCGCTGCTATAAGCTCTGCAAAGGTTTACAATTGAAGGAGATTAACACTGGTTATTGTGGAGCCCTTATCCTTGGTTCATCATGCATGAACAATAAGCTAGCCCCTTCTTCCTCTTCCATGTTTTCGAACTACTAAAAAGATTAATAGATGGGATATAGCTCATTAGCTCAGTGGGTACATAACAGCTGAGTGGTAAATTAAAAGAGAACTATTATAGAAAGATGCATTAGTCAGCAATACAATCTTTTAGACACATAATAGTAACACAAGCAAGGCAGCCGATGAATCAGAATCAGAGCTGCTGCTAGTCAGTATTCAGTAATCAGATGTAAGACCTGGCGCTGATGAAACCCATAAGCACAGAAATTCCAGAGCTCTCAAGTACAGTAGTATATAGTACTAGCAATACTCAGCACAAAGTCATAGCCAACAAATCACTGAAAATCAATAGCAGAATCCACTAAAGTATTAATACAAATCAAATCAGAAGGTATGCAATGCTACAGAGCTATCTTTTTTTTTTCAAACAATGTGGTAGAGCTGTCTTGGTTAATGGATAAGATGGTTCTACCAGGGACCAGAAAAATCAGGGCTCAATATGTTGCAATTCTAGAGAAGCATCATACTCAAAGCAGAGCTAGTCCCTAGTGCAACTTGCATATGCAAGAGAGACTAGTAACATGATGCAAATTACCATCTAACAACGTTCAGTTTAAGGAGTAAGCAGGAGTAACCATCGTGAACATGTTGAGCCAGAGATGGTCAAAATGGTGAATACTTGTTAGGTCGTTTAGATCCTGGTCCGCATGCCTGGAGAACAAGGAAGGGTTGATTCCAATCTCCTGCAGCCTCGGCGTCGCAATTCTGACCACCTCACCAACGGTGTGGTCATCGTCGCTACAAATCCAGAGAATGCGATGGTTGAGCATTGGAGGGAAAGAATAGAGATGAGAGCTGTGAGAAGTTTACCTGATGGGATAGCCGCCGGAGGGGAGCGCGACGCGTGGAGTCGTCGCCGTCGGGGGGCAGTAAGACATGCCTCCACGGTGTTGCCACCGCCACCGCCGCCTCGCCCGCCTCCACGCCTGGCTCCAGCGGCGGAGGATCCAGTGTGGCAAGGTATGGCAACTGCCATACCTACGCACGCACGGAATCGGTCAATCGGTACCAGTGGCGGAGCCAGCAAAAAGTTTATGGTATGGCGACTTGGCGAGTCCGCAAGCGCACGACACAAACTAAAACGCAAGACATAAATCAAAAGCACCATAGCGATAGATGTTACCTCTTATATGATGCATTAAAATTACTTGCAAGCAGTACAATCCACATAAACATATCAATAAACGATGAACCTGCAAATTTAAGACATAGTTAGTGATCAAAACTAATTTAACCTGTATAGAAAAAAATTCATAACAAAAATAGAATATACATACCAATTAAGATCTAGGAAATTGCATTTTTCTGTCTTTCTTTTTTTGAAATGCCTTTTTAATTTGTTGAAGATCAAGACTTTTGAATATTTCTCTTTCGATGTAACACAGCATCAAATCATTTAACCACCCATCAGTTATCTTGTTGCGCAATTCAGTTTTAATAATCTTCATAGCTGAGAATGCCCTTTCAACTGTTGCTGTCGCCACCGGTAATATCAATGCCAACTCAATGAGACGATAAACCAATGGAAAAACAATGTGTCTCTCAAGTCTAACCATTGTTTTTGAAAGGCTTGCAAGATCATAACAAACTTTGAATTCTTCGAGTCGCCGCACATGAATGATGAAAGTTTGAAGTTGATCTTTTATGGTCTTGCGGTCATCAAAAGAGAAGTCATCATAATAGATATCCGCAATACGAGCAAGTTTCTCAACATCAAACTTAGAGAATGAATCTCTAGGGTCAAGACAAGAAAATCCAACAAGCAATTCTGAGGACCGCTCATTAAAGCGGTGATCAAACTCCGTGGTAAGAGCATCAATTGCAGCATAGAAGATATCAACACGAAAATAATGATCTTGAGTGATATTGTTTCTCCCACCTTTTCTTGATCGACCAAATCGTGGTACTTGATCACTCATATTTGGTATTGGGATACATTTTGCAAGGCAGAAGGCTTTTGTTTCTTCAAACAATGGTTCCCAACCTTCACTTCTCAAATTATTCAAACGTGTCATGACATCAATAATCAAAGACATAGCTTGAACAACATTTTGATCCTTCCTTTGTAAGATGAGTGAGAGCTCATTTGTAATACGAAGGATTTGCAACATCATCTTCATGATAAATACAAAGCTGAAAGACTCCATTATTTGTACCAATCCTCCTGCCCTAGATGGATTGCGCTCATCTTGATTCACAATTTCTAGCACTTCTATTACTGAATCCCACATTGACTCAATACGAAGTAAAGTCTTATAATGAGATCCCCATCTTGTATCTCCAGGTCTTGCCAATGATGTTTCTTGTTGTTTACCTCTCCCAGATGATATTTCTCCACTCTCTAATTTAGACAAGAGATTCAATCGATGTCTATCAAGCAATAAATCCTTCCTTTTACATGAAGTGGAAGTGCTGCTCACAATTAGTGTCACATACTCAAAGAAATCTTCAATAGATGAGGCGCATTTTGAGACAGCAACAACTACCAATTGCAATTGATGAGCAAAACAATGGATATAGAAAGCAAAAGGGTTCTCATCTCTAATCAATTTCTGAAGACCATTAAATTCTCCTCTCATATTGGAAGCACCATCATACCCTTGCCCTCGTATATTTGCAACAACTAAACCATGATCATTTAACACTTCAAGTAATGCTTTCTTCAATGATTCCGATGTTGTATCCTTGACATGCTTGATACCCAAAAATCTTTCTATGACTTCCCCTTTTTTGTTCACAAATCTAACAACTATGGCCATTTGCTCTTTGATAGATATATCACGTGATTCATCAATAAGAATAGAGAATAGACAACCCCCCATTTCTTCCTTTATTGCCTTTGTGATTGCTTGTGCACAAGAGTTTGCAAGATCTTTTTGAATCGTGCCGGAAGTCATTTTTGCATTTTTTGGACACAACTCATCAAAAGCACGTTTCACTTCCTCATTCCTTTCCTTATACCAATCAAGCATTTCCAAAAAGTTGCCCTTATTCAATGAATTAGAAGTTTCATCATGCCCCCGAAACGGCTCACCTTGCAAAGCAAGATAAGCAACAATACTTAAGGAAGCTTCCACTCGGGTTTCATATTTGACCAATGCATGTATGAGTTGACACCTTATTTCTTACACTTGATCTTTGGTTATCAAAATCATGATATGATGTTGCTGCAAAGTTATGAATGCTACTAGGCCCACCAACATGTTTTGGAAGTGCTAAATAACCATTCTTCCATTGCGAGAATCCGACTTTTGTAAAAACATCATGACCAAATTTCTCTTCTATTCGATCATGTCTAAAAAGATAGCAATAGAAGCAATAAGCTTTATTCTTCTCCACACTATATTCCAACCAATTGTATTGCTTAAACCATTTCTTTTGAAAACTCCTACTATCATTCGAGGTAGGAAACTTATGATCCATTGGTTGAAAAGGACCTTTAGCTATAAAAGCCCTTCTAACTTCATCTCTAATATTAGGGGCAAAACGATCAATTGAAATACGAAGTCCTGGATCCGATATGATATAGTCCGGGTTGAACTCGGTTATACCTTCTTGAAGCTCTGCTTGAGCAACTTCATCTTCTACACCAGTTGTTGCTTGAGCAAACTCATCTTCTACACCGGTTGTTACAAGCGCAAAATGATCTTGCCCATCTTCAACCTCTTGTTGAGCATTTCCACTACCACGAGTACTTGGTTGTCTACTTGAACCACTGGAATCAGTGCCAAAATAGCTTTTTAAACCTGTAAAAATAAAATCAATTATCAGTCAATGTAAAAGTGAAATAAACCAATCAATTTTTGCGAATCACAAGAATACCTTTTTGAGATATCTTTCCTTTTCCCTTTCCATTACCAGCCATCTCTGTAATTCTTCTTGGAGTTGCCTTTGCAATTTCTTAACCTGTAGAGGTATGTCAGGACTAGAGTGTTACACTTAGCACTCAATCACATCTGGGATTACTTGCTTTTGTTCTTTTAAATTTACACTTAACCAAGAAAGGCACTCGCAGGTGGAGCAGGAAGTGAGTGCCTTTCTTGGTTAAGTGTAAATTTAAAAGAACAAAAGCAAGTAATCCCAGATGTGATTGAGTGCTAAGTGTAACACTCTAGTCCTGACATACCTCTACAGGTTAAGAAATTGCAAAGGCAACTCCAAGAAGAATTACAGAGATGGCTGGTAATGGAAAGGGAAAAGGAAAGATATCTCAAAAAGGTATTCTTGTGATTCGCAAAAATTGATTGGTTTATTTCACTTTTACATTGACTGATAATTGATTTTATTTTTACAGGTTTAAAAAGCTATTTTGGCACTGATTCCAGTGGTTCAAGTAGACAACCAAGTACTCGTGGTAGTGGAAATGCTCAACAAGAGGTTGAAGATGGGCAAGATCATTTTGCGCTTGTAACAACCGGTGTAGAAGATGAGTTTGCTCAAGCAACAACTGGTGTAGAAGATGAAGTTGCTCAAGCAGAGCTTCAAGAAGGTATAACCGAGTTCAACCCGGACTATATCATATCGGATCCAGGACTTCGTATTTCAATTGATCGTTTTGCCCCTAATATTAGAGATGAAGTTAGAAGGGCTTTTATAGCTAAAGGTCCTTTTCAACCAATGGATCATAAGTTTCCTACCTCGAATGATAGTAGGAGTTTTCAAAAGAAATGGTTTAAGCAATACAATTGGTTGGAATATAGTGTGGAGAAGAATAAAGCTTATTGCTTCTATTGCTATCTTTTTAGACATGATCGAATAGAAGAGAAATTTGGTCATGATGTTTTTACAAAAGTCGGATTCTCGCAATGGAAGAATGGTTATTTAGCACTTCCAAAACATGTTGGTGGGCCTAGTAGCATTCATAACTTTGCAGCAACATCATATCATGATTTTGATAACCAAAGATCAAGTGTAAGAAATAAGGTGTCAACTCATACATGCATTGGTCAAATATGAAACCCGAGTGGAAGCTTCCTTAAGTATTGTTGCTTATCTTGCTTTGCAAGGTGAGCCGTTTCGGGGGCATGATGAAACTTCTAATTCATTGAATAAGGGCAACTTTTTGGAAATGCTTGATTGGTATAAGGAAAGGAATGAGGAAGTGAAACGTGCTTTTGATGAGTTGTGTCCAAAAAATACAAAAATGACTTCCGGCACGATTCAAAAAGATCTTGCAAACTCTTGTGCACAAGCAATCACAAAGGCAATAAAGGAAGAAATGGGGGGTTGTCTATTCTCTATTCTTATTGATGAATCACGTGATATATCTATCAAAGAGCAAATGGCCATAGTTGTTAGATTTGTGAACAAAAAAGGGGAAGTCATAGAAAGATTTTTGGGTATCAAGCATGTCAAGGATACAACATCGGAATCATTGAAGAAAGCATTACTTGAAGTGTTAAATGATCATGGTTTAGTTGTTGCAAATATACGAGGGCAAGGGTATGATGGTGCTTCCAATATGAGAGGAGAATTTAATGGTCTTCAGAAATTGATTAGAGATGAGAACCCTTTTGCTTTCTATATCCATTGTTTTGCTCATCAATTGCAATTGGTAGTTGTTGCTGTCTCAAAATGCGCCTCATCTATTGAAGATTTCTTTGAGTATGTGACACTAATTGTGAGCAGCACTTCCACTTCATGTAAAAGGAAGGATTTATTGCTTGATAGACATCGATTGAATCTCTTGTCTAAATTAGAGAGTAGAGAAATATCATCTGGGAGAGGTAAACAACAAGAAACATCATTGGCAAGACCTGGAGATACAAGATGGGGATCTCATTATAAGACTTTACTTCGTATTGAGTCAATGTGGGATTCAGTAATAGAAGTGCTAGAAATTGTGAATCAAGATGAGCGCAATCCATCTAGGGCAGGAGGATTGGTACAAATAATGGAGTCTTTCAGCTTTGTATTTATCATGAAGATGATGTTGCAAATCCTTCGTATTACAAATGAGCTCTCACTCATCTTACAAAGGAAGGATCAAAATGTTGTTCAAGCTATGTCTTTGATTATTGATGTCATGACACGTTTGAATAATTTGAGAAGTGAAGGTTGGGAACCATTGTTTGAAGAAACAAAAGCCTTCTGCCTTGCAAAATGTATCCCAATACCAAATATGAGTGATCAAGTACCACGATTTGGTCGATCAAGAAAAGGTGGGAGAAACAATATCACTCAAGATCATTATTTTCGTGTTGATATCTTCTATGCTGCAATTGATGCTCTTACCACGGAGTTTGATCACCGCTTTAATGAGCGGTCCTCAGAATTGCTTGTTGGATTTTCTTGTCTTGACCCTAGAGATTCATTCTCTAAGTTTGATGTTGAGAAACTTGCTCGTATTGCGGATATCTATTATGATGACTTCTCTTTTGATGACCGCAAGACCATAAAAGATCAACTTCAAACTTTCATCATTCATGTGCGGCGACTTGAAGAATTCAAAGTTTGTTATGATCTTGCAAGCCTTTCAAAAACAATGGTTAGACTTGAGAGACACATTGTTTTTCCATTGGTTTATCGTCTCATTGAGTTGGCATTGATATTACCGGTGGCGACAGCAACAGTTGAAAGGGCATTCTCAGCTATGAAGATTATTAAAACTGAATTGCGCAACAAGATGACTGATGGGTGGTTAAATGATTTGATGCTGTGTTACATCGAAAGAGAAATATTCAAAGGTCTTGATCTTCAACAAATTAAAAAGTCATTTCAAAAAAAGAAAGACAGAAAAATGCAATTTCCTAGATCTTAATTGGTATGTATATTCTATTTTTGTTATGAATTTTTTTCTATACAGGTTAAATTAGTTTTGATCACTAACTATGTCTTAAATTTGCAGATTCATCGTTTATTGATATGTTTATGTGGATTGTACTGCTTGCAAGTAATTTTAATGCATCATATAAGAGGTAACATCTATCGCTATGGTGCTTTTGATTTATGTCTTGCGTTTTAGTTTGTGTCGTGCGCTCGCGGACTCGTCAAGTCGCCATACCATAAACTTTTTGCTGGCTCCGCCACTGCCTGGCTCTCTTGCGTGTGTCATGTGTAGATGGTGGGGATCAGATGGGATGTTAGGGTTGTTTACTGGGTCAGTAGTCTCCGGCTCTATGGATCCCTTTTCTCATTTGAGGCTGGCTCATGTGGTCCATCGGCCTTGCTCTCGTGGGTCAGGCCAGCTAGCCGATGGGTCGATCCGGTCCGCTCCCATCTTGACTGTGAAGCCTGCTTAAGTACTATATAACTTAAGTTTGGAAATGGTGAAAGTTCCGTGCGACATCACTTAAGTCTTTATCGGCGATTCAGTGGAATTATATTCGAAAGAAAAAACAGATTATACTAGTTGAAGTATCTATATAACTTGGATACAGACTAGATTGGCGAGAACGGACTGAATCGCTTAAGCATATATATGTTGTACAAAACACGGTGGGTTTTTTAATCTTTTTTAATCGCTTAAGTAATGGCCGGATGCTGTAATCTTTTTTAATATATGTGTGTGTGTGTGTGTGTGTGTATGATCAGATCAATTTCTTGATTCGATCTTGCTGGGAGTACTGGATCTGGGACTGATCCTGGCATGAACTGATGGAGACCCCCACTTGATTCCATTCCGTGCCATTGACTTTCGAGTTTAGGCTACTTAATTGCGCAGGAAAGGAAAAGAGAGATCGAGAAGCCATGTGACTGGGTGCACCCCGTTCACGTGCCCCACATGGTACGGTGTCCAGATACAGTATCTTGATATCTTCTCTCCTTATTAGTGGCGCTTGTTGGAACCGAGACGACGAACGAGTTGCAAGTGTGTACGTGGCCCAGCCGGGTTGCACGTAGACGTGCCAGGGCGGTTTCGGTACACTCCATTGACGGGACTCGTCATAACTAAGCTGTAGATGATGATCGACGAGACGACCTGCATGACGTACGGGACTCGACATACATTGACTCCATCATGCACCTATGTATCATGTCGTCTTCACCGTAAGTCCGTAACTCAGTGTGTGTGTATATATATAGAGACACACGCACACATACACACACTGCACAAAGTTAACATAACCCCACTGAAAAGAAAATCTCATACTATATTTCGGTGCCATAACATCAATCACTTATATCACAACATGTGAACTATTCCCTCCGTTCTAAAATGCAGTTGGTTTTGACTTTTTTAGGTCTATAGGATTTGCTATGCATGTAGACATATAATATATGTAAATATATACCAAATACTATGAATCTAAAAATGCAAAAATAACCTACATTTTGAAATGGAAGGAGTACGACACTAATTATCGCCGCCATCGTTAGTTCTTCAATATATATATATATATAAGTTTTGTTTACACTCGCTTGTAGCTACTCTCACTATCAGTATACCACTATGTGTATGTCCACGTTCTTATTTATCACTTTGAGTATGTTCATATACTAATTCTAAGATATTTCAAAAAGATATGTACGAAAAATTTCAAAAGCATTCCTACTTTTTAAATATATCATGTTATATATTAGTACCAGTGTATAAGATCATATACTTAAAATATATACCATCACAGATGGTCTAGTATGATCATATACACCTCATGCATATCTTTCGTTGGATCAGATACACTCTACATTATGAGATGTACATGTGGAAGTAGTTAGAAGCACGTGTAGAATGAATTATATATATATATATATAAAAGATTCGTGCCTACATAGTTTTGCTGCCGTATCTCATCCTGCTACCATCAGCACATACATTTTCTAGCCCTATTTTTTCTTTTAGCGCGAAGTGACTGGTTCAGGCTCACCCGCAAACGTTGGCTAAATAAAAGACAGGTAATAAAAGTTGATCGATAGGTGCTTCTTGTTTTTTGACTAACTGATCGATAGGTACCGGGTAGGTAAAAGGAAGATTCACTCACCTTTTTTTTATTCACTCACATTTTTTGACTAACTGATCGACGCGTGCCGACTAACATCTGCCGGATGGTTTTCTGAATTGTCAAGGCAGGTTTTCCACGTAGCGACGCATAGAATGTAGACGGTTATAGGAAATGGATCCTACGTGGCCACCAAGTAACACAACCCTAACCCATTAGACTAATCAGCCAGGTGGCAGCCTGGCAGGATTAATTAGTGAGATGCCGATCGATTCGAGCCCCTCGATCGACAGAACCGATGCGATCTGGGCCCACCACACCAGCAAAAGCGGCAGCAACTCTGTCAACGGCCAACCAAGTGCCAATTTCTTTAGAGTAAACCCTGTCTTGCTACGTGCCTGGCCATGCACACGTTCTTATCCTAGCCCAATCACTCCCAGCCACAGCATTTCTTCTCCCTAAACTACCCCTAGCTCTGAGGAACCTTTTCTTCGTCGGAAATGGAGGGCTTTCTGGTCTCACGGGGGCGGTTTGGTCATCTCTGGGGGTACTTCTACGGAAAGTCTGCACGGCCCGGCCACCTTTTGCCCCCTCCGCCGCGGGTACGGGTAGGCCCGCTTGGGGACACCCTAGTGGACCGGCGTGATGGTGGGCCCGGAGTGGGCCTGGACGGTTGAAGGGCCCTGTCGGTGACGTCGCCGTACACCTGTTGCTTTCTCATCCAGAACAGAGAACCGAGAACGTCAAAGAGGAGATTTGCCTTTTGGTATGGCTACACCAAATGTTCTCGTATGAATAATTTTTTCTCTCTTCATACAAACCCTCTAGCTATGTTATATTTGATATATGAAAGAAGAGTACCATCAGCGCCATTTTAATGTGAGTGATGCTCGTATTGTCTTGGTCTACTGTATTGCAAATTTGATATATATTTCTTTGAAGTATCTTAGAATTAGTATATGAACATGCTCAAAGTGATAAATGAGTATGCAGATATATACACGGTGGTATACAGATAATACGAGTAGGTACACGTGAGTGTAGAAAAAACTCATCCTAAGATACTTCTTTAAAGGGATATATACTAATTTATCACTTTGAGCACGTTCCTATACTAATTCTAAGATACTTAAAAGGGTTATATATGAAAAATTTTAAAACATCCTATTTTTTTTAAATATATCATCATTATATCTTAGTATTAATATAGAAAAATAAGTATGTCCATATACTTTATGTATGATCACATACCCAATATATATACTATCATAGATATTCTAGTATGATCATATACTCTATGTACATACTCTTCCTTCGGTCAGATACGTTCTACATCATGAGATACATATATGAGAGTAGCTAGTCAGCTACAGGCAAGTCAGACACTTAAAATACAATATATATAGATATTGGTTATATACCGAATACATAGAAAGTTGTACTATAATATAAAAACGCATTACAAGGTGTTGCCACAAAACAGCAAGGGCGTCCCAGTAATCTATTGCCAACCATCGTGGAAGAACAACACGAAGTTGACGAAGACATGTGATGGTGGCCTAGTGCAAGTTCTTGTCCCGTGTTGTGTGAGTGCCTGTTGCAATGGATGTTAAAAAATGGAGCTGAATGTTCTTTGATGTGATAGTACTTTGTTTGCCCATATGCGGGATGAAAACTTCTTACGATAATGCTCGTAATGCTAGGAATAGAACGTCCGATGGATCGGACACCCGCTGGCTCGCTCGGCTCTCGCTCCCTTCATTGCGTGCGCCGCCTGCTCCCTCACCCATGCGGCGGCGCCCTCACCCACCCCGACGTCCTCCTTCCCCACCCCGGCAACTTCTTGGCCGGCGGCAGCACCCTCACCCCCCCTCCCCCCTCCCCATCCTCCTTCCCCACCCGGCAACGCCCCCCCCCCCCACCCCGGCGTCCTCCTCACTCCGGTGTCCTCCCCCACCGGGAGCTCCAACGTCCGCAAATCCGACGGCCCTCCCCCCCACACCGGCAAGATCCATGGAGCACGAGCAAGATCCTTGAAGGTGGCGTGACAGTGTTGCAGGGGAGTCGATGGCTCCCCCACCCTGGCGGCCATGGCGCCCCCCGCACCAGGCTTTGTCTCGCTGCAGTGGCAGCAGCGGCCATGGCGACGGCGTGGCTGATGGAGCGCAGGGGGGATAGGTCCGTGCAGAGGTAGAAGGCGAGGCGGTGGAGCTTGACGGCGCGATACGTATACGAGGAAAAAAGGCGTTTGTCCTGTGGCTTTGGACGGCGGAGTTCGAAGCCCCCAGACGACATGTGGCAGCTCATGCACCCATTTGCCTCCCTTCTTGCTGTTTTCGTCATAAAGTCTTTTCTTGAGGCCGTCAATTATCAAGCCGTTCGCCCTTTTGACTTGTCCATTGGCCCTTGGGTGCGCGACCGAGACATATTTAACTTCGATGCAAGCATTCTCGCAGAACTCTCAGAACTGGTTGGCCGTGAATTTTGATCCCAAGTTTGTGATGATGGTGTTGGGGAAG
Source organism: Panicum hallii (assembly GCF_002211085.1). NCBI lineage: Eukaryota > Viridiplantae > Streptophyta > Magnoliopsida > Poales > Poaceae > Panicum > Panicum hallii. The sequence continues at coordinate 7,003,741 of NC_038044.1, read as the reverse complement.
CCAAAACGGTGCAAAATATCTGAGATGAAGTCGACGACCCAATCTGGCGTGAGCTTGGCTATCGGCTTGTACTCAATCCACTTAGTAAACTTGTCGATAGCCACCAGAACATGGGTGAAACCGCCTGGCGCCGTTGTGAAGGGCCCGATCAAGCGAAAGGCCAGGATGGCGGTATGGTGATGAGGCTGTGAGCTGGAACACGAGTCTATTTGCCAAAGAATTGACAATTTTGGCACCTGCGCACGAGATCCTCCGCGTCGGTCACTGCAGTCGGCCACCAGAAACCAGCCCGATATGATTTCCCCACCAGCGTTCTTAAAGCTGCATGATTTCCGCAGACGCCCTCGTGGATCTCCCGCAGTATGTCGTAACCATCTTCCTTTGTGACGCACTTCATGAGAACTCCTGACCGAGCGCCGCGCCGGTAGAGCTTGCCGTCGACCAGGACAAAACCCTTGCTTCTGCGCAGGACGCGTGCCGCCTCTGTGCTCCTAGCGTCAATTCCTGCTGGTAGCCTTTGATCGCGGATGAAGTCAATAAAAGCCTCTCGCCAGTCCTCCCCCAGCACCATAACCTCTCGATCGGGTTGTTGGGGACCCGCATCGATGGCTACCTGTGGAGAAGACTTGATGGATGGCTGCTTGAGCTCCTGGACGAAAACTCCCGGCGGGACCTGAGCACGTGTCGACCCCATTTTGGACAGGATATCCGCGCCAACATTGTGCTCCCGCAACACATGGTGAACCTCCAATCCCGAAAATTTGCTTTCCAACTTGCGCACTTCCTGCACATACGCGTCCATCGTCTCCTTGTTGCAGTCCCATTCTTTGTTGACTTGTTGAACGACAAGAAGAGAATCGCCATATACGAGTAGTCGCTTGATCCCTAGTGATATCGTCAAACGAAGCCCGTGAAGCAAGGCTTTATACTCGGCTTCATTATTGGATACCGCCCACAGGATCTGAAGGACATATTTCAATTGTTCATCTCGTGGACAAATAAGCAGAACCCCAGCACTGCCGCCGTCAAGCTTAAGGGACCCATCAAAGTACATGGTCCAGTGCTCTGACTTGTCTACTAGAGTTGGGACTTGATTCTCCCTCCATTCAGCCATGAAGTCAACTAGAGACTGTGACTTGATTGCAATGCGTGGCTTGAAGTCGATTGATAAAGCCCCCAGTTCCACTGCCCACTTGGATATGCGCCCCGTGGCATCTTGATTATGAAGGATATCTGCCAGCGGGAAATCTGTGATCACAGTGATCTTGTATTCGTTGAAGTAATGGCATAGCTTTCTTGATGTGATTAAAATTGCATATAAAAGCTTTTAAACAGCTGGATACCGTACCTTGGATTCGGAGAGGACCTCGCTGACGAAATAGACAGGCCTCTGCACTCCAAACGCATGGCCTTCCTCGCCTCGCTCGACTACAAAAGCACCGCTGACAACATGAGTTGTTGCCGCGATGTAGAGTAGTAGATCCTCCCCTGGCAACGGTGCTGTAAGGATCGGAGGTGACTGAAGATGATGTTTCAGATCCTGTAGGGCCCGTTCCGCCTCCTCCGTCCATTGAAACTTATCTTGTCGTTTTAGGAGCTTGAAGAAGGGCAGTCCTCTCTCCCCGAGTCGGGAGATGAACCTGTTCAGGGCCGCCATACAGCCTGTTAACTTCTGCACATCCTTGATTGTGGCCGGAGCCTCCATATCAGTGATGGTCGTGATCTTTACAGGATTGGCTTCGATGCCCCGGTTGCTAACGATGAACCCGAGCAATTTTCCTGAAGGTGCTCCAAAAACGCACTTGGTAGGATTGAGTTTCCACCGAAATCTGCGCAGACTGCTAAATGTTTCCTCCAAATCTGCAATCAAGTTGCTGGACTCCCTGGTCTTGATGACCACGTTGTCCACATAAGCTTCAACATTCCGGTGCAGCTGATCCGCGAAGCACATCTGGATCGCGCGTTGATAGGTCGCTCCTGCATTCTTCAACCCGAAGGATATGGTTTTGTATGCATAAGTCCCGTACGGGGTGATGAACGCAGTCTTGATTTGGTCCTCCTTCTTGAGCGCGATCTGATGATAACCCTGAGTAACAATAAGGACACAACCAGCCGTCGAATCGACAACTTGGTCAATGCGCGGCAGCCCAAAATGGTCCTTTGGGCAGTGCTTGTTGAGATCAGTGTAGTCAACACACATTCTCCATTCATTGTTCTTTTTCTTTACAAGAACGGGATTTGCTACCCACTCTGGATGGATTACTTCTTTAATGAATCCAGCCGCGAGAAGTTTAGCAATCTCCCATTTGATGGCCTCACGCTTATCGTGAGCAAACCGACGCGGGCGTTGCTTTTTAGGCGTAGCCTTTGGGTGTACATTCAAAGCATGCTCGATCAACTCTCTGGGCACCCCTGGCATATCCGCTGGTTTCCATGCGAATATGTCTCGGTTAGCTCGAACGAAGCTGACGAGCGCGAATTCCTATTTGTCACCTAAACCCGCGCCGATGACAGCGATCTTAGATGGATCTCCCTCCTGAAGCTGGATCGTCTTGAGGGCCATGTCATCAGTCGACTGGATGCTCGACTTGCTGGCCTTCTTGGAGGGAATCTCCAGCCCAGACTGGGAAAGCTGCTGCGCGGCCGCGAGTACTTCTCCCGAAGCATCTGGCACGCGAGTAGTCGAAGCATACTGGATCGCCTCCTGATTGCAGTCGTATGACTTCTTCAAGTCGCCACGGAAGGTGAGTACTCCACTGAGTCCTGGCATCTTAAGAAGCAGATAGACGTAATGCGGCACTGCCATGAACTTGGCGAGTGCCGGACGACCCAATATTGCATGGTAAGAAGATTCGAAGTTAGCCACTTCGAATTTGATGAACTCAGTACGATAGTTCTCCCGCGTGCCGAAGGTGACTGGGAGAACCACCGTACCAAACGGGTGTGCCGCGTTACCTGGGACGATGCCGTAAAAGGGGGACTTGCTGGGAACCAGCATGTCCTTGAAATCCAGGCCCATTTTCTTTAGAGTGCTTACGAAGATGAGATTGAGCCCGCTCCCGCCATCGATGAGGACCTTGGTGAGCCTGACCTCCGCCACCACAGGATCCAGGACCAAGGGAAACTTACTGGGCTCCGAAAAGCTCGTCCACTGGTCATCGCGAGAGAACGAGATGGGGACCTCCGACCAACGGAGTGGTCGTGGTTCCGCCGGCTCGACGGACAAAATCTCCCGGAGAAGCAGCTTCTGGTCCCGCCGGGAACCGAAATCCTCATCTCCCCCGAAGATGACGTTGACAACCTTCGAGGCGTCTTGAAACTTCGGGTGGCGCCCGTGGTCCTCTTGATCGTCGTCCTCGGGTTCTTTGTCCGCAGGTTTCTTGTTCTTCTTTCCACCACCGGAGTTGCTGAACGTTCTCCGAAGGTGGTAGCAGTTAATGGCGGCATGATTAGCACCTGGGTGCCACGGGCACTTCTTCTGTAGGAGCTTTTCAAACTCCTCCGGCGTCGTCGACTTCTTGCCCCGCGAAGGACGATCGATAGCCGCGATGATATCATCTGGCTTTCATTTCTGGGGTGAACCCGAAAAGTCCCGCTGGCCTTTGTGGTTGCAGTTGTTGTTTGGGCGCCTCAGATTGCTATCTTGATGCCGCGGGAACCGCTCCCGTATCTTCTCCTCCTGTTCGGACCAATCGTGCATCATATCACGAAGGCCAGCAACAGTCTTCGGTCTGTTCCACCCGAAATCCCTGTAGATGCCCGGGTCGGTGATGCCGTTGTAGAAACAATCGATGATGTCGTCCTCCGAGATGTTCGCGATGGTGGCGCGGACGTCGAAGAAGCGACGTGTGTAGGACCGCAGTAGCTCGTTATGTTCCTGCTTACATTGAGCAAGATCATGACGAGTACCTGCACGAGCAATCGCTCCCTGGAAGTTGTCGATGAAGACCTTCTTGAGGCGCTCCCAGGAGTCGATCGAGTTGTTGCTGAGGCTCTCCAACCAAGTGAGTGGCGCAGGGTCCAAAGCCATCGGGAAGTAGACGACTTTGGTGATATTCGACCCCCCTGCGACCTCAATGGCCGTGGAGTAGCAACGGAGCCACTGCTGAGGGGCTTGCTTGCCGTCGTACTTGGTGAAGCCAATCGGTTTGAAGCCCTCCGGGTACTTGTAGCTGCTGAAACGTGCAGAAAAAGTAGGGAATCGGTCGCTACAGTCAGTACCTTCAGTTTTGACTTCTTCGTGGACCTTGCGCCTGGAGGAGATCACGGTCCGCGCGTCGGGGCCTTCATTGATGTGCTGACGCAAGTCCTCTGGAGGAAGTCGCGGATGACCCCCTTGCGGTGGCTGCTGCCTCCCGCCAGGGGCCTGGCTCCCGTGAGCATTGTCGTTGCTGAGCTGATGTCGAGGACGGCCGCTAGCCGTTCGGCTGTGAGCCTGGCTCCGACTCTCACCCACACGCTCCTCCCTGATAGTGGACGCCGGGTTGTGCTGATCCAACTGGATTCAAGCCCTCTGCGCGTAAAGGAGTGCTTGACGCATGTCCGGATCATGACTGCGCTCGAGGATGGCCGTCACCCTAGCGATGTTGGCCACCGGAGTCTTGAAACCCCGTTCGCTTACAGTGGCAAACTCAGGGTCAAGCTCGCGATGCATAGATCGCCTACGCTCGTTGGCCCTCCTCCGTCGAATTGTGCGGGCCCTGTTCCTGGCCCTCCGCGCCTCACGATCGGCGTCGTTCTCGTCGCCGGCGTTGGCCGTGATCTCATCTCGGAGATCGCTTCAAAGTTGACGATAGGAAGATCCCCATCGTCCTCGCCTTCTTCCGCCATTAGCACCTAGCGGGAGGAAAGCTCATGAGAGCTTGCGTCGACTAGTTCAGTCGACCCCGCCGCCGCGGTAGCCAACGGCCTGCCCTCTTGAAAGGGCAAGGGTTCGAGGTGAGCCACAAGTCGACCCTCTGCCTCGAGTAGATCAGAGAGCACCATGCCCTTCCAATGCACGATGCGCCCCTCCGGTAAGGAGGTGATCACCAGATCACTAGCGCCAAAACAACCCGAAGCCCCCCGACACGCGGTGGCTTCTGGCTTTCCATCCTGGAGTAGAAAGTCCAGGTCCTTCTCTAACATGGAGAGAGACCCAGAAACGTTGGCCTCCTGAAGATCAGTGGCCGGTTTGCATGAACCGAGTTGGGATCGGCTATGCAGATCCCTAGATTGGAACGAGTCTAACCCAGGGGAGGTTGCCGCAACACTGGAAGAAGTCGAGCTTGGAGCAGACTCCATCTCGATCCTTGTGGCAGAAGCATGGAGCGGCAAGTTGTCGAGCCCGTCGACGAACTTGTCGAGGTCGCTGCGGGAATCCGCAGCGGAGGTCTTTGGCCTCATGTCGACGAGGAATCGCCGAAAATTGCCCACACCATCTGCGATGCAGACCCAAGAGCCAAAAACGAATGTCGTACCCTGAGAGGGAACTGACCTGATGAATTTGAAAGATGCCATCGAACTCGCCGGTGGATCTTTGACGCGCTCCCCTACCTGGCGCGCCAGCTGTCGGTGTTTAACCGGCTGCCCACCGAGGGATATACCCAAGGTGGTAAGTTTTAGGTGAGGAGACGCCGAGATCAGGAACTCGAAGGTGCAAGGAATACAAAGCTTAGACAGGTTCGTGCCGCAAGATGCGTAATACCCTACGTCCTGTATTGTGGTTTGTATTGCGTTTGGTGTAGAACGACCTAGAGATTGTCTAAGCTTCAAGTATTGCGTTTGGTGTAGTATCTACCTTACGTCCTGTATTGTCTAAGGTTCGGGCCGCAAGATGCGTCTTATACATATGTTGCAAGTATTTTAGCTGGACGTTGCATCTTCAATGAGAAATTTGGATGTCCCACGCAACATGAACCAGATGTTGCTGCGGATTTTTTCCCTCACCATCAATGGATGGCTAATAAATTTTTAATATATTTTTTGATATTGCAAACAGCGATTTTCTATATTGCAGATATTTATTTTCTATGTTGAAGATGTTATTTTTTGATGTCGCGATGGAGCGTCCGATGGAAAGTTTTGCCATCGGACGTCTGGAGCGCCAAACTTCTTAGAACCTGGAAATCTTACGTCTCCCGTGTGTAGATTATGTAGCTTGAATTAGGTTAGGTGATGTAAGAAAAAATATTTAAATCCTCCCATCTGTCAATGTTCAGGTGATCTAAGAAAAAATTATCTAAATCCTCCCATCTGCCTATGTACTGAACATTTGGTATTTTCATTTTGTGATTGAATGGAGTGGGCCAAGTCTCGTTTTGAAAAAGGAAAAAAGGGCATTAGAAGAAAATGTAGCAAGAGATATGTTCACACCATGCAGCTCTTAGCCGAAACGTGTCAGTAATTCCAAAATGGTAAACTTTGATGGCATGAAGATTCACTCAGATTTTGATCGTGGACGGGCCGGCTTATTTCGCTGCTCGTAGGGCATCCATATCGACTGTCCTTTGTGGGTACGCGTAGCACATCGTGCTTGCGCAAAGGGAGAGACGAATAAAAAGCTGAGCAACATGACAAGGCACAATCACATTATCACGCACGAGAGGAGGGAGCGGAGATGGATAGAATACTACATCGTATTTAATTTATTCTAAGTTAAATTTAATTAATTTTAATTAAATCTATAGAAAAATATAGTAATAACTGTACTATCTAAACTATACATGTCAATGAGTTTAATGAAATAAGTTTAATATTATAAATATTATTATTTTTTATAAATTTAATTAAAATTGATCAGTTTAATTTAAAATAAATCTAATACGATACGTAAATAAATATAGAGGGACAACAATAGCATGGAGGAGAGAGAGAGCGGGAGAGCACAAGTGGAGTGGAGCAGATCAAAGGAGAGCAGGGCACGTGCTATAAATACCACCCTCCATTCCCCGATCGCCTCTCCCCTTCCCCTTGTTGTTTCCCTCGACTCGAGGCCTCGACCCACCCGCACCCGGCGCGGGCCGCGCCATTCGAGTCAAACAAGCCAACCACCGCCAGTGCCAGTCCCTCGACCTCGAGTAAAAGAAGCGGGCAGGAATCTCGGCCAGGTTCCCGGCCGGCGCGTGGCGCGCAGCTGCGGTGCGGCGTGGCGCCCTTTATCGACCGTCCGTCCGGCTTACACATAATAATGGTGAGCGGCGGCGCTGGCGCCGGCACGGGGGATGAGAGCGCGCGCGGGCGAGGGGGCGGCGGCGGCGCGGCGCTGCTGGGCGCGTACGAGCTGGGGCGGACGGTCGGGGAGGGCAACTTCGGCAAGGTGAAGCAGGCGCGGCACCGCGGCACGGGCGCGCTCTTCGCCATCAAGATCCTGGACCGAGCCCGCGTCCTCTCCCAGCGCATCGGCGACCAGATACGCCGCGAGATCGCCACGCTCAAGCTGCTCCGCCACCCCAACGTCGTCCGCCTGCACGAGGTCCGTCCCCGCCAGCTCCTCCTCCACCGCTGATGGATCCGTCCATTGATTGATCCTCCCGCTGCCTAGCCTAGCTAGCTTCTGTCGATTCGGTTCCGAGTCCTTCCCTGCAAAAAAATAAAAATAAAAAAATGGAGAATTTCTGGGGACTCGTCCTCGTCTAGCTGAAGCCTGAAGAAGCGAAACGGCGGATCGCCGGCCGTGTGTGCAGTAAGGGTCTGGAAGCGATTTATTTATTTATTTATTTAATCGAGCCCATCACCCCGCGTTTATTTGCGTCCGCATTAATTACTGCGAGGATAAGCTGCGTGGCCACACCGATCCTACCTTTCACCAGCAGTTGAGTTACCTACGTGTAGTTGGACTTGATTAAATAAAGAATAGTTTAATCGTTCGCCGTGACTCCTTTCTTTGGTTCGTTCACACAGACTTGCACTGCTGGCTGCCACCTCCTCTTTTCACTTGTCTTCACCTTATCACCAAACATGTGAGACATCCTTGCCACAAGAGAAAACGTGCAACACATAATTTTGACCACCGGTGCGCTTTCGTAATTTTGTCTCTGTTAAAATTCATCATGTGTGCAGAAACTGGTTTATTTCCTGGTCTTTTCAGTACCATGACATAAGATATGGCAACCAAAACGAACAGGTGTAATAGATGGCTCACGGATAGCTAGTTTTGTTTGATCCGAGAAAAGATTCGAAGGTTTATATTCTGTGTGACGTTGTATTTTCTTTTTGAAAAAAGCGCACGCACCTTTAGGTTGTTATACAAGATCATCCCGCTCAACTTGAGGCAGCGATCACGAGTAGTCAGTATTACTGACTCTTAGAGATTCAAAATCGTATAAATTCACTGAAACTTTTTGCAGCTGCTACTTGCTACCTTCTGCGGACTGCGGTAGTATATAGGCTTGTGATGAAATACCACGTGGACTTGGTCCACCTGGCCCGACGCCGGGACCGGGACGGGCGTGTGGGCCCGCAGCAGCTTCCGTTCTCGAGATCTATGGCCATGCCGCCATGCATCGCTTTCTACCAGACCAGAGTGGTGGACTCGGTGCTCCACCTCCATCCATGTCCTCCTGGCTCCTCCTCTGCCTGGGTCCACCAATTATTGGGAGCATCGGGGACCCGGCTGCCCCTGGCCCATGGGCCCCCACCTGCTCGCTGTGGTGGCCACCAAGTTCGAGTCGATTCTGAGGTTGAGCCGCCCAACGGCTCAGTGACAGTGATGATCACTGCTTCTTCCTAACGAAGACGAGGGCACTTTAGTTCTCGGCCTACCTTGTTTCATCATCCCTCCTTGATTCGGGATTCTTCTGCACATGTTTTCGGTTCGATGAACATGCAACCATATCCCTGCAGAAAACCGTGATTCAGAGTACGTGGGCATGGACGTTTTGTTCATGCTAGAATTACTAAATTTGGCTTGCAAAGCCCACAGTTTCCGGTGCGGGCTAGCAGCGCCAGTTGCTACGCCCTCATCCTATTTTTAGTTTCCTCCGAAAACGAAAGAGCACGGCAGATGAATCTGGACCGGGATCCACATTCGCGACTGTTTGATGGAACCTCTGATAATTCGATCGAGTTCATCATGCTAGAGGCTGAAAGGATGCTCGCTCCTAACTGTCTGAGTTCAATTCCTGGTTCAGGTTGCTGCTAGCAAGACCAAGATTTACATGGTGCTCGAGTTCGTCAACGGCGGTGAACTGTTCGACAGGATTGTGAGCCCTTGGAACTCTCCTTTTTGTCGCCCATTCCTTGCACCTCTCTTTTTCAGAATAAGTTCCCTGTTAGATGCAGTAAGTTAGTTGTATAGGCATCTGATTCCGCAAGTCGCTTTCTTTGCTGCAACTGCAAAGGCCATCAAGGGAAAACTCTCGGAGGAAGAAGGGAGGAGGCTATTTCAACAGCTGATCGATGGTGTCAGCTACTGCCACGAAAAGGGCGTCTACCACAGAGACCTCAAGGTGCCTAATGTTCCCCATTCTATTTCGCGATACTCCTATCCATGTTTATACATACATGTATCACGTACGTATTAGCAATATGCTCATTTCAGCCGGTTATATATTCATTGACACCATTTTTTGCTAACCTTTCACAGCCTGAGAACGTTCTTGTTGACCGAAAGGGCAACGTCAAGATCTCTGATTTTGGCCTCAGTGCTTTACCACAACATCTCGGGGTATGATGATTTCTTGAGTTGGGTTATCTCAGATGATTCCTAAGTAATAAAGCTGATAGCTCATCGTATGATATGTGACTTTCAGAATGATGGGTTGCTGCATACGACCTGTGGTAGCCCCAATTACATTGCCCCTGAGGTAAAAGATGGACTGAATTCTCCTTCAAAAAAAAAACAAGATGGACTGAAAGTATTTTGAGGCCAAACAATTCCTTCTGCTGTACAGTTTCTAATTGTTGTGCCAAATGCCTGCAGGTTCTGCAGAACAGAGGATACGATGGATCCTTGTCAGATATCTGGTCTTGTGGAGTTATTCTTTATATGATGCTCGTAGGATACCTTCCATTTGATGACCGAAATATCGTTGTTCTTTATCAGAAGGTACTTATTCAGATAAAAGTGAATGCTCTTTATAGTTCAGTTCTACTACTTCTCTGATGCCATTTAAATGACATTACTTTTGCCCTTGCTTGTTCTAGATTTTCAAGGGTGACACTCAGATCCCAGAGTGCCTTTCTCCTGGGGCACAAAATCTTCTCCAGAGGATTCTTGAGCCCGATCCGATGAAGCGGATCACAATGGCTGAGATCAAGGCGCATGAATGGTTCCAGAAGGATTATGTTCCTGCAGTTCCATTCGACAACGATGATGAAGATTCACAGCTTGACCTGGTTCTTCCAGTCAAGGAGGTACATGCATATGGACAATCGAAGACTATCCATGTCCTCAATATAGGCGCCCATTGTACATGTCTGCACCCGACTGATCACTAAATATTGGTTTCCTTTGTTTTTTTTTTCTCCTGAAGGAAATTAGTCCATCACCTGGGGATAAGACTACTCATCAGATCAATGCTTTTCAGTTGATTGGAATGGCATCATCCCTTGACCTTTCAGGGTTTTTCGAGGAAGAGGTAGGTAAATCGTCTTTGTCAGAACAGTATAATCTGAAAGGCTGAGAAAAAAAAGAAGGAGCAGTTTTCATCACTACAGCTACAATCATCAATAATTTTAACTTGTTGCAGGACGTGACACAAAGGAAGATCAGATTCACAACAACACACCCACCCAAGGATTTGTTTGACAAGATTGAACATTCTGCAAGCGAAATGGGCTTCCAAGTACAGAGGGGGCACGGCAAGGTCAGTACAGGCCTTCCCTCAATTATAACACGATATACTTGCACCAGCATTGCTGCCAACATTTCCAACGAACTATCAGTGACATGCATGTGATTTTTCAGCTCAAAGTGACGCAAAACTGCACTGGAGCAAAGAATCCTAAAAACCCTGCTTCATTTCTTGTCTGCACCGAGGTAAAGTAAAATGCGACGAACCATGCCCTTCTTTTTAAAGAAAAACACATGAGATTATGGAGATAGGCTAAAATGAAGTGGCGTGCTGTTTGTGATCCCAGGTGTTTGAGCTTGGCCCCTCCTTGTACGTCGTAGAGCTCAAGAAGTCCCATGGAGACCCTGCATTGTACAGGCAGGTAAGAGAACTGCTGCTGTCATTCCTATGGCTTCTCTGTAACTGTAGGAAGAAATAAGTTCAGAGCTCGCAACTGAGTAACCTTTCTTCTTGAAACGTGCCTGCAGCTTTGCGAGAGGATCTGCAGTGACCTGGACGTGCTGATGGAGCAGATGATGGAGCAGATCTTCGGGACACAGCCGGTTGCCAATGATCTTGCGAGCTTGGACAGTCGATCCGGGACGCATTTGGTGGCGTTGTGACGAAGTCTGCCCGCTGCCGTGGTGTAGCGTGAGATCTAGGGAAGACGGAGCAGTTCAGCTGCAATGCAGCTAGGAACGAGTGTACTGTAAGTAGGATCATAATTCGCCTGAAAATAGGGGAGATGTTAAAATAGTGCAGGATCATTCAGTGTAAAAAAGCATCAGCCACTGACGTCAAACCGAATGTCAAATCTAATAAATGGATTGTATTCGGTGGCATACATCCATCAAGAGCTAATTCCCTCAGTGCCATAGAAATTAACATAGCTTCCCACGATGCCATAAAATTTTCCAAAATTCCCTCGGTACCACGAGTTCAAATTTTTATCCTCTCAATACAATTCCATTAAACATCTGTTAGATTTTAACAGAACTGTCGCTAGAAGGGCTCCTCCATATGATCATCCCAACTATCCAGACGAGATGAAAGATAACTACTCTGTAAGAGGAATATATTTTTTCTCAAACACGGAGGAGAGCCGTGTATCATTTAAAGAATGAATATGATGGACAAAAATAAAAATGCCAAATTTCATTTGATCATTTAAGATTATGTAAGAAGTAAAACAAGGCAAAAATTTACTGTCAAACTGCAAATTAAATTATTCATATGATAAAATATAGTCAGAGTTTTTTAATTACACAGTATAACTCAGACACTCATAACGCACGCACACTCACCTCTAAGAACGCACGTACTTAAACCCTATCCCTACGAGCATCTTTGAAGACTAAACCGACAAATCCTCGATATTAATAAAGTCATCATAGGCGCCTCGCTGTCGATGGAAACATTGCCCACCATTGAAAGCACAAGACTGTTAAATCCTAAAAATTCGCTCTCGTGCTCTTATGGGGAGTCGAATCCAGAACCTAAAATGCTACTGAAGCTCTTGTGACCACTAGACTGCAGGTCCTTTCACATAAAATATAGCCAAATGCCCACCTTTTTTCTTTTTTCTTCTTTTGAGAGGAAGCTAGCCCACTTTTCAAGAGGAGAGTGAGAACTGTGCTTAAAAATGGGCCTTTTCCTTAAAAAACCCATGATCACTTTCGAGTGAGTGTACAAGCGCCACAGAAGGCGGAATTTTGCAAAATACGTAAACATGGGTAATAGGCGCTTTCTAGTGCTAAACTCGAACGGCCGAACCCGAAGGCAACTAGCACTAGTAGGTTCTTACTTCCGCCGCCGCCGCCGCCTGTCCGCCGCCGCTGCCGTGACCCGTGATGCAGCATCACCTACGCCGATGCGGCGGCGGAGCTTTCGCCGCGCTCCGACGGCTCCGCCGCATCCCTTCCGCTGCCGCAGCGGCGCCCCCGGCGACCTGGAGGCGTCCCTGCCCTCCTCCGCGGCTCTACTCCACCGCCGGTGAGCACACCTCTCATCTCCAATTCTTGCAACTTGCTCCCCTCTTTCAACTTCGAGTTCGCGCGCGCTAGTATGAGTGTGGTGGGTATCACCTCAGAACTGGCTCCCTCTGTTGCTTTTCTTGTAGAGTTTGAACTGCCGCAAGAAGAGCAGAGCACTCTGGAAATCTCGTTTCAGCCCTCTTTTTTTTGCATCAGAGATGAGCCAGCAACTGCCTGCGAACCTGGTGGCGATGATGGAGCAGAGAATGAAGTTGATCGAGCAGAGGAGTGCGTATCTACAGGAGCAAATCAACCAGGTAATTTCGGATTGGCGAGCTCGTCTTTAATGATTCAGAGTATGAACAAGCATGGAGTAATTTATCACTATGCTAGAATAAAATAGCCTCATTGCAATAGACTTGATGTGAGTTGGTGTTAATGAAGACAGCCAGCTGCCTTGCCCGAAGAGTACTCTAGGGCTAACAAGGAGTTCCGCAAGCTGGAGAGCACCATGGAGTTGATCAATGGGCTGAGGTCGAAACGGGAGGTAGTGATATGGTTTAAAATTATACATGCTGCAACATACTGTGTGAACGATCAAGATTCATAGGAAGCATTGTTTGTTTGTAGGAAATCGAAGGTTTGAAATCTTTGGTAACAAATTCCCGTGAAGAGAAAGACATGCGCGAGATGGCAGCAGAAGAGCTACTTGAGGCTGTCGAGGAGGAGAAACAATTGCAGCATGAACTGTTTAGAGCTTTGCTTCCCAAAGATGAAGCAGATGAGAGGGATTGCATACTGGAGGTGCGTGCAGGTAAGCTGGAGTTTGTCCTGTGCATTCATGAGCACAATTCATCTTTCCAATTTTTCTCTGTTATTGGGCGATAGTTGATTGTCACTGATATTGTATTGCAGGAACTGGAGGAGAAGAGGCATCTTTGTTTGCAATGGATATATTCAGAATGTAGGTTATCTTGCTCCGGAGCAAAATGTACGTGATCCTCAATCTATGTTACTAAACTGGATTCTTCTACGCTATAGGTACGAAAAGTATGCCCAGAAGAACGGGTGGAAATTTGATGTCATTGACATAATGGAGTCTGCTGTTAAAGGATACAAGGTACAACCTTTGTCATTGCTTCCCAACTTTTGTTTGTATATATGCGCATGTTTTTTCACCGTAGCACAAGTGTTGCCACCATTTAAGATTTGGAACCTCTCAAACTCCTAATTCACATATTTCCTGTTGTTATCCATTTGTATGAAGGAAGCTAGTGGAACAATATCAGGTCCTGGGGCATTTGGCAAACTGAAGTTTGAGAGCGGCATTCATAGAGTTCAGGTACAATGATGGGACAGAATTATAATGTCAATCATATTTACCTACTTAGATCTCGTATTATTTGACATAACCCGTCATGGCAGCGAGTGCCAGTGACCGAAAAATCTGGACGGGTGCACACTAGTGCTGTATCAGTTGCTGTTCTTCCTCAAGCTGATGAGGTTAGAATTGGATATAGCATTTTGATTGGCTTTTTTCCCACTCAACTTTTGTTCATCTGTGCAATCCCCAGCATGATTAACAGTTAACAAAATCACTTTCTTCTGAAAATGTAGGTTGATGTCCAACTGCGGAATGAGGACCTGAGAATTGATACCTACAGATCAGGTGGCTCTGGAGGTCAGTCTGTTAATACAACTGACAGCGCAGTTAGGATAACTCATATTCCAACCGGAACAGTGGTTGCAATTCAAGACGAGAGATCACAGCACATGGTAAGGGTTTCAATTTTGCAAACAACAGGAACAAAATTTTATATGCACATTCTAGTAGGTCTCCCCTTTAAAACCTGGAATGCTATAGTTCCTAGAACTCAGTTTCACGTCTTTTCATTCATTTTTCATCTCTATCTACTCACTTCTTCATAGCCTTGCTGTCATTAGCACAACTGTAATATTTGAACTGAGTTTGTGCAAGTGCTGTCGATTATGAAGAAACCGATATGCTAATTTATAATTCACTCTCTCTCTAGAACAAGGCCAAAGCTCTCAAAGTTCTCCGAGCACGATTGTATGAAATCGAAAGGCAAAGACTCCACATGGACCGATCAAAGCTTCGATCAGAGCAGGTAATCTAAAATCGAAATTTTTCTCTCTCCCGTTTTAAGTTGTTAACTACTGGTTCCCAAGGCCTAACTTCTTAGCAGATTGGAAGTGGTGACAGGTCTGAGCGAATCAGAACATACAACTTTCCTCAGGGCCGTGTCACAGATCATCGTGTTGGAATCACTCACCACTCCATAGCAGATGTCATGGAAGGGGAGAACCTGGATGTATTCATCGATGCACTCCTGCTCCAAGAAGAGATGGATGCAATTGCTTCATTCGCAGCATAACCACTAAAGTGATGAACCCTTAGAGCAATGAACCATGTCATGAACACAACAGAGGAGACTGATGAACAATACATAACACTGAACTGGCAAAGTCAAGATGAACTTCCGGATTTGCTTTTGGCCTGTTTTTCCTGCATCGGAATATGTAACTTTACATGTGCAGAATTTTGGTTTCGGTAGTAGCATATTGATGTGTCAGGTGCTATTATTTGACAAAATTGAAATGGGTTCTCTGATGGTGAAGTTTTGGAAGGAGTGGAGTACGACATGTCAAGCTGATGTTGTTTCGCAACTTTATTGACTTCAAATTTTGCTTCCGTCTCTCGTTTATTTAATAAGCTCATGTTGTATGGCCTGAGTCAATCCCAGCTTGTCCAGATATTTTGGCTGAGCCTCTGGTTAATTCAACAATGGCAAAAGGAAACTACAATTGTGCATGCATATTTTTGTTCTTCATTTAACTTGCTGCCCCCAACTAATTTCTGGGCAAACTTGTCTGAGTGATGCTAACTTCAGCGTTTAGTAAGACGTACTGGGATATAGACAGCATTGGAGTTTAATTGGATATCTCAATTGTAATAACTTATGCTTTCCAGTTTCATAGCATTCCTTCCGATATTGGCAATCAACTTGCAAAAATCACATTCTGCAACCTTGTAGGAACGACTGTCATCTAACTTGAGAATTGAGATATACATGTGTACAGCCTCATTACAGCCATGGGATCTGAGCACTGTTGCCTGTTCTATGCAAATCAAAGGGTGGCTGTAACTGGAAAGAAATTTGATGTACATTATAAATGATCATATAAGATTGCAAGGTCCATGACTCCATGTTAGAAAGAAGTAATACATGACAGCTCGCAAGTGGTGTACGTACTGAAAGTTGGGAGGTCTACAAAAATACACTTGCATTTCCCAAATACATCAAACACTTTTATTTTCAGTCAATTCCAGCACTTTTGGTGTCCACTTAACACTGGGTGGGCAGGGCGATTGTGACACCCTCTACCAACTAAGCAATCGCTCGGTCCATCTACAATGAAGCCCAGCGACAGAAGTGGAAGTGCAAGAATCTGCTCACCATTCTAAAACCCACTATCTGTCTAATTAGTACATATCACTCATGTCATCTCAATCTAGCTCCATCAATGACGAATCAAAGGCATTAACGACAAAAATTTAGAAACTGAACATCTGGTTGGGTTTCAGCGCGACATTCATTCACCAAACAAATCAGAATACTGGATGCAGACCAGCCGCAAAAAGACTCATCTAGCATGTCAAGACAAGAAAAGAATTTACGGTGAGAAGACCCTGAAATGAGGATTCTAGCACTCTTCAAGATGACTAACCCTGAGATTTCAGTTTCTCCTCAGATTGCTTAGCTGCACAGAGACGAAATGGATCGGAAGAAGAGGAATGGATTACAGTGCCCTCAATCTCACGATTGCAAGGCCCCAAATAGTGCGGGGCGATCCTCTCTTGGCGGTGGCGGCGGTGCAGAACCTGCAAGAATTTCACATCAATCATTGAACAGAGTAACAAATTGGCTTCCCATTCACAGTGATTCAATGTGTGTTGGCTCACCTTGCGCCTCTTGTTTCACTGGCTTCTTGTCCTCCCTGGGCGGTGGTACGGTGGCCAATGGCATCGAGCTCACCGCTGCTGCGGCGGCAGCTGCCGCGGCGAACGCTAGCGCGGGCTGCTGCATGGCGTTGAGCTTGAGCAACCTGTCCTTGTCTCTGTTCGCCTCGGCGCTCTTCGGGGCCTTCTTCTTGGGCAGCTGGGCGGCCGGGGCGGGCCTCATCTTGGCCTCCCTTGTCTCCGCCTCCAGCGCGCGGAACGCGGCGTCGAGCATCTCGCGGGAGCGCTTCCGGGCCGCTGCGGCCTCCGCGACGCGGCGCTCGGCCAACTCGCGGGCGGCGGCCGCGGCGCGGCTGACGGAGTCGTGCGCGAGGCGCGCCGCGACTAGGAGGACCCGCGCGTCGCGCTCGTCCAGCGTGCGGCGGCCCCCGCCCCCGGCGGGGGGCGCGGGTGTGAAGGAGAAGGGCCTGTTCTCGGCGGCGGCGGCGCAGGGCGGACAGACGAAGGACGCGGGGTCCCCCGCGACGCACGAGAGGTGCGCGACGGAGAGGCCGCAGACGGAGCACGGGGCGGTGGGCCCGGGCGGGGAGACGGCGGGGTCGCCGGCGGGCGCGGTGGCGGCGGCGTCGGAGGTGGAGAGGAGGTGGAGGCAGGCGGAGCAGAAGGCGGAGGGGCGGTAGAGGAGGACGCAGGAGGAGCAGAGGCGGCAGAAGACGCCCTCGTGGAGGAAGTGGTGGAGCGGCCAGGCGTCGCGGCCGGAGGCGCAGCGGTCGCCGCCGCAGCCGCCCGGGGCGGGTGGGGACGGGCGGAAGGGGGCCGCCATGGCGATGGCGGCTTCGAGGGGAGGGGAGGAGGATTAGGGTTTCTCTGGTGGGCGACGCGACCGAACGGCTCAACGAGCAGAGGTTTTCCTTCAGCTCCCGATATGGGAAGTTAGGAAAAAAATCAAACAGATTTTTTAAAAAAAAAATTGTGTGCGACTGGAGTTCATGTTTCTAATGCAAAAAGAAGCTGAGCAATTCCACTTGAAACACCTGAAGTAATTTTCACAAACAGATACTTGTTTAAAATTTAAAATAATTACTTAATTGAACAAACACTATAATAATTGTGTATAGGAATTAAGATTGGATTGACCTGGCATTTGGTCCGGATTTGTTATTTCCTGTAAAAGTTTCATTGTGGGTGAACCAACTATTGTTTGGCAAATAGCACCCATAACAACGTTCTTTGTAGAATCTTGAGGATTTCTTAAAAAAATGCTTAGAAGGTTTGAAAGACTCTAGAATCTGTTTTATTTTTCTACTTTGCATTATGGCAGTTCTCTATCTTTTTTCCATAGACTTTTTCTACTTTCTTGTGCATTTTCCCCCTCATTAGATGGTGGTTTGAGAGTTTGATGAAACTATGATGTTAATCATAACGTAACTTGTCAGACCCGGAGCCACGGGACTGGGTACATGACGTAGTTTAAAGAGGTTTAAGAAATTAAGTCCGTCTTATCTCTTATTTACCTCGTTTATCTCTTATTTATCCCGTTTAAATAGGAGATAAGGCTAACTGATACAGGAGGAATCTATTCGAGATATGTTCTGGTACGATTCCTTAGCTGGTGTTGGTTAGTATTTTGTAACCCTGGCCTCTCGAATATATAAGGGAGGACAGGGACCACTCTCAAAACAGAAGATCTCTAGGTCATTCTACACCAAAGGCAATACAAACCACCATACAGAACGTAGGGTGTTACGCATCTTGCGGCCCGAATCTGTCTAAGCTTTGTGTTCCTTGCACCTTCGAGTTCCTGATCTCGGCGTCTTCTCACCCAAAACTTACCACCTTGGGTATATCCCTCAGTGGGCAGTCGGTTAAACACCGACATAACCTTCAAGACTACGCCCATGTATCGATGAACTTGTATCATTGACCATAGTAGGCATGTGTGAAGCGTTATTGATCAAGAATTAAAGTTTGTCTAGACCTTTCTACTTCTAGAGATCTTTTCAAATATTCCTTTCGTTTTAAATTATAATTCATTTTGGTATTTTTAGGTGCATATATTTTTCTATGTATCTAGGTATAGTGTATATCTAAATTATGCACATAGAAATATCAAAATAAATTATAATTTGAAACGGAAAAAAGGAAGAGATGAAGTAGTAGTTTGACATTTATAAGGCAATTATATTCTTTGTTCTTAGATCATATCTCCCCAATTAGCATATCTTCACGTAGTAAGTAATCAGTGGAGTTGGAACCCTCGCACAGCCACGATTTCAGAATACACAAGATACGACTTGTGTCAGCCAGATAAATCTCTCATTCCATCCGACCAATTATCTCAAACAGACACGATTTCCACTCCCGATGAACAAACAGGAGGCTTTTGAAGTACTTGTGGAGACACATATATTATTAAATACGATTTCAGAATTCGTAATATTCTTCTGGTACCTGAGCGGTGGCGACTGAAAGCGCGCGACTCTTCTTGATGGGTGGCCATGTCGTTGGGCTTGGGCCGTGGTGGGCTGTAGAAAGGCGTACAGGGAAAGGTACAATGAACAGTAGCACCCATACTACACAGCTAACCATATACGTACCAGATCTCACTCACGAGTTGGTCGCAACAACGCAACGGCAAGCCTCACGTGATGTGATGAGAAGGCCAACAGCTAGCTAGCTAGCTCGCTAGCTCGGTGCACGCTACGTGTACGTACGCGCAAGATCTGGATACAATGCATGCGTACGTGCCGCTGCTGTCCATGGATCCGGAGCTCACTCTATGTAACCTCATATCCTAGTAATTAATTCCTAGGACCATTATTGCATCAAAATAGTAAAATTAATAATAATCCTAAGACCAATTAGGATCGGAGTCGGCTTCGCTGAGAGTAAACCTGGCCGTTCGCTTTATCCAGCAGTACTCGGGCAGCTACTTAAACCCAGTACAAAAACACTATTATCAGCCGAAAATGCCGTTCATGGCATGTTCAGGCTACAGCGCATGCACTCTTCTATTCGAACTTGGCAGTTATACCTTTAATCCTTTCCTCTTTCTCTATGGCAGTGTTTGGTTTCGCTTTTAATCGGATTCTCAGTGGGGAGAAGCGAGAATCCCACCCAAACGCTCCGATTAAAATCGGATGGAATCGACCACTCGATTCTCCCCACCACCGCATTGCACGTAAGTCTCGATTTTCTCCATCACGAGCGCCGACGGCGATTCTCCCGATTCTTCCCACCCTGCCCTCCCTCCCGACCCCTTCTCCTCTCTTCTCCAGGCGCTCGCCTCCGGTCCCCGCTCGCCCGGTCGCGCCGCTCGCCCCGCTCCCCTCTCCCTGCTCGCGCCGCTCGCCCCTGCGCGCCCGCGTTCGCCGGCGAGCCGGTGGAGCAGAAGATGCCCGCGGGCTTGCCGGCGAGCCTCTGCTCGCACCAGAGGTCGCTGGTGCCGTCCAGGAACGCCTTGAGCTGCGCCGGCAGCATGCCGAACCTGGTGGGGAACCCGAAGAGGACGCCGTCGGCCTCCACGAGCTCCGCGGGGGCGATGGCCGGCACGCCCGCCCGCTTCGGGGGCGCGCCCATCTTCGCCAGCGCCTCGCCGGAGAGCGTCTCCGGGACCTGCCACAGCGTCGCCTCGACGCCGGTGACGGACGCGGCGCCCCTCTGGATCTCCTCCGCCAGCGTCGCGACATGGCCGTACGTGGAGTAGTACCTGCGACGTGCTAACTGATTCAGAACACCAATAGCTGGGAAAAGAAAAAAAGGACACCCGATTGAGATCAAATGGTGTCCAGACTGACTGACCGAAAAGGATAGCTTACACGATGTAGATCTTGGTCGCCATTGGAAGCTTGTTGGATCGGAGCTTGTAGCTTTGAGCAGGCAGAGAGTGGAGATGGAGACAGGAGAGAGCTAGTATTTCTAGTAGCTTGGTTGGAGCAGTGGTGTGCTGCGGAAGATTGGGGGAGAAGGGCAGGCCGTCAAAGCATCTGGCCTCGTCTCGTGTGTCACGCACGCAGCGTCGCAGGGCATGGCTCGGGACACAGGACTCAGGGGCAAATAGGTCATTTTACAGCCAGAACAGACAATCCAGTAGAAATAATCAGGATTGCCAAACACCCCAGATTCTTCAGACAGCGGATTCTTCAGACAGCGGATTATCAGAAAATCTTGATTCTCAGATAAGCGATTCTCAGATAAGCGAAACCAAACAGGGCCTATAGCTCATGTAGCAACTAACACTAACTTCAGTTGCAACTACATCGATGATGATACTTGTTCACATGATCCCTACCTGCAGTGCAGCACCGCACGGATCACAGGAACGTCGCGAGTCCGTGACACAGAGGATCCAGGTCAGCACGTGGCGCACGCCCCGACGAAAAATTTGGAGCTTGCCGCGCGCTGCGCCGCGGGCCCCGCACGTCAGCAGCGTTCGATTTTAAACCTGGATCCCCCCAGCCCCAGCTCATCATCCCCATCTCCCCAACCCCAGCCATTTATTTCACCAGTCTCGCTCGCCGCCGTCTCTCTCCCCTCGGCCGCGCGCCGCCAGGATTCAATCATCAGGCGGAAAAAGGAAGGAAGGAAGGAAGGAGGTTTATCCCGAAACCCGGCGGGATCAGCGGGGGAATATACGCCTCCCCTGTCGGCCGTCAGAGCGTGTGCGCTTGAGGAGCAGCCATGGAGACGGGAGGGGATATCCGAGAGCGGAAGAGGGCTGGCGTTTGATTCGTTGTTCTTTAGCTCGCGAGCAGCGTTGTCTCCGCCGGAATCGGGCGGAGCGGTTTCGCTTTCGAGGTGCGTGCTTCTTCCGCCTCCTTCTCTCTTTGTTCATGCCGAGTCGTCCACCCGCGACCGTGCTTGTTGAGTTTTGCTTCGCTGCATTTTTTTTTACCCTGCTTGCGTTCCTGGGGCTGGGGATTGGGAGCTCGGAATATTTTGAGCGGAGATAGCGGGTGCTCTCTGACGCTCCCATTTTCCTTTCTGTTTGCTAGGACGAGTAAAATCCGCAACGTTCTCAGGGTGGGTGCGTTCCCCTGTTTGAAAAAAAATTCAAACTTTTTACAATCCTAAAAAAAAGGAGAGATTTTCAGGGCTCTGGTGCTGGAAAGGCTCAAGTATTTTCGGTTGTATCTAGCTTCGGTAGAAGGTTCTGTCGGGTTCTTCAGAAAATTTGAACTGGTTTGAAATTTCCGGATGGGTCAGACGCTTTTGTCCTCATCTATTTGCGAGCACCGAGGAAGATGCCTTTGCTTGGTCCTATCTAGGTTTAGTTTTAACTAAACAGTACTAATTTTGCTGCATAGAACCCGCTAGTTGACTAAGTCTGTAGATGCGTAATTCGATCCCTTTTTTCAAGTCTAATAAATGACATGAACAAGTCACTTGCAGTATGGATAATATCTGTTGGCTTTGCTTTGGTTTCCCTGGTTGCCATTTCGATTACT
Organism: Panicum hallii; assembly: GCF_002211085.1. NCBI lineage: Eukaryota > Viridiplantae > Streptophyta > Magnoliopsida > Poales > Poaceae > Panicum > Panicum hallii. The sequence goes on along the minus strand of NC_038044.1, from coordinate 6,981,585 downwards.
TGGAGTGCTGAAAGCTACACTTCTGTCATTGTATTGCCTCGACAAATGTCTGGCTTGGCTCCACATGAACTCGTGGCCTTGATCCGAAGAAAAGGGATGCTTGCTATCATTTTTCCTCCTCTCAGATAGTATTATTGTTTTCTGCAGTGAAAGCTACGGGTTGGCTTGTACTGACCTGTGTGAAAGAGCGCTACTACTTGGGAGGCCATCAGAGGTGTTTGGTTTGGTCAAAGAAAGCTCAGCTCCCTTCTTTTGTCTTGCCCGTGGGATGCTTGCCGTGAGCCTCTGTGTTGGTCCTTGGAGAGAATAATACGTGCCCGAGGAGCTTTGGTTCTTGTGATTACTCTTGTAGTCTTCTCGCCGATTGTGATTGGGAGAGCAACAGCGCTCTTCTGGGGCTTGGCTATGTCCGTCTCAGAGAAGGTGGCGCCATCATCATCAGTTTCTTCATCGTCAGATTTGGATCCGTTGTTGAAGGATCTTACAGAGAAGAAGTTGAGCTTTCGGAGGAACGTGGTGTCGTTGGCAGCAGAGCTCAAAGATGTCAGAAATAAACTTGCTTCCCAGGAGCAGCTGTTTGTGACGGAATCCCAAACTAGGAAGGTTAGTTTGTCATATGTAATTGGTACCTTCAGGGTTGCTTGTGGAGTTTCTGCTGACCAGGGAAAAATCTTGACAGGTTGCAGAGACAAAGGCAAGGAGCATGGAAGAGGAAGTAAGCAAGCTGCAGAAATGCTTACAGGAGAAGGATGAGCAACTGCGTTCATCGACAAGTAGCACGGAACAGGTAAAGATTTCCCTTAATCCTCCATTTGAGTTTACACAAATCTTTCAACTAGAGCTTTCGCAGCAAAAACATGCCACTCCTTGCGATTTCTTGTAGACATGGGCATAAACTGGTCATCAGGTCATGGTCTCTTTTTGTGTTTATTTGTTTTACTCTTAATCTCCTTATGATAAGTTGAAATAATATGTCTAGAGCCCAGAAATTTGAGTGTAATGCAATGCCAACAGCTTGGTGACAATCTCTACCTTGATTTACTCTGACTTTCTAGTCTGGGCTCCTTTTCTTTCTTTCCTTTTTTACATGAATCAACAGGGTGAGTGGTCCTGGCTCTTGACATAACACTAAATTCCTGCTCTGACTGTTGGCTGCTAATGTCTGTGAGGAAGGTCGCACCACTGTTTTATGTCAAATATCTAGTCATCCAATGTCTTCACGCCTATGTTCCTATTGCATTTTTAATTTCTATGGTTGTGGCTTATGATTTTTCTCATGCCCAAATATTTCCTTTATACAGGCAAGCTAGATGAACTTTCTTAATAACTGTTTTATCTTTGTATGCAGTACCTCCACGAGTTGGATGATCTTAGAACACAACTTTCATTTACCCGCGCTACAGCAGAAGCAAGTGCTGCATCAGCCAAGTCAGCTCAGTTGCAGTGCTTGTCATTGCTGAAAGAGCTGAATGAGAAGGACTGCTCGCTGAAAGAGCACGAACTTCGAGTGAACAAACTAGGTGAGCAGCTTGATCTTCTCCAGAAGGATCTGCAAGCAAGGGAGCTCTCACAGAGGCAACTCAAAGATGAAGTTACACGGATTGAGACCGACATCATGGATGCAGTTGCCAAAGCTGGTTCCAAGTCTGACAAAGATAATGAGCTTCTAAAGATCCTATCTGATGTTTCACCAAGGAATGTTCAGAATCTCAACAACCTTTTGAATGCTAAGGATACAGAGATTGCAAGGTTGAGAGAGGAAATCAGGATATTATCTGCTCATTGGACAAACAAGAGCAAGGACTTAGAATCGCAGGTACACTCTATACCTTTCACCCACAAAAATGCCTTCAGAATTTGGCTACACATGCTATTTTCTGACAGTGCTGAATTGATGTGTATTTATGTGAGATTTCTTGTTTTTTGAATAGTTGGAAAAGCACCGGAGGACTGATCAGGAACTGAAGAAGAGGGTTCTGAAGCTTGAATTTTGTCTTCAAGAATCACAATCTCAGATGCGAAAACTCAAGAGGGTATGGCCATAATATATTATTGTTGCTTGTTAGCACATCAAACATGATTTTATAGCTTATTTATCTTGCTCTTCTAGACTTCATGCCTATCAGTTCATTTATGTTACTTGAATTGGGGACGGAGACTTCAGATTTTAAATGTGGTGTCTTACCACTGACCATCAACATGATCTCTGGCAATTAGAACTGACAAATCAACACCATGTGAATCAACAATCCCTGCTATGGCAGTTAGCCATAATTGTGTGGAAAATATTCAGGTCAATGATCAGATCGTTTACTCATTTTATTCTGCAGATGGGGGAGAAAAGGGACAAGGCACTCAAGGAGCTCATGGACCAGGTGGCCATGAAGCAGCCCAACAGCTCGTACCATGGCATCAAGGAGAATTTCTGGGAGAGCCAGGGCTTCAAGTTCATCGCCTCCATGTCGATGCTAGCCCTGGTCATCCTTGCAAAACGATGAAAACGGCAGGCATCCTGAACCCAATCATGTGTAAAGAAGTTCAGATTCCAGTGTTAGGTGAGCAGCTAGCTCATAGTTTATAGTTTAAGAAGCTGTTGATGTAGCGGCTTACATTAGTTTGTAGACTAGGGCAGTTGAGCATGCTGCATGATCAGATGTCCAGACCGAAATTTGCCGACATATCCAATCCTTGTCCTGTAGACTGTAATAGATGTAGTCTGTACTCTGTAGTGCAGTTTCTGCCAGTTCATGTAAGCTCATAACCTGTCTTGTAGTGACACCTAGTTCGTGTAAGCTCATGAGAAGTCATGGATCTACATCATATAATCTCAGAGTAGTTACTGCAGTTGTCGCTGCGGTTTAATGTTATTCTGCTGTACTTCAAATCTTCAGTTTCTACATGGCAAATACCTGCTTCTGAGGCTCAAATGCTGAATGAACTTGAAAATTTGTAAAAAGAAAATGGCAATGTTATCTAACTGGCAACACGACCAAAATGGGATAAAATTTTGGTAAATATGACTGAAAACCAGTATCAAAGCTGGGCACTTGTTTCATTACAATTGCAGATGAAGTATCCAAATGCGACCACAGTGTTACCCTTCTGAAGTGAGGCACATGACATAGCTGAAAGCTGCACCTATGTTGTTTGTACTTTGTAGCAAGGAACGTGTTCCTGGTAGATATATATGATACGCCACCAATAAATAGGTCATCTTGCAACCGATAGAAAGAATCAAATATTGTAGGGGTACAAGAATCTTGATGTTTACAACTCGGTGGAAGAAGAATAATCACAAATGTTACACGCTGCCAGACACGCGGCCGCAAGAACGACATTGTGGACTCATATATCTTACTTATCTATCATACAAGACCGGGGGGGGGGGGGGGGGGGGGGGGCGTAGTCAAGTGAATCTTATGAGCCGGCATTTTCTCCGGGGTTAGTCGCCCGCGCATTCAGCAGGGGCTGGAGCGCCTTGACAACGATGCTCATGTTCGGCCGGAAGTCTGCTTCGTATTGAACACACAATGCGGCAACAGCTGCAAACTGTTTCAAGGACAGGAGATGAAATAAGGTTAAACCTTAGATGGATCGATAAAGGGCAGCTAACTCTAAAACAAACACCTGATAGCGCCAACAGCAAAGGATCAAAACTTAGCATAATAAACTAAAGCTGAATACAAACATGCTTCAACAATAGTGTTGTTTACAGTAGCTGATAAAATTCTATGAGCACAATACCAGAATTAGACATTTTAACAACACTAGAAGACAAGTTGGCAACAAAAAACTGTTCACTCATTTATTCTTCTACAATCATCGCTTTGTTCTTCAGTTACTAACTTTCTTTGGCACTTTGTCAAAATAGTTGAGACGACCAACTTTAGTTAGGCATACTTCAGAAGAAAGGTTGTTCATAGTACCTTTGCCACAGCTTTAGGAGGATAATCCCCTCCAAGTCTTGAGTCAACACACTGTCTAACCTTGTCTTCACTAAGTCTTGGGGTAGCCTGCCGGAATTGAACAAATCATAAATTTGATCCACCACCAGTACATTGGTAAGCAATACAGGTCCAATTATCTTATAAGCACAAAGAGCATGTGTGGATGAAACTTACCCATGTCACAAGACTCTGCTGTCCCCTTGGCAAAGTATGGTCAACAGGTTTCCTTCCAGTCAACAGCTCGAGAAGAACAACTCCGAAGCTATACACATCGCTCTTAGAGCTAAGTTGTCCAGTCATTGCATACCTGACCCAAAAATTTCAAGCAACATTAGGCTAAATTAATCAAAAGACATGTAGAATAATTGAAAAGGAAATTAGAACATACTCGGGCGCATGATATCCGAATGTTCCAAGAACCCTAGTAGAGTGAAGCCGAGCTGCCATGTCAGGAGCTTGGTTTGACAAATCAAAGTCAGCTATCTTAGCTACATCATCATCAAAAAGAAGAACATTGCTGGACTTAATGTCTCGGTGTATGATATGGGGCTGTGCTTTCTCATGAAGATACTCAAGGCCCTTTGCTGCCCCGACAGCTATCTTCACACGTTGCGCCCATGATAAAACTGGACCAGGTTGGGCTCCTTTAACACCTTTTCTTCCTGTAAAGAGACATATCCAACGTTTATTTAGCATGGAAATTTTTCTTTTCAGAAAAAATCTTAGATCATGTGGCACAGTTGTCCCAATAGATTAAAAATGTTGCAGAAAACAATACCATGAAGCATATCATGAAGAGAACCCATAGTAGCAAACTCGTAAGCAAGGACGCGTAGGGTCCCATCAGCGCAATAGCCAAGCAACTCAACAACATGTTCGTGCTTCAGCCTTGACACCATAGACACCTGCAGATGCATGTCAGAATGACTACAAAATGCACAAAAAAACATATTCCTGTTTGTAAACAGGGAGATACAGACCTGCGCCAAGAATTCTTGGTCCGGCTGCTTATTAGAATCCAACTTTTTGACCGCCGCACTCCTACCATTTCTTAGAACACCAAAATATACTCTTCCAAATGAGCCCTCACCAATCAGAGCTTCATCACCAAAACCCTTAGTCACCTCCCTAATCTCATCCACAGGAATGGCAGGGACTGCAATGGGTTGCATTTTCACAGGCTGAGGACCCTTGGGAGGTTGATCAGCAGGGCGGTATGCATCGCTCCCTGCAGGTCAGTTGGATTTTATTAAGAAATTACAATCAAGCACCAAAAGGTAAATACATGGTATGAGATATGGTGCCGTGCATAGGACTACAAAAGGTCCAGTGCTCTTACTTGCTGGATGGTGTCCTGGGTACGGATTCCTGGAGTCTGGGACTCCTTGTGCATCTTCATCACCACAGCATCCAAAGCACGACATATTTTATCCAAAAAACAAGATCTGGAAGTTGGAACCAAGCACAGATTATTAGAAGCAGCAAGACAACTGAACACTGACTCACTGAGGGCCAAGAAAGAGGAAGAACAATAAATTGGAAAGGCAACAACGTTCCATAAGTGACTGTTCCCCTCCCATGTCATGCATTCATCACATGTCCATAAAATAATGTTTACTAGAAAAAATGAATTATCTCCTGCACTCCTTAACCCTCCTCCCCTGCTCCCTGTGGTTCCATCTTCACTTATGTCCATTAAATGCTAGACTAGAATAGGTGCACAACAGCCAAATTGACCCACATGTCGCAAACGATTCATGCAAAGAAAAACATGGAGGTATTCCTGTGTTCTTTGTTGTTTCCCAACTGCTTTAGCAGATTAAAATATATCTGGAAGGACGGTACTACCTATCTAACAATTGCAACTTGCTATGAAGCTGATGGAAGAACAGCTCATTCTGCATGGACAACCTTTACTATTCTCAATATTCTACAGGTTTTGTACCACCTTAGCTCCAGAGCCTAATAATGCACTTTGGTTGGAAATCAGTTAGATTAACCACCATTCTCGATATTCTACAGGTTTCGTAGTTCGTACCACCTTAGCTCTAGAGCCTAATTATGCACTTTGGTTGGAAATGAGTTAGATTAACCATCCACCAATCAGCAGTTAGGCCATTGCAACACAGGATGTGTCCTTGCAAATATGCTTCTTTCCAGAAACAAGAGGAAGTTCTAGATGCTGAAACTACATTAGTCGCATGGCCTATAGATTCATCTCAATAATAGCTGCATTAAAATTTATCACCACCAGTTTGGTGCACTGCTGCTGCTCCTCCATGGTGCCAGCCCCAAGAGGCCACTTTTTCCCTCGTGCCCCCAGCTCACAAACCATGTCGTTCTCACACACGCCAGCTCATGGAACAGGGCCAATCCAAAAGGCAAACTGCATCGTGTTCACTCCAGCTCTTACTTTGCACTGCTAAACCTGCAATTGCTAGCACTGAGGCATCATCTTTCCACTCCATGGATTCAGCGCTAAATCTGCAAATGTCGCACCACGGATGAACTATCGACTCCATGTCACTGGCACACACTTGCAATAAAGAGTGCATTCTCCCCTAATCCCTGGCGAGACACTAACGCTACTCTGCGGACTGCGGCCACCTGCAATCACGATATCGCTCGGAAGAATCGATTAGGAAACCGACGCAGAAGCATGTTTCCCTGAAGCAAACGGAAGAAAAGGAAAACAGAAGGACTAAGCAAGACTAGAGTCTAGAGCACACAACGGCCTTTCCCCAAGCTCCACACGCTACGAATTGAGCAAGGGATCACCAGAACAACCTAATCAAAGTAACTAGAACGAATTGCAGATTGACCGGCTGCCGATGAGCGACGGAACCCCGACCCCCTCCAGGCTCCAGATTCGGCGCTCCAGGCCGCCGAGAACCGCAGCCCAGCAACCCAATTCCACCCCACAAAAGTAACCGGCCAAGAAACCGGCCCAAAAGTAGAGATCACAAGCAACCATAACCGCATGAAACCACAGATCAGAGCAGCGGCGGCGCCTTTCGGGAGCAGGAGCGCGAGGGGGCCGCCGAATCCGGCGTCAAAAAATCGCACCTTTGCGTGTCCCGGCGGCGGACGGTGGAAGACGACGCCGGATGAGGTGGGGGCGCGGCGAAGAGGGGGGAGACCGGGAGACGGCGGAGGTAGGCGAGGAGGACGGGAAGGGAAGCGAGTAGGAAGGCAGCTGGTACAGCGGGCTGGTCCGACGGGCGGAGCTTATAGGCTGTGCCGGTCACCAGCGGTGAGCTTATATACCACCGCCGCTGCTGCTGCGACTGGTCTACTGGTCCTCCGTGTCCGTGTGGTGTGGTCGTCTCGTCAGAATGCGTGTGAGAAAGGGCAAAAGGCAAATGCCCATGTGCCTCTTCCATTTTTCTTTTGTTTCTTTAAATCCCGAAGCTTTCATCTCACGCAGCAAGAACTTTCAGTTGACCACGTCCCTCTTTCAACTGGTCAAATTGGTTTCGAAATATTCAGGTTTCGTCTTTATATTCGCAGCCACGATCCTTTTTATCTTGAATTTTTTTAAAAACAATACTCAACACGAATTTGAGGAATCGCAATAGAGTTGAAGGACCTGCCATACCGTCCGCTAGCACGACTTTCTTGTAATATTGTTAGCTTGAACTTTTCAAGATTGCAAAGCCTGCCATGAGCAATCAGTAAAACTTAAAAGTTGTATTAAGGCCTTGCAACAGGAGAAATGTATCATCTTTGCAGCTCGTTTAAGTGAGGCTGGTTTAAAATACTTGAACGAATTACTTAGATCATCCTTGCCGTGGCGAGAGGAAATATCATGTAAACAGCTTAACAGCGCCACTTGGTCAATCATGAGTCGCTGAATCGGTCTGATCAAGCGGAACACGGCAAGAGCCTTGGCAGCGTTGACTCCGTACCAAGAGAGCAGCTGCTAGCCTGCTCCTGCCAATAGACCATTCCCATCTGCCGTCTGGATGATGCCGATGCATAAGCAAGCAGTCGTCAGGGATTTGGAAGCGTGTGCGCTTGTGATCCCCAAACCCCTCGCTAGTAATGTGATGTGCCATATGCTCGTCTGAAATTTGAAAACAAAAGACGAAGAAAAGACCACGATTTTACCTCAGAAAAAGAAGGGCAGAGATTCATGATTGATCGAGTCCCAAAATAATTAGGTTTCAACCGTACAGAACGGTCGGCAGAGCGTAAAGAAATGAAAGACCTGGCAAGGCTAGGCTGCTAACGGTGAGGTGGCAGGCTGAGCCCCTGGCCATCACCCATCCGATCCGAGGAGGTAAGCTCACCGGCGGCGCGCGGCGGGCGGTGGCCGGGGCGGGCTGGGCCCCTGGTGGGTTTATTTGACTGACCAAACGCGGCGTCAGGTGGGTCAGGTCGGCTTGGCGGCTTGCCTGCCCTGCTCAAGCTGTCTCACATGCTACAGTTGCGAGCTGTCTGTCGCTGCTGCGGCTCTGCCTGACTGACTTTTGGTCTGCACTGGCAGACCAAGCCAGAAGCTCTTGAAGCCAGAAGTATCATTAGCACTTGCGAATCCCGAGCAGCAGAGAATCCGTCCCGCCGCCGCGAGCTTCTGATGCAAACACCTGTGCCGATGCCAGTTCAAAATGTGGGGAAAAAAATCTCTATGCATCTGTGTGATGTCCCTGCTTGATCATACAATCAGACTGAACCGACATATATCTTCAGAGGGAAAATATGCAGTTATTTTCTGTTGCCCTATGTGCATTCAGGTTTCTTCAGACGATCAGACCGACCTGCCATATTCTCTCACCAGTTCACCCCTCTTGACACCAATCCCTACTGTGAATTGAAAAAGCCTGCATCAACATATATGTTCTTCTGAAGAGATAGAAAAATGCATTAAAAAAGCACGGTACTCGTCTGATGGCCAGTGGTTGCTGGATGGTAGCACCAAGAAACAGGGATACATGACGAAATCGCATCTGAAATGATGGGGATGGTACACGGTCATGAGCTGGCCAAACCTATGCGTCGCGGCCAATGATGATCTGCATGTGGTTTAGGCTCCCCGGATCATGATTTCATTCTTGCTAATCACTCGCTCCTTGGGGCCATGGCAACGAGCCTCAAAGGGAATGTCTTGTTGCAGTCGCTCTGGATTCTGTTCGATTGAGAGCGGACGGCGCTGATTTCGGTGATTGGATTTTTGCGGAGCATTATTTTCATTTGGGCTTGGCATTTGTAGATCATTGTATTGTCCAATTCGTGCTTGGCATTTGTAGATTTTTGGATTTTGTTAGCCATATTTTGGGCGTCAAATGTAAAATACAACAAACTAGTAGCCTTTTCTGACTTATGTCCCGCCATTTTGGTGTCTGGACCAATTTGGCCCATAAGTTATGAATTCTCTCTCGGTTGTAATATTGCGCTCACTTATCTTCTTCTTAATCAAGTTTTTGTATTGTCAAGTGGTTGGTAACATGTCATGTATACGACACAAGCAAAGGAAGGAATGAACTTTCACCATTGCAGTGAGTTTGTCAGGTGTGTCCTTCTCCAAAACTCTACTACTTTGTTACTCAATTCCACGGAGTGCTTGTGAGGCAAAAGAGTTTTCAGGCAACTCCTCACGTAACTACATTTGGCATTCGGTGAGCTCACCAGCAACCAGCAGGTAACAAACCTGACACTTGCGTTCGGTTCTATCCCATTTGGCACGCGTTTGGTTCGTTAAGTGCGACTGCAAATCCTTTGTTTACCATCTGTCGGTCGACCTGCAGTTTCAGCTTGTTGTACATGTGGCGCGCGGTGCCGGGTAGCCGAACCTGAAAACCCGTCCGGTTACATCTTTGGCAATTGGTATGATAAACAAAGTCCAGCAAGGTTGGTTTGGGTCGTATCCAACACGAGCAGCCGCCGCCAGCTAGGACGGGCAGAAAAATCTTCAGCAAATCATCATGCGCTGTCATCTCCAAGGTAATCCCAATCATCACACATTCCTAGAGATTTCGAGATTTAGAAGTTGTTTGGTTCCGGAGGGCTAAAGTTTAGCGCCGTCACCTCAAATAGAATTTTATTATTTAGAAGCATTAAATAAAATCTAATTATAAAACTAATTACAGAATCCTTAGCCTAATACGCGAGACGAATCTAATGAAGTATATTAATCTATAATTAGCGGATGGTTACTATAGCGCAACTGTAGCAAATCATAGATTAATTAAGCTTATTAAATTCGTCTCGCGAATTAGCACCTATTTGTGCAAAAATTTAGTAAACAGATTTTATTTAATACTTCTAAACGGCAAGATTTTTTTGATGCGATAAAACTTTAGCCCAGGCACAAGGTGACCTCGACATGCTTGTCAGATTTTCAGATTCTTGGACATCAGCAGAAATGCAGAACTAGAATTTTCAGATACATCAGCAGAAGTTAAAGAGGGTGACAGCACAAACATGGCTTAAGATTGACATATATAGCATTACTATTCAGAAAGAAAAAAAATGATTGAGATAGCACAACCAGAAAAGAAAGATTCAGAGCTTCAGATAAGCTGTCACTGACATGGTCAGCTGACCGGGATGCCTCGCATTCCTTGAGTTGTTAGTGCTACTATTGACAACTGATATGGGAAGTATTGCAATTGACGCCTGACATGGGAAGTATTCTGACCTGTCAATGACATTATTAATTGCTTTCTGGCTGCTCACCAACCGCCACTAGTGTCAATAAGAAATAGGTCAGCAGTATCAGTCCATATGTTATCATACTCCCTCCATAGCAGTATCAGTCCATATGTTACCATACTCCCTCCATCCTGTAATACAGGATGTTATAGTATTTTCATGATAGATTAAGTATATAAGGAAATGAAGCATATACCCCTATTTAAAATTTGATTTCCAAAACACCCTAGGTTGTCTTATATTTAAGTATAAATTTTGAACTCTTCAATGCCATGCCTTATATTTCAGGACAGAACATTGGACCCCAGTCTAATGTTCAGTTAACACAAGCAGGTTGCAGCATCAACAAACACATACACTCGAGTCATTTCAGCTTCACCAAACATCTACTGCAGCTTCAGTGCTTCACCAAACACATAGACCAATGAACCAATTACCAATAGATCATCAGCATTGTGCGAGGGATCACACTTCACAGGCTCACAGCATGACAAGATAACCAGAAAGCAGCAGGTTCCATTTCTTCTCAAAGTAACCTGTTGCTTCATTCTTGGTTCACCATTACATATGTAGCAAAACCAGAAACAGTAGACAATAAATCCTCATCTAAGTAAATAACCAGACACAGTAATACCCTCACAAGTACCACTTATTAGGACAGTACAATACAAATGACAGCAAGGGGCAGATCAAGAATCACAGCACAGAAGCCACAAAACATGATAAGCGTGACAGACCAAAAGCTTCTTCCAAAAGAGCGCCTTAGGCAGAAGGCTTCTCCCACTTGAGGGGCTTCACCACCTCCCAGGTGAAGTCAGGGTCATCCCTTCCGAAGTGACCGTAGGCCGCTGTCTTAAGGTAGCGCCCGTTGCCACCTTTCTTGAGGTCAAGGTTGATAATGATCATGCCAGGCCTGAAGTCGAAGTTCTCCTTCACAATCTTGAGGATCTCTTTGTCGGGGATCGCTCCAGTGCCGTATGTATCAACAAACACGGAGAGTGGCTCGGGCACACCAATGGCGTAGGAGACCTGGACGATGGCACGGCGAGCAAGGCCGTTAGCGACAATGCTCTTGGCAGCCTGCCTTGCAATGTAGGCTCCACTGCGGTCGACCTTGGTTGGGTCCTTGCCAGAGAAAGCACCACCACCGTGGGCTCCCCAGCCACCATAGGTATCAATGATGATCTTCCGGCCAGTGAGACCAGCATCACCATGAGGTCCACCAATGACAAAGCGACCAGATGGGTTAAGGTGGAAGATGGTCTTCTCATCAAGGTACTGCTCAGGGATGATAGGCTTGATGACATGCTCCTTGAGGTCAGCGGCAATCTCATCGTTGGTGACTGTCTCGTCGTGCTGGGTAGAGATGAGGACAGTGTGGACACGGATGGGCACCATGGCACCACCCTCATTGCGGTACTCAACAGTCACCTGGGTCTTTCCATCAGGCCTGAGCCAGGGGCAGGTCCCATTCTTGCGCACCTCAGTGAGACGAGCACCAAGTTTGGTGGCAAGGACATGGCTGAGTGGCATCAGCTCAGGGGTTTCATCAGTCGCATACCCAAACATGTGTCCCTGGTCACCAGCTCCAATCTCCTCAGGGCGCTTTGTGAAGTGACCATGCACACCCTGAGCAATATCAGGGGATTGCTGCTCAATGTTCACAAGCACCTTGCAGTGGTCAGCATCAAGCCCGACATCTGCTGACACGAAACCAATGTTGCGGCAAGTCTCCCTGACAATCTTCTCGTAATCAACATTGGCCTTGGTGGTGATCTCACCAAAGACCATGACCATGTTAGTCTTGGTGCAGGTCTCGCAAGCAACCTTGCTGTCAGGGTCCTCAGCAAGGCAAGCGTCGAGCACGGCATCTGAGACCTGATCGCAGAGCTTGTCAGGGTGTCCCTCGTTCACGGACTCCGAGGTGAAGAGGAAGGTGTCAACTGCGGCCATCTTCTCTGATCTGCAGCAGACAATACAAATGTTTAGTTACAGACAATATGGTTGACAAACTAAGAATTATCGTGATCAAAATAATTGCTGGATCGACAAAACCGAGACTGATTTGCTCCTATAGGCAAGACAACTATCAATTTGTCAAAACGTTTATATAGCACACTGACAGGATAATCAGCTTTCCAGGAAACATTGTACTCCTTTCTAGGCAAAAAATGCTTTATCAGAATTTGTCCTATTGTTTCATACTCTCATGGACTAAAGACAATTAAAAAGAAAAGAAACGTTAGGCTAGTAAACAAGCACAAAAAGGGCATCTTTGTATCTTATGGCCCATAAAACCTTCTGTACTGTTGGCACATAACAAGGCCACACACTGCAGCATGAGAGATTCGTCATGCAAAGTCAAATAAATTCCTCAGAAACAAGCTTTGGCACTTCTGATCCACCGGCGCAAGAGTATGGTCCATACGTGTCGCTAGTGGATACAAAGCACAAGGAATCTAAAAGGTCTGGACCGAATCAGCATAAACACAACAAGTTGTCAAATGAGATCCTAGGAACAAATTAATCACTCAAACATGCTTCCACTACCTACTGTAAGACAAAAAGTAACATCTATTAGGGAACATCACGGAACATGGTAAAAGAAAGAAGAAGCAGCTCCAAACTTTGAACATCTTGAATAAAGAAAATCTCTCAGAAACCCTAAAGCAGCACGTGCAGCTTGCCTAGCAAAAAAAGCGTTTGGAGCGCGTGGCTTGTTTGCAGATCATAGGACAAAACTGAGTAAAAGTTGATTCCTTTTCCTAACCATATTAGGAGAAGTAAAATCAGCATCACTATCATTTCAGCAGCACCTTTTACACAGTATAGTAGTAAAAAAGAAAAGCACTCCTAAGCAGGTTTTCACTAGTTTTAACCTCAAATGACCAGATTAGCACATGTTGGCCCGGAAGCACGAACTCTTTCCTAAACATGGATGGGGTTCCAAGGAACCCATTTGATCCAACCACGTGCTCAGCCTTTCCTTTTCCCTTGTCTAGAACACGACAAGAGTTCCATTAGCGCCAAGCAGCAGCCACTACCGTTCCAAGCAGGTGGGTACGAAAAGGCAAACATTTCGCGGCACGGGTAAAACCAAAAAAAAAACATATCATGGCAGCCGCAATCCTTGTGCGCCGATGGCACGAAATGCACAGACGCGTACCCCGAGCGTACCATCCGAGCCGGGAAGCAACCAGGCGAGCAATTGCGGGGCAGCGGATCGAGAATCCCCCTCTGCTCAGCTCCTAGAAAGACGCACGAAACAAGACCCTACAGAGCAACGACCCAGAGCAGAGCGCCGCCCGCCTAGCGCGGCGGGCCGACGGCGAGGGAGACGGGGAGGGCGGGGAGGGGACGGACGCTCACCTGCTGCGGCGGCGGCGGCGCGGGGTGGTCGGCGGATCCGATCCGATCCGACGGAGGGGAGAGGAGGAGGAAGCCGGGGGATGTGACGGTAGTAAGATGGAGGAATGCTCGTCTCAGATCCGACCCGGCCGCAGCGCACGCCGAGCTGGGCCGCGCGCCGGCCCATTTATAGGACCCCCGGGCGGGCGCCGAGGGAGCCCCGCCGTCGGATCGGATCTGGTCGGATCGGGCGGCGGGCGGACGGTGGACGACGACGGGTGACGCCACTGCTGGGTGGGTTGGGTGGGGGACAGCGACCCGTACCCACCAAACTCTCCCCCAGGCCCGAGAGAGCGAGCCGGGGTGGTTTTACTGGGTGGCTGGCCGGTGGGCCCGTGGAACGGGGAGCCGCGCGGTTCGGCCCGCCCCCGCTCACCAACCGGGGCTGGTGCGCGAGTCGGCGTGACAGCACGAACACGGCCTGCTGGCCAGTGACGCGTTGCCGGATTTCACGTCCAGGTTCATCGCCCGCGCCTTCACCCCTAGCATCGTCAACAAAAAAAAAAAATCAGGCAGGAGAGTCGGGATCAATCCGTCTCTAATCACGAATTAAATTAAAAAACGGAAAAGGACGGGGGTCCCGTCCCGTTGACTTGCGCAAACTTTGCAGTGCAGGCTAAACTAAAAGCTGAAGCTGCAGGTCAGCTCAAACTCACCCGGGCGGGCCCTCTAGCATGCATGTTTCGATCCGCGAGTCAAACAACAACGCACGCACACGATCTCTCGGGTCACGGCTGCGATGCACGGGCAATTGTGGCATCCTCCTCTCTCGGGTCAGAGCCGTGTATTGGTCGTGGCCGTTTGATCCATCTGCATGCAGAGATCGATCAGCAATCATCGGCTTTCCCGATCCGGCCACGCAATGCCACGCGGCCGGCCAATATATATTTATTATGTATTTGTATCTTTTATATAGTACAAAAATCTTAGTCTATTATTGGATGGTCACGCGACTCACGAGCTGCTGCTAGCAACTAGCGTATCTGCTGCCTTACCCGACGAGATCGTGCATGGGCTCCACGTACGCACGAGGCAGCGGCACACGTCCCTTTTCCCTGAAAAAAGAAAAGAAAAGAAACCCGGAGCAGCGGAGCCAATGGATGCTTTGCCATTGGCTGATCCGACAGATCAATGCAAGCCTGACAGGTTCATTTCCCCTTGCAACCGTGGCCCAGACGGCTAATCAGTAAGCACCAGCTGCCAACACCAAGGCTCACATACAACCATTTCAAAAGATGCATGTGCTATTAGCGAATAATCTAGCTAGCTACGTATGTTCATGGGGGGAACTAAAGAAAAAGGACAGCGAGACATTTGGATACCATCACAACGCCTAAACAAAAATCAATCACGCGTGAGCTAGCAGCCAACTAGCTGGTGAAAGTGGCCAAGGTGGCAGGGTCGGTCTGAGCCAATTCGTTGCTTGGACTTTGTTGCAAGTTGCCGCTGAGCTTTGCAGACCAATTTGGTCTGGGTCTGGAGCTCACTGATTGAGGCTGTTAATCCAACAGGTCGTCTCTGCACTTTGATGACTCTCCTTTCCTCGCTGAACATATATGTTGCAGGTGACAGCGTAGCGAGTCATCGCGCATTACGACTAACCACCTCGCACCGGCTGCGAAAATTAACTATGTGTATGTGCTGCTCTCCACACACAAACACTGCACGCATGATGATGGTGCGTTATATATAGTTGTTGCAGAGCTTATATGTAGGCCCAGATCCAAGAACAAGAACAGCCAGTTGCTCTGCTTTGTTTCCTCCTTTTTTTCTGTGGGGGGGCTCTGCTCTGCTGTACCGGTTCCATAATTTGATGGAAGAAGCTAGGAGGGTGCCTGTTGCTTGTCGTCCTATTTCTCAAAAGGCATTTAGGCTCAGGTGTCATTTTTAGTACTTTTTTTGGTTTACGTTGATAAAAAAAGATTAATACTGCTTGACTTGCAAATAAACTGCATCGATCCAGTTGCCTCTGCTCGGAATGGTCGACGGCTGCTCACAGCCTCACAGGGCCCTTCCGCAGAGTCTCTGAAGTCGTCTCCACGCGAAGGCCAAGCTGGTCGATCTGCTGACCGGCCGGTGGTTTGTGTGTACCAGTACAATGTCCTGACGTCCATGGAAGTTAGGTAGCAGGAGAGAGACATCTTAGGCAGACCAAACAGTGGTTACTACTACTACCCAGACGACCAACCGCAACTTCACCTACCAAGACCAAACCACACAGGCCCTTTTCATCCGCACCAACATGTAGTTCCTACAAAGCTCTTCGTGTAACCAGGCCAAAGCTTTTTCCCCTGCATGCATGATTGATTTCACAGAGAGCTCAAGGAGATGGTGACTTTGATGCGGTCACACGTCACAGGAGCACCTACTAGGCACTCACCTACCCTCTCACCAATCAGCTTGAAGACATCAGCATTCAGCACGCCATGGGAGATCGAGGTGGACATGGGGAGAGATTCTGAATCAATGTCACCTACCACACAAGATTCATCCCCGCGCTTTGTGCGCGCATATAAAAGTAATCCATGCACTTAATAAGAGACATGATCGAGGAAACCTCAAGGCTTTGTCTAGTCACTGATGCTGACGCCGATCCTTCTTTGTTTCCCAACTAATGTAAAAAGGTTTCTCTTTGGGTTAGGAGAAATGCGCTTGCTTTCACCAGAAAATCCAAGGACACACCTACTTATTATTAGGAGTACTTAGCAGCTTCTCTGCAGCACCCATTCCGACGGTATGGTGGCATGTTACGAGTAGAGCGCGCGCCATCGTCGGCGGGTGGTGGAGGATCACCGCCGGTGGATGGTTGTGCGGGGCCTTGGTGAAGCACAGTTAGGGGAGCAGTGATAGATCTAGCTACGGGGAGCCGCCATTGATGGGATGTAGGTGGCATGCAGATATCGATCTAGCCAGCGATGGATAAGGAGATAGGTAGCATGAGGATAGATTTTATATATTCTTTTCCAGTCGCTTCCACGCTTATGAATTGCGTGAGTAATAGCTCAATACGCTGAGCGTTTATTTGGTGCAGCCAGCTATACTTGAATCATTCTTAGATCATTGGATGGACTGTTAGGCTACCCTACATCTGTGACTGGCTCTCTGGGCCAAGTGAACAGCAAAGGAGCCATGAGTTTTTTTTTTACCCTAAAGCATAGTATATAGATGCAGGGCAGCTAATACAAACACATACCTATGAATGTCTTGGGTGCTGAGATTTTGAGATTTACCAAGTTACCACGGTCACGGTCGCCTTGAGTACATGTCTTGAGCTGAAAACTCGAATTATGTGTCTATATAATGTTGAACCTAATTTAGAGAGAACCTCGTATGAACCACTCCTTAAGAATTTGTTTGGATACGAATGGTCCATCTCATTTTGTTGAAATTGCGTTTTGCACCTGTAAAAGTCACGTATCCACCGCCATCGCGTGGCTTCGTTATACAGTTGTAACCATTGGCCGAGCGTGGGCAACCCAGCGAGCAACACGTCGTCGGCGTCCCTGCTTCCGACCGCCGGTGCGCTTGAGAGGTAAGACGGTCGACCAGCACGGCGAGGCCCCCCCTTCCTTCACTTCTCCTTGCTGGATTCCCTCGCCGTCGCGTTGGTTACTGCGTTCTTGGCCCTGCAGCGTCGACGCCCGCCACATGTTCGACGGAATGCCTATGTGTGGAAGACGAAAGAAAGTGGCTGCGTCGGGCGGCAGCATTGACGCGCTCCCGGATGACATTCTCGGGCACATCCTCGGCTTCTTGCCGGCGCCGGAGGCCGTCCGGACATGCGTGCTCGCCCGGCGCTGGCGAGTCCTGTGGAAGCTCGCCACGAGCCTCCGTGGACACACGCCTCTCCAAATGTGTGACCTCAGGTTCAGTCACTTCTACGACAACGACGACGAGCTCCTCCTGATGAATCAATGGTTCTGGCATGTTGTTACATGCGGAGTTCGGATGTTCAGGCTTGAGAACCTTCGGCATGACGGCTTTCATTTGGACGACATGCCTCTCGTCTCCCAGCACTTGACAAGGCTGGAGCTCGTTGGCGTCGACTTGAGAAACAGGTTGTGCGACTTCTCGAGCTGTCCGTCTCTGGAACATCTGGAGATTGACACCTGCTATTGGTGTAGTGACATCAACATCTCATCGGAGTCCCTGAAACACCTAGCCATCACATATTGTGATTTGGACATTTGGGCATAGAGCTCCGCACTCTTATTTATGTCCCGAATCTTGTCTCACTAATGCTAGATGGCCATTTGTCATGTGCTCCTGTTCTTGGGTGCATGCCGTCATTACTCATTACAAGATGCATTTGTTAGGGTCACTCGTGTGAACTATCCTGATAGTTACTTTTGGGATTGTGATTACGAAGACTGCTACTCTTGTTATGGTGTCATACATGGCAACAACATGTGTGTCCTTCTGAAAGATTTATTAGGAGCTGAAAATTTGGCACTGATATCTGAATCCAAAACGGTATGCTTACATTTCCATTTCCGGGCATTCATAAAGTTGCTCCAAAGTAGAATTATTTAATCATTTAGAATTCTTTAATTCATAAAGTTCCCACTTCGTATTACCTTCTGTTTTTTTTTCAATTCAATTTGTCCAGTTTGTTTTCGGAAGGGATTTGGAGCAATGCCCCACATTTAGCAAGTTAAAGACTTTGGTACTTGATGATCGCTGGTGTGTGGCACCTGACTTCCCCGCACTAAATTGCATTCTCAAGCACTCACCAGTTCTAGAGAAGCTCACTCTTCAACTTTTCTCCGAGGTACATGTATTTCTAAATGGATAACTTTTGTATTGGTGAAGTGATTAAACAACGATGACTGATCTTGGCGAAATATTTATTTTACCACAGGGTCCTCAGCATAAAATAGAAATCATAGCAAAACTCACTTCAATGGACAGATCAGTTGCAGTACCAGAACATCTCAAGGCAATTGAAATAAAATGTGAAGTGGTTGGTGAGGAAGTTCACAAAGTTTTGAAGTTTCTATGTTCATTTAATATATGTAAGTTAACTAATGACACTCTTGGTGCTCTGTATATTTCTTTAGTGTTCCTTCATATGATGGATTTGGAAACAAAAAATGAATAAACTCCTAAGTTTATTAGAAACAGAAGAGAATATTTTAATGCCATATTAATTCAGAAAGAGTTAAATTCGGATGAGTACTCTTATTGTCTCAAAATCATATTTAAGTACAACTTCCAAATTGTTGCCACAAGACTAATATTTTGCGCACATTATCATAAAACTACGACCACAGTTTTCGCAGTCAAGTGTGCAAAGTATGTGTATTTCTGTGATGAAGGATCCCAAAAATGTAGATTCAATTTGAGCCTATAAGTGCATTGTTTACTCTTCCAGAAATGGGAACTTGGTTGCTTATTTCTTTGCTGTGGAAGATAGTAAGTTAGAGTTGCTTATCACCTTTGTAGAAGAAACATAATATCTTCACTCAGGGGATATGAGGCAACACAATAGACTTCTCTCAAATAATTATGTCTACTCATTACTGTTTATTCATTTTTGGTGAATATCACCATTTATTTTGAATACTCGACTTATGAGTATATATAGCCTTACACAGCATTGTCCACCGAATATCGACCATACTGTTCTAGTTCGTAGAGACTGCATGAATTTGACCAGCCACCGAAGAATGCCTTTTCTTTTTACATTGTTGTGGATTTAGTCGTCCTCTTTATCTTATATATCTGTGGTTGCACAGCCAGTGCTGTATGTGTATCTGAACTCCATTTTGATACGCTTTGTTTGTTCCTGGGGACGTAACTTGTGTATCAATGTCTGTCATAGTTTCTATTTTTAGTTTTTTACCTCTTTCCCAGTTTCCATTATGTCATAATTGATTATGATTTGTTACGTTTTAGTACCTGAGCTTATGTTCACCGGGAAGAATGCCGTACTCCTCATGCTCGGCCACGTCACTTGTTAAGAACATTATAGATGTTCTATCTACTTGGATAGTTGGATAGATTTTTTTCCCCTTATGTCATGTTGAGACTTCTGTTGCACTTATTATTCGTGTGGTTTTTCTCGGCAATGTTGACTAACTGATATATTTCAGCTAGTCTTGATTGCTTAAGAAAGAGCTGGTGACTGACTGGCTTTTGGTATACACTAGCGACCCATGCATTATCTATCCACCTGGGAGTATCGAGTTTCTGCCTTCCTGGAACCTGCACACTGATGCAATGCTGCAATGCCAAATTACCAATGAACAAAACATGCTCATGAGATTGCAATGGATCATTACATCACGCTGGGGATACCAGCTTTGCAAGTCCGCACAGCAGAAAAACAAAGACAGCTATAAAAAAAAAGCAGGATGGATTCTGGTTCAAAAAAGAAGATTGCACTGGATCACTGAGCTCTCGATTCGCAGAAAATTGTTGCCGGTCGAAACGATCCAAAGCACCGGTACGAGGCACCCTCTCTGGTTTTAGTAACCTGCTCTGCATACCGGCATGGTGCAGCCTCAGCTCTCCTCGATCCAGCATTCCAACGGCGGCGTTCAACTTCCGCGGCGCCGTGGCCCTCGCCCCGGCCGCCTCGTCCTTCACCGGCGCCTGTCTGATCGATTTCGTGCAGCTTCTCCTCGGCGCCCGCGGGCGGTGCCCGGCTGCTAGGGGACGTTCTCGTCGCTGTTCATTCTAGCACGCGGCGGCGCCCGGACTGGAGCTCGCTGGGGCGGAGCTCCATGGCCGCGGCCGCAGAGTCGATCCCTGCCTTCTTACTCGCCCGCTCCCCTTACTTTCCAATGCGGTCGGTTTCGGTGATGGATTCCGGCCGGCGGGGAGTGAAGTGGAGGCACTGAGGCAGGCCGAGCACCGAGACGGGTTTGGGGAGCTCGGAGCCGGTCATGGCGGCGGCCGCCGGCGATACCGCTGTTTACCAGAAAGATCCAAAGAACTTCTTTCGAATTTACATTACACCCCCTATGCATTTATAAAAACCCCCCTGAATCGGATCGCGATTACTAATCGCGATCCGAATATTTTCATCTACCCCCTAATTCGGATCGCGATTCATAATCGCGATCCGACTATTTCCATTTACCCCCCTAAATAGGATTATGATATTTACATAATCGCCCCTCCGCTGCTGCGCGCCTGGCTTCCTGTCCAGCTCCGGCGAGGTCGCGCGCGGCCTCCTCGTGGTTCATCCTACACAATCGATTCGCTAAGCCGGAGCGGCCGTGCGTGTGGGACGACGTCGGCGGCCCGCCTGCGGAGGCGGTTTCAAACGTCGCCGCTCGTGGTGGCGGCTCCCTCGCAATGTCGCGTGCTGCTGCTGAACTGAATTCAGTCCGAGGAAAATCTCTGCGAGCGGGGAGAAGAGGCGCGCAGCCGAGGATTAACAGCACTGGACAAACCGCTCGTCCGCTCCCAACTCCATGGCCTCTGGCCCAGCTCAGCGTCATGTCATTCGAGGGCGTAGGCTTAACGCGTAGCGGCTTCCACCAATTGGGTGGCTGTGCCGCATTGCTCAATTGCTCCGCGTGGGATGGGAGCGTATCAGATTGATGAGGAAACGGCCCGAGAATCTGAGATCTACTGCCTTAAACTGAACGTAGTGACAGCTTGCAGAATCCATTAGATGGTGGTGTTTGGCTGTCCTTTAAGGTCATTAGATGAAGCCTTCGGTCATGGTAGTTAGGCTGATCGTCAGAATTCTGCATTTTACAATACAGTCTAAGTACTAACACCTGTACAGAGGCAATTTAGACTTTTTTCGAACAGCTACAGGATAGACCGGTAGCTCGAAGTTCGCAATTGACAAAAAGAAACAATATTCTCGCTTAGCAAACTTTAATCCAAAACTAGGAAGGATGTTGGAAAGCTAGACAAACGGTAGCGACATATGCTTGGCTTTACTGGAAGCATAGCTTTCATGTTGCCTGAATATGCTCGATACAGCTGAAAAATAATCCAGCCAGATTTTGTTCCCAGCTACTTTAACCGTTTGTGAAGCTATATTTTTTTTGTGTGTGTGTGGCTTGATAATGCTGGATAGCTGAAGGGCAGATTCTTCGTTCTTTAGCTCAGCAACAACGTATGCCTTTATGATTGTGGGAACAACGACTCTCATGGTAATATCAAATGTAGAAGAAAAAAATTTACTGCACGTTGAGAAATGAGAATGTTGTTTCTTGCTTTGCAAGATGCAAACAATGTTGCAGGATTGAATTGCAGAACTCGGTGGCTTGATCTGTAAGCCAAGAAAGGTTGCCAGCTCCCCATATGTAGGAAAGACATGCTCAAGTGTTGATTTTCAGGGTTGTGACTTCAAGGCTCCTGTATGTGAGTTTCTCCCAAATGAGAATTTAGACCAGCTGCTGCATCAACACATCATGGAAGATGGTGAACAAAAGGCACTTAGATCTCATTGCAAGGCTAAGCATTGCAATCGATGTGGCATCCTCACTCCAATATCTACCTGAATACAAGCCAACACCAATTATTCACTGTGATCTTAAGCCAAGCAATGTTCTCCTGGACAACGACATGGTTGCTCATGTTGGCCGTTTTGGGCTTGCGAGGTCTCTGCATCAAGACACAGAGAAATCAAGTGGTTGGGCATCAATGAGAGGATCAGCTAGTACCATCCGCAACTGAAAGCTCTTGGCATGCTTCAGATGAGAGAATTTTCTGTATGTTGATAATCGTACCATAAATGAACATACACATACGAAAATATCAGTATTTCTGGTTTTCTACATCTCAGTGAGCTGAGGGACAGAGGTGAAGGAAGAGGAGCGGTGAGAGGAAGAAAACTCAAGCGACAAAAGTTAAATTTCCTTGGGACTGCACACATACAAATGCAGTGCAATACTGATAACTGAATACTTTCCAGCCAGAAGCAATCCGTTGAGCAACAGAACGATGAAGTCTAGCAATCGTCAGGAGGCCTTGGCAGTTGGCACCGGCTGCCATCCGGCACAGAGTCATCTTCTTTGGAGGACCTCCGCCTGCTGCCCGCATCATAGATGTTGGTGGATCCGGCCATCCGGGCTTGATTTGGATGCCGTCCACGTCGTGCTCCCGGCCTCGCCCGAACATCAGGTTGCGGACGATGGCGTGGTGGCAGCTCTTGAGCTGGAACCCCTTGCCGGCGAGCACCACGCGCTGGCCGTGGCAGGTCGATGGCCTCGTGGGAAGCGGCACGGAGGGAGGAGTGGAGGTGGATGGTGCCGGAAACCTCGAACACTCGTGGTAGGGCTGCCCCTGAGCTAAGGATGGGAAACCTGCGGCGAGCGGGCGGGCGGCGGCGGCCGTCGGCGCGGAGGCGGAGGCGGAGGCGTCCGAATCCAGGGTGCTTTATGTAAATACGGGCTCTGGTATTTTACAAATAAACCCCTGATTTGGATCACAACTATTAATTTCGACCCAAAATAGGAGGTTTTCTGCAAATATTTGATCCGATATTTACAAAACATCTCTAGTTTGGATAGCAATTAATAATCGCGATCCAAAACAGGAGATTTTCTGCAAATCAGGAGGGGTTTACTGCCGGCTGGACCTGGTTTTGTGGTTCAGGCCGTCAGTGGATGCCGCGGCAGGCATAGGACGGCGCAGCCTCTCGCTAGCAGGAGGAGATGGAGGACGGGGAGGCTCAAGAATGCTCTGCAGCAGGTTCGCCGGCTGCATTGCCTGCTTTTAGATAAGCAGCGTAGCCACTGTCCTCGTAGAGATTGAGATTTATGCGTTGGTTCATTAGGACGCGTGCTATGGCCTACAAAGACGCCTTCATGAGGATAGAAATGCAAATAAGAGTGCAAATGTCACATACTCATGATCTGTATGCGGAGAAGATTAGAATTTGATGAGACAATGGCAGCAGAAATTCAGAAACAACAAAACTATAGCTGGGACAAAGAGGAATGGTATCCATTTAGCCCATAAATCTGGCACATCAGCGGCGAAGGAACCCTGAAAATCCCCACCGTCCCTTCACTCCTGACATACGATCGCCGATGCAAGCAATTGGTGAAAGAATATCGAAAGGAAACATCCGGTGAATAGCTCTAACCTTAACCCCTTCTAGATAGAATCATTGTAGGGACGGTGTCAAGAATAGAGCGACAAATTGAAACAACTAAAATGGCTGCAGGGACCGTGCGTGTGACTTGTAAAATCGCAAGAGCTTCCTTTCCTCTACCATGCGACGCTTACCTCTTGAGTCTCTGGTAACTGGATTGGTACCTGCTAAGATCAACTCCAGCAAAAATTCCTAAATTAGACTCTCCAAATGCTAAATGGGGGCTACCTTGATTTTCCAGAGGCTTCTAAATTTGCTTTTAACTCCAGCAATAGCTCTCAAGTCTAATTTACAATAGAGATCCCTAGAGACCCCTTAGGAATAGAGGGTGGAGGAAGGGATTTGTAGCCTCTCTAAAATAATAGAGGGTCCAGTAGGGGTCTGCTGAAGTGCATCTTTTTTATTTCATTCTCTAAACTTGAGATAGGGGGCTATTTTCTGAGTCCGCTGGAGTTGCTCTTACATTAAGAAAAAAAGCAAGCAGTCTTGTTTACTACGGGCCTGTAACAAAAGTAAAGAAAATACCCATGACGAGGATTCAGCCCATAACAAAAGTCGCTTTGGGCCAAAAACACAACACATAGCACAACCCATAATAAACCACTGACCTAATCAAATCCACCCAATCTACAAAAAAATACGCAGCCATCCTAAGCCCAGCACACAAAATCACCAAAGTGATACTTAGAAATCAAACTACTTCGTGAAGGTCGATCACCAAAATCAAATAGCCACTACAAGATTTCTTTGACTTCTCAAGTGTTTTTATTTGCCGTGGACAATGGTTTTTGGTTTTTCTTAATAATTTTTAAATATCCAAGGCTTTTTAGACTAATTGAGGTGATCGACAGATCATATTTTGGCTGGGAAATGTTGGCTGCTAATTTTCTTCTCAGGGAATATCTAAATTTATTGGGAAATGCTTAGCCACTTAATAAGAAATTATAAGAAGAACAATAACTTCGATCGTTTGAAAAGAACAATAAAGAAAATTTTGGTACCATGGATTGAGGTTTTTGTTGACTCCGAAGAAGAGCTAATGTTTTAGCTAAGTGTGACGTATACCACAACCCATACAAAAGACTTAACATGATTTCATTTGGGAGCGAAACACAAGTTTTTATTTCTTTTATTACCATATATATGTAACAAAAATCGCTAACCAAAACTTCACAAACACATAAATTGATTATGTGCGGCGATGGATAAGTCACTGCAAATTTGTGTAGAAATAATGATGCGTACTAAGATTGGTATCATTTCACTTGACAAACGTGTTCAATTACACAAACTGAAGAAAGAAGAAAAATCTCGACGATTATAACTTGGAACATATATATTTAAACAATCTTAGTACTAGCTAATCCGTTGAAGTGACTAGTAGTGGTTGACGACGAAGCATTTCTCCCTGATCTCCCCCTGGTCGCCGGTGAGGACCTCGATGTTGCCCATCTTGATCATGGACGCGGCGAACTTGATCTGCCACGCCTTCTCGACAGCGGCGTGGAACTTGACGATCCCGGCCGTCCACGGGTTGTCGAGCAGCGTCTGGTCGGAGGTGAGCACGACCTTGTGCGCGAGCACGTTCTTGAAGTACTGATTGTCGAAGTCCGCCGGCGTGACGGGGTCGAGCGGCACCACCGTGGGGTCCATCTGGGCGTCGCTGGACGGCCATGGGCACCGCATCTTGAGGTGCTCGGCGTAGGCGGGGTCGATGGCGGGGTCCGTCCGCCCCACCTGGCCGCTGAAATTGTAGAGGCGCTGCGTGAAGGAGGAGCAGTGGGAGCGGCCGATGGTGTGCGCGCCGGAAAGCGTGACCATGTCGTCGGCGGAGAGACCCTTGCGCTTGAAGCTCTCGACGAGCTCGTTGACCAGGTCGGTGGGTCCGGGGACGTTGTTGTTGAGCACCTCGTCGGAAATGGAGATGCGGCCGTCGCGGCGCCCCGAGGGGACCTGGTACTTGATGCCGCCGGCGAGGTCGGCACCGTCGCGCGCCGCGAAAGCAATGATGTCGGCGCAGGAGACGGTGCGCGGGCAGTGCGCCTCGAGGACGGCCTTGGCGTCGTCGATGACCTCGAAGCCGCGCATGCTGGGGTTGTTGGCCACGGAGTCCTTCTCGGCCTGGTTGCCCGGCGTGGAGTTGATGAGGATGGAGGCGTCGCAGCCGCGGACGAAGCAGTCGTGGAAGTGCATCCGGATGAGGCCGGCGCCGAGGCCCGGGTCTCGGGCGAGGGCGCGGCGGACGGCGTTGCGGACGATGTCCTCGGCCTGCGGGCACGAGTGCTTGTAGAACCCGACCTTCAGTTTCGCCGGCGGCGAGGCGTGTGCCACCGAGGCGACGAGGAGCGCCGCCACAGCGAACGCCAACCACGTCGACCTCATCATGATCTGCAACTGATTGGTCGTCAACCACAGTCTTGCTCTTAACTCTCCGCAAATCAAGCTTGCTATCTAGGAGATGAGGAGAATTGTGCTCGAGAGACCTGGAAGCTGATGAGGAGATGAAGAATGGCGCTGCCGCTGGACCTCTATTTATACAGGGAGCTAGCAGCAGCATGCATGTTGTGGCAGTTGGGGAGATGGCGTGTGCACGGAAGCATTGTGTTTGTGCACCGAGTCAAGAAACAAGACCCAATCTTTATTTGCATTCCCTAATGTTAGCTAGAGCCATCCTCCTTCCATGCAGCATCATTAAAGTAGTAACAACATTATCGTGTCCAATTGCCACACGCACGCAAACCGTGTCAGTGGACTTAGTATTACCATCTCGCTATCTCGAGGCGCCACCGACGGCCAGCCGTGATGGAGAAAACTTCACTTTGGGTTTCAGTAGTAGTCAGAAAGGGATCATACACATGCTCAACCAACTGGAAGAACCGGTAAGAGAGGAGACAGACCGACAGTAGATGTCACCATCTACCTAATGTTGCTCAGAGAGGCTTTCTAGTAGGAGCGGCACATAATCATTTGCAAAGCAGAGTTGTTAAGAGAAAAGGATGTGTGCAGGTTGCTTGTGAAAATTCTGACCAAGTGCAAGTTTCAGGGATGAATGAACATTGACAGGGTCGGCATGGACTGACCGGGACAAAGTAGAGGCATCAGAGCCTGGAGGAGGACATGGAATTCTTTAGATTAGGATTTACTATGCTTTCGTTCACCTTGCAGCTCCCACTTAGTCAAGAGATTTGGTGACCTGCATGGTTCTTATATCACTTCCTAGTAGAAAAGTCGATATCTGCCCCTGCATGTACATGTACTATTCTCCAAAGGCAGAAAAGTAAGCAGCTTCACCACCGAATTATATCAACTCATTCCTCTCTAGCTACTACTATCACGCGTGATGATGATTTGATCAAACCTGCGGTTTGATTAGATGTAATTAATCGCGGCGCTTTTCAACTTTTTCTCCGAACATTTTCTTTTCTACCTGGAAACACCTTTGATTCGCGGTTTGATTAGATGTAACTAATCGCGGCGCTTTTCAACTTTTTTTTCCGAACATTTTCTTTTCTACCTGGAAACACTTTTGATTTGGCCCATGGACGATGCAGCAGTAGTAGCTTACAGCTAACAAATGGGAGGAGATGAGAAGAATACACAGATATCAGCTAGGGTTTGACTATGTACAAGGAGGACAAAGATACTTTCTCCACTGTGTGTCCACAGAAACAACGTTGTGGAAGTCAACTTCAGACCATACGGCTCAATTATTTTTCCCGGATGACCCCTGTCCCAAGTCAGATCAAATGGCCGACAGCAATACATAGACGACGTATGCTTCGCTGAATTGTGGCTGGGGAATAATTCAAAGCTTTGCAGTGTATGTACAAGATTTGAAGCCTTTATAGATTTTTTTTATAAAAAAGAGGATTAAAACTTCGTATTATGTGTGGTAACTTTTTGGGGGGAAGTTAACACGGTGATTCAGTACTGCATTTGCAACATGTTTGGTGGAAAAAGATTAGGAAGTGAGAGCAATTGAATTTGGAAAAACTCTGAGGTTCTCTGGCCAAATCACCATATAGTTCTCCACCGACAAATTAAACCACGATTAATGGTTAAGGTACGTGTGCGTCGTTTTTGCAATGAAGAGAAAAATATCATATTTGCAAAAACATATACGAGATTATTCGTTATTTGGAAAAAAAATTACTCATATTAATGTGCCCTCATTTCCGAGGTGACTGTTCTTGAACGCATTCATGCCTAGTTGGCTGGTTTCTCTTTAACTCTATTACGAGCTCTCGGCTCTTCAGAGCCCGGCCCACCAAATCTAGGTGATGGTGCAATTGGGCTCCAGGCCAGTTCTCGGGCTTTTGCAAGTTCCGCGTAGAAAAAAAAGACTTTTTTTAAAAAAAGATTAAAAAATAAAATTGGGAAAAGAGGTGCCGGTGGGGAACATTTTGAAAAATGGGCACCTCCCGCCCGCTGATCAGGCGGGAGGCGACCTCCCGCCCATCCAGCGGCGGGAGGTTCCCCGAGTGCCTCTTCGCGAATTTCTTATTTGCGAAGAGATCCCTGCGGGGGCCTGCGGGGACATCCCGCCCACCCAAAGGGCGGGATGTTGTCCTGAGGGGCATCCCGCTTTGGTCGGGCGGGAGGTCCCCCGGCTATATAAGCCCCAATCTGCCCCAAAAATTTCATTTTATCCAGCAAAAATCAGAAAAAAAAAAGAGAGGAGAGGAAGAGAAGGCGAAACCTCGTTCACACGTCGATTTGGAGGTATATTCTCATTCTAGCCGTATAATTATTTGAAAATAACTATAATCTAGGAAATATTTCTTAGAGTAGTTATATTTTGAATAGTTTTTAGTATTTTTATTTGTTTTTAGTATAATTTATATTCTGAATAGTTTAGAATTTGTAAAATATAATCTGAGAATCGCTGAAACTTAGTGTCGTCGTTGTGTATTAATATGTAGTATAACTAGTTTATTCAACTGTGCGGTATTTTCAGATATGTCTTCTGAGAAGGGTATTTTCAATATATATTACGGAGAAGGAAATGTGATTTATGGGCCAAATGGGATAGATTTAAGTGAATTCAACTGTGCGGTCAAAAAGGAATTACCAGACCGCACGAGAGGACATTTGAATCCCTATGCAACTGGTTAATGAGGGGATTAAGGATTGATCAGGAGACACACACTGTGAGTATTCAATGCTTTATAAATCGTACCACTCATGCTTTGATCTGGGAGCTAATGCCACTTGCAAGCAACGAGGACTGATTAACTTATCTTCAAAATGAGAGTCATTGGCAATGGCCACGGGTACTCCTTGTCAGTGTGCACCAGAACCCTTTGATAAACATTGAAGCTGCTCCGGGGCATGAAAATATTGATGAAGAAGTTGAGGAGGCAAACATTGAGACAGGTGGCACCGCAACACCTCAATGCGTGGCTGATAAGGGGGAGAATATACCCTTCATTGTTGAACAGCTGCAAGACGAAGAACGTGAATTGGACGAAGTAATGAATACCGATTCGTCTGATGATGATGATGTGCCTGAAGATTGGGTAAGCAGCGACTTCAGTCATCTTGTCGTAAATGATGGATCTAGCTGGCCTTTTGATTGCAGGGAGAATGAAATTGTCCAGGGTGCGAGGTACCACTCAATTGAAGAGGTGAAGGAAGATGTTAAGTGCTGGTCTCTCTCTCTTATGTGAGAGTTTAAAACAGTCGAGTGCAAATCTCGTAAGTACGATGTGGTATGTGTGAAGGAGGGCTGTCCGTGGCGGGTGCATGCCTATAGGGGTAAATGGAAAGATTACTGGGAATGCTCCATTATCACTCAGCACACTTGTCATTTGTCTGGGGTGCAGAAGATCCATCGCAACCTCACGTCGCAATACATCGCAAATGAGATGTACGGGATAATAGTAGAGAACTTGTCATATGAACCAAAGTCTATTATCAGGTATATTCAGGAAAAGTACAAGTATACCATCTCGTACAGCAAGGCGTGGAGTGCAAAATAAAAGGTGTTGGAGATGAGGTTTGGTACCTTCGAGGCTGCATATGATAATGTTTCTCGATTGCTGGCCGTCCTATGTCAGAGAAATTCTGAAAGCTATTATGATCTGAAAACTCTAGACAGAGGAGAAGGTCCGCCTACACATTGCAGCGGGTCTTTTTCAGCTTGGGTCCATGCATTAACGCATTCCATCACTGCCGGCCTCTCCTGTGCATCGACGGAACCTTTCTCACAGGAAAGTATAGATTGCAAATGCTGACAGCTATTGGAGTGGATGGAAACAATCAATTGCTTCCTGTTGCTTTTGCTTTTGCTTTTGTTGAGAGTGAGAACACATACAGTTGGTACTGGTTCCTGGAACGGATTAAGCTTGCAGTCGTTCGGGATAGGGAAGATGTCTGCCTGATTCATGATCGTCACGCCGGCATACTGAGGGCAATACTAGATTTGCAGCAGGGGTGTGTGGAGACCGGAGAGCCGCCCAAGTGGCGTGATGTTCACAGTAGGTGGTGCATGAGACATATCGGTGCAAACTTTTTCAGGCAATTCAAGAACAAGCACCTTATGGATATGTTCAAGAGGCTATGCAAGAAAACGAATCAGCAAAAATTTAACAAGCAGTGGCAGAAACTTGATGAACTGACCGGGAAGAAAAGAGCCGAAGACGTATCAAAAAATAGAACTGCACAGGATGAAGCAGAGGCTTTGTGTCCTTTGCCAACAGATACTGCACGTACTCATAGAAGGTCTGGGTCAGCGGTGAAAACCTTTTCTGAATGGATTGAGAATGAACCCAAGGAGAAGTAGGCGTTACTTTATGATACGATGGTGCAAGGTACGGCATAATGACTACCAACTTCGCCGAGGTTTACAATTGGGTGTTGCGAGGTGTTCGTGCGCTTCCACTGGTTGCAATTGTGAAATTCATCGTCCGCGGGTGTACCGATTACTTTAGGGAGCGGTTCACTAAAAATCAGGTATTCATGCGAGATCCTGACATATATTTTGGGAAAATGATAACAGAATATACGACTAAGAAGGCAGAAAGTGCTCGGCTACACCACTTACGGCAATGTGGTACACAGGAGCTCAAGTTTGAGGTATCTTCTAAAGACAGAGCGCGACGTGGCATGAGATGTCAAACTCCTGTAAAGGAGTGCATTCTCAAGTTTGATGGAACTTGTTGTTGCTCATGCATGAGGCCAAAGTTGCTGCACTTACCTTGTTCTCATGTAATGGCTACTTGTGCGGAGATTCGACATCCTGTCGATATATATGTTTCCCATTACTTCAGAAAGGAGACAATTGCCAGCACCTGGCAGTATGAGATCTATGGGTTCCGTTTGGTTGGATCGTTCACTGAGATAGCGAATCCTGTTATATATATTCCAGACTTAAGATCATCACGAGTTAAGAAAGGGCGCCGTCAGACACGGCGTATTCGTAATGATATGGATGAGTCAGAGCTCCGTCCGAGGATACAGCGCTGCAGTGCATGTAATCAGATTGGACACACGTATAAACGTTGTCCAAACAATGATGCTGGCCCCAGTTCTGCTGAAGCTGGCCCTACAGGTGATGCTACAGATGGAAGACCTCAGGTTGCATCAAGGAGTGGGAGACGTCGCCGATCGAGTGCTAGTACGTCATCAGGCATCATTTAGTTCTAATTTTATTTGAACGTTGTTTGCTCATATGTAATATTTGCCGCGTTGAGATTGTATCAGACCTGGATATGTATTTGTAATATTTGCCGTATTGACTAAAGACAAAATATTTGGATTCATGTATTAGTAATATTTGTGATATTTGTAATGTTTGTAATGTTTGTAATGTTTGTTATCATATGTAATGTTTGTAATATTTGTTATCATATTATTTTATTTTTAATGGCTTCATGTATTGTACTATCGTAATATTTTGATTCTACGTTGCAAAACAGTATCGTTTAACCATCTTCGTACGAGTTTTAGATACCGTAATCTTCTTTGTAATATTGAATTAAAATTTTATATGCATACATAAGAGTAAGGCGAATAAATCTTGTATTTGAAAAAAGTCTGAATTTTAAATTGTTTGTGAAACATAAATTCTAAGAAAGTATAACAAAACCATAACCAGGGGACCTCCCGCCTACTGGCCGGGCGGGAGGCCTCCCGCCCACTGGAAGGGTGGGAGGCATCCCGCCTACTGGACGGGCGGAAAGCCTGCTGCAGGGGCCTCTTCACGAATAAGTTTCTTATTCGTGAAGAGGCCCCTGAAAATTTTTTGGAACCTCCCGCCCGATGGGTGGGCAGGAGGTCCCCGGCCCCACGCATCCCACCCGATGAAAGGGCAGGGGTACCCAATTTCCCAACTTTTCCCATCCGGGTCCCCTTTTTCGAATTTTAATTTTTTTATCCCATTTTTAAAAAAAACTCGAAAAAAAGGGCGTCTTATAGAGAGTTGCGAACCTTTTTCTGAAGGCCCACTACTCGTGTCACAGGTCCAAGTCTGGATGACCGGGTGAAAGCCGAACCAAAAATACAGTGAAACCGGCAGCCGTGACTACTCACTACTCCGTCCTTTGTTAGTTCGTTTTGATAGGACAAACATTTGATCCACAGCTGCTCCATTAATATATAAGTTATTATACAAAGTAATGTGGGTACATTCATATATGAAAAATACTTCTAATTAAAGTCAAAATTCACTGCCATAAAAAAGACAACAAAAGGATAATTCCCAGATGCAATTGCACTACAATAACAAAAAGAAACCTGCTGCACAACTGCACCCGGGTTTCTGACTTTTGCACCTTTTTAAATGGTCGAATTTGAGCCTGATCTGCGTGTACATACTAGAACATGGAAACATCACGCTTGCGCAGCGTCTCAAATTTCTTGAAAACCGTTTGGTGAACGAGTTTCCACCATTTTCAATAGTTATACGTCTCCAGTGGAAATAGCACGAATGTAAAACCGTTTGAGAAACTGATCCCGATGCTCATGCTCGTAGCCTACTGATAGCTAGCAGTAGCATGCAGGAGGCTCGGAGGCTGAGCTGCTAGTCGTGTACTTCTATTAAGGTACTAGGTCGCTGGATCTGGATCCAAAAGCAGTAATTTAAGGAACGGAATCTGACGACCGAATGGTTGGATTTACGCTCTGAATCCAAGGATCCGGATCAGGCACCACCGCAGCACTCCTCCGACCCCTCCTCATGGCGCCAAATTACCTGACGACTGACGCCGTCCTCTTCTGGTCGTCCCAGTCCTCATCGCACTGCCGCCATGGTCCATGGATCCTTCTCCACGGCCGCTAGATGCCCACGCGCCGCCGCTTACTGCCTCCAGTCCATCCCCACAGATCTGCAGGCACTCTGCAGACTGCAGGTCCCAAACAGACAAGTCCTCACATGTTGCTACATGGACATGGACTCGTGGATTACTAGCTGGTCAACACCACAACCTCTGCCGCTTCGATGCCATGTTCTTCCCGCCGGTCTCCGGAATCCACATGGCACGCTAGATCGCTGCTGGTGGCCATGTTATTCCTAGCAAGGTAATTGGCTAGCTGCTACTTCGCCAGTGACAGTGTAGGCCCTCCGTGGATCCATATCTCTGATACATACGGTAGTTCCGGCGTCGATTTGTATATATATAAATGGCTCGTCGGCTCTTCCTCTTCTTCCTTGCTAGCTGCTCGCGTCCATCGCTACAGTAGATAGACCCTGTCCGGTAGCTCTCTTTGTGAGTGCCGTCTATCCATAGGGCTATCCTGTAGTGCGCCACAGTGGTGGCTGTGCAGAGTGCAGAGCAGAGATGAGCGCCGCCACTGCTACCAGAGCTCGGGCTCCCGTAGTACGGCTGCAGCTCGCCGTGGCGGCCGTCGCCGTGGCATGGGCGTGCTGCGGCTTCCGCTCGTCGGAGGCGCAGCTGCAGGTGGGCTACTACAACGCCACCTGCCCGGGCGCCGAGAGCCTCATCGAGACTATCGTCCACGCCGCCGTCCGCAAGGACGCCGGCAACGGGCCCGGTCTCATCCGCCTCTTTTTCCACGACTGCTTCGTCAGGGTACGTACGCAATTGGCTACCTACCTCGCACTCCGCAATTCCCTAATGGCAATGCCAATTGCCAACAATAATCCCTATTGATGCCAACAATACAATGCGCCGCCGGCGCAGGGCTGCGACGCGTCGGTGCTGCTGGACGACCCGACGGGCACCCCGGGCAACGCGACGGTGGAGAAGACCTCGCCGCCCAACTTCCCCAGCCTCCGGGGCTTCGCCGTCATCGACCGCGCCAAGCGTGTGGTGGAGCGCCGCTGCCCCGGGACCGTCTCGTGCGCCGACATCCTCGCCTTCGCGGCTCGCGACGCCGCGCGCATCATGGGCGGGATCAGGTTCGCCATGCCGTCGGGCCGCCTCGACGGCCGCGTCTCCAACGCCTCCGAGGCCATCGCCAACCTTCCCCCCGCCTCCTTCAACCTCACCCAGCTCGTCGCGCGCTTCGCGTCCAAGAACCTCACCGCCACCGACATGGTCACGCTCTCCGGCGCGCACTCCATCGGCCGCTCCCACTGCTCCTCGTTCTCGGGCCGCCTGTACCCGCAGCTCGACGCGGCCATGAACGCGACGATGGGCGCGGCGCTCAGGGGCCGTTGCCCGGCCGCCACGGGGCGGCGCGACCGCGTGGTGGACCTGGACTTCAGGACGCCGCTGCAGCTGGACAACCAGTACTACCGCAACGTGCAGACCCACGAGGCGGTGTTCACGTCGGACCAGTCGCTCGTCGACCGCAGCGACACCGCGGCGCTCGTCGCGCTCTACGCCGCCAACCGGAAGCTCTGGTCGCAGCAGTTCGCCGCCGCCATGGTCAAGATGGGCAGCATCGAGGTGCTCACCGGACCGCCCGGGGAGATCCGGCTCAAGTGCAACAAGGTCAACTAATGAGCACTAGGGAATCGATCACCGTCGAGAACTTTCAGACACAACTCAAATCAGATGCTTCTGCATTATTCATGTGTACTTAGTTGTACATGACATACATGGTCACTCCTTCCATTCTGCCTTGTACTTAGACAGTTACCACTCGCGCGCACGATTGTAAGCTGTAAGCCTGTAACATAAGAGGAAGAGACGGTAGAACTAATCGATTTCATCGGCACACAACAAGGATGGTCATCTGCTGCTACAATGGTGAATAATATATTTGCATTGCATTGATTTTTTTTTTTTGGGAAAATGAAGAACAACAATCCATGCATGTATCTGTCCTTCTGCCATCTGAATTGACAATCTCCTGAAGTTTCTGTTTGCATCTAGGACGAACAGTACGTCTAGTCACCAGTCACTGAGACCTCTCGCACTGCATCGCGTGTGAAAGCTAGCTAGCAAGCAGAACCGGTGGTTCCGGCTGGAGGTAGAAGACCACGAGAGCATGAGGGAGAGCCATGCAATTTGCAAAGGGGTGGTGGGCATCTCCTGCCTGGCGGGCACCTCAGCGCGAGGCATGTTTTGTTCCCTTGTCGCTGGGGCGCCTCCCCCCCCCCCAACTCTCTCTCTCTCTATCTCTCTCTCTCTCTCTTCTCTCCACTTCTTCTAGCTGGTCGTCTTTCCACATCGCTCAAACGAAGAACATGCGCGCATGTGCCACGACATGGGCCTCCTCCAATTATCGGCACACCTGCATGACAGCATGAATGATCAAGTACATGGAGATGCATGGCGCCATGGACGGACACGAGCTACAGCTTGGTGATGACTGACGACTGGTGACCCTGATTGGCCTCATGTGGCAAGTTCAGACCGGCCGGGAGAAGCTTCTGCTCCTGCTTTTACTATTAGTCTATAGTCTATTAGACTATTACCACAGTAGTGGCGAGGTGGTTAACACTTAACAGCATCGGGATCGGCGCCGGGGAATGGAGGAAAACTGTCAGCGATCCAGCCACTAATGCTGGGTTGCTCAGTTGCTCACTGCCAGCGCGCCAGCCATTGACTAGGATAGAATACCAGCACGACCCACCAACCATTTCTGCAATCGAGAGTTTCACTGCATGACTGCATCTGTGCATCACCTCTCCTCACATCGCTTTTTTACCGGAAACCTTTGCTCCAAGTTGATGGATCCTTCCTCTGCATCTTTAACAATCACTTGATCCACGTTGCTAAACAACTGGCGGTCCCGCAAAAGGACATGGCGCGAAGGTTCTCTCCTCTGACAGCATCTGCAGCTACCTTTACCGTGGGCTGCAGGGAAGCTAGGAAAGGTGGCTGAAGTGCTGGATGGGCAGAGGAAGAATCTTCTGCTCCGTCAGAGGACAGTGCCGCTGGGGCTCGCCGTCCTTGGATCCTAGTGCCTCCCTGAGCTAGCTCCTGAGCCTCATGCGCGTGCATGGCGCTTGGCCTGATTGAGGTTGAGAGATACAGGATACCGGCTTGTGACCCCCCTCTTTTTTTTTCCCCTTCTCGTTCCAGAATAATGTAGGGCACTCACTTTGGATCCTTGTGGCCCGACATGGCACGCACACATGATTGCCAAAATCATGCACATGCTCGTAACTGTGCTAGATGCCTTACCTTTTCTCTCCCCCCGCATTGTATAATCTGGACTTTACATGATTCTCATACTTCTTCATATGGACTGACAGTTACTCCCTTGTGCCGACAAAATAATTCATCTACTCATGAATGCTTGGCATTTTCATTTTGGATGATGGTACTGTGTTAAAAAAAATATAACTTTGACCACTATTTTAGACATTGAAG
This sequence comes from Panicum hallii, assembly GCF_002211085.1. NCBI lineage: Eukaryota > Viridiplantae > Streptophyta > Magnoliopsida > Poales > Poaceae > Panicum > Panicum hallii. Next base: position 6,944,779 of record NC_038044.1, on the reverse strand, counting down.
TATATATAGTTATCCAAGACATATCAAACTAATACATTTAGAAGAAATTTTTGTCCATAGCGAGTACTATAGAACATGCTAATTCTTAAAATGGCATCTCCTGTTGTGATCAGAAGTACGAGAGGAAATGTTTTTTCCCTCACAACTGCAGCCCGTCTTTGCAAGAGTATATTCTTTTTTTTTTCTACTTAAAAAGAACCTCTAATAATCTGTAGACGTTCATGTGGGACTGAATTGATTATTATGATTTTTTTTTTGTAAACTTCATGAACCAGCATGTTGCAAGCATGTCCTAAGTTATTGAAGTTATTTTGAAAGAAGAGATTTTTCATTTGTCTTTTTGAACTTTTTTGGGCCAGCTGTCGTTATTTGTTTTCTTGAGAGGAGGGTGAAATCTGCAAAAAAAAAGAATATTTCCTTTTTAAAAAAGTGCATGACTATTCTGCCGTTGGACCGGGTTTGGGATTTCAAACCACTTCGTGGTCATTCATATCTGAGGCCCAGAAAAGGTTCATGGGCTATGGTTTTCTGGCCGAATGACAACTCCAGCCTAATAACTTGAGCCCAACAGAAGAATCAGCCCAGACGAATTATTGACTGGGCCAAGCTCTTCACACGCTCCCAGACAAAGAGGAGTCACAAGCGCCTCTCAGCAACAAAGAAAGAGATGCTCAAAGAAAAAAAAAAGCAACAAAGAAAAGAAAAAGCAACAAAAAAATTCACTGGAATGCATACCCCGGATCTGACTTAGGGGAGGGATAGCCTGTTAGGCTGTTAAAACGCTGAAGGTTTACCAGGGCAGGTTTAATTTAATTTGTTGCTTGGATATAGCACCAGGTTGACTTTGGTTTCACAGCGTTGCTTCCGAGGAGATGCAGTGTGGAAAGTATCTTGGTCCTGGTATTTCTGTACTCTTCTCATCTCTTTATATTTGTTCGCTGTACTAAGTCCGGCTACCTGCAGTTAGTTGCATCAACCGTTAGTTTAAAAAGCATCTGTGCTTGTGCTTGTGCAAAAGCATACAAATTAACTGATCTAGCATGCATAATTTTCCTACATGTATATGACGGAGAATAGTGGATGCAAGCCTAATGATAACATAATCCATATGATCACCAGATCGACCTCTTTGACTTGGTGCTATGAGCTACAAGTGTAAACGGTGGAAAGTGACAAAAACTCTTCTTTTTGTTAAAGGTCGACAGAAACTCTCTTCAGATTGCGATCATACAGATGCACACACGGGTTTGATTTGTCCCGGTCATGCGGTATCGACCATGTCAATCTCATCAACATCAGAAACTTTTACTTCGTTGAGAAGAATTTTCTCAAGCAAACCTTCCGATCGACGTCGTTTTCGTTAAACAACTCTGCTTTGCAAATCATTTGCTGCTACAAGCCTACAACGAAGTCTCGGCAGCATTAGGTAGACGGTGACATCTACATACCACACTGTCGGCTGCTTTCGCCTCTCTCTCGGTCTTACTCTTACCAGTTCTTCCAGCAGCTGCACCATGCATCGCAACACCAAAGTCAAAATCGCCTGCATCATAATACGAGGCATGGTTCATCCAGCACCGTCCATCGGCCCTCATCAAGATTCGTAGTGCAGCTAGCCGTACTACTACTGTTCTACTAGGTCCACTGACACGGTTCTGGCAACTTGCAAGCATTTGATACGTAAGGCACAAGTTGCTACGTACTTGTTAGGTTGATGCATGCGTAAGGAGGCCGCGTTGCATTTGGGCTTTGGCAATGGCAGGATTGGGTCTTACGTGTTGACTCGGTGCCCAAACAAGCTATCAATCCCCAACGGCTGCTACAACGCCATGCATGCGCTAGCTCCCTGTATAAATAGAGATCCAGCAGCTGCGGCACTCTTCATCTCTTCTCATCACCATCTCCTTCAATTCGAGCTCGAAGCAGATAGCCTGATTGTATCTGCGGAGACTTCAGAGAATCAGAGTAGCATCAGACCGATCAAACAATCCTTTGCTCACCATGAGGTCGACGTGGTTGACCTTAGCCTTGGCGGCGCTCGCCGTCGCCTCGGCGGCGCACGCCTCGCCGTCACTGGAGGTCGGGTTCTACAAGCACTCGTGCCCGCAGGCCGAGGACATCGTCCGCAACGCCGTCCGCCGCGCCCTCGCCCGTGACCTGGGCCTCGGCGCCGGCCTCATCCGGATGCACTTCCACGACTGCTTCGTCCGCGGCTGCGACGCCTCCGTCCTCATCAACTCCACGCCGGGCCACCAGGCCGAGAAGGACTCCGTGGCCAACAACCCCAGCATGCGCGGCTTCGAGGTCATCGACGACGCCAAGGCCGCCCTCGAGGCGCACTGTCCGCGCACCGTCTCCTGCGCCGACGTCGTCGCCTTCGCGGCGCGCGACGGGGCCTACCTCGCCGGCGGCATCGAGTACCAGGTCCCCTCGGGGCGCCGCGACGGCTGCGTCTCCAACGCCGACGAGGTGCTCGACAACAACGTCCCCGGCCCGACCGACCTCGTCGACGAGCTCGTCGAGAGCTTCAGGCGCAAGGGCCTCTCCGCCGACGACATGGTCACGCTCTCCGGCGCGCACACCATCGGCCGCTCCCACTGCTCCTCCTTCACGCAGCGCCTCTACAACTTCAGCGGCCAGCTGGGCCAGGCCGACCCGACCATCGACCCCGCCTACGCCGAGCACCTCAAGCAGCGGTGCCCGTGGCCGTCCAGCGACGACCAGATGGACCCCACGGTGGTGCCGCTCGACCCCGTCACGCCGGCGGACTTCGACAACCAGTACTTCAAGAACGTGCTCGCGCACAAGGTCGTGCTCACCTCCGACCAGACGCTGCTCGACAGCCCCAACACGGGGGGGATCGTGGAGTACCACGCTGCCGCCGAGGATGAATGGAAGGCCAAGTTCGCCGCGGCTATGGTGAAGATGGGAAACATTGAGGTGCTCACCGGCGACGAGGGGGAGATCAGGGAGAAGTGCTTCGTCGTCAACAGCTACTAGCTTGTCGCTGCAACCTCGATCTAGAGCTACACCAGCTTGAAACTTTGAATGTGCCACCACTTCCACCCATGGAAATTGATTCATTTTCTTACTAACTTTATGTAATCACCATCCATGCATATTCATCAGCCGTGATTATGAAATAAAACCTTGTCAATTTTGTATACGTCTTCTTTATGTCATACAGTATGAACTTGAGATTGCGTAGTACTGTGCACGAGCTGGTATAATTGTTCTTTTTTTTTTGTACCGGAGTGCTGAACATGGGATTATATATTATGCAGTGTGGCTAACTATGCGTGAGGCGACTTGTAATAGGCCCGGTGCTTAAACGACATTCGTTTAGAAGTTTGTGATCTTTTGCCTTTTTTTTGTGGCACTCTCTATGCAATTTTTTTTCTCTAATACTCTCTATACAATCAAGGGCTATACTGGTGATGGTAATAATAGATGTTCAAGTGTCGTCTAACTCATGCAGAAACCATACATTTTAGATGGAACAGAAAAACGTTCCAGCCTTCATCATAATGACGATGCTTATGGCCGTTGTCTACACGTGCCACCTCTATCGTCCAAATTGATTTATTTTCTTATTAATTCTATGTAATCTACGATTCGTGTTCGTCAAACAGTAAAGCTTTGCTACGCACCTCGAAAATGTTACAGCAGTGTAAATGTAAAATTAAAAATGGCCCAGCCCACGAAAGTGAAGAGAACTCTTCTCACACGGGCCGCGCAGGCCGGATCACCGAACGTCTCACTGCTGGTTGGACTTTTCCGCTTTTTCTTTCCCCACGCCTTCCCGTCCCCTCGGTCTCACTCTCGGCCTTTCTAGCGGCGACATCAGGGGGAGCGGCGCCGCCCAGCAACCGTTCGTCGGGCGCTTCGCCGACGACGAGCGTCCGACAGGTATGCCCGCCCATCCCCTTCTGTTCGCTCCCTGCTGCGCGAAATCGAACACCCACATCCCTAGTGTATGCTATTCGTATGCGAATCTGACCATGTGTTTCACCAACAACCATCGGTTCCCGCCCGCCCCCCCCCCCCCCCCACTCCCCCCCCCCCGGCCGAAAATTATCGGGGCATGGCCTAAACTGGGTCCGCCCCTGCTACCAATCCGGTACTTGTTGTATCCCGTTTGGTGATCTGCTCTGTCTGAAATCGTTACTTTGATTTGGTTAGATAGTTAAGAACACCTCCCCCCCCCCCCCCCCCCCCCTACAGGAGCTCGAAGTGATAACAAACTCATGCTGTGGAACTTTCCCAGTTAACTTGTTGGGCTGTTTTATACTTTTATTGCTTTTGTACGTTGCTGCTGTCGCTGTAACTGGATAGGAATGTCTAATGTATTGCTCTGAGAGAGCTGAATGATACTACCCTAGAATGCGATTGGAGCGTTGGCAGAGCTGGTTGATGTGATGTTAGAAAATCCGTCAGTGGCAGTTGGGGGCTTGGGCGTCAGGGCATCCCTTATCCCTAGTCGTCCCTGCTGCCGCCACATATTTTGTTAGGCGCTAGCGCTATGTTGTTTTGGACTACTGTAATATATGCCTAAAAAGTCTGTAGCACTATATTTCTGATTGAAATGTGGAAAGTGTAGAGCAAGAACCTCACCTACTTATAACCGCAACCAAAGAATTTATTCTAGATTTTTATCTCATTTTTTGGGGGACTTCTCAAGAAAACAATCACACAGCACAGGGTGGGCAGTGAGGCAACAATCCTAAGTAGAAAATGCTACTATGCTAGTTGGATTCTATGATGGCTAAGGTTCCATAATTTTTTTATTCCAGCAGTTAGTTTCTGTAAGCTTTACTCCCTCCGTTCCAAATTGTAGGTCGTTTTGGTAAATCTAGATGCATAATTTTTGCTATGTATCTAGTCATAATGTTTATCTAAATGCATAGCAAAATCTATGTATCTAGATTTGCCAAAACGATCTACATTTTGGAACGGAGGGAGTAGTAGAGAGTCCTCTACATAAGCCTAAGGAGAACTGTATCAGATTATAAAGCTGTGAAGGAATTGAAAGCCTTACATATCACTCGTTCATCATCTGACATCAATCTTGTCATGATGATAGGGGATGAAAGCCCCCAATGCCTGCACAAGGGCAAGCATCCTCCAACTTTTGGGTATTTCCTACAGTTGATAACCAAAGTCATACTCCATAACTATGTGTTGACATTCAAATTTTAGTTAACATTGTCTAACAGAATTTTGTTTTATATTCTTTTTATCAATTATTTGTGTGACGATACTGCTTGCACAATTGTACGTGTTCTATGAAAAAATGGGTCACTCAAATTTTTACCCTGAAATGTGCTAATAAGCATGTCCTTTGAACCAGCTAAATGTTATTACCAAGCTACTAAGGTCGTTATCTTTATCTTTTGGCAGGTACTCAGCCATGGTGTTCCTTGAGGCGGAGATGTCATGGAATGTGTTGATCTCACCTAGCCAGCTGGACCGCAAGGGCCTCCTGCTCCGCAAGGCTATCATTGTGTGTCTTCTGGAGGATGTTACGAATAGGAGGGCTTCCAAGGAGCATGGCTACTACATTGCCGTCAATCAGCTGAAGGCGATATCTGAAGGGAAAGTGCGTGAGCTGACTGGAGATGTTCTGTTCCCAGTCACATTCACCTGCATCACGCAGAAGCCTATGAAGGGTGAGGTCATGGTTGGATACGTGGATAGGATCCTCAAGCATGGCGTGTTTCTCAAATCTGGACCCGTCGAGAGCATCTTCATGGCTGAGAAGTCGATGAGCGACTACAAGTACATTGGTGGGGAGAACCCGATGTTCATGAACGTCCACTCTAAGCTGGAGAAGGGCACCGCCGTGCGTTTCAAGGTCATGGGGTTCCGCTGGATGGAAGCTGACCGCCAGTTCCAGCTCCTTGCTACGATCGCTGGTGACTTCCTGGGGCCGCTGTGAACTGACTTCCGCAGGTTAAATGTGGTTCCGATGTACATTGTTCATTAGATGGTGGATGGATGGGTGGACCTGATGGGTTAGAATTAAGTTTGCAGTCAGTAGTTTCTCTGTAGTGGGCAAGACATGTCCGATGTCTTATGTGACGGTAATGCTTTCTGCTGATGCCAGTGGCGTTTGGCTCTGTGGTTTTAACATGTCAGTATACTGTGATGAACCAGTGTTGCCATGGATGCTCACACCTTTCTGTGCTTGCTTGCAAGTGCACGCTACTTGGTGTTCCTTGATCTGGTCATCGGTTGAATTTGCATTTATATTGCTTCTTGCATGGCATGTTGATTCATCCATAGTTACATTTACCTAAACCCCTGTCATGTTTTAACTCACCCCTTGAATCACACCAGTTTGGCTCTAGACTTGAATCTCGCCAGTTCACATGGCGAAATTAAATTAGATTTGAATCTCGCCAGTCGCCAAGTCAGCTGGCAAGATGAATATATTTCTGCAAACTCTTAATTCAGGCAATTATCTAAAAGCGAATTAAAAAATAAAACAAAAACTTCCGCAAAAGAGGCCCATTATACTCGGCTGAGGCGCTATGCACAATGGGGATATTCGCATTTTTTCCCGTAATGACCAGGGCAATTCGCTGATCCCCAGCTGCACGATGCATTGGTAACCTGTGCAGCCTGAAGGAAATAGGCCACTATATACAATTTAAAGCAACATGGACAGAAAAATAAATTGAAATACGTTAATTCTACACCTCTCAAGTTACAAGAGCAGCAAGAGTCAATAGAAAAAGAAGTGACAAGAATTCGAAACAATAAGGAATTTATGTTGCGTTGCGATTAATTTGCAACACAAACATGCAATTCAAGAGGAGGAGGAGGAGGAGGATGAGGATGATCTAGCTTCGCCGCCTTAGCTGCCGCTGTTGGTGGCGCCGCACACCTTCCTGATCTCGCCCTGGGTCCCGGTGAGCACCTCGATGCCGCCCATCTTCACCAACGCCCCGGCGAACCGCGCCATCCAGGCGACCGGGTTGGCGGCGTTGTCCTGCACCATCTTGGCCGTGGGGGCGCTGCTCGTCAGCGTCTGGTCCGACGTGAAGAGCACCTCCCCGGTGGCCAGGTTCTTGTAGTACTGGTTGCTCAGCACGTTCGGGTCCGTGACGGCGTTGTTGTTGTTCACCACCGTGCTGCCCGGGCCGCGCCGCGGGCACGCCTTCACCAGCGAGGCGGCGAGGGTGCCGTTCAGGGTCGGGTCCGCCGCGGGGTACAGCCGGGGCGTGACGAAGGAGCAGTGCGTGATGCCGAAGGAGTGCGCGCCGGAGAGCGCCACCAGGTCGTCGGCGCTCAGGCCCTTGGCGCCGAAGCTGCCGATGAGCTGCTGGACCTGCATGGACGGGCCGGGGATGCTCCCGAAGATGTCGTTCAGGTCGGAGGCGAGCCCGTCGCGGCGGCCGCCGGGCATGGCGAACGTGAAGCCGCCGGAGACCATGGCGGAGTCGCGCGCCGCGAACGCGAGGACGTCGGCGCAGGAGACCACGCCGGGGCAGACGGCCTCCACGGCAGCCTTGATCGTGTTCACGGCGTCGTAGCCGCGCAGCGGGATGGCCAGCTTCTCCGGCTGTGGGTTGCTGTTCGACTGGTCGAGCAAAATGGAAGCGTCGCAGCCCTGAAAAAAATATATTTACTTTCACATCATTACTATATAGAAGTAGAAATTAATAAATATGAATTCCGATCAGTGGTGCTTGTAAAATGTAACAACGAAATAAGCCTAAAAGATATGTACTACCAAAAATCAATTTTTTTTCCCATAAAAAATCAAAATTTCAAAAGTCTAAAAAAAATCAAATACATAGAAAAGAATAGATGACGCAGACAGGACAGTAGCGAAACGTACCCTGACAAAGCAGTCATGGAAGAAGAGGCGCACGAAGGCGGCGCCCATGGTGGGGTTGCCGGCGATGATATTCATGGTGGCGTTGCGGACCGCCTCCTCAGCTTTGGGGCACGACGACCTGTAGAAGTCGTACTGCAATGTCCCGGACGCCGTGCTCATCAGCGCAGCAGTGGCCAACGCCATAAGCAGCAAGGCCTGACCCGCTGAGGTCGCCATCGCCATGTTTCAGTTTAAGCTAAAGCTTTCTGAAATCTAGCGCTAGATCAAGCCGTGCGTGTGTACTATGAGAGCGCGGAGAGAGGGAATGTGTGATGGCGACGCTACTGTGCTCTGTGCAGGTACTTATAGTATGTCAATGCATCTCTGCACAGAGAGTTCACTGCATTTGCTTTATGTTTCTGAATTCTGATAATGCTAATTGCAACTGCAACAATGATGTGAGAGGTTACTGCCACACACCATAAACCGGTTACAACTATTGGTGGTTAAGTGCGGTACTGTAGCCGAGATCAGCCCGCCTAATCTCGCTCGGAGATCGGAGTATTTCCTAGTTTGAGCGCATTGACATTTGGGTGTGTGAAGAGTAGTGACAAATGTCACAGAACCCAGCTAGCTTAGGGCAAGGTTCCAAGTACCTGATCAGGCCGTTGACTTCAATTTGGGAACTCTGATCCTCTACCGACAGACAAACAGAAGCACCAGAAGAATGACGTGGGCAGTTGACTAGCAAAATGCTTCACACTTGTTGGAACGCATGAGCAAGAAATTTTAATCCAGCTTGATTAGTACTATAAGCTTGGTAGCATGGCACGTTGTGTTGTTTGTTGGTTGAGGTCGCATATGATTAGATGGACATATCTTGTTTAGAAATTAAATCTGGGATGAATATATGTTTGGTCGACATTCTCTCCGCTAATTGTTGTGCCTGTTTCTCAGCAAAAAGAAAATGTCAACCAACTAATTAAAAGGCCGTTAGCACATGATCCACATTGGAAGATATATGTTGCTCTCTTCGATCTTGTGACAGAAAATAATGTCAACAGCAATCAGAAAATTTTAGATCTAGTGTGAGTCAACATACTTTCTACGGTGGCTGGGTGTATCATGCATAATGTTCGTTTTACATGCATATTTGAATGCGCGTTAAGTTGCAGTCGTTTGTTGTGGCGTGTGAAACAAAATTTACATTGGATGACGGTGGATTAACAAGGAATTAAGGACAGGAGATCCGTCCAAGTGGTTAGCTGTAGCTTGTTTACTTTAGTTCGGATGATATGCCTGGACTTAATCTTGACATGCCGCATACTAGCAGGCATTGAGATAGCCAGATGCATGTAGTGATGGATCCTGTGGCGCACACATATAATGTCGGAATAGTCCATTTCGTCCTAAATCTTTCATTTCAGGCTCCATTCTTCATTCGTCAACCATCAAACTAGGGCCAAACTAGCCCTCAAACTTATCATTTGTAAATTTGGATCGCAGAATAATTTCTTTGACCAGCACACAAACTTCTCTCTCTTTCAGTTGGGCATGCTCAACGTGCAACACCAGAGGGGAGCAATCGTCCGTAATTTAAAAGGTTATATCTAAATGACCAAATATCATATTATATCCCAACTCAAGTCAATGATGATGTCGATCATCTCTTATGTCCACCTCCGGTCCTTTCAGTAATCTTGTTTCAAGCAACTATGTGCATAAGGCTAGCTAAACCATCATTGATTTAATTAGTTTATCCTAAATGTCATACATCTAAAAATGGAGGGAGTAGTTTGATGCATAGTTTGTCCTACGTACAAATCCAAGCAAATAATTCGGTTAAAATGCATCTTTGTTGGTAGGGAAAAAAGTTTGTATCCCTTTCCTAGGAGGCAAAACGACAAGGCGTATGAAGTTATGGACCCACACTTATGCTTTGTTGTTGGTTAATCCTACACAGATAGGGATGATGATATGGATGCTTGATCTTTGTGTGAAAAGAAACAACTCATGATCACTAGAACATTATTGCTCACAAGTTGACCCTCATCTATAGCAAATAAACTAGCTTGATCATATGGAAAGAAACAATATCTGCCAATGTAGGATTACTGCCCATACAACAGTTGAACCAATAAGAGAGAGGCAACCTAGAGAGAGAGAGATCGACGTGGTTAGTAACGACACTTCAGTTGAGTTAACATGTTATTGCAGACAATCAGACATGATAATTAGTAAATTGCGTCTGCTTCCTTGTATATACCAAAGTAAATTGCGCAAATTAATTTTATTGGTCATGGGTATGTGGGTAACCAGATGATGAACGCAGCTTTGTCCTATATATTACAATCTTTCAACAATAAGCATTGAGCTCATCAAAGAGATAACAAGCTGTAGTTTGATTGAAAATCTTAAGTAGCCCTAAATAACACTCCCTTATTTGTAACATTTCCAAAGGAATTCTAGAGGATTTTTTATCGAACCATTTCATGCTAGACTCTTGCTACTTCTCTTGAACTAGATTTTTTTTTTCCTCGAGAAAGGATAACCCGGCTTTTATAGAAAGCAAACTTACCTTGCACTAGTTAAGGAGAAAGAACATTTTCAGATCAATCCTCCATTCTGTATATATTACGGCGACCCCAGGAGAGTTCCCGAATTAGAGTCAACCACTAGTTAATAGTACGTAGTTGGAATCATGTCATAATAAATCTCCAAGTGAACGAAATTAGCACTCACTACTTGCCAAGTGGCAAATCAATTTGCAACGTCAACACGCCTTGCACCAGCATATAGCTAGCTAGCTAGCTGTGCCGTACGTGTACCCCGCCAATAATTGTAGCCAGTATATGGTGTGGTAGTAACAACCTCCTAATTCAGGCATTGTTCTTCGGCCAAACTTCCAAATGATTGTTGCAGTAAAGATTATAAAGAAAATGAAAAGGCAAAGAAAATGCAGTGAACTCTCTGTAGAGGCATGATCTATAAATACCCTCATGTACCACACCATTGCCATCACCAAACATTCCCATGACGTTTCTTGCTTTCAGTAGACACATCATCAAGTAACTTGATCTGTCATAGCTTTCTAAAAGATTTTTGAGTTGATTAACCTGACGATGGCGACATCATCAAGATGCAAGGCCATGCTGCTCCTGGCGTTCGCCGCGGCTGCTGCGCTGAACACGGCGTCGCTGGCGCAGTCGCCGCTGCAGAACAACTTCTACGGCAGCTCGTGCCCGCAGGCTGAGGCCACGGTGCGCAACGTCACCGAGGGGATCATCGCCAAGGACCGCACTATGGGCGCTGCCTTCGTGCGCCTCTTCTTCCACGACTGCTTTGTTAGGGTAACTACTACTACTGATAACTGTATTGATGCGAACTGAAAAAAATGGCAGGTATTAGATGTCAAAAATATATTATTGTCAATATGCACAGATATGAACAAGTAGAGATTTGGGTTTTGCAGGGCTGCGACGCGTCCATTCTGCTCGACCCGACCAGCAGCAACCCGCAGGTGGAGAAGAAGGCGATCGCGCTCCGCGGGTACGACGCCGTGAATAAGATCAAGGCCGCCGTGGAGTCCGTCTGCCCCGGCGTGGTCTCCTGCGCCGACATCCTCGCTTTCGCGGCGCGCGACTCGGCTGTCGTCTCCGGTGGCTTCTCCAGCTTCGACATGCCGTCGGGCCGCCGCGATGGGGTGCTCTCCAACTTCTTCGACGTGCTCCAGAACATCCCGTCCCCGATCCTCAAGCTCCAGGACCTCATCAAAAACTTCGCCGCCAAGGGCCTCAACGTCGACGACCTCGTCACGCTCTCCGGCGCGCACTCCTTCGGCCAGGCGCACTGCTCCTTCTTCAACGGCCGACTGTACCCCACAGTGGACCCGACCATGGATGCCACCTACGCCGCCGCTCTGAAGACGGTGTGCCCGGCGCCGGGCAGCAACGGCGGCGACCCGGTGGTGAACAACAACCGCGTGACGGACCCGAACGTGCTGAGCAACCAGTACTACAGCAACCTGGTGACCGGGAAGGTGCTCTTCGTGTCGGACCAGCAGCTCATGAACAGCAGCTACACGGCGGCCAAGGCGGCCAACAGCTCCGCCGACGCTGCCGCGTGGATGGGGCAGTTCGCGGCGGCGCTGGTGAAGATGGGCGGCATCCAGGTGCTCACCGGGACTGCCGGCCAGGTCAGGAAGTACTGCAACGTCATCAAAAGCTAGCTGATCAAGCTAGACACCGAGCTGCTACAATGCACTGCAAGCCCGTAGCAACGCACCATATTACTTCATTCGTTAAAGAAAGAACATTTTTTTCTTCTCCTCGACTTCCTTTTGTATGTAGATTTGCTAATAGTTTTTTTTCTATATAATTCACCGATACATGTTGTGTACCTTGTAGACCAGATGCAATCCAAATTCCTTGTCGTTTTGATATATTTGCTATTACTTATTACCTCCTGGGTTACAAGATCAAAAAAATTTTCATCCCTTGACTTATTTTTATGTAACTTTGCTTGTAGTAAAAATTGGTGGAGATTCAGTTGAGTGGTGGTTGAGGTTTATCATATGGCTTGGTATCTTCATAATATCGTTTCATTTTTCTTTAATTTGTCCAATTTATGCTGTGGTGCTGTAATAATTAAATAATATTGGTTAAGTGCATATCAATATATCATGATGCATAAACCAAAACTGTTTGCATTTTTTAAGAACCTTCAATCAGCAAGAATGCAAGATGCTCGTTTTGTTTTCTTTTCGCGAATGTGACTGAGCACGTATTTCAAGAGGAAAGCAATGCGACTATTACAAACCTTAAAAGATAGAGGCTATTAAGGTGGATACAGAGCACCACCAAGTAAGTGGCAGGCGACCCGTACAACAAACAAGAACAACAAGAAAAAAAGGGAAAGATATAGACGAACCCACATACCTAGATACGATCACAGCTGAACCTGCTAAAAGATATTACAACGCTAAGGGTGCAAAGATCAACAACACAACAAAGGTGGCAAATCATCCACCTGACCCACCAAGGCGGCAAAGCATCCGCCCGAACAGCAACATGATGACAGCGGCAAAGCATTCGCCCGATCAGCAACACGACAACGGCGGCAAAGCATCCGCCTGATTCGTAACACGACAGTGGTGGTATCCGCTAGCGAACAGAAGGGCGGCCAAGCATCCGCCAGACGACGACCATTGCAACCCGGATGATGTAGATGAAACGAGCGAAGGCAGGCAGAAGACCACCACCACCACCAGTAGGGCTTCCAAGATGACACCTCCAAGGAGGGAGCGACGCCATGGGCGCCGTTGTCGTCCGACCAAAAAGTCAAGGCTTTCCGCCAGAAAGCTCACCGGAGAGGAGGGAAGCGAGGCAAAGAATAATGCCTTCAAGAAGGTAAATGACGCCTTTGGGTGTCGCCGTCATTGGTCCGCAAGCAGACCTAGGCTTTCGCCATCGCCCCATTCTCTCCCTGGAGCCGAGGAACCGCCGGACACCATCAGAGCATCGCCACAGGGCTGTCGGACACCACCTGAGCGCCGCCACCGGGCCGAAAAGTGCCACAGCAGCGCAGAGGAGGCCGGCAGCCAGCACCCCGCCGCAGAACGGCACCAAGGAGACAAAATGCCAGCAGAGGAGGGGCGATCATAGATTGGCATCCAGACTGGAGGCCGGCGGCTGGCCCCTGAGACGAAGCAGCGCCAGCCCGCACCCAAGCCAAGGCACCTAACCGAGGCCAGAGGCCGTTGGCCGGCAACCTAGCCAAGGCACAGGGCCGGAGGCCGGTGGCCGGCGGCCGACACCCAAGCCGAGGCAGCACCAACCCCCCGGCTACTTGAGGGAGAGGGAGCGCCGGCTCAAGGAGCACCCGCCAGGGGGCCCAAGCGAGAACGCAGGCGCACCAGGGGCGAGCGACAGTGGCGGCCGGCCGGCCAGCCAAGCCGGAGGACACGCGGAGGAGCACCTCAGGGCCAGTCGGGGGTGGGAGTCCCCCCCCCCAACACACACACATCGTGAGCGGCCAGATCCGGCCCGGGACACCCCGGATCCGGCGAGGGCAAGCCCGGAGCCGGCCCTGGTGGCCGGCAGCAGCGAACGTCGTCAAGCAAGTCAAGGTTTGGGGTCAAGGGAAGGAGAAAAGGAGGGGGAGGGGACGAGCTGAGCCAGCTTTGGCTCGACCGCGGGCCGCCGCCGCCGCCCGGACAGTCGCCGGTGGCGGCGGCGGCCACCGGAGGTGGCTTGGGGTTGGAGGATGGAGGGAGGGCGGCGCGTGGGCGCCCCCGAGTCGCCAAGGGAGCGAGGGGGGTGGGGGGGCGAGTATTCTCTGCCCTCTCCGCGCAAGATGCTTGTTTTGATTTCTCTAGCTGCAAATATTGGTTAACCGCGGGTTAGAACCCCTTGTTCTTGCTGTGTCCAGGTGGGGTTAATTTAATACCCCCAGCTCACCTCGTTTTTCTTCCTGGTTATCTGTTGACTTTTGTGTATTTGATCAAGCAGTAGTAATTAGATTCAGATCCGGTAAATATTCCAAAAAGTCATTAGATTCAGTAATTGTACCATGTATAGCAATTACCTTTTATTTTCTTATTAGGTGTTGGTAAAAGAAGAATTCGTAACAATGAAGAACATGAAGGTGCAATAATTCACAACCTCTCAAATTAATGAGAAAGGGACTAAAACGTTCTTACTCCCCGGACCATAAGAACGTCCCTAGCCCTAAAGTTTGAGCCTAGTGCTAAAGTTGATTCCAAATTTTATATTTCCTAGCAAGTCTATGATGAGAAAGATTTTGAGCAGATGGTATATGCATCTTGCTGATCCCATCTGCACCTTGTATTGTATTATATATTGTTTGAAAAAAAGATAAATTACAAACAAATTAACTCTAAAGATAACGGAATTACAAATTAAACATAAATTAATTGGACACCCGTTAAGTCACAGCTGATCCAATGCTACAAATAAATGAAGTGCAAAGAGAATGCACCAACAAAGAGATCAAGTTTGCAACGCATGCAGATTGCAGGAAGCTCGATCGGTCGTCTAGCTACCGCTGTTGGTGGCGCCGCACACCTTCCTGATCTCGCCCTGGGTCCCGGTGAGCACCTCTATGCCGCCCATCTTCACCATCGCCCCGGCGAACCGCGCCATCCAGCCGACCGGGTCGGCGGCGTTGTCCTGCACCATCCTGGCCGTGGCATTGCTGCTCGTCGTCAGCGTCTGGTCCGACGTGAACATCACCTGCCTGGCGATCACGTTCTTGTAGTACTGGTTGCTCAGCGCGTTCGGGTCCGTCACGACGTTGTTGTTGAGCACCGTGCCGCCCGGGCCGCGCCGCGGGCACTCCTTCTGCAGCGCCTCGCCGAAGGCCTTGTCCATGGTCTTGTCCAGGGACGGGTACAGCCGGGGCGTGACGAAGGAGCAGTGCGTCTGGCCGAAGGAGTGCGCGCCGGAGAGCGCCACGAGGTCGCTGGCGCTCAGGCCCTTGGCGCCGAAGCTGCTGATGAGGTCCTGGACCTGCATGGACGGGGAAGGGATGCTCGCGGGGATGTCGTTCAGGTCGGAGCCGATCCCGTCGCGGCGGCCGCCGGGCATGGCGAACGTGAAGCCGCCGGAGATCATGGCGGAGTCGCGCGCCGCGTAGGCGAGGATGTCGGCGCAGGAGACCACGCCGGGGCAGACGGCCTCCACGGCCGCCTTGATCGTGTTTACGGCGTCGTAGCCGCGCAGCGGGATGGCCAGCTTCTCCGGCTGCGGGTTGCTGTTCGACTGGTCGAGCAGAATGGAAGCGTCGCAGCCCTGAAAATCACATCAAGTGGTTTAATAATGACGCCGACCATAAGAACATCAAATAGAAAAATAGTGCAAATTGTTTACGCCCAAAATAGACTACTGACTAATTTTTGATAGTTTAACGACACCGATTGGCGATTGTGTAAGACATTAAAATAGAATAATATTACGAATGTTGATAAATACGATCATATCGATTGATTAATGATCACCTTGACAAAGCAGTCGTGGAAGAAGAGGCGCACGAAGGCAGCGCCCATGGTGGGGTTGTCGGAGACGATCTTCATGGTGGCATTGCGGACAGCCTCCTCGGCTGGGGGGCACGACGAGCTGTAGAAGTCGTAGTGCAATGTCGCGGACGCTGTGCTCAGCACGGCGGCAGCCAACGCCCCGAGCAGCAAGCCCTGGCATGCTGAGGCCGCCATCGTCATGATTCAGTTTTAGCTAGCTAAAGCTTCCAGAAATCTGGAGGCGTGTACCAAAAGAGACTACTTGAGAGAATGTTCGATAGTGACAACAGTGTGGCATCTGGGGGTATTTATAGATCATGAGACACGAGGAAGAAGATGGGTGTGTCTGATAACATGCTAGCTGCTAGCACCATTTGTGAGGGTACTGACACACCGTAAACTGCCTACAATCATTGGTAGTTACGTGCGGTGCATCTAGCGATACTAGGTGCGTTGACAACTTGACACTGCCGCATTGACATGCGGAGCAATACGTGCTTAATCTCGATCAGAATAGGTTACATAAGTTGTTTGAGGATTTGTTAGTTTGAGCGCATTGGCCCTTAGGGTACCAAGAGCTAGCTTAGGGCAAGATTCGACGCACCTAGCTAATTAAGCTGTTGACTTTTAATATGGGAACTTCCCTACCGACAGACACAGAGACAGACAGAATGAAGCAGTTGATTAACTAACTAAATGTAGGTTCCACACTTCTTGTAGAACACGATCTAATTTCTCACGAAAAAGTTGCATAAAATTGAATCCGTTGGATTTTCTTAGAAAGTGATCCCTAATCCACTAAACTGTGAAATTTACCGGCTTGACCCGTGCGATCGTTTTGATACCTGGCTCCAGTCCTCCTCCCTCGTCGCGTCTTTCCACTTCGTCTACAATTTGCTCATCTTGTCCTTGTCGTCTCCGTGACTTGGTTTGGAAATGGTAGGGACGACATGGATGGAACAAAATTCATCATGTTTTCTCTGCATCCTCACTTCACACAATGTCCGGGATAATTTTGGATCTTTATCTAAGAGAATATGGTCAAGTAGCGAGCTTGATTTTTAAAACCCTCAAGTTCGAGGTGTCTTTTGTAAATACATGTTCATTAGGGTCACGTATGATTAGATGGGCATGTATCTTATTGGACAATCTGGGGAGATTTACATTAATTGACGTTGTCGACTAATTATGGTGTCTGTTTGTTGACAAGGAGATACCGACACAATTGAAGGGTCGTTAGCATATAATACAATCCACACTTACTATCTTTCAAGAAGATGTACTCCTTCAGCAGGAAGAGAGTGTCAACCAGGATATTATATTTCGTTTGTCGCTAAAATTCGGTCCTGTAGAAATAAACAAAGTTCGTGAAAAAATTCATTTTTTTTGTCAGAAACTTTGCTCAGATTTGAAATTTAGATATTTAGAAAGCTTATTATAAATAGTAGAGAAGCTACGTTTGCAGCTTGGGTCATAGCTCAGTGGTTTGCTCTCGACAATGCCAACTAAGAGGCTCTGGTTTGAGTCCTTGCTGCACCTATTTAATTTTTCGCAATTATTATGCAGAGGAGAAAATTGCCAATAAAAACAGCAAAAACAAGGAATCAAAACGTAGAGCTAGAGAGCTTCCACCACTACACTACAGCTTAGCACTTGCTGTTTGGCATTCATAGAGACTATATGTTCAATACCAATTTTTTTTATCGGAAAATAACATTTTTTGCAGACCGGCGAAAAACAGAAATTTCACCAACCCTGGTGTCAACATGCAGAGCAGAGAGTATGCACCTTGTTATCACCGACTACGCTGAGAATGTCTATATACTAAATAAATGAATGGAAGGTATATGTAACGTATGACTTTTTACTGCGGCGGGTTCATATGTATGCCGCGTTGAGGCGTGCATTTCGTTCGTTTGTACAGGGTGCATGTGAAAGTTAAACAAGAATGACATTGAGATCCGGCCGGGGAGTCGGTGGATTAACAAAAGTTAAGCACAACGCGAAGCACGATTAGTGATCTTGTCGACATGACATGGGTTGAAGAAAACAAACGTGCTGCGCATATGATAAGTTTTGTCGGTTGTAACAGGCAGTCTGTCTAGGCCTAACTTGGTCATGCTGGATATTAGCAAGCACATTATTGAGCCAGGTAGCACAGGGAGTATATTTTGTTCAAACAAATCTTAACTTCCAGATAAATGCCGAATAAACGCATACGTTTTCGTATGCATTTGCATTGCATTCTTTTGCCCAAAAAAGTCTTCTCTAACAAGCTATCTGACATTTTGGTTTGTTCACATTCAAAATTTTCTAATGTTAACAAAGTTTACAGAAAATACGTTAACATCTATGATACTACATAAATGCATTGTCAAGGCATATTTTAATGGTAGAATTAATGAGACCAATTTGCTGTTGTCAAAGTTGATGTATTCTTCAATAACTTTGGTCAACGTTAGAGAAGTTTAACTTAATTAAGACAAAACTAAAATGTCTTACATTTAGGAACAGCAGTAAAATATACTTCAACAATACGCCCACAAAAAGCATATGCGACCTAAATGAATTTTGTAGAGGAATTATACATAACATTACCTAAGGAATTTTCTAGAGGATTTGATGATTGAACTTTTCATATGTGAAATCCATTATACTTTCTATCTAGACAATGGGAAAGAACATTTTGCTAGTCAGCTGCTTCATTCTGTATAGAGTACGCATTGACGCCGGCCAGCAAAGAGTCAACTACCACTAGTTACTAATTAGCGGGAATCATGTCCTAACAAATCTTCCAGATCGCTTTATTTTTATTATTATTAGTCCTGAACTATATAAGATCACGTATATATCATATACACTACCTCCTGCCAGGTGGCAATTGGGAATGTCAACAACGCTTTTGTAGCCAATAATATTTTGTATTATAAGCAGTTTATGGTGTGGTAGTAACATCCTAAATCATTTGTTTCAGTTGACATTATTAAAAAAATGCCAAAAAATGATGCAGTGAACTCTATGTAGAGGCATGGACGATCTACAAATACCCTCAGGTACCAGATCACCGTCACCATCAAACATTCCCTGCACGTCCCTTTCAGTAGACACTTAAAAACCAAATAGCTTGATCTCTATATCCTAATAAGCTTTCTGAAAGCTTGGAGATCGGTCAGCGAGTAGATTAAGCTGAGGAAAGAATGGCGATGGCGACACCGTTGACATGCAAGACCATGCTGCTCATGGCGTTCGTCGTGGCTGCTGCCCTGAGCACGGCGTCGCTGGCGCAGTCACCGCTGCAGAACAACTTCTACGGCTCGTCCTGCCCGCAGGCTGAGGCGACGGTGCGCAACGTCACCGAGGGGATCATCAGGAACGACCCCACCATGGGCGCCGCCTTCATGCGCCTCTTCTTCCACGACTGCTTTGTCAGGGTAATCCACATCGTCTTATTGCTTCGTAGTAGGAACCAGCAAATATTATCCAAAAATTGTTGAGGTTGAAAGGCAGATATGAACAGGGTAAAATCGATGGGTTTTGCAGGGCTGCGACGCTTCCATTCTGCTCGACCCGACCAGCAACAACACGCAGGTGGAGAAGAAGGCGATCGCGCTGCGCGGGTACGACGCCGTGAGCAAGATCAAGGCCGCCGTGGAGTCCGTATGCCCCGGCGTGGTCTCCTGCGCCGACATCCTCGCCTTCGCGGCGCGTGACTCGGCGGTCGTCTCCGGCGGCTTCGCCAGCTTCGCCATGCCCTCGGGCCGCCGCGACGGGGTCGTCTCCAACTTCATCGAGGTGCTCCAGAACATCCCGTCCCCGATCTTCAAGCTCCAGGAGCTCATCAGCAACTTCGCCGCCAAGGGCCTCAGCGTCGACGACCTCGTCACGCTCTCCGCCGCGCACTCCTTCGGCCAGGCGCACTGCTCCTTCGTCAACGGCCGCCTCTACCCGACCGTAGACCCGACGATGAACGGCACCTACGCCGCCGCTCTGAAGACCGTGTGCCCGGCGCCGGGCAGCGGCGGCGGCGACCCGGTGCTGAACAACAACCGCGTGACGGACCCGAACGTGCTGAGCAACCAGTACTACGGCAACCTGGTGACCGGGCAGGTGCTCTTCGTGTCGGACCAGCAGCTCATGAACAGCAGCTACACGGCGGCCAAGGTGGCCAACAACTCCGGCGATGCCGCCACGTGGATGGGGCAGTTCGCGGCGGCGCTCGTGAAGATGGGCGGCATCCAGGTGCTCACCGGGACGGCCGGCCAGGTCAGGAAGTACTGCAACGTCGTCAATAGCTAGCTGATTAAGCCAGACACCGAGCTGCTACCACTGCATCTCATGCATTGCAACAATGTGATATTTCAATTTGCAATGCACCGGATATTCCTTGTCGGTTTCTATCTCGATGTTTCAATACGATTATTATTATTATTCGTTGTTAACTGCTGTAACTTGAGAGGTGTATGATGAATTGGAAGAAAAACATTAATTATTTGCAATCCCTGATCGACTTCTTGCTGCTTTAAATTTGACTACATTTTAATCAGTATTTCCAAGCTATGTTCCACAAATGTAATCAGGGACATTCGAATTTCCGAGCCTTCGCTTACTCGATTTTTTTGTCAGCTATTATATTCTTCTTGCAATTTGAGCTCAGTGATCATTGTAACAGCCAGTTTTGAGGAAAAAAATTCCCTTTCTTTCTCTCTACAGGCCAGCCCACCTCCCCTCTCTCTTTCTTCTCTCCCTCTCTCTCTTTTTTCTTTTCCTTCCCTGCTCAGCCCAACCCGCCCTGCCCAGCCCAGCTGCTCCCCCCGCTCCGATCCACCTCCTCCACTCCCTCCTGCTCTCTCTCTGACTCACCGATAGGTGGGGCCCACCTGTCGGGGCTTCCTTCCACCTCCGGTCGCCCGCCTTCACCACCCGCACGACCCGCCGCCAGACGCTCATCTCCCGCGCCTGCTCCTCTCCCTCCTCTCTGCACCCCGCCGTCCTCTTCAATACCTTGAAGTGCCACCGCACCCCTCGCCTCCTCCCTTCCGTTTCTCTCCCTCCGCTTGTAACGGACGCCATTATCACCTCGCATTCATGGCCGGCCATCACTGCCGACGCTCCCTCCCCTGCCGGCTCTCCCTCTTCCTCCCTCTCCCTATAAATCGAGCGCCCAAGCTCTCTGCTCTCCCCTTCCAAACCCTTCCTTTGCTCGCCCATTTGCTCCACCCCACCACCACTGCTCCCGCGCCACCACGCTCGGATCACCGCCGTCACGCCGCTCCATCGCCACCTTGTCGACTCCGACCACCGCCGAAGCTCCGTCATGCGGTGGGGATCTCCACCAGCCCGCTCCCTTCCTCTCTCTCGCTCTCCCTCGCCCGCGATTATTCGTCGGAGCTCCTCGGCCGCGCCTCACCGCCGTGGGCTCACCTCCGGCCACCGCACCGCCCCGTCGGCCTCACCTTCATCTTCGCCAGTGCCTCCTCGACCTCACCACCCCTCTGCAACCCGAGACGAGCACCAAGACGGTGAACTCCGGCAAGTTCGCCGGCCACCCACCACCGCGCGCCGCCCGCCGAGCGCCTCGCCTCCACCAGAGCCGCCCAGCCGAGCCGCGGTGCTGAGCCGAGCCGTCCCGTGCCACCAGCCGACCATCAGAGCCGCAGCCGCACGAGCCAAGCCGCCCCGGCCGCTCTGCACCGTCAGATCGTGATCCGACGGCCTAAGTTTAATCGAACCGGGTCAATACCGGTCAACACATCCCCACCGTCCAAGCCTTTTTGCAAAAGAGCCTCTCGGTTTGTTCAAAATAAACCACCGTCGTAGTTAGTTCTAAGATAATTATTGTTAGATCCTTTTCCTTATGTTTTAGCCCCTGATCTTCTATATATTAGAACCCGCAGTCCAGCCCCTTTGTTTTTCTAGTCTAACCCCTATATCTTTAGTTTATTTTCATTTTAGCCCTTAGTTTTCTTTTGTTAGCCCCTGTAACTTTAAAATCCTCGCAGATAAGCTATTGGAACCTTGTTTTAGCCACATGTTTCTTGTTCTAACTCCAATTTTATCGATTCTCGCGCTCACGTGATCCTTGCATCATGCTCAACATCTTTATCATCTTATCCTATTCTATTTGTACTGTTTATTATGTTGTTTCTTGTTTATTGTATGTTTTGCTTGTGTGATGGCGTAGACAACGTGCCATTCGAGGAAGGACAAACGTTGCAGTTCAAAGAGAAACGCAGCGGTTAGGCGAGGAAGGCAAGTGGAATTTCCCCCTACATACTCTGTTTATATCCCAATAATAGCATTATAATTCACTTACTTTATTCGTCGAATTGCATAACTTGACGGGAATACCTATTAAGGATTGACCTAGTCTTTTCACCCAAGCCTTGAACACCTAGTTTTAGTTATCTTTTGTTGGGTAGAATTGCTTAGTCGCTTAACTTTAGAAATGGTGTTATCATAATCTTTTGAGAATGTTAATCATATCTTTTGTTGTTATATATGCTTGGATAAATACAAGATTGTTTTGTTTAAATGGAATATGGAGAACTCCTAAGAAAATCGTACAACTACAATGTCACATGGCTCTAAACTTAGCTAATTAATTAGGCTTGTAGTTAACTGGTAGCGCGGGCGCGCAGATCCTGCACGGGCGCCGTGGAGGCAGCAATGGCCGAGCGCGCCAGCGCGTGTGCGCGCATGCGCAGGGCTTGCAGGGGCTCCGCGCCTCCACGGTGGCCGGTGGCAGCCCAGCGGCGAGCGCACCAGCGCACGACAAGGGCATCAGCTAGTGATTTGCTCTTTTTCCTCCGTTTTCAAGTTTGTCGTGGTTCCAAAATTTAATTATACTTCTTAGACTTGTATATCGGTGTAAAAATATCAATTGCATAAATTAGAAGAGAAAAAACTTGCTAGATAAAATTGGCAGTACTGATATATTGTACATTTAGTCAATTAGTGTTAAATTGATGCTACAATCAAGTACACGTGCCAAAAACTAGGATTTAGGCTGTCAAAAAATTTTGCTCTTCAAAATTTTGAATACCAATGTTTAAAATCCTGGGTCCGCCCCTGGGTGGAAGCCAGGGACGGCCTGACGCCGGCGCCGCTCCGGCACGCCTTGGCCGGGCAGGACCAGATGGTATCTCAGATACCGACCAGGTGTTGGGTGCCTAGAAGCCGTCGGGTCTGCCCTGTGCGGTTCAGATTGCAAGCATCTAAATCCTCAATAGCGTCCGTCTTCGGTCTTCCGTCTTCGTCACCAGTCGTGCGCGGCAGGCGGTGGCCGCAGACCTGCGTGGTCTGGTGGCTCAGGAGAAGCAGCGACTTGCTCACTTCGCCGGCGACGATGGCCAGTGGTGGCGCGAGCGTGGCCAAATGTGTTCGTGGCGTGGAAGTGCTGCATCCGTTCGGCCTGTTGGGAATGGCCCAGTCAAATTGGAAGATGGGCCACTTGTAAAGGTCCAAGGGCCTGTTTAGGAATTGTGTACTTATCGAGGGCTTGGGGTAAAATACCAACCCAAGCCTCCTCTATATCAAGGACTCATGCGATCAAGATGAGGGGACTCGAGCACTCCTCAACACCTTCCGAGCTCTCTCTCTCCCCCTCTTGACTTCTTGGCGGAGTTATATCCCCAACAATTTGGCGTTCACCGTGTGTTTGGTTCGAGAAAAAAATACTGAAGAAAGAAAAGAGAGGTGAGAAGTACCTTCGCACAAAACCTTCGGTAGAAAGAATACTTTCGTAGGTTCGCACCCTCCGATCTCATCTCAGTAGAATTTATTGAGGTGACTTGGTTTGATCCTTCAGCGGTGATTCTGAATTGTTTTTACCCTTTGTTGGTGACTCGAGGTTGGTTTTCACTTTTCAGAATCAATTTTTCACCCTTCGGTGACTCGGAGTTAGTTTTCACCCTTCGGATATCAATTTTTCACCTTCGTCGGTGACCCGGGGTTGGTTTTTACCCTTTCAGAATCAATTTTTCAACCCTGAAGGTTCTTGCGGTTTGTTTGGAATCAATTTTTCATCATTCATCAGTGACTCGGAGTTGGTTTTCACCCTTTGGAATTAATTTTCCATCCCTCATCGGTGGCTCAGTCAAAAATACCTTCGGTGTTGATGCATTCGGTGCTAACTCAAAGTTCATTTTTTACCCTTTGGTATTGATCTGTAATTGTGCTTTACCCTTTGTTTATGCAATCGGTTGGTTTTTTACGAGAGGCAGGATACTGGGAGATTTTTTTAAAAAAAAGGCTAAAAAAATTTAAATTCGGAAAAGGGGTGCCGATACGAAAGATTTCGGAAAATGGGTACCTCCCACCCGATCAACGAGCGGGAGGCATGGGGCCGGGAACCTCCCGCCCATTGGATGGGCGGGAGGTTCCAAAACTTTTTCCAGACCCCTCCCGAGGGCCTCTTCGCGAATAAAAAAGTTTTTTATTCGTGAAGAGACCCCTGAGGCATCCCGCCTGCCCAACGGGCGGGAGGTTCCCTCCTTATTTTTTTGATGGTTTTGATGGAATTTATGTTTTACAAACTATTTAATCGAATTTATATTTTACAAACTATTTAAAATATATACTTTTTTCAAATATAAGATTTATTCGTCATACTCTTTTGTATACATAAAAAAATTTAGTTCAATTTTACGAAGAAGATTACGGTATCTAAAACTCGTATGAAAATGGTTAAGAGATAACATTTTGCAACGTAGAATCCAAATATTATGATAGTACGATACATCAAGCTATTAAAAATAAAATAGTATGATAAAAAATAGTTTAAATATACAAATGCCAAGTCACAGTTACAATTACAAACACACATAATGATCTGTTAAAAGTCAATGCGGCAAATATTACAAATATATGTAATGGTCTGTTAAAATTACAAATACACATCCAGGTGTGATACAAACTCAACGCGGCAAATATTACACATGAGCAAACAACGTTCAAATAAAATTACAACTAAACGATGCCTGATGTCGTAGTAGCACTCGATCGGCGACGTCTCCCACTCCTTGATGCAACCAGAGGTCTTCCATCTGTAGCATCACCTGTAGGGCCAGCTTCAGCAGAACTAGGCCCAGCATCATTGTTCGGACAACATTTATACGTGTGTCCACTCTGGTTACATGCACTGCAGCGCTATATCCTCGTATGGAGCTCTGACTCATCCATGTCATTACGAATACGCCGTGTCTGACGGCGCTCTCTCTTAACCCGAGCTATTCTCGGGTCTGGAATATAGATCACAGGATTCGCTGCCTCAGTGAACGATCCAACTATACGGAACCCATAGATCTTATACTGCCAGGTGCTAGCAATTGTCTCCTTCCTGAAGTAATGGGATGTACGGTTGCGATGGGACTTCTTCACGCTCGGCAAATGACAAGTGTGCTGATTGAAAATTGAGCGTTCCCAATAATCTTTCCATTTGCCCTTATAGGCATGCACCCGCTATGGATAGCCCTCTTTCACACATACCACATCTTACTTATGAGACTTGCACTCCACGTTTTGAACTCTCGCATAAGAGAGAGACCAACACTTAACAGCTTTCTTCACCTCATCAATTAAGTGGTACCTCGCACCCTGCACAACTTCGTTCTCCCTGCAATCCCAAGACACGCTGGATCCCTCATCTACGATAAGATGACTGAAGTCGCTGCTTACCCATTCCTCGTCATCATCAGACGAATCGGCATTCATTGCTTCATCCAATTCACGTTCTTCATCTTGCAGCTGTTCAACAATAAGGGGTATGTTCTCCCCCTCGTCAGCCACGCATTGAGGTGCTGCGGTGCCACCTGCCTTAATGTTTGGCTGCTCAATTTCTTCATCAATATTTTCATCCCCCCGAGCAGCTTCAATGTTTATCAACGGCTTCTGGTGCACACTGACAAGGAGTACCAGTGGTCATTGCCAATGACTTGCATTTTGCAGATAAGTTAATCAATCCTCGTTGCTTTCAAGTGGCATCAGCTCCCAGATCAAAGCGTGAGTGGTACGATTTATAACGCACTAGGCACTCACAGTGTATGTCTCCTAATTAATCCTTAATCCGCTCATTAACCAGTTGTATAGGGATTCAAATATCCTCTCGTGCGGTCTGGTAATTCCTCTGACCATACAGTTAAATTTACTTAAATCTACCCCATTCGGTCCATAAATCACATTTCCTTCTCCGTAATATATATTGAAAGTACCCTTCTCGGAAGATATATCTGTCAATCACTAATAAAGTAGTTATACTGCATATTAATACACAACGATCCTAACTTTCAGCGATTCTTGGATTATATTTTTCACATTATAAACTATTCAGAATATTAATTATACTAAAAATAATTGAAAATACTAAAAACTATTCAAAATATAACTATCCTAAAAAATATTCCCTAGATTATAGTTATTTTTAAGTAATTATACGACTAGAATGAGAATATACCTCCAAACCGACGTGTGAGCAGAGCTTCGCCGCTTCCTCTTCTCCCTTCCTCTCCTCCCTTTCTTTTTTTCTGGTTTTTGCTGAATAAAATGGGAATTTAGGACCAGGTGGGGGTTTATATAGCGTGGGGGGACCTCCCGCCCGCCCAACGGGCGGGACGCCCCGTCGCCCGCGTCAGGGGTCTCTTCGCGAATAAGAAACTTTTCTTATTCGCGAAGAGGCCCTCGGGAGGGGCCTGAAAAAATTTTGGAACTCCCGCCCGTTGGATGGGCAGGAGGTCCCCGGCCCCACGCCTTCCGTCCGTTGATCGGGCGGGAGGTATCCATTTTCCGAAATCTGTCGAATCGGCACCCCTTTTCGAATTTAAATTTTTTTAGCCCTTTTTTTAAAAAAATCCGATACTGGGATGTACCTTCGGTACAATTTCAGCCCAGCCAAGAGCGCACCTTCAGCCACCTTCGGCCCGCGACGCGCGGCCCCAGCTTCGGCATGTGGTGTGCGCGGCCACCCTGCCCCAGCTTCGGCCCGTGGCGTGCGCGGCCACCCTTTAGCCCGCGACGCGCGCCCCCAGCTTCGGCCCGCGACGCGCTCAACCAGCTCCGGCCAGCGCCCCCGCACACAGGTACTCAGTTTTGCAAAAATACTGATGCGCAGGGCGGACCAGGGATCGATCCGGAGGTAACTCAGCAACCAACGCACCCACTTTGTTTTTTTATGCTTTATGCTTTACAGTCTCTTCAATATGTTATGGTTGCATCTGAAAAACAATTGCATCCGAGCACCAACTAGCAAGCTAAGAGTGGAGGAATAGATTAATTCTTCCACGAGTACACCTATACTTTTATCAATTCCGGCGTGTTTTATATCTCGTTCATACCTTTTCTATCTCCTATACTCTTATTTCCATTCTTTATCTCCTTCGGTGAGAAGCACAATAGACCACTAATCAAAGCTACGCTAGTTTCCAATACCACCCAGGGGCCTTCGGTCTGTACTGTTGGGCTTCGGTTGCACACTTTCTTCGTTGAGCTTCGGTTTCCATGTTTGCAACTGAGCTTCAACATCCAAGAACGGGTTTTGGTGTACAGCAAAAAGGCGTATACACACACAGACAAGCTCTCAAAAAATAATTGTGGGAGAGGAACAATCCCAGGGCCTTCATCTACTGTGAAAGCGGATTATTTTGACAGTAAAATGGACAATTCTTTTGGTTTTCAAGGAATTGTTGAAAGTGAATAATATGCAGCCAACAATTATTATTCTTTAATCTTCGGTGGTTCATTTCGTCACTTCTTGGATAAATGGACCCTTCGGTTTCAGTTCTATAAATATAAGAAGCAGCAGGTCGGCTTCGGATAATTCACAGAGGAACTGGAACAGGTGACGTCTAACCCTTTTGGGTCACAGGTTCATCGATTCCTTCGTAGCATCATTTTTGCTGGGTGCCTTTGGTTTAAATCTCCCCTGATAAAATAAAAAAAGGTCTTCGGCCACTCAGGTTTTGAAACTAGTACCTTCGGAGGAACATGCGGTCAAGCTAGCTGAGATAGCCAAGTACTCGTTGCTTCTACACCCTTCGGTCAACATAAATGATGCTATCCTACCAAAGTCTTACTTTTCAACATCAAAGATTGTGCAATGCATTTTTACTCTTCATTTCATGATCACTAGCACTATTTATAAATCAACTGCTTACCCTTCGCTCAAATCGCTGAAGCAGTGTTACGCTTAAGGGCTTTTATCTCTTTGCAAAATAAAATATCATTTTCTAAAAAGGAAGGTTCGCAGCGCCGAAGCAACTTACCCATTCGGTTCAAAGAGGTGTTGTCATCGGCGAAAGGAGCTGAAATACCTAAAATAAGCGGGCACAATCCACCTTAGTTTTAGGATAACGATGTCCAGTGCCCCGCTTAGTCATGAAACAAATATGTGTCCCTTGGCCTATCGGCACATTTGTGAATTACCCTTCATAAAGCCTTACTTGATTATATGCTTATGCTAACCCTTCGGATTTGAAGGACCACTTCTCCTTCTTTGCAGGCTCTTTACACTAAGGGTCTTACCTTCGGGTTATTGGTTTTCTTCCGAAGTAAAAAATTTTGTATGGAGCCTCGGTTATCTTAGTCTATTATTGATTCGGAAATGGCTATGCCATATCAATCAGTTTTTTCTATCTATTACACTTCATCACGATTAGTCCCCTATAATTTTATTGGGACTTCGGTACTGCGTGATAAGAAAAGTAAGACTCAATCGAACGTTGAGCCTTGAGTATCTTACAGTTTATCCATCGTTTTTGCTCTCATTGCAATAGCATACATTCATTCATTCATCTCATATTGCAATCTTTGCATCACGTTGCATTCGTTGCACCAGAGTGTGGAGCCAAGACTACTCGTGCTGAAGACGGAGCTCTCTCAAGCCAAGAGTTGAAGGCATCCGCATAATAAAAAACAAAACCCTCTCGAGCGAAAGGCCGAAGGTATTCGTACAAATGAAAAATAGAACCCTCTCGATTGAAATGCCGAAGGTTTTGCGGGTATATTAACTATCAACTTCGGAATGGTGAAATTCTATCCATAGCCTTTGCACTAT
Organism: Panicum hallii; assembly: GCF_002211085.1. Classification (NCBI taxonomy): domain Eukaryota; kingdom Viridiplantae; phylum Streptophyta; class Magnoliopsida; order Poales; family Poaceae; genus Panicum; species Panicum hallii. The sequence goes on along the minus strand of NC_038044.1, from coordinate 6,915,874 downwards.
TGTTGAAAAAACAACAAGCTATCAGCGTCATGGGCTTTCGTCGGAAATTGACTTCACCAGTCATGCGCATTCGTCAGAAATTGACTTCATCGGTCATTCGGCTTTCATCAGAAATTGATCTCTTCGATAAGGTGCTTCATCAGAAATTGACCTCTTTAGCCAGGGGTTTCATTTGAAATTGTCCTCTTTGGCTAGGGCCTTCATCAGAAATTAACCTCTTTGGTCGGGGGCTTCATCAGAAATTGATCTCTTCGGTCATAGGCTTCATCAGAAATTGACCTCTTCGGTTAGGGGCTTCATTTGAAATTGACCTCTTAAATCATCAGAAATTGATCTTTTAGGTCAGGAGCTTTGTCAGAAATTAACCTCATTGATCAAGAGGTTTTGTCACAAATTGACCTCTTCGGTGCCAGTGCCTAGCTTCGCACGTGCTGCGGAAGGGACGTGCGGCTCCAGCCCGCAAAAATATACTGGGCCATAATGGCTTCCCGCCGTACGGCTTCGGTGGAGGGCAAAGTGTGGATGATTCCCGAAGCCGTTCGGCTTCGGAAATTAATACACTGGCTTTGATTTAGCTTCCGTGAATGGAGGCAAGCGTGGATGATTCACGTTGCATGTAGATGTGTTCGTCACCTATTGCTTCTAGCGTCTCTAGTTTGGATATTAATATCTATGATGCTTCGTTCCTAGCCGAAGGACATGATATGAAGGGTAGACAAGATTCTTCGTTTGTTTGAATATTGGTTTCTAACCAAATGAGCTTCGTACAGGAAAAGTTTGTATGCTTGATAAATGGTGCATTTTCATGCGACTTCTTCAGCCTTCGGCACGAGGCATCGTCACCTACATCGGCACTGTGATGGCTGACACGGTTCGACTCGAGGGGCTCGCTGTCTATTTCGGCGACGATTACTTCGGCCTTCATCTTCATCGACATGGTTCGACTTGAGGGGCTCGCCCTCTGCTTCGGTGATGATTACTTTAGCCTTCACCCTTGTCGACATGGTTCAAATTGAGGGGCTCGCCATCTACCTCGGCGATGACTACTTCAGCCTTTACCTTCGTTGGCCAGTTCAATTTGAGGGGCTCGCCGTCTACTTCGGCGACGACTACTCCAACCTTCACCCTCGTCGACGCAGTTTGACTCGAGGAGCTGATGTCTACTTTAGAGACGACTACTTCGGCATTCACCCTCGGCGCCTAGTTCGACTCGCGGAGCCCGCCGCCTACCTCTGCCATCACTTCGCCTTCAACCTCGCAATTCGGTTTGAGGGGCTTGCCGTCTACCTCAATATTATCTGCTTCGACTGCGAGCGAAGCACCTTTTGCAGCTTCCACTGCAAACCCCGGACAAGAGGGGCTATGGCGTGACGATGGTGGACCAGCACCATAGTGGACTAGCACCTCCAGGCTGATAAGTCTTGCCCGACGCTTGCAGGCAGAGACCCAAAGGTATTGTTGGCTTCAGCAGAACCAATGCAACGTCGCTTCTTCTTCCTCTACCTTGACTACGTCGACTACGCTGCATCCCCTACTTCGACTACATCGGCTACGACGAAGAGTGATCTGAGGACACAACGAGGCTCGACAAAGTCAAGTGAATGAAGCCTTTGCCTTCATCGTCGCCAAAGACCCTCATCATCATTAGGATAGAAGTCAATCACTGGCTGGATTATCATCGTCATATATGTGTGGACCTGCTAGGCGTGGGTGCTCCTTTCTCCATCTGTTTTGTCCCACTGGATTTTTGGATGGACTTTTTAGCAAGGCGTACGAGCGGGTGGTCACGAGGACACTCCTCGTGGCCAAGGTTATAGATAGGTCTAGGCTACTTCCTGCTTTGTTGTACGAACCAAACTAAAGTAGCTAAAGTTAGGGGAATGGCCCAGCCCAATTGGAAGATGGGCCACTTGTAAAGATCCAAGGGCCTGTTTGAAAATTGTGTACTCATCGAGAGTTTGGAGGCAAAATGCCACCCCCATCAGGCATTGAAAATTGGCGCAGCAGGCTGCAGGCAAGGCCGCAATCACCGAGCTCGCCGCGGCACCAACGAAGAGCATGCCCGGAACGCGTCGCGGCGGCGGCGCTCCTGCGAGGCGTCTGGTCGTCCTTGTCAGGGTCCCGAGCTCCGAAGACGGAGGGTGTGAACTCCAGCAGATCAAGACCGCGGCACGCTGCTGCAGCAAGCCAGCAGCAGCCTGATGCCATGGTAGTCCACCGGTTCAGACGGGGGTTCGAATGTCCGATTATCAGAAATCTGCTGCCTCCCCTGCCGGCACAATGGAGCTTCGTTCTCATCAGTGCTGCACTGCTGCAGGTTCCTCCCTTTCTTTAGCTTACAGGTGTCATGTTAACGAGTCCATGTTTGTGTGGTTACCTGGTTACTTCAGTCTTCAGCCTAGCTCAGGATAGATTTAGTCATGCGTTACTGTGCAATATCATGCTGAAGATGAACTAGCCAAAATGTTGGGGATCCCAAACTTACATCAGTCAGTTCGTTTCGACATGCATCTGGATTCTGGAGTAGAGAATTCATGGATCTGCTTAGATGGGAAAAACTAAATCTCATATTTGGCGATATGAGTGTTCCAGGCTTCCAGCATTTAAAATTTAGTACCTCAGATGGTGAGTGCATGATGTAAACAAAAGTTCAGAGTCATTTTTGTGGTAACAAACAAACAAATCCTGATTTACATGGCTACATATTCATGGATTTGTCTATCTGGGATGTTCACAATCATTTTTAAATATTTGTAGTAACGAACAAACAACCCTTTTTTTCTAGTAGGAGGAAAAAATTCAGCAAACCAGATATCTGATCAAGACTGATTTACATCAAGCCTGCATTGAAATATTTCAGCAAACCAGATATCTGATCGTAACGTCTTCTTAGGAAGCTTTTCAGTGCGTGCACCACTGCTCGTCCGGGACTCAGGTTGGTGAGCCTGCAGGTCTTCCTGATCTCGAGGCGCGCCCCCACGGGCGGCCGCAGGCTGCTGAGCCTTTCCATGGCCTCGCCGAAGTCCTTGTTCCATCTCGCCGCGTCGTCCCTGTAGGCGACCAGACGAGCCAAGGTGTCCTCGTCCTGGGTGAGCTCCCAGTCCGACTTGAGCAGCACCATGTTCTGCAGGTTGGCCGTGTAGTAGCTGTTGTCCAGGGCGCCCGCCGCCGCCGTGTCCACCCCGACGCCGCTGTAGCTGGACGCGGCGCGGAACGCCGGGTCCATGTCGCGCACGTTGTTCATCATCGTCGTCGCCGAGTCGCTCGCATTCTGCAGCAGCAGCAGCTTCTGCCGCGCGACGAGGGCCAGCTGGTACGTGCCGTTGATCTGGTAGGCGGCCGCGACGGACGGGCGGAGGCGGTCGGCGAAGGAGGAGCCGTGGCAGGCGCCGACCGCGTGCGCGCCAGAGAGGGCGGCGAGGTCGCCCTTGCCGAGGCCCCTGGCGGCGAAGCTCTCCTCCAGCTCGGCGAAGCTGGAGACGGGGCCCGGGAGCGCGGCGTCGGCGGCCTCCGCGGACGACGCCACGCCGTCCCCGCGCCCGCGGCGGACGGCGTAGCGAATCCTCCCGCCGCTGAGGACGGTCGCGGCGTCGCGCGCCGCGAAGGCGAGGATGTCGGCACAGGAGGCGCCGCCGCCGGCCGCGGCGAGCCGGGCCTTGATCGCGTCGATCAGGTCGAAGCCGCCGAGGCCGATGCTCCTGGCCGCCGTCTTCTCGGTGCGCGCCCCGTCGGCGGGCGTCTTGTCGAGGAGCACGGATCCATCGCAGCCCTGTACAAGACGACACGATCGATAATCATCACAGCTGAGTACGTAGAAAGTAAGCTGAAAGAACATGAATCTATCGACGAGCAACGTGCACCTACATTCACCCAGCAGTCGTGGAACAGCAAGCGGATGAGGGCGGGGCCGACGCGGGGGTCGCCCTGGACGGTGGCGTTGCCCCTGATGGCCACATTCACCATCTCGAACACGGTCCGCTCGAAGGCGTCGTCGCCCGCCGCCGGCTGCCCGGCGAGGACGGCGATCAGCACGCAGCAGCAGCAGCAGAGGAGGAGGGATGGTGCCACGGCGCCGGCGCCGCTAAGCTTCGCCATGCTACGTGCTCTATCAAGCGGCTGCGGCGAGGACGTGCGGCGATCAACTCGTGGTCATCAGGTGCAGGAAGCCCCAGGTGAGGCACGGAGGAGGACAAGAATTCCGCCTACAGATAACAGATTGTTTATGCTGCTCGCGATCTGCATGCGAGCTTTTGCAAAAAAAAAAACAACACCAGCAGAGCAGATTGCCAGCAACGCGAACAGAGTTGACCAAATTAGAACAGCAGGGCAGTGAGGATAGCATGCCTGTACTGTATTGTTTGCTCTGTCTGGACCAGGTCGTGAGGATCGAGTTGACTTGAATCCCCATTCGCATCGAGGCTAATGTATTCTATCGGCCCCGCGGGTGCGTGCCATATTAGGATGGAATGTAGGAGAGAAAGGTAATTAGGAGAACAACGAGACGGATCAAGAGTTGCAAGCACGTCTGGCTCGCGGCTCTGTTCAGTTTTGACGGGGGTCAGCTGCGAATTGGGATTTGGGAATTGGGATGACGACGGAGTGAGTACACTATTCGTTCGCAAGGTCTATCCGGGCCGGCAAGCAGGCTGCGTGTGAGGACTTTTTCTCAGGGCAATTTTCGGCCCATTATTTTCTCCCTATCGGAACAGCGTTTTGGGCTGTATCTCACAGCGCTGTTAGTACTTAAGGGGCTGCTTGGAATCACGGGCGCCACAGCCTAATGTTAGCACGTTGCAACACACGTGGTGTACTTAAGCTGCCTCATCTTAGTCCTGTGTTTAGTTCGTTGTCACGCCTAACGTTAGGCGTATCTGGAAAAAGTGTGGCAGCCGTTTGGATTGCTATCACAACTCAAGTTAGGCAAATCAATACATGTGTGGTAGCTGTTTGATTCACTGCCTAACTTCATTCGCGCCAAACAATTTTGTAAGCAATTTGTGAGTAAATAATAACAAATATATAGAAAGGACATATCATGTTAATAATAAATTGTTCGTCAAGGCATAACTTGTTAATAACCACATAACTTGTTCATAACTACTTGTTCATAAGCATATAACTTATTTACAACAACCACATAACATGGTCATAGCAGCCGTGCAACATATTCATAACAGCGCTAAACAAGTGCAGCAGCTACCACCACCACCATCAATCTTCATCAGCCATCAAAAGAAGCGCTCATTCATTAACAAAAGAGTGGAGCAGCCTACAAAGTGCAAAATAACCGGCCTCCATTGACACCATCCACCTTTGACTGAGTACTCGATGAGCCTAGTACAAGTGCAAAGTCAGCTTTGTAAAGTGCAAATAATATCCACAATAACGGCTAATAGAACATATATTACCTGAGTACTTAAACAAAATAGCAAACGACCATACATAGCCAACTCACATCCCCGAATCACTAAACCATTAGGTATTTCATTTCCTGGCGTGTTCCATTTCTGATGATATGGACTTTGATATCTCAACTGCCACCATGTGAAATGATAAAGACATCACTGGTTCCCAGCAGCATCGGTTGGGCAATTGATTCCATCTTTGATTCTGGATTATTGATTATTCACACTGAAGGCGACATGCCATAAAAAAATTGGAGTAACAATGGAACCCATTTTTTTTGGTTCTCATGTTAAGAAACCACAGATCAGGTAGCTTGCGGCCGTGTACAAGAAAATGCATCCTTCATTTTCAATCGAGTAACCATCATGTCTGAATGCAAGATTGTCAACATGCATAGTGTTCTAATTAGAATATAAGAATGATGTGAATTTGAAATGGCAACTATCATATGACAGCGCTGAACAATATTTTGCCACCGTCCAGGTTTATCCTTAGTTCAGTGATCATATAGGACCCAAGGCAATGATACGACAACGAAATGATGCAGAAATTTACACCTGCAGAAGCACCTCAATCAGATGGAGATATGTATAGTTGAAAAGCAACGATTGGAGACAAACAAAAGCAGAGATAATGCGTACGAATTCACCTCAAACAGAGCAACAAAACCTGGTGCAGCATCAGAAAATGTCCCAAAAACCCCAGGGAATCTGGTGCGTGAATTACCGTATCCTCTGATCATGATAATCACGGACATGCTTTCCTCTAGACTGTGCACTTGAGACTGGAGTCGTTAAGCGATGCGACGGCGCCTGAAAAGGAGTGGACGACTTGAGAAGCATTCCCACGAACACCTTTGCGGCCGCCTGAGATAGGCGAGACCATCAGGCTTGACGCCGCCTCTTGGGCGCAATAGCGGGCTCCCCATCGCTGATGGCGAACTCGCCGGATCCCTCGGCAGCATCTCTCCCTTCGATCACAAATCATCGAGCCTTGCCGCTGCACAGAGCACAGTGGGAACAAATTTGTTCAGATCAGAAAAGATGCAGCTCCGGTCTGACGGAGCAAGAATCCATCCGTCCTCTCTCGAGCAGAACAGAAATCAAGGAGAGATTGTTGATGTAAGGCGGGCGGCAGTGCCCTGGCCGGCGGGGTTGCCTGGCGGGCGGCGGGGGGCAGTGCCACGCGGTGGATCCCGGGGGAGGGGGCCGCGGCGGGCGGCTGCCTGGCGGTGGCAGACGGGAGGAAGGAGGCTGGGCGGCGCGGACGGGACGGAGGAGGCTGGCGCGATTTTTGGGTGCGGCGGCCAAATCGAGCGCCGCACATGTGGCGAGATTTTTCGGTGGCGAGGCAGTTAAGGCGTGTTTGGTTTGGCGCCTACGGTGCCACACCGCGCCGTATTTTTCGTGCCGCAGGTGTGGCGGCCGAATCGGCCGCCGCACCTTAGGCAGGTCGCGGCGCCGTAGGCGCCAAACCAAACAGGCCTTTAGACCGTGAGTAAGAAACCGTGCCGCGCTAAGGTTAGTACCCCATCCAAATACTTGCCTAACGTGATCTGGTATGTCTAAGATTAGGCTATGGCGCTTTAGGCGTGATTCCAAACAGCCCTTAAATAATAAATACATGCACGCAGATGAAAATAAATTGATGATATCATCTATATGCAAAGAGAGTTTGTACTAAAAGAATTTATAAATCTTAAATCTTAAACCGTGCATCCAAATTAAATTATAATTGTACCATTATCTTTCTTATGATAAGATCTTCTAAACAAGACCACACTTGCCTATGTTTGCACGATATTTTCTGAAACATTTTTTAATACTAAATAATTATTTTCAGCTACTGGGAGCAAATATTTTAAATTTTAACAACATGAATAAATGATTATTTTCTACGAACAAAAAGTTAAACACGATGAATAAATAATAATGTACAACAAACAAAATATTAAACATCACGGAGATTTAATTGTATGAGATAAATAATAAAAAATAAATATTACGAACAAATGGGTCAATGTTATGGAATAATTTAATCTTCAAAACGAACAAACAACTTGGCATTGCGAACAAATTAGTAACCCGTACTCGAGTAATTGTACATGAAGAACAACTACATCGCTAACAAATATTCTTATTAGCGTGTATACACATGTTAAACAAGTCCCTATATAAAAAATAAATTATTAAAAAAACTCTACTCGACGCATCCACACCTTTAATAAATTCTATAACATAATTAACAAGTTAGTTAAAAAAGTAAAATTAAGAAAAAGAAAATAAAAAAATTAGTATTACTGAAATGAATAGAAAAGGAGAAATAAAGAAAATAAATATTATACCTAATCATGTTTGGATCACGAACAAATGAATCTGCATGTCAAATGAAAACCAATATGAATTATTCTTCAGCTACAAATAGTTCTAGTGTAACTATTAAGATAATATTAAGTTACATAAGAATATCTATCTAAGGTTATAAAGAAAAAAATAGAAGAAGGAAAGAAAAGGAAAATTAAAAGATAGAGAGAGAGAGAGAGAGAATTAGAAGGGAAAAAAGAAAGAAAAAATGGATAAAAATGTGATAATAAACATATAGGGAAAGAGAAGAAAATAAAAAAGGATAAAGAAATCTAAAGAAGAGAAAATTTTCGATCAAACTTACTAGCTCGAAGCTCTCAGACAAGGAAAGGAAATGAAGAAGAAAAAACAGAGAACAAATTGTTTCTCCCGCTAAATCTGCATATGCAATGACACATGCACCTCACGTCTGTCCGTGTGAAGGCCATAATGACAAGTCAACCCCATGACTGTCCGTGTGCAGGCCATAATGACAAGTTAAATTGGGCCGCAGTATTTTCTTCCTCTATACATGCAAAGATACTTTAGGTTTACAGGCCATAATGACCTCCCAAATTGGCCGCGCACCTTTTCTTCATCGGCCCATGTGCTCATGCAAAAATTCTTCAAGTGATACAAGTTTTCAAATCACGCACGTGATATATAGCTATCCCGGAGTAAGTAAGCTCAGCCAGACCAAAGTTTTCCGTAGGTGGGCCGATTGAGTCGTTTGCGTCCCTACAGCCCAAATTGCTTGGGTTGAGACGGGGCACCTCCTTCACACCACGCTTCAACTTAGACCATTGCTTGTAGCTTAGTGGTGTAAAGGAACCTCACTGGCATCTCAGATTCTAAATTTTGCTAAGTTATAAAAGATGCTAATAGGAGTAGGAATGAGTCTTAAAAGATGCTTATAGAGTAGGGATGAGTGTGCGTGTGTTGTGAGTGTCTAAATTGTACTGTGTAATTAAAAAAAACTAGAACATTTTACGCTCAAGTTATGCAACGAAAACATCGATATTCAAAACAGAGGCACGAGTTTTACTTTATTTTGCGAATCCAACGCTCGGCATTTTTCCAATGGGACATCGCCAGCTGACGTGGAGGCAAGAGAACAAGTAAACCTGGATCGGAGAATGAATTGAAGCATGGAGGAACTGATGCTGCCAAAGCCTGAAACGCCATCAGACATTCAGACTGCGTGCCAGCGCGTCATCGTTTTGCTTTTCTCGCGTTCCCTCGCCTCCACGTCGATCAAAGCTAGTCTTTCATCATGCCATGTCGATACCCATTGGTGACGGTCTCTCGGAAGGATCAAAGAGCTTGTTCTCTGGGTGAAGGGACGAACTACATCTAAACTGCGGGACCAGAGAGCTGCAGCCAGCTCCCGCCGCTCCATCATCATGTACTCATGATGTATGATATGACTAGCCATGCTGCTTTCATAAAAGAAAAAAAAATGTATGGCATGATGCCTCCATGTGCAGCTAGATGTGCTCCTGAGCTGCCTTGCATCTAGCACTGTGCACTCCACACACCATTGCCCTTTCGGCCTTTCACTTTTGCACCACACTGCTGGCTGCATTCCTTTCGTTCAGTGGGGGACGACTGGTTCTGGTTGTGCTCGATCTGCACCCAAAGTATCTCCTATTCTCCTGCAGCTAGCTACGAATCTAGTGTAGTAGCCGCGTGCTGTAGCTAGTTACATAGTATACTGTCCTAGTACATGTATAGTAGCATAATGTGGCCCATCATGGATTCGGCTTTCAGAGCGTGCGCACAAGGATCTTCAGTGTGCAGGCCAGACACCCCGGAATCCCAGATAGATAGATAGATAATCCAACCACCCATCATGGCATGCACATGAGGAGAATTGCATTGTTCCAAGCCCCCACAACCAGCCAATCGGCCAGTTACTTTACTTTCTTAATTGGACCATCTATCCTTAATACAAGAAAATTGGACTCATCTTGTCCAAAGTCCAAACCAACTTGATTGCACGGCAGTTCATTCTCACATATACACCCATGTCCCAACTTTTTTTTGTAACTTTGTCCATGCAAAGATGATATAACAAATCAATCACTTAAAATCCCCCAACACCAGAAAGACAACAAAAAAAATCACATTACAGCATCAACAGCAAGATGAACAATCAAATGATGAACCGATCGATCGATGATCTGCGAGCGAACGAGACAGTAATCACAGTTTTCAGCTGCATCATATCCTGCAGCAGCAGGTGACGCGTAGCACGTCGTAGTAGCATCGTGTCCAAGCAAGGAACTGAAGCTGAAGCTAGTGGTGGTGGTGGTGGCCGTTGACGACGCGGCAGTGGCTCCTGATCTCCCCCTTGCTGCGCGGCGGCATGGGCAGCTTGCTCAGCTTCACCAGCGCGTCGGAGAAGTCCTCGTCCCACAGCGTCCCGTTCTCGGCGTACTCCTTCACGTGCCCCAGCGCCTCCTTCTCCGTCAGCAGCTGCCAGTCCGAGTTGAACGTCACGATCCGGGCCAGGTTGTTGTGGTAGTAGCTGTTGTCCAGAAACTCCCCGCTCCGCCGCAGCTTCTTCAGGAACGACGGGAACGCCGCCGCCACCGCGCGCGGGTCCTCGTCCCGCACGTTGTTCGGCACCACGGGGTCCGCCCCCGCGGCGCACCGCCCGGACAGCAGGTTGCGGTACGCCGGCACGATCTGGCTCGGCGGCGACGTCAGCCGCGCGCGGAAGGAGGAGCAGTGGCCCACGCCGATGGCGTGCGCGCCCGACAGGATCACCAGCTCCTCCACCGTGAAGTTCTTGCGCCGGAAGTTGCGGATGAGCTCGCCGATCGTGAAGGTCGAGTCCGGGAGGTCGCGCTGCGCGTCGGCGGCGCGGGAGACCTTGCCGTCCAGGCGCCCCGCGGGCGGGTCGAAGTGCACGTGCCCGTTGCTCAGGATGCTGGAGGCGTCCCGGGCGGCGAACACCACGATGTCCGAGCACGACACCGTGCCGGGGCACCGCTCCTCCAGCGCCGCCTTGATCTCGTCGATCACCTCGAACGCCGCCAGCCCGATATTGATCGGCGCCGTCTTCTCCGTGTGCGGGTTTGCCGGCGTCGGGTCAAGCAGCACCGACGCGTCGCACCCCTGCAGCACCAGTGTCAACAATGTGTAGCTTAATAAGCTAACAGTAACCGAGAGATGCAGTAACCGAGAGATGATGAGCTGTTGGAAGTGAGATTATTATTAAGACATCATATTAATGCGAAGAACCCTACTACCAGTACGTTCTGCGATGCAATGAAATTATGGCCCAACAACTAGTTGATAGCAACCAGTATAGTGCCGTTGCTGTAGAGTGACGTGTCAAGTGTGCATGGCAACTCATTTCGTCGGTACTGGGCGTGTAATTATAGCTTTGTTTGGACCTCAAACGTCCTCGGCATGGTTGTTGGAAAAGGATGTTCATATGAAGTGTCGGCAGGGGTGGCTTTTGTATTACTGGACCATTACTCACTGATGAATTGTTCATTGTTCTAATGAAGATCTTTTTGCAGCAAATAAACTGTTGATTTCGTTTCAGGCTTTAATATTGGACCTTTTTTTAAAAGGCTGCCCACTATTTTATAAATAAGTGCTTGCCCTTTTTTCAAACAAAAACATTGCTAGTTGGGGCCTTGGAGGTTTCCTACAAATAAGCCATATTTTTATTAGGGGCTCTGGAGGACTTGTGCAGCAAATGATTGATGTGGATGTATACAAGTGTGCGTGGCTAATGCTAGTCATCTTATTAATTTCTCTTCCTTGTAGCCCTTTCCAGCTCTGCTTTTCATGCTATAAAAAATGAGCAAGGACAAATCAACAGCCTCGCTCCATCCACATCCCATTCATTCCGCGCCACCTGGGTTTGCAAATTAGTGAAGAAACTTCCACATGTGTAACAGCGACATGGCCGGTATGGTATGACGGCCAATTCTTCTATGCACAGTGATATATGTACTAGTACTATGTAGCTGATTAGTTCTCAACAAAGATTTTACCTTTTTTCCCTGTACTAATTGAAACTAAATAAAGGAGAGTGTGACTGATTATTCGTACTAGATATTGTAGTTAATCGACTCATGCTATGTAGTTGCATGTTAGCTATGATTTAACAATCAGGAACACATGTAATGGAAGCCACAATCAGCAAGGACAGGGACACACCATCCCTGCTGGGGGCCCTACCTGAAAGGAAGCCTTGGACTTGGCAATAGATTATGCGCCTAAGTACCCCAAGGAAAGTATCACATTCCTGACGGGTTCTCCCAGCTAGCTAGCTAGTGAGCCAGAAGGAAGGAAAGTCTGCGCGCCATGTTGGAGTAGTGAACAACCGGCGCACGAAACTGCTCGACCGGCATCAGACTATTCGTGGACAGCAGCAGCACTGATGACGATGGGTGAACGAAAGCTGTATGGACAGCTAGCGTGCTGGAGCTAAGCTACAATGCAAGGAACTTTACTTGGAGACATGCTTATCGGTAACGAAGCTCAAAGCGATGGAGGCGTGTGCTGTTAGGACTCTCGTCGTCGGTTGTATGTGCTTTCCAGGTAGGTGGTTGATTTGAAGAACAACGGTTATTAGCGTTGACAGTTTCGGTAACCACTCCTGATTAGTAGTACATGTGGTACAATGCAGGTGCTGCTTCGGTCGACGGATATGAGTATGGTTGAAGGCAAAAAGAAGAGAGAAAAACAGTATTTTTTGCTGAATAAGCATGGGTGCTGTTTTTGGCGGAACTGTCTTGGCACCTGTGAAAAGGTGTGGTTGCAGGGGACAAAGGTTACTGCTGCTCGCTAGTCCCAGCATTTTCTAATTAAGCTAGAAACTTGCTGCACTGTGTGCTTGGCCTTGGTAACGGTGGTGCACGATTTGATCTCTAGCTAATCAGTTTTCGGTCAATCAACCAAGTATATTCTTCTGAAATGCTACGACTTCTTTCCGGAGATGAATTACGACGGCGGCCGGCGGCGAGCGAGGTACGTACCCTGACGAAGCAGTCGTGGAAGATGAGGCGGACGAGCGCGGCGCCGCTGGCGCGGTTGGCCCGGATGGCCTTGGCGACGTGGTACTTCACGACGTTCTCCCACCCCCGGCAGGTCTTCCCGTAGTAGCCCAGCTTGAGCTCGCTCGCCTCCGCCTGCGCCGCCGCCACCACCACCACCACCACCAGCAGCGCCGCCGCCGCGGCCACCGCCGCCGACACCTTCATCCTCCCTGGATGCCGGTCCGCACCACGGCAGGCAAGCAAAGCCGAGCACACTCGCCCGCGGAGCGGAAATCAACACCACTGATCACCACGGCTGGTTGGTACGGTGGAGCGTGGCGCTTGGCTGCTGCTGGGGCTGGGCCGCCTCCGGGGGTGGGGTATATATCAGCTCGCTCGGTAGCCGCCGGCCTGGGCTCGGCGTCGTTGCCTGCGGCGGCCTGGCTCGGACCTGCGAATATTTGACGGCTGGAGAGAGGAGAGAGGGGAGGCGCGTGCGCGCAGTGGTGACTGGTGAGTCATCTCGGGTGACAGGGAACGGCCAACCGGCGCGGACGGGCGCGGCGACAAGCGGCACAGTGCAGACAGTGTATTGGCGGTGTGTGGTACGTAGTACTACGACACAGATTGGTACCGGTCCATGCATGGTTTTCTTGGACCTTGGAATCTTGCACTGTCCGTCACAACCCAATTGGCAATTGGATAGCAATCAGAAAACTCTCTCTCTCTCTCTCTCTCTCTCTCTCTCTCTCTCTACTACGGAGTACCTACCTGCCTACTACCTACACCTCTACCAAACGTAGTATACGTACATAGAGGCGTAGAGCTAGCTAGCACGCGGCGGCTAGGCGGACTAGCTAGACATCTCGTGGCTCCATCTTTTGTGGGTTTCGAGGAACGCGCGTGGTCTCGCCGCCGGCAAGCTTTCCTCCGATCCCGCGCGCGCGGCCGGCCGCCGTCGAGTCGCTTCTCGCTGGCTCCATCGTCACCGATACGTGCGCTGACCCGTCGGCCCGTTCGTTGGCGCGGCGCCGTCATCGCCCTCCGGCCTCCATATGTGTTGCGCAAAGCCGCGCACACGAGCCTTTTGGGCTGGCAACCTAAGCCAGCTCCGTGTTTCTGCTGATCCACATGGGCGGGCGACGCGCTGCTGCTGCTGCTGGTGTGATGGATGAGTACACGTTGTATGTGCAATTAATCGTGCGCGCCGTGGATCGGTCCAGCCGGGTGCGGTGGTTGCCACGTTCCGATCCGTCGCCCCGGCCGCCCATTATCGGTCCAGCGTGGTCTCCACGCCGCGATCGATCGACGATCGATGGCTCGTCTTTCTCGTCGGCACAAGTACTTTGGCTGTGTGCGTCCATGAATGATGAATGCTTTAATCGACGACGACGACGACGACGACGACGAGTCCAGTCGATCGACTCGATCGATCGGGCCGTTAGTTGCTTGGTTTCCTTGGATGCGCTGTGGTTGCTGGCGGATCGCCGACGGCCGGCCGGTCGTTGTCGACCGGCTTAACCTCCGTGTCGATCCTGCAGGTACAGCTGCTCGATCGCTAGTACGGGGCGCACGGTGGCTCCTCATCAGGCGCTGGTTCGAGGCGCTTCCATGATCCATCTCTTCCGTCCGATCGCCGGGCGTTGGGCTGCATCCATCGGTTGCCCTGAATGAGTGCTAGCTGCTGATGAGTGACCTGCGCGCGCGTCATCAGGACTGATCGATGTACCTGCAGGCAGACCAGAGAGACGCACGTACATTGTACAGTACAGGGGCGTGCTCTGCTAGCCGTGCGCGCGCGTGCAGTTGCGGTAATCTTTACAGGCGAGCAACCCAGCCTGCATTTCAGTGCTCATGCCCCAAGCAAGCAACTTAATTGGTACGATCGATCAGGCTAGCTAGGGAACGTAACCGTGGCATTTCGGACCGTCGATCGGTGTCAGCCTGGATGGTTGCCCGTTTCCGGCTGCCGTGCTGTCAACGGCTTGTAACCATCGCTGCATGCGCTTATTAGCTGCTGCCCAACATATCTGGCTAGCTAGCTAAAAGCTGAACCTATCTGTTCCATCATCGATCCGGCCGTCGTCCATCGATGCGTGCCTTCCTACAGCTTACATTTACATTTAGGGTCTTTTTAGTACGGCTTCACTTTATCAAATTCAACTTCGCTTTGTGAAACTGTAATAAAAAATTATAAATGAAATCCTCTCATACATCGTTCAATGGCATAATGGACTTTTCCAATCCGAATCTCTTTTTTTTAAGCTGAAGTTGGTCTGTTAGCCAAACACTTTCAAAAACTCTGCAACTTCAAAACTGAGCTGCTCTGCTGTGAAGTTTATAAAGCTGAGCTGCGATTTGTGAAGCAGAGCAGTCCCAAACAGGCACCTGTCAATTCATGCAGGCTGCGGAGAGATATATTTATTTATATATCTGGATCAACAAAACGGAAGATGAATAGCTGCTGCTGCTGATGATAACAAACTTGAGCGTCAGGCCAGCAGCAGATGCAGATGGGTACAAGGCTAGCTAGCTAGGCGGCCAGACTCTCTGCGCCCTGGGCGTTTAACCTTCAACGCGCGTGACGTGGACGCATCCGTACGTGTCATGCAAAGCGACGCGCAACTTGTGCGTTCCGTGCGCAAATTGGGCAGCAAGCTTCCAACAAGGCTGCCGGCCGGCATGGGCTTTGCTTAACCACTCCACATTCCACAACCGGCATGTGCATGCATCTATCCTCTCTGCATATCATCGTGTGTGGTCCACGTAGATAGATATACAAAGGTATTAGTTTGGAACATGGTAGAGAGCAGCCGCCCGGGCTAGATGCCGAGGATCGATGCGTGCATATGCTGCTTTATTCCACGCAATTTGTTGGCAAATATTAAGTATAATGGCTACCTGCTAAAAGCTTTGGTTTTTATATCTGCACTGTCATTCATCGTTTACATGTGCACGCACCGGGCCACTGCTAGCTAGTTTGAGCTAGATGCGCTTGATGCTTGTCATGTGGATCGAGTAGGTGCTAACACGTACTTGCACTTGCTAATAATACCGGCCGGTTCCGTTGCCAAACCATGGACAGATTCCGTCCTGAGGGATCGGAACACGCAAGGCATGCGACACCCGTACTCTCTTTCATGATGATAACCGTAAAAGCTGAGCATCATACCATTCAGTACATACTTAATCATCTGAGCTTAAAACAAAATTTGTAATGATAAAGGAGATGCTCGCAGCAACAATAAAGCAGTGCATACAAACTTGAAAAATTCATACAGCCATCTGGAAAGACTGCCTACGCATGCATGCAGATGGACATATGTATGTATTATTGTCCATGCACCAATGATCACGTACTCCAATTAATTAAAGCCGCTAGAGTTGGATCAGAACATCGTGTGGCATGTAACAGTCAAGCTTTGCTTGGACCAATAATGATGGCGCCGTGCAATTTTCAATTTGGTCAAGGGTCGATCGATGATCTGAGCGCGTGTGTCCCCTAGCATGCACGGTTGTTGGCGCGCCATGCCCACGATATCATGTCTTAATTTTTTTGAGAACTTGCGTGTGAGCAAGCATTTCATTAAGAAGAAGAGGGGTTTGTCGCACCCTAAAAACTCAGCCTTCTAGTAAAACAAAATTACATGACTGCAGAAAGGGGAAAAAAACGACCGAGTAAGGAATTCACTGCTTATTTGGTTGTTCCTAGCAATTCTACTTTTGCGATCAGGTAAGGAATTCAAAATGTGCGTGCTAATTTGAGTTTGATGACTATCCAAAACAATTGGTAGACAATACTTGTTCAAAAATCAGGTGGTTGGTTTTTGTGCATAAAAATGTCTCCTTTCTTATTAGTTGTTATAAAGTTTGATTTTGTGAGTTGCCATTTGCTTGTCCGTTCAAAATTATGTTCTGGTACAGGCTACCTAGCTAGCTAGGACTGGGCCACAAGTTACATGCGATCCCCAACTAGCTAGCTAGTTTAATTTGCATGACTGTTCATTTGGAATCTATAGTATAGTCTATTATTGTGAAGTACCTGGTGCTATATACGATAGTTTGTTGATTGGTATGCGTTGAAATTAAGACAGATTCTTGCAGGAACGACAAGGCGCCAAAATACTTTTTTCCGGATTAGGGCCGGGAACAGTGGCAACTGGGGATGTTAACCAGGAGTCTGTACTGTGCCTTCAACTCTCTCCCAAATGGAAGCCAACAATAATGCACGTAGTTAGCCAATGCAAATTACAGAAACTACGACCATTATTGCCGTAAATCACGAGTACTTGGATCATAACACGTACTGATTAACTTGTTAAAGCGCTGATGTTATACATTAATTATTTTCCATTGATTAGGTCTCAGTTTCATCCTCTTCAAAGAAGTTGCTTAGAGCGTAGTGGTACACTCGTGTTCCGTACAGGATTTGGGGCCAGTAGCTAGTGACTGATGTCATACCAGAGCGTTGCATTCTGCACAAATTACTAAAGTAGGTTTGTCATGGACCATGCATATGCTTAACTGTATAGCTGAAGATAGCATTGTCCATTTCTTAATCTAAGCATGGAAAAAGAAAACCTAAAGAAACGCATAGTGAAACCGACAAATAAAGCACCCTGCTTTTCAGTTCATAAAAAGACAAAAAAAAGGCTAAGCCATCTGGAAAGAGATAGCTACGTTCATGAAAGCACCACATAGTAGTTGTATAAACTGTGTTAATGCTCCAATCATCCTGATAAAATTAGATTAAAAGCTGCTAGCACATATCATACTACCAGTAATTTAGCCTGGACGCAGCTGCCTCGCACCAACATTGATGGCGCCGTGCATCTTCCGCCCTTGTGGTCAAGGCCGGCATGTCATGTGTGCGCGCGTCCCGGCCGGCAGATGGTTGATCCTGACGCGCGATTTGTTCTTCATCGGTTTTAGCAGCTTTGTTTTCAGCAAGGAAAAAGGCCTGTGTTTTGGTCGTCAAATCAAATCAAACCCAAATAAACGAGGTTTTGTTTTCAGGATGGAGAAACGAGAGTGTAAATGATCAGATGGTGAGTTAGTAGGATCATGGCATGATGCACAAGTGGGCATGCAGAGCGAGAGGTACGGTGCAGCGGTGGTTGGTGTGTGGATCGGATGTGTGGCGTGCCACCTTTTTTCTTTTGTAAGTTGGGGCGTCGCTGTTGTGAGTGACAGTCTATTTGGTTGCTGTGCCGTCTACGTTGAGAGCAACGAGCTGGTAGCTACTGGGGTGCGGTCATTTAGATGGCTTACCATAAATGGTAACTGATTAAGTGTAAGGATCCATATAATGTGTCATGCACTCATGTGTATGTGCTCATGTGAAATTTGGAATCCCTTCCCGCTCTCTAATTAACTTCATGCACGCGCAGTGTGAAGTATTTACTGCTGCAAATTTGAACACTACATGCTGCTGCTTTTATCTTGATGAGCTAAAGTGAGACCATTTCCGTTAAAAAAGAGAAGATTTTGTGCAATCAGAAAGAGAGATCTACCAGGGATGCATGTACACATGTGAAACCGGCGGGGCAACCTCGTCGGTGACGAGTGGGATGTGGTAGCTTGAGGTGTTCAGCAGAGCCGTGCTTTAGAACGTAGGTGCAGTGTCGGTCACAATTCCAAATTCGTCGGGAGTGCACACGTGGGGTCTAACGTGGCACCGTCAGTTAGCTGTCCGGTCTCTTTTATTCTAGGCCGTGCGAAGTTTCTGCTTTCTTGGCCCTTCCAGTTCAGAAACGATCAGCACGTGAGAAATTTTTTAGAGGATTTTTTTTCTTGGCTTCCGATCCTTTTATGTTATGGCGGGTAGCAGCGGAGAGGCTTTCATCAAACTTTGATCATGATGATGTTGCAGTTACGTGCATTGTGGTTTGTGCAGGGAAGGTGATGAAATCGGTGGGAGCGTCAGATACATGTTATTTCCTTCGTCTCCAGAACATATGCAATGATGATGAGCATACATATTTTCTTTATAAACTTTTGGTTTTTCATGGATTTAAAGAATTTTCACATTGATATGGAGAACCACCTGATCAAGGAACTTTTAAATCAATTTGGAAGATTTGCAAATTGATTGCTTAAACCCTTTTGTAATCACTTTTGCAGACTTCGAAGTCAGTTTTCAGGATAAATTGAAGCTTAGGTCCAAGGTACCTTGGTGGTGCATCCATGCAATGTAAACTAGCCTTTTTTTTTAATTCCGACCATTTCCGGCTCAACAATTTCAGCTACCAATAAAAGCACAGCGAAGAAGAAAGCAAACAGAGCGAAATGGACAGGAACAGAGACCCTTATGTTTTATTGTTGTTACGATGGCTACACGGTTCAAGAAGTTGAGCCGTTCAAGTCGCAACTTTTACGAACGTGGTCTGGATATTTGGAGTTTTGGACCAAGATTTGAGGGAACCTTAGCGTACAGCAAATTTGGGCCTCATTTTTTAAGTACTTCGAAGAAGCTAGCCCACCCAAGCCTCACATGCTGTTTGTGCCGCCTAAAATTAAAGCCCAGAACAGATAAAGAGGGCCCGGCTCCCTCGTCGGGGAAAAAAAGAAGAAAGCACGCTGGGCTATGCGGCCCAGATCGCACAGAACCGCCTTACACCCAGCCACGAGCCCAAATAGCCCGACTCGCTGACCCTTTGCTTCTCTTGCAACGCTTCTTCTTCCACAGCTCGGCTCCCCCAGTTCGCCCCAACCCCCCAAACCCCTCGCCGCCTTCTCGAACCTTCCTTCCCCGCGCCCGACGATGAGCTCCACGCCCGCCGCCGCGGGTCCGGCGGCGGCGGCGCGGACGGTGGCCTCGGCAGTGCTCCGCGTCCAGATGGCGCTTCTCGACGGCGCCGCTGCCTCCAACGAGGCCCTCCTCCACGCTGCCGCGTCCGCGCTGCTCTCCCGCGTCGATTACGACGACGTCGTCACCGAGCGCACCATCGCCGACGCCTGCGGCAACCCCGCGTGCCCCAACCCGCTCCCCGCGGCCTCCGCGGCCGGCGGGCCCCGGTTCCACATCTCCCTCCGCGAGCACCGCGTCTACGACCTCGAGGAGGCGCGCAGGTTCTGCTCCGAGCGCTGCCTCGTCGCCTCAGCGGCCCTGGCGGCGTCGCTCCCGGCCGATCGCCCCTTCGGGGTCCCGCCCGAGCGGCTCGACGCCGTGGTCGCGCTCGTCGAGGGCGCCGGCGCCGGGGAGGGGCACGGCCTAGGGTTTCGGGATGCGGATGGGAAGAAGAAGGACGAAGGGGCGAAGCTGGAGATCAAGGAGAAGGAGGTCGCTGGGGCAGGGGAGGTCACGCTGCAGGACTGGGTTGGGCCCTCGGATGCCATCGAGGGGTATGTCCCGCGCCGCGACCGCACGGCCGAAGGTGAGCATTCCATAATTTGCTTGCTCATAGCTGCATTCGATTTTGTAATTGCGATTTGAAGTATGGAAGGATGCGAATAGCTAGGTACTGTTGCCTTCTCTTGTGTCTTAGCCTTGGCATTTTAGCTAATGGAATCCTGATCGTGCCTCCATAATGGAGGTTGCTTCACCCTTGGTGTTTTAGCCAATGGAATGCTGTTGATCTCTACTGCTGCATTTAAACATCATGACTGTGCTACTGAGATGGTTGAACCTGCGCTTTGAAGAATATTTACATTCAGTTAGGATTCCTACTATTTTTCTTAGGGAACTAGCACTCTAGAAGCAAACTCTGGGTTCTGAAAACATTATGGGTTGGTCTATGGTTTTGTACAATAATTTTCTAGTCACTTGTGTAACAAGGCCTACAAGAGTAACAGTAGTTTTATTTGCAGGGACATTTCTGTACATGAAAGGATGCTTAACTCCATTCTTGCGCTTTGTTCGGCCTGTCTTAAATTTCGAACAATTGAAGAAACAGTGAGCTTGTGTTCTGTTTTCAGGGCAAAAGCCAGCTATGCAGAACAAAGTTGCTGGAAATGAGCTGTCCAGAATCGAGAATGTGGATTGTATGAATGCTGCTCCTGGTGAAGATGGCATGGCAAATACATCTCCATCGGTTGAACCACATGTGAGCTCAGAAGTAATAGCTGAGAAGATGGGCAACATGATTCTTAGTGAAAATACGAAGCCACCTGGAAAGAAGACAACTAAAACCCCATCGAAGATGCTGAAGCAGGAGGAAGATAACAGTATGTTGTCATCTTGCATATCTGATTCCATTGCAAAGCAGCTGGAGGATGTAGTTCTGGAAGAGAAAAGGGCTAGTAAGAAAACAAAAGCAAGTAAAGCATCATCAAGGTCACAGAAGAGTAAGTCTAGAAAAAGGCCTGGTGGAAGTGATGGGCATGAGGTGGACTTTACAAGTACAATCGTTATTGGGGATGCTTCGACAGATATGGAGCAAGGGACGATGAATCAGTATAACTACTTGTCAAGTTCTATATTGACAGACAATTACGCCTCATCATCTCAGTGTGCAGCAAAAGATTCAACACAAGCTTACGCTGAACAGCTATGCAGAGAATTTAGTGAAGCAGTGAGCACTGGAAAAGATGAGACAAGTGATGAGAAGATGAAACCTGTACTAAAGTCTTCAATGAAGCTTCCTGGGTCTAAGAACGTTATGCAGTCTGTGACATGGGCGGATGAGAATGGAAGTGTTCTAGAAACAAGCAAACTATATGAAAGCCCTTCAAGTAGTATAAAACAGTCTGAGGAAGGCATAGACATTTCACTAAGGCGTGCATCTGCAGAGGCTTGTGCCGCTGCACTTATTGAGGCGGCAGAAGCTATTTCTTCAGGGACATCAGAAGTAGATGATGCAGGTGAACATATATTCACTATAATTCAAACATTGCTATAATTTGAGGCACATAATTCTGTTATTTTGATTGGTACTGACTTATACCTTTTTAAGTTCAGTTTCAAAGGCTGGAATCATCATATTGCCTGACATGCTTCACCAGAAACAATACAGCAATGACAAAAGCAGTGGCGGAGATGAAGAACCTGAAATTGATAGGGATGTCTTGAAGTGGCCTAAGAAGACTGTGCTTCTGGATACAGACTTGTTTGAGGTCGATGATTCTTGGCATGACACGCCTCCAGAAGGTTTCAGTCTAACAGTGAGTATTCTTGAGAAAAAGCTAAGTAAATTTTGCTTCATTTGCTTCATGAGAAAAAGCTATGTAACTTTTGCTTCATTTGATTCAATCTCAGCACAACGTGAATTTCTTTACAGCTGTCCGGTTTCGCAACAATATGGGCTGCACTATTCGGATGGATCTCCCGGTCATCTTTGGCTTATGTGTATGGGCTTGATGGGGTTTCCGTGGAAGAGTTGTTGATTGCCAAAGGGAGGGAATATCCTGAGAAGATAGTTTTGAAAGATGGGCACTCAGGGGAAATAAGAAGAGCTCTAGACACATGTATTTGCAATGCCCTGCCAGTACTTGTATCAAACTTGAGGTTGCAGATCCCGGTTTCAAAGTTGGAGATTACTCTGGTAAGAGTCAGATGCCTCGAGGAACTAATATCATAGCCTAACTAAGAATTGATATGGACCAATTTGTAGGTTAGCTTGATAACAGTATGTACAGAGCCTTTTGGATCATCTAATGTGATTGTCTGTTTGATACCAGGGCTACTTGATTGACACGATGTCATTTTTTGACCCGCTTCCTTCTCTGCGATCAAGGCAGTGGCAAGTGGTGGTTCTGGTACTGCTTGATGCTCTCTCCATTCACCGGCTTCCTGCCCTTGCTCCTGTCGTCTCAAATTCAAAGCTTGTGCAAAAGGTGACCAACTGATTTCTCTTTTCCTTGACGATATTTTGCGCAGGTACAAGGGTGTATCTGCTTTTGCTTTCGGGACACTTGATTTGTTTCCCTGTCGATGTGTGCTGCAGATGCTGAACGCCGCTCAGGTTAGCAGAGAGGAGTACGACTCGATGGTTGATCTCTTCCTCCCTTTTGGAAGATTCATTCGGACACCCATGCCGATATAGCTTAAACAAGAGCCTGTGTAAGCTGCGCAAACCGGATGCTGCTCTGCATAAGGTTGGATATACGTTGATGCCTGAACAGACAAGAGTAAATACAAGTTGCTATCTACTAGTTCTGATAAGCTATTGAACCAACTGCACCCGGGCAATTCAGTGGAGCCGAAATGCCTGCGACCGTGACGCCTCGTTGTCGCTTGCTATATTCCTTCTGCGCCTCCGTAGGCTGTGAGGACAGGCAATCTTTCCTGTCGCGTTCAGCAACTGTTTAGCCTTTGGTGTGGGGAGAGTGCAGAGCGAAAGATAACTCACTTTGAAAAGGATGTTTCCGTAGTAATTTCACTGAATTGGGACTTACCCACCGATATCTGTTCGTTTTTTTCCTTGGGACTGACTGACACTGATATATATTCGATTTATCTGTGCGTTTTTGGCTGTTGTCCTGAATATATACTAGTATGTGCGTGGATTTGGCAGCCGAACCCATAGCATTCCCATTTGACTTATCTAACCCGCTGGTCGCCGGTGAATTGTGCGTGATTGGCACCGGTGCCTACAAGTCCACTTTCATCTGCTACCTGCTCAACTAAAGACAAAGCTGATTGATTTCCTCAGCGGCCAGCGCTGTCGCAGTGTCGCTGCCTGCCCCTGCGTTATCAAATGCAGTGGCTGCGTTATCTTGGCACGTGCGTGGTCAAATGCAGTGGCTGTGCCTGCTCCCATCTCCTTTCTCACTCGGGTTGGAGGCTCAGGTACCAACACGAATGAACCACGTCCGTAGCTGCTGGCTGCGGCTCATCTGGTCTCCTATTTCGCCATGCCACATGAAAAACGCTCGCATATCCTATCCAGACCAGTGAGACCTTGACATTGATGAAGCTACTTGTGGGACTGATGAAGTCGCTACTGAGACAGGACGCCTGCAGGCCTGCTTAGTGCCACGAACCTTACTGAACACAGACTCACACGGCTTTCAGGTCGGCTACAGGCTAAGGCTATAGACATCCACAGTTGCTCGCAAAACGACTCTGGCTACTAACCACCAAGCGATTCAAGGCTGACATGAGCAAATGGGCTTTTGATGAAGTTCCGGCATCACAAAAGAAACAACTTGCAATAGATAGTTGCAAATGAACAGATGGCAATAGCTTCAATAGATATATGTACAACAGAGAGGTGTCAAGTGTTAACAATAACAGCAACGACTACTAAGGGGTAAACGGAAGAAAGGAACAAAGTGAAAAATAACCTACAAAACTGCTGGCTGCTGCTGCAGCTGACCTGCCTACTCGGCAGCAGCCTCTCAACAAATGGAAACTAGAACCCAGCGCCTCATGATCTGTCAACCAGTGTTGTCAGCGAGTTGTATTTACAAATCTCGAACCAATCCATCTCTCCTCCACGCTAACCCCCTTCCTCTAGCGGCGGTCGGTCTCAAGCCAGCTCCTCAGGTTGCACAGCGCCTCCGTCGACAGGCTCTTATAGCCCCTCAGCCTCCCCGGCTGCTCCTGCTGCTGCGCGCCCAGCTCCGACACGAAGCAGACGACAATAACGGTCAGATTGTCTGCTGTCTCTAGCCGCTTCGCCTCCATGACAAGCTCCCTCGCGCACCGCACGGGATCATCATGCTGCCGCAGGCCCCGCCGCACGAGGCTCACCGCGTGCTGGCTCGTCATCACGTCCCAGATCCCATCGCAACCCATGATGAGGAACTCGTCATCCTCAGTGAGAGTGGCCTGTCGGAATTCCGGCTCCGCAATGAGCGGGGATGCCGAGGCATCAGGGGTCTTCATGTCCCAGTCCCCAAGGGCCCGGGTCACGGATAGGACGCCGTTGAGGTAGCCATCCTCAATGTATCCTCCAGACGCGGCAACCCTTTCACACTCCTCGACATAGTTAGCCCTGTGATCTCGAGACATCTCCATGGCTACACCTTTCCGGCATAGGACTGCCCGGCAGTCTCCAGCATTGGCAACCAACAGTTGCCTGCAAGGTAGGGGAAGCCCAGGCATGTTAAGACAAGGCCAATGTGATTCAAGTAACAGCAATAACCAGCTTCAACTACCACAGTGCGCCTTACCTCCCAAAGACTAATGCGGTGAGTGCCGTGGTTCCAGAAGAGCGGCTGATGTCCAAATCATCAGCCAGAGCAAGATCCGCCTGCAGGAAAGCTCTGCGAACAGAGTTCTCGACAGACTGAAGGTACAACTCATCGACTCGTGATGCTTGTGGGAACTCACTGTCCTCAAACAGAAACCTCATTGCATGCCTTTTCATGTAGGCTGCAGCATCTGGACCTCCATGGCCATCAAAAACCTGAAATACAGGTGGGTGCAGCTAATGGATCAGTTCAGAGCTTCAGGCGGTGTTGATGAAGATATACAACATGAGCAAGCATCTACAGTGAAAAGAAAAATCACTTACTCCATAGAAGGCGCTCGGCAACGGGCAGACCAATAGCGAGCCAAGATGAGCAGAAAGATCATCTATCCGGATATGTTCATCTTCCATGTACCTCCTAGGCCCAATATCAGCAAAGCTACCAGACCGGATGTTGGGTACAAACTGTAGCATCTCTACAGATACACTCGGTGCAGCATCAGGCTGCTCCAGCCCCTATACCAAAAGCAAAGACAATTAGTGCCTCGTTTATTGAATAGTAGAAAGCAATAAGAAGATTAGCCTGATGTTACATCCTAAATGACAAACAAACGCCCTGTGTCTAAGCCTCTAAGGCCTAACTATGTCAGTTTCCAAAAATGTTCCTATTTTCGCTGCTAAGATTAAGAGTCTACTCAGTTGAAAATATGCGCACCTATTCAGGTAAGGTAAGGATATACCACAGACACATATGGTTCACCCACTAGCCGACTATGCACTAGAAACAGGCTACGAAACTGTACTGAAACAGGCTACGAAACTGTAGAGCGGCGAAATTTCTGTTGCAGCAATAGGCCAACGGTTAATGATCAGATTAAGAACCATTAGGACAAACTCATCTGATAATTGGAACTTCTGCAAAAGCATGTATCACAACTCAACAACCACCACGCACTACAGCTACAGATATGGGTCCAATAATTTCACCACCCACTTTCTCATCCCCGAGGGCTACAACTGTGCAACCACCACACTAGACCTCCCCCTAGAAAGGAGCTACTTTTCTCAGGCAAGTATACCAGACTTTTGCATCCACAAGCAGATCTTTTCCCCCCAAAACGAAAAGGAGGATGGAAAGAGAACTTCCTGAGCTTGTCCTACACACTTCAATAATAAGTACCACAACAGTAATTGGTAACAACACCTAACACGAAATTGATTACAAACTTGCAAGCAAACCTGCATCCTCCAAAAAAGGCTAAATGTTCTCAGTATGACGATCCCCAAACAAAGATGACTTTTTATAAATCAATATTACAACAGAAAGGCCGAGCTTGAGTAACTCACCATGCGAGGCATCTCGACGGCGACCTCGACCTCGACCTCGACCTCAACCTCCGCCGGCGTGGCCACCGCCGCCGCAGACATCCCGACGACCTCATCGATCCCCTTGGTCACGCACCGGTGGTACTGCACCTCCAGCACGGGCACGGGCGCCTGATGCATCACCTCCGCCTCGGCCACCATCTCCGCACCTCAACAAGCCAAAGAACTCCCGATCCAAGGACGGCCGCCGCCGCCTGCTCGCCGGCAACCAGAAAAAACAAGAGCTGCCCGATCCGGAAACCGAACAACCCGTCGTGCCGGAAAGAGCACAGGCAGCTCCGAAAGCCGCCGTCTTTGGACGATCTGAGGGGTGGGAAGGGCGATCTCGATGCTTTCTAGGACACGGTTTCTTGATCTGAAGAGGAGGACGAGGAAGGAGAGGGGTAGAAGAAATGTGCAAACAGGAGGGGGGTGGTTGGTATTTATCCGTGGCGTGTGCGTGCGCAGAGGTGACCGGCGGCGACCGGTGGGAGCGGGCCGGTGACCGGGTGGTGGCAGTCCGTTTGGGGGGCGCGCCCGCGGCTGCTGCACGGACACGTGGCCGTCGCTTGCCCGTGTGATTGGCTGCCGACCACCGCACAAATTTTGCCCCCACCTTTAAGACGATTAGAAACAGATAAAAATAATAATTTTAGTGTGTAAGTAGAGATCATGTTATTTAGCGTCTTAAAAAATGTTTCTCGTTAGGCTTATGATTATTCAAGTGTTTAAGTCTGAATGAAACATGTTTTGGTTTGATCAAAAACATGCTTTCTTTTACTACTTACAGGGGGGGGGATGTGTTTCTTGCTGTGTGTAATTATGGAACTACTGCCTGCAAGTTGCAATCTTTATTTAACTCGTGGGAAAACCATCAGCTGTCGCCGTGCTTGTTTCTGCTTTTGACAAGGAACTAGCTGCTGACCTGCGGTTGTATAAATAAAACACAGGTTTATATTTATCTTTGTCTTTTGGCAGGAGAAGAGTGAGGATCGCATGGTAAAGATTAGCCAAGTGTTTCTTCTTTCTTGCACGGCAAAAAGTGAATCTCTGGCGTTCCCTCGATGTATTAACTGTCCACCCTCAAGTAATCTAAGATATGTGGCATGCCATTTTTTTAAAATGAACTGGCAGGAGAGCTGCCTGTTGTGTTAATTAGAGAGAAAAATATGTGGCTTGTCTTGATTTCATATAGTAATTAATCAGAAGTTATAATCCATGCAGCTAGAGTTTGCAAATGGGTATTCAATGGGTGGTTCATATTTCATTTAGGGCCTGTTTGGATCCACCCCAAATGGTAAAAGGGTAAATGGCAAAATTTTTTGCTCCTGTCACATCAGATGTTTGGACGCTAATTAGAAGTATTAAATATAGTTTAATTAAAAAACTAATTACATAGATGAGGACTAAATGACGAGACGAATCTATTAAGTCTAATTAATCCATAATTAGCAAAATTACGGTAGCATTTGCCCTTTTGCACTTTGGGGTGTTTGGATCCAAAAGTGCAAAAAAGTGCAAAAGAGCAAAAATTTTGCACTTTCTCTTTCTCTTTCCCATTCATCCAAACAGGCCCTAAGAACACCTCATTCAGAAGAGTTTTGGGTGGCCTTAGACCCAAAGAAAACATTTTATAGTGATTGATAATATATTGTAGGATAGATTGAAGGAAAAGAAATACCCTTTTTAATGTATCTTGACGGAAACCGTACTGTAGCTACCCAATGTACGTACGTCAACGTATGCTATTGATCAACTTTTCGAAATTGTCGACCACACAAAGAGGTACAGTGATTTCAGCGATATGGTACGGAGCAGAACGTGGTACGTGGACAGCCGAAGAGCAGAGTGCTGCGTGCACACACTTGCTACAGAATCGTGCAAAAAGCTAAAGTGTGCCCCGTCGGCCCGTCCCAAGTACCTACGTGTCGCTCCTTACAATGCAAACAAAGTCGAAATGAAGACGACAGCGTCGTCTGCAAGAGTTACTCTGCTGCCCATTGATATTTACTTGAAGCCTACGCTGCCTTTTTAAGGTTTTATGCAACCATACATGTTGGAAGGCATGAAAGATGGACCTAGATAGGAACCTTAGACAGCAGTTGTAGTATGGGACAACTGGATATTCTTCTCCCAACTCATGGAACAATGAGACCGCTCTCATGTGAAACTCACATGTCGAGTCATGTGAATTTCTTGTGTTCCAACCAGTCATAATTGTTTAGTTATTCTTAACTATTTGGTCACTCTTTCGAGGTAAAAAACTTCTTGGTCACTCATGTCCTAAGAAGAATATGTGAGACGTGGAGAAAAATCCAGTTGATCTATATATATCGGCATTCCTCTAAGTTAAAACTTATAAGTTTGTCTTTATGATGCCACTAGCTATATTGCTGCAATTCTGGCGCTTATACTTTCTTAGCTCCTTAATCTCCCATAAAGACTTCCATTGACCTTCGTTTTAAAACAGTTGACTCGTTTTGGCTTGTGCCGAGTAAGTTTTTACTAACAACATTTCTTTTCAGTAATGTAAACTGGAAAAATATCACTAGCTCTTTGTGAAATGTACTCTGAGCATGCCGTATGCTTCAAGCTGTTTAGTTTAAAGTAAAAATGACAAATAATTTGAAACAGGTCATATAGTACTCATTAATATTGCTGCCCTATATATCCGCCAAGAGAGTGTGACACAAAAAAGAAAATGATGGTATTCATCAAAACACCTGTGCTCAACTTATGCTTTCTTTCTTTTTTTTTTCTCTTTTGCCGCTGGGGGTCCAATGAGAGAGCAACAAGTGATCACCAAATATTAGAGTAGTTGTGGGTGACAGGTGAGGAGGAAAGATGCCCTTTCCCTCCTCTCTGTCCTCTCGAGTTCCTTCCTTTTCCTTGGTTACAGCGTCGGTTGAGGAGATCGGCAAGCACAAGTGTCATCACCATCACAATTTATTCTGGTCGTTCGTGCCGGAGGAGAAATTGGCGACGTGGCACTTCCCATGCTCCAGCTTGTGGATCGCACGAAAGAGAGAGTGGCATCATGATCTGTTCCTTCTGGCCTTCAATGGTTTGCAGTCACAAGATTCAGGAAGTTTCCAGATGTAAAATCTTTATGCACAGGAAGCTTCTAGGATATCCTGTGTGGATTATGGGGGATTGATCGATATGGGTAGGTCTTATTGATCAATGGAGCCTACGAAGCTGCATTTTTCCATAGTATGATGTTAAATAATGTCTAAGCTCGTAAACTAAAACTTCATATCATCAAAGAATGATGTATTGCTTGATACCTCAACTTGTATTATTGAAGGCCGGTAGAACTCGTCGTTTTTTGTTTTTGTCAAAGTGCTTCCTCAGTTGTGTCTTCACAAAACTATAGCGTTGAGTTTACAGAAAATTCAGAGGATGCCCTATAGAAGTTGAATTGCAGGTACTCGTTTCCTCTTTGTATTGTATATCAGGCTCCCTGATCCTTATAGCAGCTCAGGCAAATCTTATCGACATCATCTGAGAACGCAATTTAACAACCCTGGCGAAAATGACACTGCAAATGGGATTAGTGGAATGCTCCGATGCGTTAAAGTGGACAAGAACAGTTTATAAAAGGAAAACCGCACTGCTAGTAGGCCTAGCCCAGCCCAAAAGTCTGCATATATGTGTCCACAAATGGCCCACGTAAAGGTTTCTAAGTACGTGCTCAACATTTTGGATATTACAAGCTAATTGATAGTCTACAAATAAATTAAGTAGCATCAACAAGCTGACTGTTATATATTTTTTTTTGAGGATTATTTCATTATATCTGTTTGTTTATTCACGTGGTAGTCACCAGATTTATGTTTAATAGTATATGCAATAAGTCTATCCATTTTCATATGGAAATTAAATCGCTTTTTTCTTAGTAGGGGGCCGGGCAAGCTAGGTCAAGCCCATCACTTTCACATTCTACTTGCCAACTCCTTAACAACCTAATCCATTTAAGAGCAGCTTTGAGAGAAAACCTTGCCAAAAGTTCAATGCATGCCCCCCGTTTGTCAACTGTCATGTATTTTTGATGTGAAAGTATAACTACCTAAGATGCTGCTAGCTAGTGTGCTAGTATAACTTGGATTAGTTGTTGTACTAAATATATATATATATATGTATGAAAAACACACCCAACTAAAAAAAATTCAGAAACGCATAATCCTTCCTCTGACATGTCGATCAAATCCGCAAACCCATTTTTTAAAGATGAAGTTGCCCCACAAGTTTATCGTGAGAAACAACCTCCGTTCGAATTTACTGAAGACAAACGGATAAATCAACACTGGGAAAAGATCCAGTAAGTTGTCGATCAAGCTTCAAATTTGAAGCAACTCAAAGCGCGATGGTTCAGCCAAGCAAATTTGAAGCGACTCAAATACCGGGGCCCCCTGCTGCATAAATTTCATACCAACGAGTTGTCAGGATCACTGCAATCTGCTGTCATGAAAACGCAACCGAATCTTCTCCCCCACATGCCAACTGCAGCTGACGAATTAAACCCAGCTTTGGCCCAGCTGAAAATTTCAAACATTAGGGGTCCAACACCCCATTTGGTTTCAAAGGGCTAAACTTTACTCCTATCGCATAAAAAAAGAATCTTGCTATTTAGGAGTATTAAATAAAGTTTGTTTAAAATCTTTTTATATATGGGTGCTAATTCGCGAGACGAATTTAATGAGTCTAATTAATTTATAATTTGCAACAGTGATGATGCTACAGTAACCATCCACTAATTATAGATTAATATACCCTATTAGATTCGTCTCGCGAATTAGTACAGGAGTTCTGCAATTAGTTTTGTAATTAAATTTTATTTAATATTTTTAAATAATAAAATTCTTTTTGACGTGATAGGGCTAAAGAAGCCCTCTCAAACCAGACACCCTCTAAATCCTGCTCTGCTTGACAGTTGATAAATGGCATGGCACGCTCTTCAAAGTTCAAACTTTGAGGATTGCATATCATGCCAGTATGAAAACAATGACATTTCCAACTGACAAACTATTCTACTAAACAAAATAGAAAAGCACTTTGGCCGGACTAATTGCCGTGTTCTGAATTCTTTAAGATCCGTCGTGCCGGCCGTGAGCGGCCGGTGATGATGAGCACAGCTGCACTGTCATGTCGGCCTGGGTCCTGGTCTCCTGCCTTTTCTTGCTTCTTGATTTCTGTTAAATTTTAAGTTTTAAATTTTAAAATTTGATCATGTCAGTAGTTTAGTACGGTGTGATTGGACAGTCTGTTACGCTGGCATCAGGAGAATCCATGTTGTTTATCCAGACGACGACGAAGGTTAGAAGTAAAATACTACGAAGTTGTTTAACTGATCTGTCGGGCCCCGTATCATTCATGTAGTGTGATATACTAACTGCAACACCAGATCGTATTCTACCTGATGTACATGTACGCCATACGTGTGACGGAAGTAGACGATACGGTACGTGGGCTGCTCACTACAGTTATAATATTTAGTAAGCAATAATAATATAAATACAGAAGTTTGGGCAAGTACCGTGCTTCATCCACTAAGCTATCTTGTTCAGAAAAACAAAGAAATAGATTTTGCAGTGATGCTTGATGGTTTTGGTGTAATAAGAATATAAAATGCGCCCCTGAAAATTCTTCTTGCATTTCAAACATGTGCTGGAGATTTCTTCTAAGCATAATAAGTAGCTAGCTCAACTGGGAAGAAAAAGGTTTATGAACGCAACAAAATGTGCCATGAGAAAAAGTCTATGCAGAACTAGAATATCCAAACTTTTTTCTCGACAGTCATGATCGCCAAGCATCAATGAGTAGATGCACTCGCACTCTCGCAGAACAGCTTTACAACTCAAAGAAATAAACAAGTATATAGATTGCAAGGCCCAATGATCTAACGAGGAAAAGTGAGCCAAAAGGTTGTTGAAGGATTTTTCTGATGATGATTACTGATAGAGTCTGGTGACCGGCCTAGCCACAGTGTTTATATATATACAAGTAGTATTTGCTAGCTAAGCTACAATGGCATGCTTTTTTCTAGCATCTAATGGACTTGTTTTGTTTTTGTTGTCTGCAGGCAGGGAGGAAGAGGGAAGAGGGAAGAGGGAGAGTGGGTTCCACGCCCCGACCATGACAGCCTGTGCCGGACCCCAATCATTTGCCACCTTCACTTGAGCTTCACACCCCTGAGGGCCTGTTTAGTTCCACCAAAACGTAAAAACGCAAAATGCAAAATTTTACTGTAGCAAAGAAATCTTGCTAATTTGAAGTACTAAATGAAGTCTATTTGCAAAACTTTTTGCATGGATGGGTTGTAAATCGCGAGACGAATCTAATGAGCCTACTTAATCCATGTTTTGCAACAGTGATGCTACAGTAACCATCCGCTAATTATTGCTTAATTATGGATTAATTAGCATCATTAGATTCGTCTCGTGATTTACAACCCATCCATGCAAAAAGTTTTGCAAATAGACTTCATTTAGTACTTCAAGATTCCTTTGCTACAGTAAAATTTTGCATTTTACGTTTTTGCGTTTTGGTGGAACTAAACAGGCCCTGACTGAATTATACGTGTCCTCAACTGAACTCGACAATATGCCCTCGTTTCATCGAAAAAATGCATAAATGTTATACCTTTCAGCTAGAAGAGAGAGAAATAATGTGAAACCATATCCAACCACGTGAAAACCACTAGTTCCTTAATTTCCAGCTTCATCCTAGAGTCTAAATATAACTGCATAACAAGCTGAGAATTCAACTCTCGCATTCTTGCTCATCCCTACAAATTCTAAACAGTAAGAAGCCAAATATTTAGGAAATGGTGAAAAGAAAAAGAAAAGAGGCCCTGGAGAAGAAGAGGATGACTGCACTGGCGCCGCTGGACCGGAACCTTTCAACGGTCAAACAGACACCATAATAATATCAGTAAAAATCCCGTCATTTTCTCTCTCCAATTAAATAAAAAATAATAATTTGATTTATTGCTGGGCTGCAATTTTCTTGTGCGTTATAACTTGCCTTTCTTTCCCCGGCGTCGCCTCCCTCCCTTCTTCTTCCATTCCGCCCCCCTCTCTTCTTCAATCCTCCCCGCGCCGGAGTTGGAGGGAGAGGGGAGACGCTTTCCGCCGCCAACCCAGCGGCCCAGGTCGCCGATCCGCGCGCCGAGCCGATCCGGTATTCATCCTCTCTCTCTGTCTCTGTTTCTTTTCCCTCCCCGCGGCAGCGGTCGTTTCTTGCGTCTCTTCTTGGATCCGGCGATGTGGGGAGGGCGGCGGGCGCTTGATTCCGCCGCGGCTCCCGCGGTTGTGGTGGCGATCCATGAGATCGATGGGCGGTGGCGTTATGGGGCGGGCGAGCGTTCGGTTTGGGGAGTCTGGTTTGGTTCTATTCCGGAGAAGTAGACGGGGAAGGTGGTTCTTTCCTTTTATCATTTTTTCTTGTAATTTTCGGAACAGGGGTGTTTTGGGATTCCCTGGTTTGTTATTGCTCGTGCTGATTCTCCTCCTTCATGCGTGAATAAATGGAGATGGATTGGTGGGGAAAGGTGGCAGCTTTGGCGTGAATTTGGTGATCTGCGTCGAGAATGTTTTCTTTCCTTTTCTTTTCGATGATTTATGCGCCATGGTCGGTTAGAAACTGCCAGAGGTCGACTCTTTGTGATGTCTTCATTTATGATCAGAGCTGAATTGCTCTTGGAAAGTGAATAATCTGGACAGACAGCGTTTCTAATTGATTAGGATAGGGGCAATAGACTTCCCGGTTTGGAAAGGATTTGTCCACCCTTGTCAAGTCTCCCAGGTCTATCTACAAGTACGACATGTCTGCAAGTGAATGTGTTTCCAGCGAAAATTTCGTAAAGCCACATATTTCTCGAGCTGAGCATCCTAATCACCATGTGTTTTTTGACTTTCCATAATGATGCTGTTTGCTTGCAGGTTGATCAAACACATCACTGTCTTTAGGGAAGCCCTTTGAACAGTAGTTTGTGCCGCAAATCAGATAATTCTGTCACAGCATGGCCTCGGCAGGGGTGACACGCTCTTCTTTGGGATTTCAGAATGACACAAGTTCTAGCAGTGATGCAGATCGACTTCCGAACGAGTTGGGCAATATGAACATTAGGGATGATAAGGTAATTGAATTCCCTTAAGTAGTTTATAAATTGCTTTTTTGTGGGTTATCAGTTTGTAGTTGGTCTTGGCTTGGAAATAATGCAGGACATTGAAGATATTGTAGTCAATGGCAATGGGACAGAGCCTGGTCATATCATAGTGACTAGCATTGATGGGAGAAATGGGCAGGCAAAGCAGGTATTTTAACCAAAAAAAAAACTATATGTTATGTCATAGACAATGGGAGACCCCTTTCTATCTATTTTACTGCTACCTCATAAGTCATAACAACAAGTATTGTGTACTGAATTTCTGAATTATGCATGTGCACTGCAGACCATTAGCTACATGGCGGAACGTGTGGTAGGTCATGGGTCCTTCGGGACTGTTTTCCAGGTTTGTTACTGAATAAATCGGTATCACCTTGAGTTGCTCAGTTTTTTTATTTTAGTGTTACATTTCAGGTACTGACTAATGGCTCCTTCACCTTTTTTTTTTGTAAATAAATGATCTTGAGCAGGCCAAGTGTCTGGAAACTGGTGAGACTGTAGCTATAAAGAAGGTTCTTCAAGACAAGAGATATAAGAACCGTGAGCTGCAAACTATGCGAGTGCTTGACCACCCAAATGTGGTTGCTCTGAAGCATTGTTTCTTTTCAAAGACTGAGAAGGAGGAGCTTTACCTCAATTTGGTGCTAGAGTATGTGCCAGAGACTGCACATCGTGTCATTAAACATTATAACAAGATGAACCAGCGCATGCCTTTGATATATGCGAAACTTTATATGTATCAGGTAAAGCTTATTCCGTTGGTGTCATTAACGTGTCCGAGTTTAGTTGCATGATAGTCATGCCATTTATAGCCTTGTGATTGACAGATTTGTAGAGCTTTGGCATACATTCATAACTGCATCGGAGTGTGCCACAGGGACATTAAGCCGCAAAATCTCCTGGTATATCTAGAGTAATCATCTCTATCTGTTTGAACACTTACAGGAGAATTCATCTTTAGCCAATTATAAATGCAGCTTCAGATGGTTTGATGCATACTATTTCTGCCACAGGTGAATCCTCATACTCATCAGCTGAAATTGTGCGACTTTGGCAGCGCGAAAGTTCTGGTATGGTCATAATCAACTGACATTCACAGGAATCCTTGTATTTGTGCATGCCTAATTATTTTGTACTGTTTTAGGTAAAAGGAGAACCAAATATTTCTTACATCTGTTCTAGGTACTACAGAGCTCCAGAGCTCATATTTGGTGCTACTGAATACACAGCAGCAATTGATGTTTGGTCTGCTGGCTGTGTCCTTGCTGAGCTGCTTCTAGGGCAGGTAAGGGATCACACAATATACATGACTCGTGGGTGGACTATCCAGCTTATCTCTGCCTACAATCTGATTATTTTCTTTCAACAGCCTCTATTCCCTGGAGACAGTGGCGTTGATCAACTTGTTGAAATCATCAGGGTAAATTATTATCTGCATCCCAATTAAACTGCTTCCTAATTGTTGCTTTCCCTTCATTTTAATCTCATTTTTCTCTCAGGTTCTGGGCACACCAACACGTGAAGAAATCAAGTGCATGAATCCAAATTATACTGAGTTTAGATTCCCGCAAATCAAAGCTCACCCATGGCATAAGGTATGAATGTTGTATTGGACTGCAGCACCTCTCGTCCTATCCCTAACCTCCACCAAGGTTGAGATCTTACATTACTATCATTTTGTGCCAGATTTTCCATAAAAGGATGCCTGCTGAAGCAGTTGATCTTGTGTCCAGGCTTCTGCAGTACTCACCTAAGCTTCGGTCTACTGCAGTAAGTACAACTTCATTGTGGGAGCAAACATGGGGCATGGCATTTAGTATCCTTCCTTTATCACTGTTGTTTTACTGCTTTAAGCATTATTTAGATAGCAAGTTACTTTCCTATCAGTTAGAACTGCATTAGACAGTTTTTCGGAAGTTTTGGCTACTGTTATTTACATTGCAAGTTGGTTACTCATTACAGTTGGAAGCATTGATCCATCCATTCTTTGATGAACTTCGGGATCCAAACACACGCTTACCAAATGGCCGTTTCCTTCCACCTCTCTTCAACTTCAAGCCCCATGGTAAGTCTGCTATTCTGACTTCACTTGTTCTGATAAGAACCCTAAAAACTCCAGATCAACTCATCTTTTCTACTACTCCGGTATTGTCAAAACAGAGCTGAAAGGTGTGCCAATGGACTTTCTGGTGAAGCTGATCCCAGAGCATGCACGGAAGCAATGCGCCTTTGTAGGATGGTGATCTGTAACTGAGAGGATGGCTTGAAGATTAGTTAAGGACCAAATTGATGTCTGTTAGAAACCAGTGGAGACCGACATTGCCTGTTGTGCTATAAGATGGGCAATGTGTGATTTTTTTGTCCGAGATTATCACCCCCCTCACCCCCACAAAGGAAAACAAGATGTTGTCAATGTAACCAGATTGTCTGCCGTTCTGTAAAGTATTAGAAGAGTGTTGGAGCATGCCCCCAGAGTCTCATGTATCAGTCTCTGCTGAATTCAGTTTGCCTGATTTGTACTAGCACCATGCAAGGATGCACCCTTTGTATGACGATGTTCGGTCCACCATTGTCTTGGATCGAGGCTATTCATTCATTTGTACTCATTGTGCTCTTCGTTGTACCAGTGATCACTATGTGATGCATAGGCAACCATTGAAATTTTCCCATCTGGTATGGTTCTGGTAACATTTTTTTTGTTGAAGAGGGCTCACCAACCACATTCACAGGCAAAAGGACGCTACTGCTTAAGCTACGGCACTAGCCCTGCTAACTACACACCCTAAGAACAGAACGACAACGGACGGCCCAAAAGCTTGAAGAGGCCCCATCACAGGTCTTGCACGCACGCACTCCCAACTTATTATCTGTAGGCAGTTCATTCAGGCTACCACCAGCACCTATAAATCTTCCAGAATCTTGCAGTCAGGGCCTCACAGTAAACCGGCCACTTCTGCATAAAACATGGATACTTTGGATACCAGAAAATATTGCTCATCGTATACATGAAATTGGAAAGAAAATATTATTGCATAAAACTGCTAGTACAAGCAAATTTTTGGTGAAAGGAGACAAACTCTTTTCACAGTTCAGATTCAGAGATAGTAGCATCCACAAACTGAATCAACACCAAGGAAAAGAAAACCTAATTAAAAAATTGTTTTGAAGAAAGGAGTGAAAGCAAGTATGGCTCGAGAAATAATAGATTGATTATGGAGAGACAAAGCTCGTGTACATATATGGACAAGGATGTTCTAGGATTTGGTTTATAGAATCAGAACCAATTAGAGGAGATCCATGCCTAATACAAATCCATCTATCCCTTGATAGGGGGCGCATGCGGCAGCCACCCATGGCCCAAGGGCCTGTCTAACATAACCCACGCAAACAGGCAGGATCAACTTTGAGGGGGCTTCAAGTTGCAACGCACAGTAATCAACTAAAAAAATATGAGAAACAAACAGGCGGAAGAAGTATTAACCCACTGCATTTAAAATTCTACACTTGTGCACAATGTAACAGCTAAGAAATATGTCAAAGTTTACTTGTACCATCCTACATTTACAGATCACACGATGCTAGAAGGCAGTTTGTGGCAATTTGCTAAGGCGAGAACTCACTAAAGATGGAAAACATGGAATCATGTCAGTTGTTAATTAACTCCAACTGCAGTCCTCACTCTAGTAACAACACGGGCATATTCAAAGAAGCGGTTGGAATCCATGCCCATTGTTGTATTTATTGTCGTACCACCTTTACAAGAAGTATAATTCCCACCAATAATCAGGTCAAAACCACCAAACTCAGTGATCAAGTCATCAATCACTTGAGTTTTCAGCTTCCAGATTCCATGCAACTGCCTCAGCTCCCCAGTCTGTTCAGTTTTCTGCCACCACCTTCTCAGAATTTTCCTATTCACATCAGATTCCTCAACAGACACTACACACTTCAAAGGAATACCTAGCCGATGGAGTGTTACTTCAGCGCCTCCAATTCCACTGTAGATGGATAGCACTCTGATCCCGTCTGGAAACTGGTCTTTCAGAACCGATAAGAAGTATGCCAAAGTGTCAGTCTGAAAAGCATATCTCATCACAGCAAATCTATCAGGTTGATTTAGTTCAAACAGATTTGTATGGTTATGTGGGTAGCCCAGTATTCTTTCCACTTGATGAGGCTCCAACGGGCTTAACTTGTCCCTACCAACCCAAATAAGGTTTGAAACCTTGCATTGGTGCATAATCTGCATCTGCTTTTCTTCTGAAAGCACTCCTCTTGACTCTCTAACCATCCTCCCCAATGTATCACATGTCTGCTCAATCCCAGCAGCCTCTATAGTAACAACACTAATATGCTTCCTTGTATCCCATGAGGGCCACCACTGTCTTGTGAATGGAAGTGCTTCTTCAATAGTCATCGGTGACTTTGGAACCACAAAACATCTTCTCTCCACTGGAAGGTTATGAATGTAACCTTCCTTTCTAGATAGAGCTGAGAAGAACTGACTGTTCACAAACTCAGGTTCCACATTGTATAAAAACTGTGTGAGTTGATGCCATGTGTCTTTTGGGATCTCAACAACATTTCCATACAGGAAATATGGGGGTTTAGCAAGGTCGCCTCGTACATTTGCACGCCGGCCTAGTGTCGTTGCCTCAAGTTCTACCTTAACAGGCATACCACTGGTCCCTGCACAACGCCCCATAGACCATGGATTGCCAGGGTGACTACTGGAGGCCCCTCTGTCATCCATAAATATATGCTTAGCCCTTTTTACCTGTGTGCTGTTGTTGTAATCATCATAACAGCTCGCAGCAGAGTATGAGGGCTGGTATGTCAAATAATCAGTTTCTGCCTCGCCTAGACAGTTGGATTCAACTTTTACCTGCATAAGTGTAAAAGGCCAAGATTAGAACGCAAAGTCTGAGAGAAATTTACAGCAATTCTGCAGCTACACAAGCTTTAGAGAACAGCGTTTCATTGACTATCAAACTGAGTTGTTACAGATATACATGTTCTAATAGATCAAGTCACAATCTAGAAAAACTTCAGGGAACATCAAACAGGGTACCATATAAATCATTTGAATCTGGACACCAACGGTAAATTCTGCACCATGCTATGATATAATATGCAATTTTGGATACGAGTCTCCATATGAGATGATTTTAACATACCCATGACAAGCCTACAGTAGTAAGAATAAAATGCCGTTAAATTACCTCTTTCTGCTCAACGCTATTGGCTATTCGCCTTGCCAAAATTGAGTCAGCCAGCATCTCAACTGTTGCTCTCTGACCTGAAAAGTACATGCATGTGCCATTTTAAACATTTCCGGATGTCATCAAAACATTGAGCACAATTTGAAGCATCTTTTAATCCTTGGCTTACCACAATTGTCAATAGCTGATGACACCTCTTCCTCGGTAAAACCCTTCTGAAGCAAGCTAAGTGTTTTCTCCATAACACCAAACAGTGCTTCAGCCTTTGCCTGAAAAAAATGCCATTTTAGTTTATAACTTTTGACATTAAGTTTTAGAACTAGCAACCACAATACACATCTCCAATATATCCAAAATCCACATTAGTCATTTGTCATTGGTGCCGAAAAATTCATATCAATTAGCTATAATGCCTAGAAATATTTCTAGTATAATCAATCGAAGGAGTGGCAATGTATGCCAACAGAAGGAGAAATAGAAGAAAAATAGTGAGTGTCTCAGTTTCCATGACACAAGCCACAACCTCCAAGTGTTGAGATGAATTGGGGAAGTCTAAAAAATTGGTGGGGAAAGATGAAAGCAAACTGCAGAACAGGGGCAAAATGTTTAAAAGAATATAATCCTTTCAGAAACACCATGATATAGTACAAACTGGAACCATCAACGCAGAATTGGGCAAGTATGCAATGTTCTAGCTTCAAACTAATAAGTAGTACAGTATGCAGCATAACAAATGTTGCATAGAGTGAAACATTTTACCAAAAGAAAATATCACTTTAGAATGTAAATCCATATCTTGAAGGCTTTTGTAATAACTAGCTCACTTCATGTGTCAGGGGATAATCCATACACATAAACTACATAGAATTAAACAAAAAGGCAACATGATAAAGTATAAACCTCATTTGTAGCAACACCATTTTCCAGTTCTCCAGAGGATCCTCCTGATTGAGCACTGACAATGCAGTCCACGAGCTGTTCTAATGGAGCTTCATCGCCTGAAATTAAGCATATTTTGGAGTATTACTATATTGCATACTGAGTATCAAGAAAGACAAGTTGGATTATCAAACATGTATCATACATGTTTTTAAAGTTTTTAATCAGTAGTCTTGGAGCTGTTTCAAGATTTTGCATAAAGCCAAGCAACAGCACACAATCTAAACAATCAAGAACAAATTTGTCAGTTGCGCAAGAGCATGTAAATACCAAGTTTCTTGAAGGCTAAATCAACTTCTTGCTGTGAAAAGTTCATTGTTCGGAGTAAATATGACCACTTTTCTGAGAAAGAATCAGGCTCCGGCTGAAGACAGAGAAATGTTCTTAAGATTGATTCAAAGAATTTCAAGCGAGTAAGGCAATGATTAACATCTTGTGCTAAGAGATCACCTTGATGTCTTGGTCGATTCCTTTCCTAGACTCTAAAGGAGAATTGTTTTCTTCACTATCAGAATCAAATAGACTTCCCAAAGAACCTGACGATTCAGATCCTGACTGCTGAAGGTCCTATAACATGAAGGAAGGAGAGTTTGTTCAAGCCAATACCTTACTTCTCTTTCCCAACACGCAAGACACAATAATGGACTATCATGGGGATGCAAATGAAATCTTATTAAAATCTACAAATCAGATGCTGAATAGGGCACAAAATCCAGTTACGTAAAACATCATTCCAATTACTTCGAGGTTCTTAAAATAAAGTTAAGTAACTAGCAAAAGTGTAGGAAATGAAGGAATAACTAAAGGAATTTCTCTTTAAAAAAACTAGAAAGTATAAATAGTCAAAATGGATAGCGAGCTCTAATAGGACATGTACTATTCTTTCTTATAGCAGACTTGCGTAACGAATGAGATGTAAAGAAGTAACTACTTACGCAGAAGTATCACCTCTGATATCTAACATGCAAGCACCACGGACTATTCTGATATGCATCAATCTATTAAGAATTTAATATGGATAAAGTAGCACCATGAAGATCACAATGGACACTAGAATAGTATGAGGGAAAGAAACAGCAACATATGGTATAATAAAGGTCAACAAAATATAATTAGGTGCGTCATAGCTATGTAAAGAAAAGACCTTTACAAGAATCACAGTTATTTAATTTTAAAGTTAGACGCTGATCACTGCTAGGAGCATCAACTAGACAAGGAAATTGGCAAAGCACTTACAGAATAGGACAAAAGAGATTCCAATATGGTGTTAGAATCATCGTCACCTGCATGAGATAATATATGCAATTAATTCGTAGATTACAAGACAAAATGTTAGGCAGGTTTTGACTTTGGCGATTGTTTCGCATCACTATACATGTTAGAAAAGACATGTCGTAGAAAGAGGCATACCATGTCTCTGGAGCACCTTGTCTACCAGTTTTGGTGAAAAACCCATTCCAATAAATTGTAATCTTAGATTACTGGACGAAGAACTTGGTTGACCTTCCTATAGTGCGCATCATGTCAGTATCATAACTTACTAAAGCAGAATTTGCATCAAAATGACTCTATTCTTGTGAAAATAGAAATGTCTAGTTATGTTTGCAATTTCATAGCTAGCATTCCAGTTACTTCCAAATATTCGCTAACAAAAAACAAAACATATCTCATCTTTAGTGGTTTTAAATAGCAATCCAAAATCTTAAGCATAAATTAAAAATCCAAACCAGGTATCATATTTGAAATGACATAATTCACTTTAGGTCATGCTGGATTCGGACTGTGCCAGGATATTTTATTAGTTCTCCAAAGCTAAAAATGGATCCCTTATCACCACTGATTCAATTAAAAGCTACTTGTTTAATAAGGAAAAAAGAAACAAAAGATCCAACGATAAAATAGATTGGTACAAAGATGCCCAAACATCATATTGGTTAAATTTCATTTACTAGAAACAGCAAAGCATATAACTCGAGCACAGCTTGCAACTGGCACCCAATGCAGAAATTTGCATTGTTCCTTTACTACAGGCGTGTCTTAATAATTTTGCATCTACGACAGAAACCACACCCTACAAGCACAAATTGTCAAGAAGCATATCACCTCCTCCTTCAAGCTGGCATGCACCGAGCCAGGCAGCAGATCCACAGCAGCCCCCCTGGGATCCCTGGCATCAGCATCTGGGCCGCCGTCCTCGACATAATCTTCGAGTTTAACCTGCATTCACCAAGAACCCAATAAGTAAACACAGTATACACAGAGAAGAAATACTAGCATATAAACAGGGCAGAGAAGAATGTTGCCATCACCATTTTCGATCAACTAAGGCTCCAGGCTCGCATGCCCCTGCAAGACACGGAAAAACAATCAGGCAACGTCGCAGCAGCAGCAGGGTTCGCTGGGAAGTCCACTAAACGTGGGGCGTGGGGATTAAGCTGAAAAACGAAGGGGAATAAATGAGTGCCAGCACTCCATCGCGGCACGCAACACGCAACAAAGAGATCGAATCGCGAGTCAGGAGCGGACCGAGTAAAGGGCATGGTTGTACACATGCACACCTAATAAATTTTGCTAAAAAAAATTCGAATTTAGCATGTGAAATCCACGGTCAAATTCGAATACAAATAGCACACATAAGGGTTTTGGGTGTTCGATTTCGCACTGAAGGAGGGGAAGAGAAGGGAATGGCGGGCGTACCTGCCGGATCCTCGTCGCCGGCGAGGCGCCCGACGAAGAACCGGCCGAGGGCGGCGCGCCGGTACCTCTAAGAAAGGGAGGCCGTAACGGGGAGAGAGAGGGGGGGGGGGGGGGGGGGGAAGGCCTGGGAGAGGAGAAAGAAGGGTTGGACCACAGTCCACAGAAGTGAACCAGTGGGATTTTCTTTTAATGGCGGACGTTTACTTTGCATACAACACGGAGTTGAAACAGTTTCGGTTTTCCAATGATGTTTACGTATTTCCTTTTTCCCGCCTTCTACCAGCTTGAGAATCTGACCTCTCATGTCTCAGGAAAGCCGCAGAGCGGCGAACCGAGTCAACTGAAGACCAAACCTCGCCGGAACGCCGTACAACCACCGAAGACTACAGCATGTCGCCAGCGACCTCTGCCGCCGCCGTTCCCGTACCCGGCGTCCTCATCCGCCAACCTCCGTCGACCCTGCGATCCTCCCCCACCGCCCTCCTCCTCCCCTCGGGGGCTGCGAGGCCGCTCCAAGCGACGTCGGCCTCTCGTCGCCTCCCTGCCTCCGCTGTGCGCGCCCAGAGCGCCGCCGACCCAGGTCAGGAGCCCTTGCCTCACGCCCAAAATTACATTTTTGATGCCTCTGCTCGGTTCATTCCTGCCCAAATCGAGCCGGGCTTGTTGGATTGCCGCTGATGGCGCTGCCTCGGTCGGTCGTTTTCTCAGGGTACTTGCCTGAATCGGATTTCTACAAGATCGAGGCCATTCTTAGGTTTGTGCGCTTCACGGTACTTATTATTGCAATGATAGAATCTGGTTGGTCCTTGCTGAAATGTGCGGAATTTGTGCAGGCCGTGGAGGGTGCCGCACGTGTCCTCGGTGAGTGTGGCTCCGTGGTTCTGGGTCCTTGAGTTGCACGCGAGCTGTTCAGTCAGACAGGTTTGGGGATTCTGCAGGGCTTGTTGGAGATGGGGATCAGAGGTGTGACGGTGTCGGATGTGCGGGGATTCGGGGCGCAGGGAGGGTCAACGGAGCGGCATGGAGGTATGGCTTCGCTCTGCCTATGGCTATGCACTTGCGTGGCTCTGCCTGCCACTGACTGCGGTTTTGCATTGTATAGTTTCTGCATCAGTTCAGTTATACTCCTAGAATTGGGCAGAAATGTGTTCAGAGGAGCATGTGGCCGAGTATTTTGATCGTTAGTTTACAACTCTACTACTACCGACTAATAGGATTGGCTGGTGTACAGATGTGAAACATGTCTACTAACAGGATTGGAGATAATGGTTCTGTGATGTTGAGAAAAATTTGAGACTGGCATGGTTTTAAGATATCAATGCTGACGCCTGATGCTTGTTTTGCTTTGAGTAATCAGGGTCAGAATTTTCGGAAGATACATTTATTGCTAAAGTCAAAATGGAAATAGTGGTCTGCAAGGAGCAGGTAATTACTTTATTTACTAGTGACTGTGACCTTAACAGTTATAGTTCTAAAAGAAGAAATACTGCAATGCCATACCTTTCATGACAAAGATTGGTGATCATTTTTTTTGCTTTTCTATTTTTCCTGTAAATGTCTATGACATTGTTCCAATGTTATTGCAGTCCATTCTGTATGAGTTTTATTGGTTTCCTCTTGCATCATCATTAAATGTTTCTTTTCCACCAGGTCGAAGCAGTAATCGACAAAATAATTGAAAAGGCAAGAACAGGAGAAATT
The DNA here is from genome assembly GCF_002211085.1 of Panicum hallii. Lineage (NCBI taxonomy): Eukaryota > Viridiplantae > Streptophyta > Magnoliopsida > Poales > Poaceae > Panicum > Panicum hallii. The sequence goes on along the minus strand of NC_038044.1, from coordinate 6,870,952 downwards.
GGCGATGGGAAGATATTCTGTAAGTGCATCGTGCTCCTTGTGACCTTTTCAGAGTCACAGCTGCGTTTTTATCCTAGTCCAGGACTCCCGTGTAATTGGCTTCTTTTCTCTTAACTTGCAATATCTTAGTGCCTATTGTTCACTTGCATGGGCTTTACTGCCTTGTGCATATGTTACGCATATAGGAGCGTTCTATTGTTCTGCTCATTTTTCCTCCACTTGTTTTGTTTTACTTCCGTCAGAAATGTAAATGACGACTAGTTCTTGCTCATTTAAACTGCTGGTTGGTTTCAGTAAGTTCTGTTATCAGAAATATGAATGCTATGGTACAACGGACAAAGTAGTCGCTCCTGTGCTAGCTCACACAGTCTTCAGGAGCACTGCCATACTATCATATATACGCACCTGTAATCTTTTTTGACTCTGATTTTCTGACATGGTGGTTTCTTCCTCAGTGATCCCTGTCTCGGATGTGGTAAGAATCCGCACCGGCGAACGTGGGAAGGAAGCTGAGAGGATGACTGGAGGACTGTCGGATACGCTGTCCTCTGTGGTGTCGATCTCATGAGCCAAACAGATTGGCTGCCTGCTGCGAGGTCAAGCACGTCCCTCCCCCCTGCCCTTGCAATTGTAAACTTGCGCAATAAAACTGCGCAGTGTGTTTCCTGCTAGTGCCGCCCGAATCATGCAGTGTGCACTGGGCCTGATCAATAAAATCGGATGGAATTTATGTGAACTTTCCCTCGCTGTTGTTTCTGAACCTATGCAAGATGATGCTAGTTTGGCAACAGGAGGGGTTAAGCTTGTTAAACATAGTATAAACCAAATATGGAAATGTAACTAAATATGGAGAGACTTGACCGGCTAAGGATGTAGATTGTTGTATAAGTCTAGGACTTTTGTTGTAAATCTTTTCCTTCCTAGAATATCTCCTAGCCGGTCATGATCTGCGCCATATATATGTATCGCACCATGTTGTGCGTTTTAATTAATCAACACGCAACCGATGAGGTCTCCGAGTTTGGAGGTTGGCGTTCCACCATGATATCCACCGCACCTCTGATCTTTACATGGTAATCAGAGCCTAGGCGATTCAAGCTTCAAGATCTCCATGGCGTCCTCAAGCTTGACGTCTAACCCTCTTCTCGGCGTTCAAGTCACCGAGAAGCTCACCCGCCAGAACCATGCAATGTGGTCGGCGCAGGTTCTCGCGACCTTACGAGGCGCGAGGCTGGAGCGCTATGTCAACGGTAAAGCCGTTGCTCCAGCTGCAGAGGTTGAAGAAAAGAAGGCCGACGGCAAGACCATCATGGCCTCCAACCCAGCCTATGAGGAGTGGTTTGCCGCGGATCAACAAGTCCTCGGTTTTCTGCTCAGCTCCCTGTCCAAGGACATCTTGGCGCAAGTCGCCATCTCAAGGACTTCTGCTGAAGCATGGAAAGCGATCAGCGATATGTTCGCGTCGCACACGCGTGCTCGTACCACCAATGTACGACTCGCTCTCGCCACGACAAAGAAGGAGAACATGACTGTAGCCTAGTACTACGGCAAGATGAAGGGACTTGCAGATGAGATGGCTGCAGCAGGAAAGCCTCTTGATGATGAAGAGTTGGTGATGTATATTTGCAATGGTCTAGATCTAGAATTCAATCATTTAGTTTCTGCTCTTGTAACTAGGATTGAACCTGTTACCCCTGCTGAACTGTACTCACAATTACTAAGTTTTGAGACTAGATTAGAACTACAGCTTGGCACAGGATCTTCATCAGCCAACACCGCAGGGAGAGGCGGCCGTGGCAGGAACCAGCAGATGCGTGGTTCTGGCCGTGGCGGTCGTGGGCGATCAAGCTTTGGCCGAGGCTCTGGTGGGCGCGGTTCTGGTGGGTGTGGACAGCAGCAACAGTCACGCCACAACCAGCCACGCAGGAATTTCCCACCGGACCTACTGCAGCCCACGACAGCAATGGGCGCCCCATTTGCCAAGTGTGCTTCAAGACAGGACATACGGCGCTTGAATGCTGGCACCGTTTTGATGAGAATTATGTTCCAGAGGAACGACACGCTGCTGCTGCTGCTATGAGCCTCTATTCCATGGATCAAAACTGGTACATGGACACTGGTGCTACGGACAACATAACTAGTGATCTTGAGAAGCTCGCCGTTCGTGACAAGTACAACGAAGGCGATCAGATTCACACGCAAGCGGTGCAGGTATGAAAATTAAACATATTGGTCATTCAATAGTTCATACCCCAACTCGTGATTTACATCTAAATAATATTCTTCACGTTCCAAAAGCTGCTAAAAATCTTGTTTCCGTTCATCATCTTAATAAAGATAATTCCACTTTCCTTGAATTTCACCCTGATTATTTTTTGATCAAGGATCAGGTCACGAAGAACACCATACTTAGAGGATCATGCCGTAGGGGCCTATATCCTCTTCCTCCTTCGTCCACCATAAAGCAAGCTTTTGGAGTTGTCAAGCCATCTTTTGAAAGGTGGCATAGTCGTTTGGATCATGCGTCTGCTCCCATTATCTCTAAAGTTATTAGTATGAATAATCTCCCTTGTTTAGGTGAATCAAATAAAGAACCTGTGTGTGATGCTTGCCAAAAGGCAAAAAGTCATCAGCTTCCTTATCCAAAATCTCATAGTGTTTCGAGTCAACCTTTGCAGCTTATTTTCTCAGATGTCTGGGGACCTTTGCCCTTTTGTGTTGGAAGAAACAAATACTATGTTAGTTTTATTGATGACTATAGCAAATTTGTGTGGCTCTATCCTCTTAAGCACAAATCTGAAGTTTTTCAGAAATTTCATGAATTTCAAAATTTTGTTGAGAGGCTCTTTAATCGCAAGATTATATCTATGCAGGCTGATTGGGGAGGAGCAAAAACTTAACTCCTTTTTTGAGCGCATTGGCATCTCTCATCTTGTTTCATGTCCTCACGCTCACCAACAAAACGGGGCTGCCGAACAAAAGCATCGGCATATTGTTGAAGTTGGCCTAGCTTTATTAGCGCATGCATCTATGTCGCTTAAGTTTTGGGAGGATGCCTTTATCGCTGCCACTTATTTGATTAATCGTACTCCTAGTCGAGTTATAAATTTTGAAACTCCTTTTGAACGTTTATTTCATCAAAAACCAGATTATTCCTCCCTTAGGATTTTTGGCTGTGCTTGTTGGCCTAATCTTCGCCCCTATAATACCCACAAATTTCAGTTCAGATCCACATGATGTGTCTTTCTTGGTTATAGTCCTTTACACAAAGGATTTAAATGCTTAGATCCTTCTACAGGTCGAGTTTATATATCTCGGGATGTCACATTTGATGAAAATATTTTCCCCTTTGCCCAACTTCATCCAAATGCAGGAACTCGTCTTCGTCATGAGATCTCTCTTCTTCCTTCTGATCTTAGGCCATCGACATTTGATCAAGGGGGAGAACTATCGAGTGATCATATATTTAATTCTAATAATTCATGTGATGAAGTGTGTGCAGAAAAAAGGGGGGATTCGGTGTCTCTACCGATCCTCCGATCGGCCGGTGCAGGTTCGACCCAACAGGAGGGCGCCACGTTGCCAACAGGAAAGGAAGCCGACACGGACACAGGTTCTCCTGGCGCAAATTCTCCTGGATCGGCCAGTGGTGCAAATCCCGCAACTGATCCGCCTGTGCTGTCGGCCCTTCCTGGATCTTCTGCTCCAACCAGCTTCGAGCCTGCTGGTGTGCCTTCTGTTGAGGAAACAACAATTCGGCCAAGAACAAGACTACAATCCGGGATACAGAAGCCTAAGGTATATACTGATGGCACCATTAGATACAGTTGTTTTACTTCATCAGGAGAACCACAAAATTTAAATGAAGCTTTTGGAAATAAACATTGGAAAGAAGCTATGGATTTAGAGTATTCTGCTTCGATGAAAAACAAAACATGGCATTTGGTACCTCCAAGGAAAGGAACTAATATTATTGATTGTAAGTGGGTCTATAAGATAAAAAGAAAAGCTGATGGAAGTCTTGACAGATATAAAGCTCGTTTAGTTGCAAAGGGTTTTAAGCAAAGATATGGTATAGATTATGAAGATACCTTTAGTCCTGTAGTAAAGGCAACAACAATTAGAGTTATCTTGTCTGTGGTTGTGTCAAGAGGTTGGAGTCTTCGTCAATTAGATGTGCAAAATGCCTTTTTACACAGAGTTTTGGAAGAGGAAGTTTATATGAGACAGCCACCAGGTTATGAGGATAAATCTTTGCCTAACTATGTTTGCAAACTTGATAAAGCTTTGTATGGTCTTAAGCAAGCGCCAAGAGCGTGGTATTCCAGATTGAGTATGAAATTACAAAGTCTGGGTTTCAAGCCATCAAGAGTAGATACATCTTTGTTCTTTTATAACAAAGGGGATATTAGCATGTTTGTGCTTATTTATGTTGATGATATTATTGTGCCTAGTTCAATGCCAAGTGCAACTACAGCTTTACTCAGTGATCTTAATAAAGAGTTTGCCTTGAAAGATTTAGGTGATCTACATTATTTTCTTGGAATAGAAGTAAATAAAGTTTCAGATGGTATAATTTTGTCTCAAGAAAAATATGCTTCAGATGTCTTAAAAAGAGTTGGCATGAGTGATTGTAAACCAGTAAATACTCCTATGTCAACTTCAGAAAAGCTTTCTCTTCATGAAGGGGATTTACTTGGTCCTAGTGATGCGACACAATATAGAAGTATGGTTGGTGCTTTACAGTATTTAACATTGACAAGACCAGATATCTCTTTTGCAGTCAACAAGGTATGTCAATATTTACATGCTCCTACTACAGTTCATTGGGCAGCAGTCAAAAGAATTCTAAGATATATTAAGCATACTATGAAACTTGGACTCAAAATTGGGAAGATGTCATCTCTTCTGGTTAGTGGTTTTAGTGATGCAGATTGGGCTGGATGTATTGGTGATAGGCGCTCTACAGGAGGCTTTGCAATATTCTTAGGCTCAAATCTGGTTTCTTGGAATGCACGTAAACAGACGACAGTATCAAGGTCAAGTACAGAAGCTGAGTATAAAGCACTGGCTAATGCAACTGCAGAAATTATGTGGATTCAGATTTTGCTGTTAGAAATTGGAATTCAAGCACCAAGAAAAGCAAAGCTATGGTGTGATAATATGGGAGCCAAATATCTTTCTGCAAATCCAGTTTTTCATGCAAGAACAAAGCATATTGAAGTGGATTATCACTTTGTGCGAGAAAGGGTTGCAAAAAGATTACTTGATATTGAACATGTGTCGACAAGGGATCAGATAGCCGATGGGTTTACAAAACCCTTAGCTGCACGGCAGTTGGAGATTTTCAAAGGCAATCTGAATCTAGAGAAGATTTAGATTGAGGGGGAGTGTTAAACATAGTATAAACCAAATATGGAAATGTAACTAAATATGGAGAGACTTGACCGGCTAAGGATGTAGATTGTTGTATAAGTCTAGGACTCTTGTTGTAAATCTTTTCCTTCCTAGAATATCTCCTAGCCGGTCATGATCTGCGCCATATATATGTATCGCACCATGTTGTGCGTTTTAATTAATCAACACGCAACCGCTGAGGTCTCCGAGTTTGGAGGTCGGCGTTCCATCACATATCCACCGCACCTCTGATCTTTACAAAGCTGGCTGCAATGAGAATGAGCTGGGCTCTGTTGTAGATAACATTTGTTGGGCCCATCTCTGTCTGGCCCAAATACAAGAAAGATATGTGCAGTCCATGGTATGTGGCCCAAGTTACTACTGATGTGGTGCCTTTCGTTTCGTATGGATCTGAAGGGGCCTAATCTCTCTGTATGGCAGAAACATCAACAAAGAAGAAGGATGATCCGTGTGGGTGGTGGGTCCATTTGTCTGGCCCAGACCTGATGAGTCACGGATGGACTAGGAAGTGAGCGTGTATCAGCTATGGAAGCATCCGGAAGCATCGCTACGACCACCATCTGCCGGACTGAAGCAGCATGTTGAACGCGCAACGATGATGGGGCGGGCGAGAGGTGGTAGGCAGCAGCGCAACACTTTGGAAATCCGTGTGGCCTTCGTCTGCCACCTCACGACGCCACGTGTGCCCGATCGTGCCACCTGTGCGTGGGCTGCGACAATTAACTAGGAGTACAATACTGTAAATGTGTTATGTGTGGGCAAGATACTCGTTCTAGCTAGTCCTACCCTACATTGCGCTGATATGAAGTAACCTAGTGTATTAGTGTAGACCATTTCGCGTGACCATGCCGGAGAAAGTATATACTGTTTCTGAAAACATTATCTTACGCTCATTAGATTTGTTTATTAGGCCTAGTTTTGAAGGTCGTGCATCTGCATGTATACCCGTAGAGCCAGCCAAGCCAAGCCAAGCCAGTGCTACTAGCTGAGCTGAACTTACCCAATCATCATGGATGATGCAAACTTGTACACAATGCAGCACGCAGAGCTCCGGTCAAGCAAGCAAGACAGCACGGGCAGCATCCATCATCGATGGCCACCTTTTCCGCTCCTTCCAAACCCAAAAAGGCCTTTGTTGAGCTGAATCGCCACCATCCGGACGACGAGTCAAAACTCGTCAAATTCCCATCAAATCACGACGCATCAATCGCCGCCGACTCCATCTTGGATTCTTTCTTGTTGGTGCCGACGGGATACGGAGACGGTGGGTGGCGACGGACCATGCATGCATGCATATCTCTGCTGGTGTGGTAGTGCGGCGTGGATAAGGCAGGCAGTGGAGATCCTGTACGCGTTGAACTCGGCCAATCTACTGCGATTAGTTATTTATATCTTTGTAACGCAGCTCTTAGTAGTGTAGGGTTGGCTCTCTAGCTAATCTCCTTATTTTGTTGTTATGCAAGGGTTCATAAGCGTCGCCGTGATGATGACAAGAACACGTACGGGCTAGGTGCCATCCATGATTAAATTTGGCATTTTTTTTCCACCTTTCTATCTGCCCATGTTCATTGACTTCGACTTTTCTGACTTACTGCAAAGCTAGCAGCATCAGATATTTTTTACTCGCTCGATCGGAGGATCAAAAGAGAGTCGTTGACTGCCGTAATGGCAAGGAGGCTCTTGACCGACCTTTGTTGGGTTCGAGTCGTACTACTTGTATACTGTATCTATCTGTGCCTTGGAGTGTACGACATGATCTGAAGAAACTCGTAAAAGCTACTATTCCATACTCATTGATAGGAATGCATGGTTCTAGGGTAGTTATACTGTTGATGAAATATGCCCTGGCCGGACAAATATATTAACTGAAGTGGATCGAGCTGCTCCTAACAGATCCCCATTTGGCAAACGGTGATCAGGCTAGCGATGATATAAACATCTCGATCCATGTCTAGTCTCGATTGGAAACTCTCGCACTCCAAACGATGCGATTTCAACGCCCCAAAAAGGGCTTGGACATTTGGATCTCCATCGCCTCGTCACGCATGGGCACGTCACACCAGCTCGATCATCATCGTCGTCCTGCTGACAGATCGATCGATCGATCGCTCGCTTGAGACGTCAACGACGCAATTGCAACTGAGATTATTAGGCACTCTAAGCTAGTTTCAGCGATGGCATTGCTGGTGCGAGAACACGTGTAGTGGCGAGGAGTGCGCGTACGCACTGTTGGTAGTGGGGCGTGAGGGAGGCTTGGCGTGCCGCTGCGCTTCGCCTTTTGGCCGGGGTCATACTCATACGGCTAGCTAGCTTGCCTTTCTGATGCATCATTCCTCTCGCAACCCAGCCAAAGTCCTCGTGTGCTTGTTAGCCTTGCCAACCAGCAAATGAAACGCATGAACCGGCCGGCTCTCCGACGGCAAGCGCCACTAGAGAGGGGGCATTTATCTGCACACACACGTCTTTGTCTCAACTCTCTGCATGATCAAAGTCTTCCGACTGTGTCGACTCAACCAAGCACCCTTTTGCGTAGGACGAAAAACTGAATTAGGGTGTATGGCAACATGGCATGTGTATGTTTGTAACAGTGATCGAGCTACTCCTATGGGTGGATGAACACCTACCTAATCAGATTCAGTGAGCCTGTCCGAATGAAGGCCAATCAAGATTTGTTTCAGTTAAGTGAAACATGTGTTTTTGGGTCCATCTAAAACATATATCATCACTGCACTTTGGTCACTAATCTGATTTCCTTTGGTTAAAAAATTGGATTTTCGTCTAGAGGCATCAGGCTGTTAGTTGGAACATTCTTAAACACCCCGTGATCATCAGCTCCCCGTCCAAGCTGCAGAATAACACCTCCCTCCAACCAACATGCGCGCATGCACATAACCCTATCTTCGCCAGACTGTTTCTAGAGTTGGAGATAGTGTGAATCAGGAGAGCGCTAAAGAGCGAGAGAGAGACAAATTAAATGTGGGTGCAGGAGAAGAGAGAAACACCCAATGATGAAACTGTAAGAACTTTATTGCCATTTTGGCCTTGATATGCAACTTTTTACCAGCCTATCGTCTCAAAAGAGCTTAATCCTCTGTCAGATATTGGCCAAGTTCAGTACATTGCGATATTTTTCTTAGACGGCCAATCACGATCACGCACTTTCCTTTTTGTTCAAGAACCCTAGCTAAATCGCCCTACTACCCTATAAGGTGAGGATTAGTCAAACTTTTTTTTGTGTTGAAACATGCCAGATCTAGAACGAACCATGGATATGAGTCGGCCTAGCTACCTAGCCATTGCAGGAAGACAAACGGACCGGTGGCTTTCACGCACTCGGCCTGTCTCCCAACTAATCCCATCTACATATGCTAATCTGCATCAAGGTAGAGGGAATTTTTCGTTAAAAAAAAAGCTATAGAGATTTGACTCATGCATGTTGCATTAACAGCAGCCATTGCTTTGACCACAAACATATTTTACCATTGCTAACACCACAGTGTCGAGAGCGTTTCAACGCATAGTGTCATCATTTGGAAGCTTCTACTCCTAACTGTGTTTCAAACCGTCTGGTGGCAGCTAAAGTATATACTGGAGTATATGTGGCAAAGTAGACCTCTAGTTTTTCATAATGTGTGCGTGTGGCCTAACATGGCATAATGAAAAATACTGAACCAAAGTCGTAATGCTGCTTCTGCAATTGAGCCTCTATTAGTCTTCAGAATCCTAACACCAACAACCAGTGGTCAACCAATTAACATTTGTTTGTCTCATGCCAGCAGCAAGAACACACAATCCTTAGTTTCTTTTTTTTTTTTGAAACGACAATCTTTAGTTTCTAGTAGGTCAAATCAAAGCATCTGGAACAAATGGTTCCTTGTGAGTCAAACTGAACGCTGACTTGAAACATTAGATAAATATCTGATCGATAGTCTTAATTGGATCGTACCATCCGACACTGGTCAACGAGTTAGCCTGGATCAAAGCATGTAGCAGCAGGTGACGACAGGGTGTTGTTGAGTTGAATCCAGTTCACAACACGACACAGAAATATATATTTGACTGGTCAAAATATTGTAGAAAAATAAGGTGGGAGGAATTAGTGGGCGATTAAACAAATGCAAAGGCCTTTTCCTTTGGCCTCGTTTGAGAATTGATCAGCTGTCAGCTTAGTCAAAGTGGCTGCAACTCACGTGCTTAATCATTAGAGATGTATGTATAGTTGGATGAACCCAAAGGCCAACGAGTTTAAGGTTCTATATATCGAGCAATTAAAAAAGATGTTTTCCACAAAGGCAAGTAAAGGGGTAACGGGGGGTAGTGTGCTGCTAGGATATGACAAAGTTAGTTGCAAGCGTTTGTTTTAGTTGTAGTTTGTTGCAGACACATGGGGTCCAGCCAAAGGAATATTTCTGGAGTTCTTGTTGTTGGGGCATCTTTGTGTACCTTTCATCTTTCAGTGTCATGACTGATCCAAAGAATTTTTGAAAAAGATCCAAAGAATACAATAGGCGCAGGGGATGGATCCCATATTTTACCTCCATTTGACATAAGAAAAGGAAAGAAAAGACTGGGGGCACTTTCACCTTCGTTCTGTCTATGGATCTCATATATGTAAAAAAATTCTAAACATTACAAACAATTGCAGATGGGGCCATTCCTATCTAATGCTTCTAAAAACGTGTGCAACCGACTTTTCTAGAGCATTAACCACTGATTTACATAAACGGTATATTCGTGTTTTTTTCCATTAATTTTATCACTACAGCTTGTAACAGCTTCTGTACAACCAGTATAATAAAGAGCAAACGATGTCCAAAACGGCAAAGGAAACAAAGCGTCTCTGTGATAATCAGTTAACCAGTGAATCATATTCACAACAGCGCAACACTATGGATGGCATGGACTAGTTTAACTTCAAATTTGATGCGTACTGATGAAATATAGTATGAACGGCTGAAATTCACCATCAGCCATAAATCAAATTATAATAATCGACACCTTCTGCATGAAAAAAGTTGGTCCAAATCTTTTTGCTCGTTCTACTCTTCTCACTAAACTAGCATATCTTGGCCGGAGAGGGAGAAGTAGAGAAGCCAATCCGCAAAAGAATTACGCACCCAACAACAACAAGGGACAGGTTACTGGTGGCGCCCCTTATTCTAAGAGATGGAGCGTTTAGACGCAGCCGCCATGGCCTGGTCTATGCATGGATGAGATGACGAGCTGCTTGCTATAGCCGGCCTGAAAAGATCAGGGGAGGTGCATGCATTGCTTCCACTGCTTCAGTCCTCTCAGGTCGACCAGAGAGTCCAACAAGTCTTTCTAAGACCAGCATTTTACTTGGTCTTTTCAAGCAAACCATTTAACTAATATTTTGTTTCTTTCAGCTCTTGATCGTCCAAACGCATGTTTCACTTGCTCCTAATATGAGTGACCAAGTCAGTCTCCCGATGATTTCGCCCCACTCTAGCTAGTCGATCTCATGACCCAATTTGACATCTAATGCGCCTCATCATTCTTACTATGGAAGCTTCGGTTCTTCCGGGCTATGATGTGGCCAGGACTAGCCGATCTCCAGCCGTGCGTGCGTGGACACGTTGGACATGCTTAGACTGCGTGGAATAGAAGGACGTTGGGCATGCATCATCAGCAACAATTCAGTAACAGTGCTGTCAGATGGAAATGGTGCGTGTACCTGGAGAGCGGCGACGGAGGCCCGTACGTACGTTGCTCGCTCGCTCGTGTTTGGCCGGAGGAGACGCCGACGACGCGTTATATACACAGATGCTCATTAGTTCCCGTTGGAAAACCCCATTTAGTTCCGGTTTTCAACTCGGGGCAGCCAATCTACAGCTTTTAGTCCGCAGGAATCAAACTCAAGACCTTCTACCTCACGTATAGTTTCCTTATCACCACACCTACACGGCACATATGACTCTAAATGGGGATATTTTTCTTTTAAACTGACCCGTGAAGAACCCTTTAGTTCCGATTGGTGTCACCATCCGGAACTAAAGAGAGACTTTTAGTCCCGGTTGGTGGCTCTAGCCGAAACTAAAGGTCCTCCCGCCCTCCTAACCGTTGGACTCGTTACTAATGCTTTTATTAGTCCCGGGTCCAACCCTGACCGAGACTAAATGGGCTGGATGAAAGACCTGTTCTCTACTAGTGATATACACGCGCGCGATAACTGAAGGAGATCTCAATCTGAATTGCCTCGTGCAAAATTTTACTGTGGGTTCAAAAAGATGAAGACAAGGAAATGCTGAGGAGAGACAAACCAAGCTAGCTGTGGTGATTTGGAAATCAGGTCGCGTCAGGCTGAGTTCAAATTGACCTCGTGCACGAATTACTTGAAGGGGATACGTAGGAAAGAAGATGGCAATGCAGCAGGGGATATGTAGAACATTCGACTGAACGAGATTCCATTGTATGAAATATCAGCAAAACAATACTCTCTCCGTTCCGTTGTTCTGGCTTTTCTAGATATGCACCTAGACGTAATATATATCTAGATGCATAGTAAAAACTATGCACCTAAAAAAATCAAAACTAGAAAAGTTAAAACGACTAAGGACGGATGGAGTGATACCTTTTATACAGATGGAGGTGCTGCATAACTTCAAAATTATAATGCACGTTTACAAAATTAATTGTTTACCTTGTTTTACAAAATTATAGATACATTATGGGCCAAAACCACTAATATATTATTCTGAGTGCTTGTTTTACAAAATTGTTGACGAGGCCAAAACCACTAATATATTATTCTGAGTGCTTGTTTTACAAAATTGCTGACGATTATTGGTCTAATTTAAAATTTTCACAAAATACCCAAGGGGTTTTTTAGTCTGATTAAGATATTTCCCGAGAGTTACTACAAAGTTTTTTTGCGAGTGAGTTATTACTAAGCGTCCAAAGATTTTTTTATAGATATTGGTTGGAGATTCTCAGCTTCTAATTTGTTTCTCCCTCGGGGGACTATCTGAATTATATTAGACTACAAAGCTCTCTGCCCCACTTGACTGAAAAATCTAAAGAAAAATAATTCTCGACCAATTAAGAAAACACCTGAAAAATGTTGATTATCCTTGACACTACAAAGTCAAGTTCGTAAACACGTTTTTGCGTAGCTCGCAGAGTGAAGAAAGACTGAATGCAAGGTGGCAGCAATGTTGGAATCTCTACATCAATACATGGAAAACAAAGAGAGGAATTTAATCAAAACAGTAGTGCATCAACAAAAAGATAAGCATGCAAGCATATCCAGGAAACAACGCCGCAGAAGCGTAAAACTAGTGCAGAAAGGGGGCAAAGAGAGATTCTTGAATGAATAGTAAACTACAAGTCAGTCTCTGCCAAAAGCAGGATTGAAATGGCTCCACGTATATCTTCTTGATCCGACTCTTGAACTCGTATTTAGGGAAGGGCATATGGAGATTCTACTTTTGAATTCAAGCGGAACATGGAACAAGTTCCGGTGCTGTTCAAAGATGCCCTGTGACCGTCGTCTCTTAACAATAATTCGCATTGGTTCGTCCTTACCCATCATCTCTCTTTCGGCAGTCGAACCCACCGATTAATGATGTTCACAAAGACAGGTAGCACCTGGATCTGTAACCATCATCGATCTCACCTCAAAAACCAATTAGTAATCTGATGTGGCCAGCAAATCGTATATAGAAAGTGGCGCAGGGAATAGGAAGAAAAAAATTGGAAGGAAACAGAAAAAAAAAACAAATCAGTTTGCTATTACACATGTATGAAAAAAAGGTATGTAGATTCATGACTTATTTGGTAGGCATTTTAGATTCTTTTTGTCCGGACTATCTTTTTCCAAGTTTCATGTAAGAAAACTATGTACAAAATGGTGTTCATACCGAATTACGTCTTTTCTACCTGGTGCTACAGTACCGAGCACCAGCCTGAGCTCTGAGGTTGCGGCAGCCGAACGGCGAGGCCGCGGACTGGCTGGGCGCCGGCCGTCGTCGTGTCGTGGCCGCGGTGCGTCAACGGTCAGAGCTCTGGCAGCCTGTTTATCCCTGATCCGGTTGAATGATAGTTGTTTAGTCGGGCGCCACGCACAGACGCGCGCACGCGCCCTCCTCCACTTCCGGCTTTACCACTCGCTAATCCCTCCTAAATGCGGCCTTAATCCACACTAGCAGCAAGCATAACTGCTGAGTTGAGTCCCCGGGCCAACCCCACATGTCTCTCCGCCCTCCTCGCCTCGTCTCCGATCACCTATAAATACCGCCCCCTCGCGGCCTCGCCTCTCCCTGTCTCCGATCCTCAGCTCAGGTCTCCACTCTCCAGAGCACAGGTTCAAAGGCAGCAGCCTTCTCACTGATCGTCCTCTGCCTACCAGTAATCCAGCCTTGTTACCTAGCTCGCCGCAACAGCCAGCAGCGTCAGCGGCCACCGCCGTCTTGATCAGCATGGACATGGGCATGGGCGGCGGCTTGGATGAGCTGGAGGTGCTGGCGATGAGCCCCGGGGGCTCGGCGGCGTCGGCGGGCGCGGCGGGCAGCGAGGACGAGGCCGACCTGCGGCGGGGGCCCTGGACCGTGGAGGAGGACCTCCTGCTCGTCAACTACATCGCCGCCCACGGCGAGGGCCGCTGGAACTCGCTCGCGCGCTCTGCAGGTATCTATCCCCACTTCAATTCAGTTCAGTTCAGCCGCCGCTCGATCGATTCTGCTTAGTGCCCACAGGCCACTGCGCAGTTATATTTATGATAAATTCTGGAATAATATACAAGTACAGCCGAGATGTAACGTCTGCTCCGTGATCACTTGGCCAAAGATAACACACTTTCCATCGCCACCGTAGGCCGCTAGCTCTAGCTATGGCTTGACATTTGCTAGTTGCAAAGTTAGCTCAGCAGCCACTGATGACTGATCGATCAACTTGTGCTGTACTAGTTTTATCATTCATCATCTAGGCCCTTGTATTTCCTGCGTTTTGCTCGCCGGACCTTGCTTACTGATCGATGGCATGCAGGCCTGAAGCGCACCGGCAAGAGCTGCCGCCTCCGGTGGCTCAACTACCTGCGCCCTGACGTGCGCCGCGGCAACATCACGGCGGAGGAGCAGCTGCTCATCCTCGAGCTCCACTCGCGGTGGGGCAACCGCTGGTCCAAGATCGCGCAGCACCTCCCGGGCCGCACCGACAACGAGATCAAGAACTACTGGCGGACGCGCGTGCAGAAGCACGCCAAGCAGCTCCGCTGCGACGTCAACAGCCGCCAGTTCCGCGACGTCGTGCGGCACGTCTGGATGCCCCGACTCGTGGAGCGCATCCAGTCGGAGTCAGCCGGGGCCGGCGCGGGTGCTGGTGCCGCGGGCGGCGGCCAAGCGGCGGCCGCGGCTGCGCCGGCGACGACCACGGCGAGCATGCCGGCCGCGTACCACCTCGGCCCGTACGGCGGCCACCGGCAAAGCGCCGACGTCGTCGTCCCGCCGAACAAGTCTCACGGCGGCTACGCCCACGCGGACTACTACAGCTACAGCGAGCCGGGCCAAGCGGCGGCGCCGGCGGCCATGAGCCCCGACGACACCTCCAGCGCGCTGCGGTCGACGCTGACGGACGCGTCGCACGGGGCGCAGCATCATTACGCCACGTCGGCGGCGACCCCGACGAACGAAGGCTGCGGGGCCGCCGGTGGCGCGGCCGCCGGACCGATGACGGACGGCGACGACGTGGTACAGGAGGAGGAGGACGTGTTCGCCGGG
This sequence comes from Panicum hallii, assembly GCF_002211085.1. Classification (NCBI taxonomy): domain Eukaryota; kingdom Viridiplantae; phylum Streptophyta; class Magnoliopsida; order Poales; family Poaceae; genus Panicum; species Panicum hallii. The sequence goes on along the minus strand of NC_038044.1, from coordinate 6,855,800 downwards.
ACCTGGTCGGAGCTCCTCGCGACCGCCGGCCGCGACGACGACTCCAACTCCAAGATCGGCCTGCCGGATTTCGAGCTGGGCGATTTTGAGATGTGGAGCCTGGAGGATCTTTGCTTACAGCAGCTGTGCTGATGCAGATGCACGTATGCAACTACTACTAGACAAGTTATACTGAGAGGGACACATCAAGGCGCAAGTGAAGAACAATAATACTCAACATGTGAAAGAATATTGTCGGAGACAAAAAAAAATCAAGACAAGGAGCACATGTACATCAGCAAGGAAATCGACAAGTAACTAGTTCATAGAATGGTCTATATTAGCATGATGACGAATTTGAAACATGTGCATAGTTTTCCTACTCTACTAGAAGGTTTTGTACCTGCGCTTCGTCCAGTTTCAATTTTGCCCGCGTGCGTCCATATATAGAGAGTTTACAAACTTTACATTCATTTCTTGTCCAGCGTCCTCAACTGTATAAAAATTCATATGTACTTGAAGTTTAGACGGTGAACTTACTGCGTTTCTTGAAATCTAATTTAAGACTCCTTTGCATTTTTGAAAAAAATAAATAAATTATAATTTTTGACAAAAGTTTAAGTTCAGACCATCCTTACATATAGTTTCCATTTATGGTAGTTCGAAGAAGTAACATATTTGGTAGCCCTTCTCAAAAAAAGGAAAAATCTGGTAGTCAAATATAGATAGTTCTAGACATTTACATGATCTTCAATATGACCAAGTAAATATGTCTAGCAAATAAATTTATTAAATAAAGTTATATAACACTACGACGAGAGTATTTTTCACGATGAGTATAGTAGCATAAATATATGTTGTCCATTTATACAATTTCCACATATCACTGGTCAAAGGTAAAATAAAAAAGGTTCAATGAGCGCAAAGCCCTACTTAGAGTCAGAAGAAGTAATACAAATAAATTATCCTACAAAAGAGGGGGAAGACAGTTTCAGGAGGAGGAAAAGCTCTTAGATATCGAAAACACGGTCGTGCTGTAAGGTCATCATCTCCCCGAACATGGCGATCGAAGTGGGTTCTTTTTAGTTTTTCAGTTTTCACAATCCACTGAATAGGTTGTTTGTTTGCATTCCGTGTCCAGACCATACAGATGCGTATGTTTATTGTAGGACGAGAAAACCGCTCAACAATGCACTCAGCACGCATGCAAGCTACTCGATCCCTACACTCCTGCAAGAAGTTAGCGCTAAACTGAGATTGAGATACATCATACATGCATGTAGGTCGATCCTTTTCTTTTTGAGCAAGGATAGATGGAGACCCCCCCAAAACGTTACAAGCAAGTTGGGAAAGGCGTCGGCACGCATCATCGCGCGCGTCGATCGACGATCGACCTCTTCTAGAGACGTCCGTGTCCCGGCACGCGTCGGTTTGCGTCCCGAACTTGCCTTGCGGTATATAGTTTGTTATTGTTTGTTGCTGCAGACATGGCGACGCTACTATGCCTATAGCGCCTGTAGCTAATATAAGCTAGCTATAGTAGCCAGTAGGTTCGTCCAATGGTTTCCATGGCACCCACAGAGCTAGTGAGAACGACGTACGGTCGATGAAGAAGTCTCCGTCAATGGCGATCGGAAAAGGGGGTCGGTGAACCGGAGAGATCCCACCACCACCAGTTGCTGATGCTCCACCGTACATGTACACACTCGTGTGGTACATGCCTGCTTGCTGGACCGGTACGCACAGTGGCAGATCGTGTACAAGTACAACCATGATCGATCGACGGCTGGTTGGAGACGGAACAACGAAACGTGTGCTGACTTTTTGTACCTTATCCTCTTGGCAAATTAAGAACTGATCGATAGATCGTGCAGTGGACAAGGCATGCGAGGTTGGCACCACACCTGGAAATTCAAAAAGAAAAGATTGGCACACTTTGGCACGTATGTGTATGAAACGCAAGCCCTAGACGTATACTGCTGTGAGGACACTGTGCATGCCTTTTGTTAATAAAATTTAAAGAAATACTCCCAGTAATTAAACACGTACAGGAGCTCATCCTCTAGTTTAGGACACGGTCTTCGTGGGGCTTGCTTGCATGCATATGCAGATGCATATATACACACACACACACATATATATGTGTGTGTGTGCGCGCGTGCTTGTTCATCGGCCGGGGGGCATCCAAAACCAACTAGGATTCAAGAACTTGTGCGCTATACACACCTAGCTAGATTCTTTAGAGCTTGAAAAGCATTTTGACCGGCCGGATATTAGCTAAGGACAACAACTTTAGTACTCGCTTCTGAATAAGGCAAATACAAGTAGTAGTGTCATAGAGTTCTTCGTGAAACTATTTTAATAATTAATACGGAAAAGCTACATTATCTTTTTTCCCTTACCGCCATGTTAAACGTATACGTATGGATGGGTGGAGTGTCATATACAACTAGTACATCGATCGCAAAAGCGCCTATAGTCCAGTGATTATAAAAATCTTAGTAGCACTTCAGGTTTTGGGTTTGACTCCCCGCGGGAGCAAATCTTTTTTGGTTTTAACGTGCTTTCAGTGGTAGGTGACGTTCACATCGATAACGAGATGTCTGTGGTGATTTTATCAATCTTGAGGATTTGCTGGCTCAGTATTTGAAGGATAAACATGGGGTTTGCGTTCATACATTCATAGAAGTGAGTGTGTTTGCATTGTGAGTGTCTGAGTTCTACTATCTAATTATAAAAATCAACTACTAACTTGGCTATCCATCGAGAAAGAATGTTTACCTCGGCTTTAATTTCCTCGCATTGTAAACGTGGGGTCGGCGCCGCAACCCAGCAGGCCAGCATGTGACGTGGCGGGCAGGCTGGGCGTGCCAGCTGGGCGGTCAAAGGGAGCCGGTCGAGCCTGGTCTCCGGTCATCGCGTCAACGTGGCCAGCGGGCCGGCGGTCAGCAGGGTGACGTCCGCGACCGGATAAGGCAGGCCAGGCCCACTCGTGCGGCTCCCGCGTTTTTTTCTATTCGACCAGGCGCGAACAGGCGGCGGGGGGCGCCAATCGGTCGCGCGGGACCGCCGCCGAGAGATCCTGGCCGTCCGATTTACCTGTCGCTGTCACTCGGACAGTCACTGTAGCGGAAGCGCTTGGCATCAGCCGTGACATGCCGTTCCACTATCTATAGTGGAGCAACTCCTCCTCGCCTCTCCGTGTGGAGACATGCACATCATTGGTCTGCACTTGCGTGACATACATGTAACAACCATCTTATAATCATCATCATCTCTAGAGAGAGGGAAAAGGATATTTCTTTTGTTTTTTTGATGCCTCATCCTTACACGTAGAACAGTAGACCTCTAATAGAAGGCCCATATAGCTCGAATGGAAGGCCGAAGTGTTGAGTTGTGGCCCAGATCCTCCACCGATCGAGGAGGAACGAGGTGACGCGACGGCCTGTTGTATCTATTCGGCTGCACATTTTTACCACGTGCTGATGAGTACGAAGTCCGGGACAAACAAGCCGATGCATGAGTACGTTACGTCGTCACGTGAGAGCAAGTAATAAAAGCTAACGCTTTAGCTTTACACGGATGGAGTACACGAGTGTACATGCTAAAAGTCTGCCACATGGCACATGCATCCACCCACGGCTAGCTGGCTGGCTCACAGGCTCATCAGGATTCTGGATTCAGGAGGAGTCGCTACGCTCCAAGGTCCCGGGCAACACACACATGCGCGTGAATGACTGGACTGGACAAACGAGTAGCGGCACTGTACCCACCCGGCCGCGAACAATTTCTGCAAAAAAAAAAAGTTACAGGTAATGAAGTGATCGATGAGATGCATGGCCCCCTAGTACAAGTGTGTACTACGTAGTGATCGACTAGTGGTCGGTTGTCGAGACCACGTGCAGCGCACGTACATTTCGACGGCGACACATGACATGAACAGATAAGGCCGTACGTATAGATCGATCGAGGCGTAGCCAGCAATATTAGTGTACTCGTGATCGATCGACCTGGAAAAGAAAAGGACTGGCATGGGAGCGTATGCTTGCGCGGGAGTTGCATGCATGCAGCAAGTAACTCTCAGCAGCCACCAGGCAGTGCATGCGAGCGCGCAGGGAATCTATCCAATCAGCGATCAGTGTAGTATCGTACACTGCACAGAGATCGACAGCGGCTGCGCGAATCCGTGGATGAGCTGAGCTAGCCGGTGAACAAATGAGAGTCCATCGGCAACCATCCATGCGCATGCTGCAATGCGCATCCTACTGGAGCTGCATGCTATCAAGCACGTACGAATGAACTGAGCTGAGCTTTGCAGGCCCGCCGGGGAGACCAGACCATGACCGGGCCGCCCTCAGCGAGCTAGCTGTACTGTGGGCTACGCCAACCATGCTGATCTGCAGCAAAGCTACCAAATAATTGGGCGTGTTGTGTTTCTGTCCCAGGCACAAAAAGGCGACCAATCTATCTACCGCAGGCAGTGATCCTGCTCGCTGCACGAGATCGATGGATCCAGCGAGAGAGAGGCCGCCGGTCCGACCACCGTACCGTCCCCCAACAAGTGGCCGGATCGGATGCCTGCCCTGAAAAAGCTACACAAAAGACGGCAGGCATGCGTGCATAACCTGCGGCAGCTAGCGTGCACGCCTCTGCTGCATGCTCCACTATGTAGTCAGTCAGCCTCTCATGCTCTCATGCATTATGCACGTCGCATGGGCCGCAGCAAACACTTGCATGCGCTCATGTCATCGCCCCGGCAGGAAGCACGAGCTGGTCCGATCCGAGACAGATAGATCGATGCGGCTAGAATTGCAAAGATCGATCACACAAAAGTCTTATCTTCTACCCCTTTCCTTTGCCCAGGTTGCAAGGCAGTGATGACCATCTGTGCCGAGCAAGTGAATCCATGCATCGAAAAATAACAAGCATCATCATATATATTGCAAAATACTTTAATATATTGTAGCTTGATATGCATGTCGTCGTAGCTAGCTACAGCGCATTCAATTCCGGTGCAGGCCAAAGACTTGAAGTGGCATGCATTGTTTGGTTTCATTTCATCACCCGGCTGCTTGTTGTTGAATCAGTTCGTTGTCGTGTGGTTTATTGCAAAAAATAATTTAATCGGCATCTCTCATGCCTCTTTTCAAACCGGGCAGTACAAACGTGCGGGTATTGCCTCCACGAAAGAAAGAAACCGGATTATTACTCTTACAAATAAACTAGAAATCTATTAATACAACACTCTATACAAACAAACATGGTTACATGCATGGGATGAGATAGCTCAGGAGGGATAGAAGGGAGCGGGAAATAGGATGTTGCGGGAGCCTCATGAACACGATGATGGTGAGACTGATTCCGGGGATAGCAGGGAAGAAACAAGCAAGAGGTGCGAGGAGGAGCCAGCCGCAGAGGCAGGGCCTTACAAGGTCAAGAAGAGGCCTTACAAGGTCAAGAATATTAGTTCTAGTACGAGAAACCAGAAGAAACGAACGTACGAATCAACCGAGGCTGTAGAGGAGAGGTTTTGTGGAATGGAAAGCTCAATCGGGATAGTACCGGTTCATAGGCTATGCAGGAGCGGCCACGCTAGCTTGTCCTTGCAATCGGGGTTGACGGGAAGATTTGGTGGTGGTTTTGTCGGTGTGGACGAAGTCAAACACCGTCCTTGTGTACTGATCATGGGATGAAACTACCCTGGACATTTGTTCGTTCTTGTTATCCTGGAAAGATATCTATGCAAAAAAGCAACAGGAGATATCATTACAAGGACTTCATATATTTGCTCTGTCCATTCTCAAACGAACAAGCAGATAGTAATACACTTACACTACTGATGTTGTTATTAGTGTGAGATGTAGGGTTTTCATCATCGACAGGATCATCGCTCGCCATATTGCTGGCCAAATCTTGGAAGCAGAGATCTACGGAAAGGCAGGGAAATAAAAACGTGACCTTGGTCATATATCAAACTAACGATCATCTCAGTATACCAGTGTTCAAAAGATGTATATGTTAGGGTTGAGGAATCAACAAAGAAAAAGCATGCAGTGCAAGATCTAGAAGACATAGAGGGCTTGAAATTTAACCTGTATACATGAGGACACATATATAAAAACTAGAATATCTCGCAAGCTTCTCTTATTAGGAAACTTGGAACTAATTCGGAGAAACATGGAGAGGAAATATGAGAACAGATTGGGAGACTATTGGTTACTTCAGTGCAATTAAGCTGAAGCTGCATGACACCAAAGGAAAAAAGTCTATTTTGAGAGGGACAAGAGAAATGGAGCTCACCTTCGTTCTCTTGATCTGATGAAAGGATTAAAGTTATTCAGATTCAAGAGAGATCTTGGTAAGCTATATATAGGTAGCGAGTGAGCAGTTTATCTAGCAGCGGCGCAGGAGGAGCTGAAGAGGCTCGATCCACAGATCCCTCGCCCTCCCTGCTAAAGTTTGCTCCTCACTCACTTGGATGCACAATTATTTATACTCCAAACAGGGAGTAGTGGCAAATCTGATGGGCTGATATGGAGGGCCTCCTTGAACTAGGAGCAGCGGACAAGTGGCTCCCAAGTCCCAAGCCTTTTAGCCTGGCCCTCAGACCAGGAGGGGAATCTCTGTCCTTTTCTCACCCCTCTTCTTTTGTCTTGATATCCAGCTAACACAGTTCACTTATTATGCACTTTTTTCTTTAATTGTAAATCACCAAACTCAGGCATATGATTACATAGAGATTTTCTGATCGATCTCAAGCTAACACGGTTCACTTATGCATTTCTCTTTAATTGTAATCACCATCATCTTCACATATATGGTTATAGAAATTTGCTTGTGATGAAGAGTAAAAAAAAAAGACATCTAGTCTTGTGAAGATGATCGGGATGGAAAAGCGACCAAGTTGTATCATGGAATCCCCCAAGGCACACATACATTCCTCCCAAAATGTGCTTTGCACCAATTACTTATGAAGATCACTCACTGACCTCTAAACAATGGTATCTGCATTACAGTTCCCTCTTCATCTGCGTCGTTGTCGGAGTTAACCAGTGCTCGTCGTCAGCTCACGAACTCCGATGTGCATGCATGAGAGAGCTGAAACCTGGAGACTGGAGTACTACTAGTATACTGTATTGCTCGAACTCGCAGTGCTCCAAACTCCCAAGCCATCTGATGGCGTGCACGTGGAGGAGCACGCAATTTGAAGCGCGCTATAATAGTAGAGAAGAAGCAGCAGCTAGCGTCGTCGTCGTCTTCGTGCTGAGTCCCCATGCATGCAGGAGGGAGGAGGTAGAGATAAGAGATGGTTAATGGTGTGACCCCATCTCTCTCTTCTCATTGAGAATGGGGGAGCATGTGGTCTCCAAGACACCCTGGATTCAGGAGAGGGATCAGACATGTCCCAGCTATGCATGTCTAACTTGCTCAATTTTCAGTATTGCACTGACTGCTTGGGTCTTCTGATAATGGAGGGGATGGGAAGCTGGTTTCTGAAAACAGACACCAATAAATATACATAAGGCTCGAGATGAGATCAGAGACATACTTCTTGGCATTAATCCCAAGCAGAGGGCATATATGATTACCAAATCAAAGCAGCAAAAATTCAGACAGGTGTATATGTGCGTGCTATATCTGCTCTCTCAGTTGCCTCGATCAGCCCCTGTCTGCTACTCTGCTGCAGCACGACAGCATGCATATGCAGGTATAGCAAGCAGACTAGCTACACAGCCCATGCGTTTTTGTTCTGAACATGCATATCTGCACCTGGCCACAGCACACTGATGTGCTATGCTGTGTTGCTGTGTGCCATGTGATCGACCCATGGTGGTGAAATTCAAAGCCCCATTGATGCAGATTATGACATTTGATGGCCACTGGGACCGTTAGTTGATGGCTGCTAGGGTCGCTTGTCAAGTCAGTGGTGGGGGTTTTCTCCTTTGTCTGTTCCTTTCGTTTTGAGGCCCAAACGCGATCAGTCTGCTTCTCTTTATTATTGGGCTAGTTTACAACTGTTTTGGCCCTCTTTTCAGACAATCAGTCCATTGACCATCACCTTGTACATCATCTCAGGATAATTGCTCTATTAGACTGATGATACTTGCAGGTTTGTAGCACAATCAAGCGTATTGTACCTGCACTTTTATCTTATCAGTGAATTTTGGTGGGAGGATAAATGCAAAAACCTGGGGTAGATTGAAATTGTAGGAATCAGTCAAATTGGTATCAATAGATTGGTATTTTGATCTGAAAGTCACGCTTGGCCAACGATTAGTCAAGTTGTAATGTTGTATGAATATACATCGGTATTCCAAGGTGATTCCAATACAATGCTCATTTCATTACTTTTGATGATCTTTCCTTTTTCCTATCAAAATACGCCCTACGGTTAAAGACCTTGGAGAGGAGTCTGGCAATGCCATGTTTTGAGCAGATGCCAACTAATTGGGATCTTTCGTAACCAAATTTGGCAATTTTTTTTCCTAAAATTTCGTTCGTTCGGCCGAACAAACTTTTGAAAGTTCGACCGAGACAGTGCTGGATAAAGAACCCAACGGTGATCTGCCGTCCACGTGGCAGATCCAACGGCGGATAGAACCCTGTCACGTGCTCTTCGGTCCCGTGCAGTCCACCCCAGTCCCCCCCCCCCCCGCCCCCCCACAATCTCCGCCGCACCCCCACCTCCGCGGCGCCAATGCGACCGCTACGAACGCCACGCCGCCGCACCGCGGTGCCGCCGCGGTTCAACCCGGGGACCCCGTGGAGGTGGTCCCCGACGAGCCCGGCCTGCGCGGGGCCCACTACGCAGCCGTCGTCGTGGCGCGCAGCACCAAGCCCCGCGGCTACACCGTCGAGTACGACGCCCTCGTCGAGTCTGAGGGCTCGGACCGCCCGCTCCGGGAGGTCGTGCCGGCGCGGATCCTCCGCCCGCGCCCGCCACCGCGTTGGACTCCCGCCCCGGGGCTGGCGCCCGTGGAGCACGACGCGCTCTTTGACGACGCCTGGTGGCTCGGGGTCGATCTCGGCGGCGCGGACGGGGACGGGAAGGTCAGGGTGTGCTTCCCGGAGTCGCGGGAGGTCATGGAGTTCAACGCCGCCGACGTCCGACCCCACCTCGAGTGGGTCAACGGCTCCTTTTGAAGCGCTCCGCCGAAGGCATGGTAGTAAGGGTTTCCATCTTTCCACGAGCCACTAATCCGTGAAAAATTCAGTCCTTTTCCGTCATCCCAGGTGATTTCATTATTAGGATTAGAAATGGCGATCCCATATATTGTCGTTTGGAGACTTAAGAGAGTGAGAACAATGTCGATCCTTGGACACTGGAACGGGTAGGGATGAGTGCTATACTGCTATGGCCTATGCGATACCATTGGTACCTTATTATTGTATCTGATGGATTTTTATCTATATTAGCTTGAGTAATTCAGCAGTTAGAGAAGGGTTCTGGATGTTGCAGGACACACAACTTGCGAGTTAGTGTGCTTGTGGTCCCTGGCCTGAAGATTGCAAGTCATCAGATTTTTTTTATTAAATTGAGTTACCATTCACCAAAATAAGCTACTTGGATGCGTTGAATGTGTTTGATTGAAGATGGACCGTGCTGGGATGAAATTATACTAGTCGATCTGAACCAGGAAAGCATTTGAGTTATCTGTACTTGTTTTTTCCTTTTCTACTTTTGAGCCTCATGAAGCCAGAATGCTCGAAACTATTGAAAGAAGTTGTGAGCTCTCAATTACTAATGATGTTACAAACGCTTTCTGTTGGAAATTTAAATCTTTGAAGGAGTCTATTTCAGCTAGATGTTAGATATGTTAGAGATATATATGTTGTTGCACTTCCTAGGATGGTTTCATTGCCTGACGCTGTTGCTAAGAAGTTAGATCATTTGTGATATTTCCTCAAAAAAAGATCATTTGTGATAATTCAATTTCCTTTCTTGATTGCTAACAGAAATTTGTAGGAGTCAGCATCTGCATTTTACCCTCATCCTGGTAGATTAGCTCGTGTTATAACTTTTTTTTTTTTAACCTGTATAAAGTTTCTCCCCCTCCTTTGAGCTGTTCATTGAGTGCTAAAACACTACACTTTGCCTGCTAGGCGATGACCGAGGCAGTGCCGTACACGGAAGGAATGAAAATCGAAGTTTCTAAGTTGGAAGATAATTCTGTTGTTGCTTGGTTGCCTGCAGTTGTTGCGAAGACTTTCTGGAAGAACAACCTCTTAGTGGAGTACACTGTTTCGAATAGTGATGGTACTGCTTTGCCTGAGGAGATTGTTGATGTGAAGCATGTCAGGCGTTGCCCACCACAAGCATAAGCTATTAGTTTCCGCATCAATGATGAGGTTGAAGCATTCCAAGGTGGTGGCTGGTGGCTAGGAGTGACAACCGATGTTCATCCAGAATTAAAATACACATTTAAGTCAGAACATTTAGGGGTGGAAGTTCAGTTGAGCGAGAAATTACTGAGGCCTCGATATGACTGGGTTTATGGTCCATGGAAACAAGAATCAGAGGTCTGCACAAATTTCCGTAGAATCTATATTTCTTTCAAATATTTGTTAAACTCGAATTTGGTGCCCTTAGTGTTTACTGTATGTTTCCTGTACGTTCTGAAACTGCAAGATAGGTTACAAGCTCATAATGCTGATGATGTGCTATTGTGTTTTATTCCTTATAATTTGGTAATGTACCTAACCAAATTATTTTTTTGTGCTTGTTTTTTAGAATGTATCAAAAGAAAAATTTATACAATGCTTGTTCTATTCTTTTATTGTGTTTTAAGTGTCGATCAAAGTTACGGTAGAACGTTCCTCTTAGGTTGGGTAATCTAGAAAGTATCTGCTTTTCTGCATGTTCTGAAACTACTAGATTAGTTACAAGCACATGCACAGCTGCGTGTTATTCCTTTTTAACTGCTAATGTTTCTTGTTTTATGCCCTTTGGTTGTCCTTTTCAGAATGTCAGCAGCAATGATGAAGATTTTGGTGGAGCTTGGTTTGAGGCTGCATGCGGTAAGGATACTGCTGCTCCTAGCGGGAAAAAACAACTAGAGAATCCCTTGTTTTCTTATAAGAGCAATACTCCAAAATCCCGTCCTCCTCCCCGAGCTGCTTCAATAAAGAAGAGGAAAACTCGACTTGATGGACCACCGGACCTTGCACCAAGCCTGACGAAGAAACACAAGTCTCCCAAACTCAGACCATCTGAAGAAAACAAGCTCCATGAGTTGTCTTCCAAGGAGATATATCCGGACCTCCATGAAAAAAACCCGCTCAGAGATGCCCCTCGTCCAGACGACCAGGTACCACTGATGATAGTGTTCAGCCATTTATTTGAGAATTTTGCTCGTGTTACATCATTGAAACCTGTTCGACGGAATTCTGGCCAGGCGGAACCTGCTCCACAACCTGAGCCCACTCCTGCACCTGCGCAAAGGAGGAAAACCATTCTGAAGCTGTCTCTTCCAATGATTCACTGAGTTATATGGACTTGATGCATTTTGCAGAGTTCTCTTTTTGGAGAACTTCGCTCATGATGCTACTTTTGCTTTCAGGCCTGCAGCTGTTCGAGACGCCACCGTCTCACCCCATACTCGGGAATCCGATGCTCAAAGAATGGGGCAGTACAGAATACTGTTCCTGAGGTAGGGACGTGCACCAAGTCCCCAGCCAAATCCTTGCCCACTCCCTTGGATGACATAATCAAAGAGCTGAAAGACTTCCGAGAGCAATGGCTTCAAGCCCAGTCTCAACTAGATCATTCAGCGACTAAGGCCATGGAAATGGAGGGACAGGTGGCCAAACTCTGAGCAGCCCATGAAGGTTTGGTGCTTTAATTCTTCTGATCACGAGCGTCTGGTTCATTCTCTAACACCCTTGTTTTGGCTTATAGCTGATGCACAGCACCTTCGGGAAGTGATGGACAAGCAGGCAAGCCTTGAACAAAGACTCGAGCTGAAGGACAAGGAGATTGAAGACCTGAAAAAGAAGCTCGTTGGTTTGGATGAGCAGAAGTCCTGCGTTTAAGCCGAGCTGCCCCAGGGTGCTGTGATGGCTGTTTCCCATGCTCATGGAGTGCTGAATAATCATGTTCCTGATCTAGATATCGGGATCTTAAGCAAGGGGTATGCGTGCACGCCTGCGGAGGCCCAAGCTCTGGCCGATCAAGTTCGTCCAATAGTCGAACCCTTCGTCGAGCGTCTTGGGCTGTCGGTGAGTAGTGCATCTGAAGATGCAGTACGAGTTTGCACGTGTAATGGTACAATGATTAAGTTAGTGATGTGCATCTGCAAAATGCAGAACTGGCTTGGCCGTTTTGCCCCCTCAATTGCTGCGTGTGAGTGTTTGTTGAGCAGGTCTGGTCTGTACCTGGTTGATCGCTAAAGAGTTTGCTTTCGGGGTTCAGTTGGCACTCCACATGCTTGTGCTATGAATGGAAAAACGTTGTGAAACTATTGCTGTAGGACCGAAACGGGCAACCAGAAGGGAGCTTGAATGTGAGCCTTTAAAAAATTCTTTGATGAGAATAAGACCTATGTCCTAAATTTGTCCAACGAACCTCTCTTATAGAATTGTCAAGCTCACATAACCATTTAAGATGCTATTGGACCTAGAAATAATACTAGGAAACTTTAGAGATAAAGCAGAGATAAACGTGATAGGCCGGGATAAATGATCAACACTTCTCAAAGTAAAACCGGAACTCAATTCGGAACTTTCGGGTTCGAAATCGGAATTCAAATCCGGAACTTCTTGGTTTCAAATCCAGAATTTCCGGGTTGTTCAGACAGCCAACGGTTACGTTAAGAAAAATAGCAAAACTACAGCAAACGGTGTCCAAACTTAAACTTGATGAGATTTGAACCAGAGGTTCCCCTAGCTATCATGAATCTTCTCCTAAGAGACCTTCCCAAAATACCCACTTGGTAAAATTCGGAACTTCCGAGTTTTAAACTCGGAACTTCCTAGTTTTCCTGGGTGTAGGAAAATCTAAAGAAAAGAGGAAACTCAATTAAACGGCGTCCAATCTTCGTAAAATTTTAACCAAAGTTTCGCATGTTCATGGTGAGTCTTTGCCCAATAGATCTCCTCAAAAAGATCAAGACTCTACAACGAATTTCGCGAATTTGGTCAAGAACACTAAAGAGGTAGGGTTTCATGAAAACTCAAGATTCAAGGTGCTCCTGCGTGGATTCAGCGGGGGATCACGCTAAATGAGTTTGCACATGTTCCAGCACCAAATCCCACCAAGAAATTCAAGCCAAATTGTAGCCAAAGTGAAGAACCAGCAATCACTCAAAAATAGTTCCGGAAATCACATAAAAAAATGAGGAGACTAGCCAGAAATCAACCATGAATGATTAGATTGAAACAAAGATCCTACAACATCCGAGGCTGGAAACCTCCCATCATCCTTCCTACTTAAGATTAGAGTCACTAATCTAAGGGTAATCACTCCCTAAGCATAGTTCCTCACCATTAAGCAAACCCTAGCCTTTTGTCTTAAGAAAATAAACAAAGGGGATGGAAAAGAATACCTCCACAACCAGCCATCTAGCTATATAGAGGTTTGAACCAAAGACTAAACTACCCCTAAGATATTTCTAAGATAACTGCCCACGCAGGGGCGAAACGGTCCAGATTTTTCTCGGAGCATCGGATGGACACGCCATCTTCACGATCCCTTCGCCTCGAAGTAAGCTCCGCGATGATGCCACGTGCCCTCCATCCCAGAAGTTCGGCCGCACCGAGTCCGCCCCTAGTTTTGAGGCCCAAACCGGAAAACCAGCCTCCATAGTGGTTTTGAGGCCCAAACCACTCAAACTGTCCATCTCCGCGTGGCCACTACGCGACCTTCTCGATGTCGACGCGTGTCCGACCTCCCGCCGAGCCTTGACGCCTTCAAATCTTTCGCGCTCCCGCTGCACAGGCCGCCTATTTGACTTGCCATCGTCTTCCCGCTCGACTTGGCCGACGCCTTCTCCATCCTCCTGCTCCATGTATTCTTGCTCTTTCATGCACTATGTGAATCGCCCGTGACTCCGCCGGTCTTTTCGGATCCCTCGGTCCAAGTCTACTCGCGTTCACCCCGAACTTTTCACTTAACCTTCACCTCGCACCGTCGATCGCCATGTCGCACCCAACACCTGCACTTCACAAGCCAAGACATGCATCATACGCCATGGTTGTCAATCACTCGTCATCCATCCAAGGTTGACCACCGTTGGTCCTCAATTGGAAACCTAGTGGTTTTTCTTTTATGCGAAAAATCTCTGTTCCGCATCAAATCTGCTCATGTTTGGATCAAAAAATTTCAAAAAGATGATTATCCGACGAAATTGTTTCCAAATTCTGTGGGATTTTTCTGTGAAGACTAATTCTGTGGGAATTGAACTGTTTCCTGTAGTGTACTCATTCATTTTATAGAATGTATTTTATTTTGGAAAAGTCAAGCTTAAACAACGATTAGTCAAAATGCATCGATAGATTTGTATTCCTAGGTAATTCCAATATGATGTTCATTTCTGTTTTCAGAAATCACATTTGCATTTTTTACAATTTTTTGAAAGTTCGACAGTGACGATCCCTGAATGAGGAGGAACCCTGCAGTGCTCTGGCCGTCCACGTGCAGATCCAACGGCGGATTGCTTCTCCCCGGGCCGTAGGAATCCTGTCTCGTGCAGTCCACTCCAGTTCCCCCACGGCCCCACCTCCACCTCCCCTCCGCCGAGCTCCCACCACCGCTGCCCCAATGCGGCCGCCGCGAAAACCCCGCCGCCGCGACGCGGCGTCGCTGCAGCCTGCCGGGGTGTTTAACCTCGGCGACCTCGTGGAGGTGCTCCCTGACGAGCCCGGCCTGCGCGGTGCCCACTTCGCGGCAGTCGTCGTGGGGCCCAGCTCCAAGCCCCGGGGCTACACCATCGAGTACGACGCCCTCCTCGAGTCCGAGGGCTCCGACCGCAAGCTCCGGGAGACCGTGCCGGCTCGAAGCCTCCGCCCGCGCCCGCCACCGCTCCGGGCGCCCGCCTCGGGGGAGGCGCCCGCGGTGCACGCCGCCGTCGACGCGCTCCTGGACGACGCCTGGTGGCTCGGGGTCGCCCTCGGCGGCGCGGACGGGGCCGGGAAGGTGAAGGTGTGCTTCCCGGAGACCAGGGAGGTCATGGAGTTCGACGCGGCCGACGTCCGCCCCCACCTCGAGTGGGCCGACGGCGAGTGGTGCTCCCCCGATAGCATGGTATTAAGAGTTTCCATCTTCTGATGAGCTCTAGTCCGTGAAAAATCATGTCCTTTTCAGTCATTCTATGTGGTTCCATTGTTAGGATTAGAAATGGCGATCCTTGGATTCGTTTGAAAACCTTGGACATTGGAACAGATAGAGATGCATGGCCAATTCAGGATTAGAGAAGGGTTCAGGATGTTGCAGGATATGGACCTCGCGAGCTATTGTGCTTGTGATCCTGCTGGCTGGAAGATTGCCAGTCACAAGATTATATATTAAGTTGAGTTACCAAAGCAAGCTACTTGGATGAGCTGAATATGTTCAATTAGAGATGATGGTGCTGGAATGAAGTGATACTAGTCGATCTCAGCATTTGAGCCCCTGATTCATGGGGGGTTTTAGTCATCCGTAGTTGTTTTTTCTTTTCTATTTTATTAGCCTTGTCAAGTCGGAATGCTCAAAACTATTGAAGAAGTAGTGAGCCCTCAGCCCTCAATTTCCTAATGATGTACAAATCCTTTCTGTTGAAAGCAGAAATCTTTGAAGGATTTTCTATTTCAGCTAGATAGTAGATATGCTAGAGATGGATGCTGTTGTATCTCCTAGTAGTGTTTTACTGCTTAGCATTGTTGGCTAGAAGTTAGGTCATTTACAATAATTCAATTTTCTTCTTTGATTGCTAACATAAATATGTGGGTTTCAACATCTGTATTTTTTTTCCTCAATTGTGTCGGTCACGTTAGATTAGCTCTTGTTATTAGTTTTTTTTTCTGTAATCCGTATAATGTTTCTTCCCCCTCTGGTCTTTTCATTGAGTGTTAAACCACTGCTTTTTGTTGCCTGCCAGGAGATACCCAGGACAATGCCATACACAAAAGGAATGCAAATAGAAGTTTCCAAAGTGGAAGATGATTCTGTTGTTGCTTGGTTACCTGCAGTTGTGGCAAAGACTATCTGGAAGAACAACCTCTTAGTGGAATACACTGTTTCGAAGAGTGATGGTATTGCCTTGTCTGAGGAGATTGTTGATGTGAAGCATGTCAGGCCTTGCCCACCACAAGCATCAGCTATTAGTTTCTGCATCAATGATGAGGTTGAAGCATTCCAAGGCGGTGGCTGGTGGCTAGGTGTGATTACTGAGGTTCATCCAGAATTAAAATACACAATTAAGCCGGCACATCTAGGGGTGGAAGTTCAGATGAGCCAGAAATTACTGAGGCTTCGATATGACTGGGTTGATGGTCAATGGAAACAAGAATCACAGGTCCGCACAAATCTCCCAATGATCTATATATCTTTCAAATATTTGTTGAACTTGAATTTGATGCACCTATTGTTCACATTTCCTGAGTTGCTCTGTTCTTATTTTAACTAATTACAAATGTTACTTCTGAAATGAGTGAAATTTACATGTTTTGTTAGCATATGAGATTTTAACTATTGGCTGCAATTTGTGTTAGATGTTTTTAAGCTATGATTGATGGTGCATGTGAACTTTGCACCATTTCTGATGCAGATGCTGTTCGTTGGACACATTAAATTGGAAGTAGATGTTACAACCTTGAAGCTTCTGTTCGATTTGTAGTCAGTTGGCCAGTTCCACAGTTTCCTTCAGATGTGACATTGTTAAGATCTAAATTATGTTCTATGAAGTTTTGTATGATTAAGTATTGCTTATATGGAAGTCTTTAGTTCTTGCACATTTCACAGCCACAATATCTGCTTCAGGGATACAAAGATACAATACACTTTACATTCGCCTTTGTTTGTTCTCTGGAAGTTTCAGCTTCTCTTGACAATGCTAAATGATTTCTGCAATTAGAATATCAAATGATAGAATCTTAGCATGCATCTGTTGTTTAGATTGCTTAGGTATTGATTTTGTAAGCAAATGTTACTTGCATTCTGTTTCCTTTGTATGGCTTGGTTCTCTTGGAACTCAAAGAATAACGCACAGCTGACAAGTCTGCAGACTTAGCATTCTAGAAATTCACTTTTGCTTAAAATCAGACCCTGAATTGTTATTTATTGTGGGTTATTTTTCTTTCACTCTTTAGTAAGTACATAAGTATACATATTAAAAGCGGGAAGAATACCCACCAGTCCCAAAAGTTCTTAGCTAAGATAATCTAAAATCTGTTACAGCTTCAATATAGATGGGCACTTTGGTTGAATTTGTATCCTAATATTGCGAATGTGTTGTATAGTGTAATCACTTAACATATAATCCTAACTCATGCCTTCTTGGAATCTGATGTCATGCCACTGTATGATCCACGAGGAAGTTGATTGCAGTGTTTTTTATATCTGGTTCTTGTCCTTTCACTTTTATAGAAAAGATATGATATTAAGAACATCTAGTCTATTTAGTTTTCTGCTTTTATTTCTTTACATGTGATCAATTGATCACCGTGAAGTTTTCCCCTTGGATGTCTATATCATGTGACTCCTTATGTCATGATTATCAGGTACTTTATGTGAGCTAAGAACAAAGCCTCTGCATCTTTTTATTTGGATGTGAAGTTTGCTTTACACCAATAGTCTTCCTTTACTCAAGCTTTTGGGTTCAGAGTTGACATCTTCGGCTTTGTCTCGAGTGTTCTTCGTTTGAATGGAGACCACATTGTATGCTGTTTATCTATGACTGATTGCTACCACCGATTAGACAGTTGTTCCTTGAGGTTGTATGTGCCTTTCATAAGCAGCCTACAAACTCTCAGCTATATTACCCTGGCACACCTTTTCCCTACTGTGGGAAAGACTGTCATGCATATTCTGATGTGTGGAAGAATAGCACATAGCAATAGCTGTTTATCCATGATGTGCTGCTTTTTGTTATGCCTTATAATTCCTAATGTACCTAACCAAATTATTATTTATGCCTTTTTTAGAATGTATTGAAAGCAAAATTTACATGATGCTTGTTCTCTTCTTTTATCCTGTTCTAACTTCTAAGTGTCGATCAAAGTTATGGTAGGATGTTCCTCCTAGGTTGGGTGTAATCTAGAAAGAATCTGCTTTCCTGTATGTTCTGAAACTACAAGATTAATTACAGGATCATAATCTTGATGATGCACAGTTTAATTCCTTTTTAACTCTAATAATGTGCCTAACTACCAATTTACTCTTTTATGCCTTTGATTGTCTCTTCCAGAATGCACTCAAACCAAAATTTACACTTGGAGTCAAGGTTGAAGTCAGCAGCGATGATGAAGGTTTTCGTGGTGCTTGGTTTGAGGCAACTGTTCTTAAATCTGCTGGCAGCAAGTTTCTGGTGGAATATGCTACACTGAAGGCCAATGACGAGACCAAACCTTTGACAGAAGCTGTAGACGCGCGGCACATTAGACCTTCCCCTCCATGTATCCCTGTTGTCGACGGATTCAAGTTACTTGACGAGGTTGATGCCTTCTGCAACGATGGATGGTGGGTTGGTGTGGTATCCAAGGTTATCAGCAACCAGAAGTACATGGTCTACTTCAGGCCTTGGAAGGAAGAGATGGAATTCGAGCATGGACAGCTGAGGTTTCACTGCGACTGGATGGGTGGAAGGTGGATGCGGGCCTCCCCGGTACGCTTCGCTTATCTGTTTCCCCTGCGTCTTTGGTTGCGGTTCCTAACCAATCGGTCGCAAGCAATTTGATCCTAACTGCTATTGTCGCTGGATATAGTCTGCTTACGTTCCTTTTTATTTTCTTTAACTCAGTTGTGATACTATATTATACTCTGCGCTACAGATTTGTTTCTCGCACACAATCTGATCGGCAATACACAACCCTTTTCAGGCACTGGAGATGTGAAGGCTGAAGAACTGGGCGCACACTTTTGTATAGGACCTTGGGGGTAACAGTAGCACCCAAAAGAATGGCCTTACTGACTTATCACGCCCTTGTCCTCTCCGCACTGAAGTTCCCTCGTGTCATATGCATGGCAAAGGTCAGCAAATTGGGTGATGATCATTGTGCACTTGCTGCAAGTTGCAACTCCATCAGATCAGGTGTGCATCTGAATGCTTGGCAATGGTAGATCCTTGTCAGTCTTGTACTCTTCCGGTAGGCGCATTCTGCTAGTGTTGATGGTGAAGAACTGGCCATCTGGAATCTGCAGTGCTAATGTTAGAGAGTTGAGTGACCACGATCGCTCTAGTATCTTGTTCCCTGCCATGTTTGCAGTAGCTTGGTTGAGCATCCATGAAGAATTATTTCCCCCCCAAGAAGCTTGGGCATCCATGGGACATCAATCTTTTTTTCAAATAGAAATAGACTCGGAACGAACACGAAGCCCGCGTACGTTCACTGTTTAGCGTTTATTTCATCCTCTGCCACTGCCAGGTCTCATGCTGCAATTTAAGAAGCCTCCCTGATTGAATCTGGACCACCTAATGGTGGCTTTTTAAGTAGTGAATTCAATGTGTGCTGGCGGCGAGAACATGGCCGAGTAATGCTGCCCTTGCCAGGTGTGTGACGATCAGATCAGATGAGCTAGGGCAGGCGGCAGGCCCTGCCCTTGTGTCATCAGTCGCCACATGTACTGGGAAAACACCTCTCGTGGTGACTGAGGGGGGCCCGTCTTTTCGTTGTGCAACTTTATGTACTGGGAGCACTGTGGCAGCATGAAACGGGAGAACACCTACTTGTGTCCTTGGATGCTAGGCTGTTTGGCCTGATCATCACATAAAGCGGACTGATCCAACAGTCCCAACTTAACTTCTTGTACGTGCACGAACGGTGTCTCGTACGCTTGCCAGCTGAATCTCTTCTCTTTCGGTTGTAGCAGATGGTTAGTAAGCAGATAACATCGCTCCGATCCCTTCGCTCTAAAATGTACCAAATCGTTTTGATTTTTCAAGATTTATAGTGTTTACTACACATCTAGATATAGATATAATGTAGTAGTTAGTGACGGCGATAATTCAAATGTTTAATGTAATGAGATGTCTTGTATTCGTGGATGGAAGGAGGCGGTTGCGTTGTTTGTGTGACTTAACTGAATAATGGCTCATCGAATCAGCGTTCTCAGGTGGTTGTGGCGTGTTGGAAGAACTTGGAGGTGGGGGGGGGGGGGGGGGGGGGGGGGTGCAGCTTCTTGTTTGAGAGCTTTTCTTGTTTCCTGCCTGACGGGAGCAATGAGATGCAGGCAGACGCCATGGCGATCAGCTTTGCTCTGTTCTGGGCTGCTGAAAAAAGATCCTTGGCTCTTTCAGGTACAACGGTTGGAGGGTCACGATCGCCCGCTTTTTTTTTTCTTTAACTTCCCCCGGAAACCCTGCAGTAGACTCATGGCCGTGCAGAGCTAGCGCTGCCATCAATTGGATTGGATGAAGAATGGTTTTGCGTCGTATCGCCTGGTTTCGTGTCATGGCGTTGGTCGAAATGACAGGACTTTCTACGAAAGGAATGTCCCGAGTTAAAATTGGTTGGATATCCGATCCTGACAACATTTACTCTGGAGTGCAAGTTAGTTTTTTTTTCTCAGAATCAGGCAGCGTTACATTCCCTTCCGTCGCAGGTATAGGTCGTTGTAGAGGTGGATACGGATTGAAGACTGAAGAGTGTGGTGAAAATGACTGCCGTCTTAAGTCTTAACTCACGCACACACACCCCGTCGTCTTTTCAATGAAGAAATCAGTAGCAAGAGGGGGTAAAAATTGAACATATATCCTAGTGTGGGGGGGGGGGGGGGGGAGAGAGAGAGAGAGAGAGAGAGAGAGAGAGAGAGAGAGCATGCAATGCAAGTACAAAGCCGGCAATTAGCGCTTTTAAAGCACTTGAATCCATCTAGACTAGAGATTGTTCGCGCATCTATTCTAACCACATCGGGTTGGGATCTCCGGAAACACCACGAAAACAAACAGACAATGAAACAACTAACAAGAAACCAAAGAGAGAAGGGGCAGCAGTACAAAGCACAGTGCTGCTAGTAAACAGCAGCAGCAGCAGCATCGCCTTGATGGACGGGCAGAGCGACCAGCAGCAGCAGGAAACCCCAATTCCTCGGTCAGATCACATGGACGCATGCAGGCAGAGCGCCGTGCAGCTGCACTGCTGCGTTTTCCGCGTTGCGCATTCTTTCTTTCCATTTCTTTTGTGTTGAACTTTTCAAAAAAAATTCTTTTGTGCTGCAAGAAAGAAAGGAAAATATCCTGAGTGAGCTCCGAGCCTCCGACGCCACGATCACGTGACGACGTCGTCGTCGAAGCGTCCGTCCTTCTCGCCCAGTCCCCCTGCATCAATCGAGCAACCGAGCTGAGCCGCCACAGCCCCAACCCCCCCCCCCCCCCTCCTCCCGCGGATCGAGATGGTTACCTTTCGTTCTCGTACGGCGAGGCGCCGCGCTCCTTCGACGTCGACGAGCTGTTCCCGGTGTGCTGTAGCGTACTGCAGTGCTACCGACCGGTACCAGCTAGCAGCGGCCGTCACGTGTTACGCTACTACGCCACCATGGACGTACGGACCATTACATCCACGCACTGCATCCTTCCAGTGAAGTGAAAAGGATGAAGCAACTCATCGTGGGTCGATCGTGGCGGCGATCACTTGCATTGTCTTGTGACCTGTCGACGAGGAGGTTAGCTAGCTAGGCAGGCAGGGCTAGGCGATGCAAGCTTTAATCTGGTTTACGTGCAGTTATGTGAAGTTATGTTGGCGACGGTGACGACACATAGGGTGGCATGTTCGTGTGGATCCGGATCGAGTCGATCCTCAAGCACACCGTTGATCCGGGACAGGCCCGTAGCATGGCGTATATCTTAAAGTCTCAATGAAGGAGGTCAAGCTCAAGCCATCCATCCATGGATGATTGGTTGGTGCCCTCGTGATCCGGCAATATGTGTGTTTTTTTACGGTAGCTTTGCTTCTTTTTTCCTTTTTCTTTCCTTTTTGCAGGTGCTGTTATAACATCCGCCGCATATATGCAAGGGTTTTTAGTACTTTCCATCGTAAATAGACGTTTCATTTAGATATTGTCCAAGTTAAAACCTTTCGATAATACTTGAAATAGGATCAAGATTTCACAGGAAATAACTTTTTGGGGGGAAAAAGGAGAGATTTACAAACATATTACTAGCTAGATAAGGTGTCACATTGCAAACTGAATTAATGTTAGAAAGGATTTATACTTCCAACAAGTATAATTTTCTATTTAGGTTCTATCGTGAAAGGGTCGTGTGCATGCACTGCCCTACTAGCTCGTGTGTGTATGTGGCCCAATTAAAGCTTGCTGCCTGTCAGGTCAGCCACGTATGTAGGTGGTCCATTCCGTTAGTTGCCGCAGTTGGATGTGCATGCACCAATGCAAAATGCTTAGGTTAATGTCGATCGATGCTTGTGCGGTCCAACAAGACATGATTCAAAATTGTACACGTGTTAAAACGAAAACAAGAGTGAAATGCATGGAAGGCATGAACTTCAAAGCAAAATTGTACATGATGCAACATAAGCTTGTTAAAATGTATCATCTGTGTCCAAAGTGTCCAAAATACTCACATGATTTTAACTTATCAATATGAAACATTCACACTTACATGCCACACATCAACAACAATAGTGGTATTCTAGGCGCTCCGGGAATTTATGAGACCATTTGGGATAGCAGATCACCAATCATAATCTTTATCACTAGAATTACAGATCACCAATCATAACCTTTAGCACTAGAATTACAGATCACCAAATCATAAACTTGTTGATCTATCTGTCAGGTGGAATTACAGATCAACAAACAACCTGCCTTTTAATGCATTAAGTTTTGGTTTGCAAATATTGTTGGATTAGGTGAAGAAATGGTCCACCAGATGATCCTCTTTGATAAGTATGCCTAGCAGACAGAACGATATGTCGCCGAGAAGATATCAATCAATCATCATAGAGTAGTTGTCGGGATGCCAACCGTTCCACATGAGACCACATCCAGGTGCAAATTCCCTTGACCCTGGGAGATATATCCTGCACCCACACAGGATTAGATTAGATAAGAGTAATACATACAGTAATAATATACGAGCGAATTAATTGCGTGTGATCTTGACGCTATTGTCCAAAGCTTCAGGACACCTATTAGGGAACTAGACTTGTAATCACCAAAGCACGCTAGCGAGAGAAGTGGAGAACTGCATTGGAAGCCATTCCATTACCTGAACAAAGTGTAGGAGGATGAGACGCATCAGCTTGCTGCGGTTACAAAATTCAGGCCAGGCCAAGCGCTTCCCTTGGCGTGTGAAGCTGTGCTGGCGGATGCAGCCAGGCGGAATTAAGTCCAACTGCCCCCACCCACTCTGCATCTGCATGACATCGCCACTATGGCTGCTTCCCTGCTCTCTTTGCTCGGCAGCCTCCATTGCTTGGCTCCTCTTTCGGTCTTTCCGGCAACGGAATGAACGGATGGTCCAGTGGAGGGAGCCTGAGACCTGACCCACAGAATTGAATCCCGGACAGGGGCCGGTAGGTGTGCCCTGTTAAATGGCCCTGTCAAGTACCATGTCTTGTGCACAGAGAGCTTTCAGATCATCCGAAAAGGAAAAAGAAAGACTGAAATTGCTTACTGATATCGAGTACTTCATCACGCGAGCACGAGCTGGGTCCCGTCCAGATGCACTCCAAATTCCAACTTTTTACACTCTCTCTCCGTCACATCAATTTTGGAACACATGCATGAAGCAGTAAATGTACGTAAAAAAATAAGTAATTGCACAGTTTAATTGTACATCACGAGATGAATCTTTTGAACCTAATTAGTCCATGATTAAATAAAATTTGTCAAATACAAACGAAAACGCTACAGTGTCACTATTGCAACTTTGTTGCAATCTAAACAAGGCCCTGGTACGATCCAGCTTTTTCAGAGGAGTTAGATTAGCAGCAGGTACACTTGCAGGAACGATCAATGCAGTAGTCCTAGTCAGATTTATGGAAATCGAAAGAACTCGTCTTCTTGAGACAACGGTTCACCTTGCTAACTGCTTCCTATACAGAGGTAATGATATTTTTCCGTTTGTCACGAGAGGCAAATAGGACCCATGTTCAGCTGATTGCAACCACCTGATAGCGCCGGGATTGAGAGATGAAACTGCGAGGGAAAGAGATTTGTGGAGAGGCATCGCGATCAAACTGACCTAGCATATCTCAATTTCCTCTAAAGAAAAGCCATATCTCGAGTTTTTTAAAAAAATAAAAAGCAATATGGGACCTTTAAGTTTGAGCTTTTTTTCCTTAGACAGAGGCATGTGTTATTGATGCTTTTACCGGTGGCAAGCAGCCCAACCAACACCTCTACTACCTTATAAATTAATTGACGAATACGAATCAATCCAGTACTTCTCACCGTGCAGTGACCTAATGTAATCAGCCGATTATTTTTTTTAACACGGATAGGCATGAACAGGCAAATTAATGTTGGCCCATAAGTATGTCCAAGTGTCCACCTTGTCCAATCGAACATGCATAAAGCCTAGCCCCATACCATGCATCAATGGCACTACTGTTTCACCTACAACTGGCCGTGGATTGCAATTTTGCTCCTGCAATCTAATATGACTGTTTGCTCATAATATGGGATGCATGGTTACGGGTGGGGATTGTCATATCGAGAGAGAGAGAGAGAGAGAGAGAGAGAGAGAGATGTTTAAGAGAAGATTTCATATGAGTGTAGAAGCTAATCACAGCCTCGTTCGTCTCAAATGGAATTTGACCTTTAATTTCTCGTATATTACCGATTGATACAAAATCAACACCATATTAATTGCACTTTGAAATAGAAACCTATTAATCATGCTACCAAGTTTGATATGAAAAAGACAGAAGTGCACAGAAAACATTCTAGGAAGCCGCATATTTCTAGCTAGTAAGTAAATAAATAAATGCGATT
Organism: Panicum hallii; assembly: GCF_002211085.1. Classification (NCBI taxonomy): domain Eukaryota; kingdom Viridiplantae; phylum Streptophyta; class Magnoliopsida; order Poales; family Poaceae; genus Panicum; species Panicum hallii. The sequence continues at coordinate 6,830,734 of NC_038044.1, read as the reverse complement.
AATGGCTACCTGCCGCCTGCCTGGAAGGGCTATTGCAGGTTGCATCAATTGACCACGGTGAAATGACACCCACAGTGCGCAGGCAGTAGCAGTGGTGCTCCATTGTGCTGGGGCCATTAACAGGACGGGCATCTCCCTCCCTCGAAAGACAAACAGGATCGGTTAATTCCTCTACAGTACGGCTGATATACTGTTGATCATTTATTCCTTGATGGGAATCATCATGCACACCATCTGTTGTTGGGTAACAAAGCTGCACGCTCAACACATTTCTGAAAGGCTTAAAACCAATTGAATATTACAGACCTCGATGGCTCGGGCACATAATGGAGTGGTACGACTCCATTGTGCGTATAGTAGGATTCGAACCTATTTAATCAGTAAAACGACGATTTTCTTCTTCTTCTTCTTCTTCTTCTTCTCACGCTGCTATAATCTTCTTAGTTTTCTTTTTTCCCGAGTGCAGAATTGGCATCCTCGCAAGGGAAAGAGTCATCCTTTTCCACCCCTTTGTCTCTACTTTATTTCTTTCTAGGCTAGTGATATTTTGAATTCTTCTGGTAGATGTCCAGGCTGGGTGGAGACTTTTCCTATAAACTGTTCTCACAATAATAAAGAAATTTAACTGAAAGAAAAACACGACTCAGTCAATGACCAGATAATCCTAAGTCAAGTTGGCGATTGGTTGATTGACAGTGTTGATTAGTGGTTACTTGATCAAATTTAATAGGTCATGAGGAAAACGCACTGTTCACGTGACAAATTCCTTTCACCATGACTGAGAGCTGCTGGGAACCGAAGGTTCTGGTCCGGAAGCAGAAAATGAGAATGAAAAAGTGCTCAATGAATAGACCTTGCATGTACTCACGAAATCTTAAAAAATCATCCCTTGTACAGTGAAAATTGGAGGACTTTATACCCTCTGCCTATGTTACATGATGTCCGAAATGCCTCTACCTGATCAGAATATCCTCACGAGATTTCGGTCTAAAGGGCATTTTGCTAGACTGTAGTGTACAAATTGACTACTCTTAGTCAGTCACGCTGTTTGCGTGATCCCGAAGGTTGCCCCCGACCTACAATCATTACAAATTGACTACTCTTAGTCAGTCACGCTGTTTGCGTGATCCCGAAGGTTGCCCCCGACCTACAATCATCAGTGACCTTCGCCTTCGCCCGGGGTCGAAGGTCGCCCATGCTGGTCAGTCGACACCATCAAAAAGTCCGTCATTGGTGTGCCATGTGCCGCCCAGAGGCTTCTTCAGACCTTCGGACTTGCAGGCTCCTCCTAGCAAAGGTTACGCATGGTCTCGTGCTCGCTTGTCCAGCCACTCGGCACCCTCGATCGTAGGCGGCGGGACTTTCCTGTACAAAAGAAAGAAGGAGTGGGCCGGCTGACCTTCGGCGAGACCTTCGCGGAGGTGCAATCCCCAACAGTAGCCCTCACGGCGCGAGGGCCGACTCTGGCGGTCCGAACCCACGAAAAAGATTTTCATAGATCCTCCGAGAAAACGTCTCCCCTGGCGTCGGAGCTTGGCACGAGCCGAAGGTTGTAGTCGTGTCGCCTTTTGATTGGGTGACGCTTGGGCTTCCTCTCGGATTTACCGCCAATTGTTACTGTTCCTTTTTCACCCCCCCTATATAAGCGAGGGAGGGGGTCAGGTCGCTTTCACGCTCTCATCCGCTAGTGACCTTCTCACACCTTTTTTCTTCTGGGACACGTGCCCTGTGCTGAGTCGCTGATTCCTTCACAAGTGGACTTTTCGATCTTTGTAAGTTGATCAAAGGTTTCTTAACCTTTTTCTTTATTTCCGTTCTCGTGGCTTTTGAGCTTACTTTTGTCACTTGATTTTTAGTTATGGCTCACTTGAAGGAAACCGCTAGACTCATCGTATCTAGAGAGGAGGCCAGTGAGGCTATTGAAGGTTTGGCTCGGTCTGAGGATGGGGAGGATTTGTCCCAGGTGAACACCAGTCCTTCGGACCTTATGGGGCGTGAGAAGCTGGAGCCAACTCTTAGGTTTGGAACATCGATGGTTTCCCAGAACCTTATCAATTTTTATATTCATAAAGGGTATTTCTATCAATTTTTATATTGATAAAGGGTATTTCAAGGAGGGAGAGTGTCGGCTCCCGAAGGATGAGGATATCCCCAACCCTCTAGAGGGCGAAATAGTTGTTTTTCGGGATTTCTTCATCGCTGGTCTTCGATTCCTGCTTGACCCTGTTCTTCTGAAGATCCTGGATAGATACAATGTCAAGTTGCATCACTTGATGCCGAATGCAATTATTCAATTATCCAAATTTTTTTGGGCTGTGAAGACCTTCAAAGCTCCGGTGTCACCTGATACCTTCTGCAGATTCTACGAGTTACACCCTCAAGGTCGAAAGGTAACCGTCGAGGGTGATGATGAGATGTACAATGCTTAGAGTGGTTGTTGTACCTTCGTTCCTCGGAGGGGGAACAAAACCTTGAAGCTTGATTGTGTGGAGATATCCTATTGTCAGAAGAACAAGTGGGACGACGACTGGGCCCAGTACTGGTTCTACGCGAAGATTGCGTTTCCCTGCACCAGTAATCCCCACGAGAGTGTTTGTCCTCTACTACGAAGGTTTCTGCCTTTCAACATGTTAATCAGCCAAGTTTCAAGAAGTCCTTGCCTAATTTTAAGGACTGTGACGCTGCTTTCAGAGCGGTCGCGAGCTCTATTGGTGGCCGGGATCTTGTGGAGGAGTATCTCGCAGCCAAGATCCGGCCCGTGACCTTCAGCTAGAGAGCTAGGTCTTTTGTGAAGGTTAAATTTGGAAGCATGTCAAATTCTATTCCATGCCCCCAGTTAGGGCTTAAGAAGCCAGCTGGCATGAGTGATGAGATAGTGGTGGCTGAGCTCCAGCGTGAAGGTATTGCTATGCTCGGGCCTTACACTAGCAAGGAGCACAAGTCTTTTGTGGAGTGCTGCACCCACGGAGCTCGTGTTAATAGAAGTTTACATGAGATGGGAGTGAGTTACGAGCCTCGCACAGCACCTCTGGAGCCAAGCAAGAGAGGCAACGTGAGTGGAAATGTAAGTTCCGATGAGTCGGCTGTGAAGAAGAGCAAGAAAGAGGCTACATCTGGAGTTGGCAGCACTTCCGCGCAAGTTGTTCTGGGGAAACCTCCGAGAGTGCCTACCTTTAAGTTGGCGGTTGATCGAGCGGAGGCCCAGAAGAAGAAAGTTTCTGAAGCAAGTAAGTACTCATTCAGAATTGCTGATAGTGACATAGGGAGTTAGGCTTTCATGAAAGCTTTAAGAGCTACTGAGCATAGTGTGCCTTGGGGGCTTGAGAGCAGGGGGAGGCCTATAGAGATTGACATCGAGCAATTTGGCTCTTTGCGTGCAGACCCTGACAATGTTGGTGCTGTGATTATAGATCTCCATCGGAAGTTGAGTGCCCCTCGCTGTTTTTTGAATTTGGTCGATGACGAGAGTGAAGATGAGGACCCGAAGGTCGTGGTGCCATCGGGTATTGCTCCGAAGGTGGCCGAGACTGCTGAGCTGGAGAAGGTTCAAGCCTCTCCCGAGGCGGCGGCCGTGCTGACGGCTCGTCTGGGCCTGGCGGTGATGATGGCGGACCCTCGAGGGGGGTGAAGCCGACTAAGGAGGATGTGCCTCGAGGCTTTACTGAGCTAGGTAAAGTTTTGACGACTTGTCGTCTTCCTTTCCAGGGGCCTGATATTGACTCGTACCTTCGCTGTGCTCTTGAAGTAGATTTTGCGCAGCTTATGACTGAGCTTGGTGATGTTGTTGATGGGACCTCCCACGTTGAGGCGTCCGCACAAGCTGTGGCTTCCGCCCGTACCGGAGTCCCTTCTGAGTTCAAGCATTTCAATGCCGAAGGTTATGTCCGAGCTTGAGCATTTCCTTTCTTCTGTGATAATGCAGTTGCTAATAGTGCTTTGCGATTTGCAGAGTTTGGGAAGAACTTGGCGGTCTATGGGATAGAGTCTCCTGGGCGTATTACCGCTTCCTTGTGTATGAAGGTGAGGCGACCCCACTGTTTGTTGTCTTTTGCTTTTGTTTTTCATTACTGATCCGTTTTTGCAGGCATTGCTGGCCAGCAAAGCGGTCGTCCAGAGCACCAAGAGAGATGCCGAAAACCAGCTTGATAAATCCGCTAAGAACCTTCGCCTGGTTATGGAAAACCAGAAGCTGAAAGAGCGGAACAAGGTTTTAGAGGACCTTCGGGTATTGCGTAATGATCAAGTTGATTGCTTGACCAAGAAGGATGATGAGCAAGAAAAAATATTCAAAAATTGCAGAAGTCAATTGATGATAATGATCGGGTTTTGGAAAACCTTCGGGCAACTGTGGAGGAGGATGCCGTGAAGTTTAATGCTCTGAAACAAGAGGTTTCACAACTTAAGCAGAGGATGCTAAGAAAGATCTTTTGATTGAGAAATTGTTGAAAGAGGCTACAGAAAACCAGGGCTTGATGGATGAGGCTATCAGGGAGATTTTTGAGAAGAGCAATCAGATCTATGAAGAATATAAGAAGGCCTTGGCGACCTTTGGAGCCGAACCTCAGCCCTTGCCTCAAAATCCTGAAGGGGGAGATTCGGGTTTGCTCAACTGGATTCTTAGAGAGTTCTCCACGTTGACCGACATATTGAACATGGCCTCTGACAACTCTGCCGTAATCTCTTGTGAAAGCATTCTTGCAATATTGGATCGCAAAGGTTGTCAAGATCTGAGTCGTCTGAGCAGCAGTGACTATGTCTTTCCTGCGCACACAGACCTTCAACGGAACATCTTGAAAGTTCAAGCGGTGAAAAGAGCCTTTGTTCAAAGGTTCTGGAAGGTGGCTGGCTGAGAAATTGTGCGAGATATGGCTCGAAGCCGGCTAGTGGCCGTGAGTTTCGTAAGTTTTTGATTTCTTGATGCTTGCGTTTTGTTCCTGAGTGAACCATTTCTATAGGTGAAGAAGCAGCGGGAAGCTGAGAAGGATGCTGACGAGTCGGCGGAGGTCATGGGCGGTGCCAGCAGTTCTGGGCCGAAAGATGTGGAAGGTGCCGGTGGTCAAGACCCGGAGGTGTAAAAAGTGATTCCATGTAGAGAACTTTTCTTTTGTGTATTTCGAAGGAGGTTTGATGTAAATATTCCCAACTTTTGGGTAGGCGTTCGTGCTAACGAAGCCGGCATTGAACATAGCTCCGTTGCGCGTTGGTTGCGAAGGTGTCGTGATGTTCGGGACAGCATGTGAGAGATATAACCATGCACACCCAGGGGCTAGTTTTAGTGAATTCCTGCTGGCGTGTCAGCACGGTGATGTTGAATGATTGAAAAAATTGCGCTTGTAGCTAAATGATGTGTGAATGTTTTGTCTGCGCACTCACCAGCTCCGAGTGGTCTCTCTCTTTTTGGTTTTTTGAAGATACTTTCCCTTGAATAAGATGTAAAGCATTTGGGTGTTACTAAATGGGTCCCCGAAAGCGTTGGGGTCAAACCTTTGAGTAGTGGGGACGACTGTTAAAACGTACTGGACCGTCTTTATTACCCCAAGATATTATTGGGAGGGGACTCGGTACTTGGTTTAGGGGGCAGAGGCAATTTTTTAGAAAGCATCACCCCCCCTCCATTGCCTGTGTCGCCCAAAGGTAAGTCACAGCATTTTGCATTTTGTTTTTTCTGGGCGAGGGTTTTCGGGTTTTAGCCCATTGTGGTCGACAGCCCCTAGGTTTTCGCGCAGGCCCTCCATGGTGTCAATCGCTGCAACTAGGACTTGATATTTCCTGAGAAAACATCTCCACCTCCCTAGTCCTAGTTTGGAGTGAGAGGTGCCACGCATGAGTTTTATGATTTTTTTTGAGCCGATGGAATCTTGGCTTCAATACCCGTAGGTTCGACAGCCCCTTCGGCTTTTGAGTGCACGTTGCACTTTAATTTTTTGAGTCGAAGGTGTTTTGGCTTCGATACCCGTAGGTTCGAGAGCCCCTTGGCTTTTGAGTGCACGATGCACTTTTATTTTTTGAGTTGAAGGTGTTTTGGCTTCGATACCCGTAGGTTCGAGAGCCCCTTGGCTTTTGAGTGCTAATTGCACTTTTTATTAAGTTTTTGGAGCCGAAAGTGTTTTGGCTTCGATACCCGTAGGTTCGACAGCCTCTTGGCTTTTGAGTGCTGATTGCACTTTTTATTAAGTTTTTGGAGCCGAAAGTGTTTTGGCTTCGATACCCATAGGTTCGAGAGCCCCTTGGCTTTTGAGTGCATGTTGCACTTTTTAGATAAGTATGCAAAGTTTGCGCGGAATGCTGACTTTGCTAACTTACATAACTATAGCCTTCGAGAGGCGATGGTCAATGTTTGCAGCGCTGCTGCTTCGACCTGAGGCAAGAGTTTGGGGAAGGCAACCCTTTATTCATTTGGAGAGTTATTACAAAGAATCCACCTCGTTAAAAACCACACCTCCGATGTGGAGTCCCCTTGTGAGGAAAAGAGTACGGCCCTTGGAAGTTTCAAAGGAAAAAGAAAGGGAAAAGGAAGGGGTGATCCTACCGACCCCGGGTCTACTTATGGGTTCGCAGCCCGGCCTCGTTACATGAGATCCTACATGTAATATTTTTTAAGGCTGTCAGCATTCCATGAATGCTGCAGCTCATGACCTTCGTTATCTGCTAGATAGAAAGACCCTGGCTTGTTGCTTCTTACCATAAGAAAAGGTCCGTCCCATTTGGATTGTAACTTCCTGATGGTTTTTGCGTTAGGCTTCCTTTTAAGCACCCAGTCACCCACTGATATGTCTCTTTCGAAGACCTTTTTGTCTCTCCATTTTCTTGTTTCTTATTGGTACTTTGTCAGGTTATTGGCTGCTTGCAAGATGTCAAGCTCGATCGGATCGGCCTCACTCGAAGGATGCGTCTCGTTTTCTTGTGACTGAGCCTGTAGGCTTTTGTTCTTGAGCTCTTCTGGCCTCATAGCTTTGGCTCCGCAAAGTAGTCTGAATGGGGTGAATCTTGTTGCTTTGGACTGAGAGGTGTTGTGAGACCATATGACCTTCGGGAGCTCGTCTGCCCATTTGCCTTTCTTCTGATTGAATAGGCGCTTCTTGATGCTAGAAAATATTAGCCCATTCGCTCTTTCAACTGCTCCGTTGGATTGGGGGTGATACACAGAAGCGAACATGACCTTCGTGCCAATGCTGTGGTAGAATTCTTTGAAGAGTTCAGAGTCAAACTGCTTGCCATTGTCAACAGTTAGTTCCCTGGGCACCCCAAATCTGCATATGATATTTTGCCAAAAGAACTTCCTGACAGCTTCGGAAGTTATATTGACTAGAGGCTTGGCCTCTATCCACTTGGTGAAATATTCCACAGCCACTATGGTGTATGTATAGTTTCCCTATGCTGTGGGGAGGGGGCCGACAAGGTCCATCCCCCATCTTTGGAGTGGCCATGCTGGAGGTATAAGCTGCGAAGGTTGTGAAGGTCTATTGGATTTTGGCCCCATTATCTGGCAAGCTTCGCATGTTTTGACAATTTGTTCTGCATCCCTTAGAGCCAAAGGCCAGAAGAATCCCTGCCTAAAAGCCTTCGCTACTGGGGGTCTTACCCCAATATGAGAGCGGCACAATTCTGAGTGTATTTCTTTCAATAGCTCTTTGCCCTGTGCTACGGGTATGTATTTTAGCCACGGTGCTATGACACCGGACTTGTAGAGTTCACCTTTGGATACGGTGTAACCTCTTGCCCGTTGAGCCATTCTTTTTTCATCTGTTTTGTTAGTTGGCTCAAAATGGCCTCGAAGGTAAGCCATTATTGGAGATCTCCAATCTTCGCTGAGTATAGCATTTATTTGCTTTCCTTTCTTTTGCCTTATCGAAGGAGTGGTGATTTCCTCTTAGAAGACATCCGGAGGTAGTGTTTGTTTTCTGGCTGCTGCCTTTGCTAACTTGTCTGCTTCGCTATTTTGCGCTCTGGGTATGTGTTCAACTGTGAAGCCATTGAAGTATTTTTCCGTATCTGGTCCTTGGGTATTGGAGATAGTTTACATATCTGGTCCTTGGGCTTCGGATTCGTTCTCAATGTGATCTGTTATGACCTTCGAGTCTGATTTTACTGTGAAATTTTGATGGCCTAGAGCTTTCATCTTGCGAAGACCCAACAACAGAGCCTCGTACTCTTAAGTGTTGTTTGTGCTTGGATCTGGCTTGGTGAAATTTAGCCTAGCTGCGTATCTGATTTTGACTCCCGAAGGTGATTCTATGATTGCTGCAATGCCGACTCCATCTTTGCACCATGCTCCATCACAGTATATGACCCATGGTTCTATAGGTGCCTCTTCTGCAAATGTTGGCGATGTCCAATCTATAATGAAGTCTGCTAGGACTTGGGACTTTATGGTCGTTCGGCTCTCGAAGTCGACTGAGAGCTCCAAAGCCCATTTGCTGATTCTGCTCGAAGCTTCTCTATTGTCGAAAAGGTCGTGTAGTGGTTGGTTGGTGACTACCACAATTCTGTGAGCCTCGAAGTAATGGCGAAGCTTCCTGGAAGACATGATGACAGCATATGCAATTTTCTTAAGCTCTGAATAGAAAACTTTGGAGCCTGAAAGTGCGTCCGAGACAAAATACACCGGCACTTGTCTGAGAGATCCTTCGATCTCTTTCTTCCGCACTAGGGCTACGCTGACTGCTGAGTGCGAAGCAGAGATATATAGTAAGAGTGTATCTTTCGTGTCTGGGGCTGTCATATTGGTCAATTTAGTGAGATAATCTGAGGGAATTGAAGGCTTTGCTCTGCTCTTCTCCCCAATCAAACTTGCTGGCACTGCGAAGGACTTTGAAGAAGGATAAACTTCGGTCTGCGGAACAAGGGATGAACCTATTTAGCGCTGAAATTCTTCCGGTGAGTTTTTGCACATCTCTAATGGACTATGGCTCCTCCATGCTGGATAGTGATTTTATCTTGTCTGGATTGGCTTCAATACCCTTGGTGGAGACCAGGCATCCCAGAACTTTTCCCTTGTGCACTTTGAAGAAGCATTTCTCAGGATTCAGGCTAAGGTTGGCAGCGCAGAGGTTAGCGAAGGTTTCCACCAGGTTTGCTACATGTTTGTGCCTTTCGGCACTTGTTACGACAATATCATCAACGTATGCCAATACATTTCTTTTTAGCTGAGGCCCCAGGACCACCGAAGACATTCTGGAGAATGACTGATCCGTGTTCTTGAGACTTTCGGGCATTCTAACGAAGCAACAAGTTCCGAAGGGGGTAATAAAGCTTGTTTTTTTCCTCATCTTCCTTCCTCATCCAGATTTGATGGTATCCGGAGAAGCAGTCTAATTGTGACATGAGTTGGCTGTTGGCTGCATCATCGACCGCTCTATCGATTCTTGGGGCCTTATTGAGATTGGTGAAATCAATGCCCATCCGCCGCTTTCCATTTTTCTTCTTCACTAGCATAGTGTTTGCAAGCCAGGTTGGGTACTTGACCTCTCTGATGATATTTGCATCTAGCAATCTTTGGACCTCCGCCTTGACTGCTGCCACTTTGTCATCGGACATCTTGCGCAACCTTTGTTTTTTGGGCCTAAATGAGGGATCAATTTCGAGCTTGTGCTCGATGATGTCTCTGCACACCCATCGAAGGTCTCTAGCCGACCATGCAAACACATCTTTTTTCTTGCATAAGAATTCTAGGAGTTCTTTCTCCTCTTGTTCATCTAGGGTCGCATTGATTGTCACTATTTTGATTGTCACTATTTTGCTTGTTAAGGGGAACCCTCTTTGTTTGGCAGTCCTCTACAACATTTTTTTTTTCTCCTTGTCCGTCTTGGGCTCTATGAATGGTGGAGGTTGTTTGTCAGCTTCGACATGGTGAACATTTCTCTGGCCTAGGGCAACACCCCGCTCTATATCTCTAGCTAGCTGTTGATTCCCATGGATTGTGATGACTCCCTTGGCTGCGGGTATCTTCATGCAGAGGTATAGTTGGAGTTAAACAACTTCGAACTTGTTCAAGAACCCTCGCCCGAAGATGGCGAGATATGGGTAGTTCATCTCTACCTCATCAAAGGTGATGTTCTCTGTCCTTGGGTTGTTTAGGTCCCCGAAGGATACTGGGAGAGGTATTTTTCCCAAGGCGTTAACCCTTTTGCCTCCAAAGCCTATCAACGGAATTTATGTTGGCTGAAGGAGCTTTCTGTCATGTTCATTCTGTCGAAGGTGTTGGAGAAGATGATATTGGCAGAGTGCCTGTGTCTGCAAGGATTTTCCAATTGTCCATCCTTGAATGTTTGCTTCGATGACCATGGCATTGGAGTGTGGATAGCTGAGGAGGTTAACATCTTGCTCAGAAAAGGTTATTGGTATATGTGACCATTGAGTTTTGACCACTGGCCCATCTACCAGGATGCTATGCACTTGTCTAAAATAATCTCGTCTTTGTCTCTTGTTTTCAAAGTCAAGAGAGGATCCTCCGACTATAGGCATTATCATGCCAAACGTGAGTAGTGCGGTTTGGGTACTTGGGTTTTCCTCCTTGGGAGTAGGTATCGGCGGAGGTGGTGGTAATTCTTCCTTGGGTGGTGGTGGGTGATTGACAGCTTGAGGAGGTGCTGAGTTTGTGGGCTGAAAGGGATTTTGCCAAGGCAGTGGTTGTGGTTGGTAAGCAAAGGCTGGGTTTTGTGCATAGCTTGGGTTTGGCACGAAGGTTGGGTTTGGCGTGAAGGTTGGAAGTGTTTGTTGGGGGGCCCAAGTCGTGTGGCTGACCATTTTTTGGGCATTCTTTTGTGCCTCCATTCTTTAGAGGTTTTTTTCTTTTCTTTTCGAGGCAATAGTTGGTTATGTGATCTAAATCTCTTCCGTGGAAATGACAGAAGAACTTTGGAGGCCCGATGGGGTTGTTGTTTTGATGCGGAGGTCCATGACCTCTGCCTCTATTCGATCGGCCTCCTCAACGCGAGGGTTGGTTGTATGCTGGTGTTTGATCGAAGGTTGTGTTTTGCTGGGTTGGAGGTGGGGTTATGAAGGGTTGTAGACTTTGGGAGTCATCTTCTTGTTGAGGTTGGACAGGAAGGATGTATTGCTGAGCTTGCATTCGGTGGTTGTAATGGTTTGGGTTGTGCCAATTTTGTTAGCTGGATTCAGCTTGTCTCATCATCTTTCTTAGTTCTACTCTCCTTTTGTGGTCTGCATCAGACCCTGCATACTTCTCCATCTTAGCGTATAGGCCGCTGAGAGTGGTGGGTGGCTCTCTTGATAGGTGAGAGGCTAGCAGCAGCCCAGCGATGCACTTTCGGATGGCCATGCTTTCAGGGAAGTTTGGTGTTTGTGCCTTCTTCTAGACAAACCTTTGGAAGTAGTCGTACAGGGGTTCCTTGTCCATTTGGAAGCATTGGAAGTTGTCAACCGCATCTGAGTCATATCATTTGAATCCTTGAAAATCTTGCTTTAGCTTGTATTTCAGGTCACTCCAGCTTAAGATTGACCTGGGCGGCACATAGGAGTACTAGGTGGAGGCAGGACTTTCGCAGGCCATGATGAATGATTTGGCCATGATGGGATCGTCCCCTCCAGCAGATGCTATTGTGGCATCATATGTCATGAGGAATTGGGTTGGGTCTACAGAGCCGTTGTATTTTGGCAGTGGGGTAGGCCTATAGCTTTGGGGCCATGGGAGCTGCTGTAGTGCCACTGATAGGGGCGAGGTGGGATCGAAGGTTTGTGGTGGCGGTGAAGGTGGGCGGGTATTTCTGTGGAAATGGTATCCTTCGTTGCGAAGGTTGTGGTTTTCTGTATGGCAGTTTTGGTTGTTGGGTATGCTTTCACCTTGCTCATATTCTTCATGAGCCCTATGAAGGTCCTCGAGTTCTGCTTGCACCTCTGCTAGCTTGGGCTTGGCATCTGCTAGCTGTTTGGCTTCCTAGGCTTCTTTTTGCCTTGCTACTACTCGAGCATTGACTTTGCCCTTTGCTTTTTCCAAGGCCTTGATTTTTTCCATGATCTCCGCTAAGATGGGTTCGGTTGACGGCCGTTGCTCAATGGTGTCTAGGAGAGTGGTGTTTGTTTGGCCGTTGGCGATTCGCTCTTGTATGGGAGGTAGAGTCTCTTCATTGGGGCTGATAGTGCTGGGAGCCGTGAGCTCGGGGTCGGTGTTTGTCCCGGAGCTCGCGGCCTTGTTCTTTTGTGGTGCTATCGAAGGTTGTTTACCCGAGTTGAGAACACGGTGGGCGTCTCTGTTGGGATCTGGTTCCCAAGCAGAAATGAGAATGGAAAAGTGCTCAATGAATCAACCTTGCATGTACTTATGACATCTTAAAATCATCCCTTGTACAGTGAAAATTGGGGGTATTTATACCCTCTTGTCTCCATTACATGATATCCGAAATACCCCTACCTGCCCAGAATATCCTTATGAGATTCCAGTCCAAAGGGCCTTTTGCTAGTTTGTAGTGTACAAATCAACTACTCTAAGTCAGTCCCGTTGTTTGCGTAATCCTGAAGCTTGCTCCCAACCTACAATCATCAGTGACCTTCGCCTTCGCCCGGGTTCGAAGGTCGCCCGTGCTGGTCAGCCGACACCATCAAGAAGTCCGTCGTTGGCGCGCCATGTGCTGCCCATAGGCTTCTCCAGAACTTCGGACTTGCAGGCTCCTCCCAGCGAAGGTTAGACATGGTCTCGTGCTCGCTTGTCCAGCCACTCGGCACCCTCGATCGCAGGCAGCGGGACTTTCCCTGCACAAAAGAAAGAAGGTGTGGGCCGGCTGACCTTCGGCGAGACCTTCGCGGAGGTGCAATCCCCAACAAGAGCTACGGACGTGTGTGTATAAAATGGAAAGGTACCAGGTACCATTGTTGGTTAGTTGCACCGGCAGCGTTAAGGCACTTGAACTTGAATCCTATTTTTACAACCAATCCAACACCCCAACCCAACCCCCCCATGTGTGCATCCGACTGGTATATGAGTGCCCAGACGAATTTTTTCGAGTCCAACACCTGCACCGGTGTCGGAGTAACACTCAGTTAGAGCTGTATCCCAGAGTGGCCAGGTCAGGTAAATTCAGATTTTATTGGTACCCAGGAGATGAAGGAAAGAAAGATAACAGCAAATTAGACAGAAAGCTGGGGACATCCAACAGAAGCCTTTGTAGTGTAATGTTACCTTACTTCCAACCACAAAGGGACGGACGTCGATGCTGAGAGGTCGCCAGTCACCAGTACCACAGCCATCATATCTCCAGACGGAGTGCGGACCGCTCGCTAGCTGCATCTCTATCTTCTCCTACACTGTGCAAGACAAAATTATTTTCTGTTATACATAAACATGGAACTATATCTATGCTCAGAAAAAAAAGGCTTTTGAATCTGTGAAGCACATGACGCTGCCTGACTTTGATCTCTTTCTGCGAACTAATGTCATGCTATCCGTGCCACTTTTTAAAATGAGCTTTCGTATGTTTCTGGGCTATGATCTCAGCGCCTTCGGTTTCCCATGAAACCGGGGCAGGCCATGTTTTTCTTTCCCTTCTTTTTCAAGCATAGAAAGTATACCATTTTGTTCATGGATAGTATCGCCACTACTGTATGGTTCTATTCCACGGCCTGATCCCAACAAACACCGGCTAAACCTCAAGTGTAAATCATGTGGATGGGTATTACAAAACATTCTTAGCATGTTAGTGCAGTGAAAAAACTTTGTGACGACTGACCTTACGGACCAACTGATAGGGAAAGGAGGGTACACTAGTTATTCCTGAGCCAACTACCTCTCTCTCTCTCTTTCTCTCTCTCTCTCTCTCTCTCTCTCTGTCTCTGCGCGTGCGTGTGATGACGCTCGATCTCTCTGTACGAAAGATCGACTGCTCACGCGCTAAGCACATAAAGCTTAATTTTTTGGAAGAATCTCTCTCTACACCTGGGCGTAAGCGGTTTCAGGTTCAGCGCTCGGTCTCTCAACATGCGGGCCCCACCGACGCCACTTCTCCATCGCCGCACAACTTTGCTTCGCCATGGCGCCCCTCTCAGCTTATATAGTAAAGAGACCTCTCTTCTTCCTCTCATCGACAGGGCATCAGTGCGAGCTTCTTCTCAACACGGTCCAAGAGCTCTACCCTTTCCAGCTCCCCTTGTCTGTAAGCTCTCTCTCTCTCTCTCTCTCTCTCTCTCTCTCTCTCTCTCTCTCTCTCTCTCTCTCTCTCTTCGGGGATTGCATCCAGTAAACAAATAAGTTTGATCAACAAAACCTGAAAGTCAACAATGTTCTTCGACTAGACACGCACACAAGGATATCTTTTTCTAATAATGTCAAATAGGATCTTAGAGGAGCTATAAACTCTGAAATAGTCTTCCGTGGAAGTTTCCTCTCCTCACTACTATTCAACTCCATGCTTAGTAGATTTTTTTTCCTCTCTTTTTCTTAGCACATACGAAACTTTCAGTTCACACAATTTTTTGGCAATTACTGTACTTCAAAAACATCTTTTAAGGGAGTCACAGAGTGACAGAATCCAAAGTTCTGAGATGAACTAACCTTGAGTTCTGGATGTTAGAGGCTTTGACGCCATCCTAAGAGATGGAGGCGAATCCGAAGAACATCTTCACGATTAAAGTGGAAGATGGGAAGCCCGGCAAAGACGGTCACCCAGCGGCAGGGCCAGTGTTCCGGAGCATACTGGCCAAGGATGGATTCCCACAGCTTGAGCCTGACATGAAAACATCATGGGATGTGTTCAGGTAACGCACAACTGAAACAATAATAAAGCTCACTTGTCTAATTTTATATGCTTCTTTAGTTTCTGTTACAAATTTGCAGTGTTACACACCTTTTTATCAATGACAAAGGCAAAGGCAGTAGTAAGCAATAATTTAAACAGAATACTTCCAACTCTTCCAGTATATGCCATCCATCTTTATGTTCCACACATGCTTGGTTGTCTACTGCCGTTCAGAAAATATGATTATAGTTTTTCGTATCAGCACATATATGACTTTGAGTAGTACGAGATGTTTCTTTTTGTAGCCACCAAAGCAAATTTCTGCACTAAAAGCCTAAAACTTGAAGTGTTCTCTGTACTGTAAGGATCTTTTGTGCTCCATCCTTTTCTCTGTTTACTCTTTCTGCATAAACTGTTTAAATTTGAAAGAATCTTCAGGGGTAGTTGGATTCAAGTAGCACTTGCTATGAAACGGAAATTGAAACATACCATAGCATGGCATCAACAATTCAATAAGCATGTCCAGCATTAGGCTTGAAGTAATGTTGTGCCTAGTTGAACTTCATCTGACATCTTTTAGAGAACCTGTAGATTATAATGCCAAAGAGTAAATCAAAAGACATTTCAACTTCATATAGAATGTAATTTAGCATACCATACAAGGAAACTTTTTTACTCATAATGTGTGGAAAATAATTGATGCAAAAAAATGGCTGAGTATAATTATGTACAGTGCTAAGAAAATCTTAATAACCACCCTTTCCTTGTGTTCATGCAGGGTAGCAGCAGACAAGTATCCCAACAACCGGATGCTTGGGTGGCGTCCACTTAAAGATGGAGTGGTACGCTCACATAAATGATAGGGTCGTGCATATTATGTATCTGGTCTTTCTTAATTTATAATTTTCTGTTTAATTGGTGAAAACTTCTCTGTTTCCATTTTCTAGCCAGGGCCCTACTTGTGGAAATCATACAAGGAGGTCTATGATGAAGTGCTGCAAGTTGGCTCTGCATTGCAGCAGCTCGGAGTGCAACCAGTAAGAGCATAAACTTAAGCTAACTTTCAACTCCAAGTATTAGGCTCTATTCCAGTGTTGGTAAATTGGGCTCTGCATATGTCGTATAGATCCTGTACCGTTCACATGAACCAGGCAAACTAATGATTCTTTGTTTGACTTACACTGGTACTAGGGTTCCAGGGTTGGAATCTATGGATCCAATTGCCCTCAGTGGATAGTGGCAATGCAGGTAACCATCAGTGACTTATATGAATGTTAATTGTTAATTTCCTCTATCTCCTCCTTTCCAAATAAAAATGTTAATCCACAATAAACTTTTGCAGGCTTGCAATGGCTACAGTCTAATCTGTGTCCCACTATACGATACTTTAGGTAAGTTGGAAACCATTAAATAGTACTGGACCCTCAAAATAGAATGTTTCAGATTGATTAATAAAAATATTTGAAATGCATATGTTTTTTATTAAAAAACATACGTTTTTAATAAAAAACATGCCATGCATTAGGATTTTAGCATTAATAACTTTCCATGGTGTACAGGTGCAGGAGCTGTTGACTACATTATTGATCATGCTGAGATTGATGTTATCTTCATACAGGACAAGAAAATAAAAGAGGTATAATCAAGATGGATCAACTATGTCACTATCTTTAGTATTTTTCATCTTGAATTCTGACATTACATGAGAGCTTTTCATGTGCAGATACTATCCCCAAATTGCAAGTCTGCTAAGAGGCTAAAAGGTAAGCAAAGGCAATAGGGCCCATTTGTAATTTGGAAAGACTATATTTTCAAACATCATTATCCAAATATGGATACAGCATTGGTGGCATTCACTTCGGCAACAAGGGAGCAGATCAAAGATGCAGATGAGATTGGGATGAAAGTGTACTCCTGGGATGATTTCTTAAAAGTGGTAGGTACATATATTGTACAATGTTTACAATTAACCCTATGAAATCTACGGGAAAAAATCTATCAGTCAGTTATGTAGTCACGTTTGTAAAGTTTATATTTGTAATGAACTAACAATGTTTTAATGGCATATATGTGTTGAGTGAGCATCGGAATTGGATTTTTCAGGGAAAAGTTAATCCTTGTCAACCTTGCCCTCCGCAAGAAAATGATATATGTACTATCATGTATACAAGTGGAACAAGCGGACAGCCCAAAGGTGTGATGCTGACCCATGAAAGCCATGCCCTGTATGTAAAAGGAGTGGACCTCTTTATGGATCAGTTTGATGATAAGGTCACTCCCTTCCCTTAAATTTTTACTGCTCCAAATATGATTCAATAAATTGTTCCATTTTATGCCTAACTCGGTGCCTTCATATAATCAGATGACAACAGATGATGTCTTTCTATCCTTTCTCCCACTTGCTCACATTCTTGACCGCATGATCGAAGAGTATTTCTTTCACAAAGGAGCCTCAATTGGCTATTACCACGGAGTGAGTCAATCCACTATACATTAGCCTTTCTAATCATACAAGTAGTCATTCGTCATCATTAAAAAGCACAATCAAATATTTCCTTTTCTTCAGGATTTGAATGCCTTAAGGGACGATATCCAGGAGCTAAAGCCAACTCTACTAGTTGGGGTACCCCGAGTGTACGAAAGAATTTATGAAGGTAGTGAAATTAGAACGTATCTGTATTCTGTATAATTTAAGCTCATAATTTGTTAACTCGGACAACCCATTATGACTGGCTCTAGGTATCTTAAAAGCCATTGCGGAACTCAGACCACTTAGAAGGGTGATTTTTAATGCTTTGTACAACCGGTAAGTGGTTTAGCATCATGAGTTCCATCAAGCTGCAAATCAGTTATGTCTGCTTAGTGCTTACTGTAGCTTTTGTAATCCAGCAAACTGGCAAGCATGAAATCAGGCTACTCACACAAAACTGCTTCACCTTTTGCGGACATGCTGGCTTTTCGCAAGGTTCCATGTTCCTTAGGCATAAGTATCTAACTGAGAAAAAAAGTCTCTAGAGTCAAAGAAGCAGTACTCACAATTTCTATACTGGGTACTTCCTTGTCATTTGCTTGATTAGGTCAAGGCAAGGCTTGGAGGTCGTCTTCGCTTATTAATCTCAGGAGGGGCTCCATTAAGTACTGAGATTGAAGAGTTCTTGAGAGTGACCACCTGTGCATACTTTATCCAAGGCTATGGTAATACTTTCTACAGTTTCCTGTAGCATCGAAACAAAGTTACTGATTCAATCTTAAAAAGGAATACCTTAGGCTGTTTCGCAATGTTTATCATAGAGAAATAGGTAGAGAGTAGAGTGTAATAAAAGAGAATTAAACACTTTTAATGCCAATTACTTGTCTATGTTGAGCTCAGGTTTCCTTTTTACTATCCTAGTCCTATGATATGAATCACAATTTCATAATTTTCACTGCAAATACTAGTTTTCTGAGAACTTTTGCCGACTTACTGTGTGAAGTATTTAGCTTTATAGCACTTGCTTGCACCTTACTCCTTATAACAAGAAGCAAGATCTTTTAGGACATCTGTTTTTCTGGTTGTAAATCCTGTGTAGCCAAAAGAAACCAATGAGGTTGGATTTCTTGGTCTTTGCTCAGGTTTAACAGAAACACTGGGACCTAGCACAGTCTGCTATATTGATGACATGGCCCTGGTTGGAAGTGTTGGCGTACCTGCCACTTACACTGAAATACGACTGGAAGAAGTACCTGAGATGGGCTATGATCCACTTGGTGTCCCTTCACGAGGTGAAATCTGCATCCGAGGGAAGTCTGTCTTTGCTGGGTACTACAAAAATCCTGAGCTCACAAACGAAGCCATTGTTGATGGATGGTTTCATACAGGTGAATAATTAATTTAACCAAAAAAATAGATAAGGTTCTGCAATAGAATGCTTAGACACACTCTTATTTTCAGGCGACATTGGAGAGATGACCCCGGATGGAATCCTGAAGGTAATTGACCGAAAAAAGAACATATTTAAGATGTCACAGGGGGAATATGTTGCAGTTGAGTACCTCGAGAAAGTATATGGCTTCCCTCCACTTGTTGAAGATGTAAGAAAAAAAATTGAGTGGATATAGTAAATTGAATTAAGAGAGAATACTGGTCAACATCTAATACTATCATTTCCGTCCTTCCTCTAGATCTGGGTATATGGGGACAGCTTCAGATCAAATTTAGTTGCAGTAGTCAATCCACATGAAGAAAACACCATGAAGTGGGCAGAGTCCAACGGCTACAAAGGGTCTTTCAGTGAAATCTGCAAACTTGAAGGCCTTAAGGAGTATATCCTGAAAGAGCTGGCAGCTATTGCACAGAAGAACAAGGTAAGGTCATCTATTCACTCTGACAGACTTATTGGATGGATTAAATACTTTATCATGTCACACCTTAAATTATCATAAGTAGCAATGGATGTGCCTTTTTCCTGCATTTGTATAAGAAAAGAAAAGAGTAAGTATCTTAGTTCTGTAGAATTCTTGCGTTTCACCCTTTCGCTGCATTTCTGATTGTTCCATATGGTAACCCTCATTGTGTTCCACAAATCAGCTACGAGGTTTCGAGTACATCAAAGGCATAGTGTTGGATCCTATACCTTTTGACATTGAAAGGGATCTGGTGACAGCAACAATGAAGAAGAGAAGAAACAATATGCTGAAATATTACCAGGTGAGGCAGACGAGACTCTTGATCTTTTCCAGTCGGCCTTTCTTGCTGATTTTGAGTAGTTCTAATCCGATGTTCTGTATGTGCAGTCCGAGATCGATACAATATACAAAAAGCTGGAAACACAGAAGAATGCTGCCAAAGCTAATTGAAATATGTGTCCTATTTTATCGTAAGCTGAAAAGAAGGGAAACATCGTTGTAAATCTTGTATTGAACCTTGACAATCAACTACTCAGGGCTATTTGATATGTATATGGTGCCATTGTATAGCTACAGTGATCATATGAGTCTCAACCAGGGTTCTGAAGATCTTCACCAACCAGCTGGCGAACCGAAACTAACCTAGCATCTTTTTTGAAAACATCGAGCCACTTCACCCCACTGTCCAAAACGTGGCGTCCTAGCCCATACAGGCAGTGCTCAGACACTGTTTTTCACGCTCCCGCCTTGCCTTAACCCATATGAGCAGAAAGCATCGCCATGTCGCGGTGTCACCTGCCTAGCACCTAGGGCTTACCAGATTCTTACTTCAAACTCCAAATCAGTTTCTAAAAGACTATAACCCCTTATGAATTTGCATTATAGTTATAGATAATGGAAAATTTTCTAAGAAACCATTGTGTCCAAGAAACATTTTTGTCTGTGTCTCCATGTCCCTATGTAAATAAGCATGACGAGAGTGCAGAAGCTACTAGTAACCTTATTTTGGAAAGCATCTCGTACAAAAGTTTACTAGTAAGAGTGTAAGTGTCATCTGGGGCCTCTACAGCCGGCATAACAAGAAGAAAATCACGGCAGCAGAAGGTTTAGCGAAGGCTTAGGCGATAAGCTATTTTGTTAGCTAGCTAGCTTGGATAATAAGTTTGTGCATGGGCTCAGCAGCATATAAGCCCTGACCCTGAGTGGTTTAGTTAGGCAGAAGATTGTAATCCATCTCTTCGTCATTGCCCTGCCATCACGGTGTGCCATCGAGCTGCCATCACAGCTCCGCCATGCCGTTATGGTCCAGGGCTGTGTCCCCCTACCACTTTCAAGTACAATCTTCGCCCTCGTGCATTCATCCCATTGTACTCCCGTGACAGTAAGACCAAGTGCTAACGACTTGAACAGAGAACATATGCCGATGGTAAATAATAACTATCCATGACTGAAATTTTCAAAGTTCTCAGGAAACATTGAATTTTGCACAGTGCACTGTAATTGATTCTACTACACAGTGATAGAACAAGTGAAGCAGATTATGCGAGTTTGACTGATGCCTCCTAATGAAACCTCAAGGAACATCTTCAAAACCTCAACTCATCTGATTATTGTCATCGGAATATTAATAAATGAGATGTAATTTGCTCATTGTGATAAAAGATTGTTAAAGTTACATAATTTAACATACCTCAAAGAATGGCAATAGTGAACCTCAGATCCCTGCCGATAATTCTGTGGTAATATGCTGGAGCAAATCAATTGGTTCAATGCAGCCAAGGTTTCTAAAAGCTCCACGGACCAACACATTCCATGTTGCTGTATTTGGATGTATACCTTCGTATAACATTTTTAGTAGATACACCGTGGCATCTTCCATCCTATGCTGATTGCAAAGCTCTGCCATCAGAATAGTGTATGCAACTATGTTCCGAGGGCAGTTCACTGCATTCATCCCACCTAACATCCAAGCAGCCATCCTGATTTTCCCTTCCTTGCAGTAAGCATGAATCATTGCATTGAAGGTAAATGCATCTGGTTGGATTCCTTGAACTATCATTCTCCCCAGAAACAGCATAGCTTCTCTGCTCATTTTCATCTGACAAAGACCGCTTACTACAGTGTTGTATGTTACTAGACTCAACTCCATGCCATGGTTTCTCATCTCGATCACCATTTGAAGAGCGTCTTCACGGTTTCCCTCTCTAAAAAGACCATGAAGCAAATCGTTATAGGTCCAATCATTTGGCGGGCATCCATGCCTTCTCATCTCATGGAGCACACCTAGAGCTCTCCTGACTCTTCCACAGTCGCACAGGTTTCTGATCAACGTGTTGAAAGTCACTGTGTTAGGAAGACAATTTTCAAGTAGCATCTTATCAATAAGATTCTCAGCCTGATCAAACATCAACTTCTTGCAAAACACATCCACCATGTTCGTGTAAACAACAACATTTGGCTTGCAACCAGCACCTGTCATGTCATTCCATATTGACATGGCACCATCTAGGTCCCCAGCTTTGGAGAAACCATCAATAAGAGTGGAGTAGGTCCTCACATCAGGAAAACAGCCATGTTGCTCCATGCCATAGAGAACAGACAATGCTCCCTTGAGATCACCAATGCTGCAAAGGCCACGGATGAGAACATTGTAAGATACCGTTGACGGTGCCCATCCTTCAGCCACCATCCATTTCCACATGCGTAGTGCATCATGGAAACATCCACTATCGAAGAGACCTTTCACCAACACAGTGAATGTTGGGACATTTGGAGTGCATCCGGTGACCACCATCCTAGCCAGAACGGCGCATGCCATCCTCAGCTCCCTGGCCTTGCAGAACGCGTCAACTATAGTTGTGTAAGTGATCACATTAGGCCGCAATCCTCTCTGAATCATCTTCTCGACAATCAAAAACACGTCCTGCATCCTGAATTCGCTGCACAGAGCTAGAACAACGGCATTGTATGAGGCGCACACTGGCGGCGCCACAGCCAGCACCTCTCTGGCCTCGTCCACCCTGCCATGCTTGCACAGCGCGGATACGATGGTGGCGTGGGACACATCGTCCGGGGGACACCCCTTCCTGGCCATTTCGTCGAGCATCCTGCGCGCGGCCCCGACCCGGTTGTTCTGGCACAGCGCCTTGACCAGCAGGTTGTAGGTGAACACGTTGGGCTCGACGCCGTCTCGTTTCATGTTCTCGTAGACCGGCACGACGGCCGCGATCATGTTCTCCCGCAGCAACGCGTCGATGAGGTGGTTGTAGAGCCGCGGCGCGGTGGGGCGCGCGCAGCCGAGGTCGTGGACCGCGCGGTAGAACGTCTTGAGCGCGCGGTCGGGCGCCCCCGCACGGGCGAAGGCGCCGATGGCGGCGACGAGGGCGCCCTCGGTGCAGGGCACCCCGCGGAGCCGCATCTCCTGCAGCGCGAGCTGCACGCCGTCCACGTCACCCGCCGCCGCGAGCCGCTTGACCGCCGCCTCGTGGGCTCTCGCAGCGTCCCCGGCGCCCAGCGCCGGAGGCAGACCCGCCCCCCGTGGAAGATCCTCTGCATTATTCCTCCATGGGAGGCTAGAGTTCGCCGCCGCCGTGCAGAAGTGGCGGCTGCGGTGGCAGCAGAGCCCCCTGAGAAGGAGGCGGCATTTGATCGAACACATGGCGCGCAGGTGAGGTCCGTTCGAATGCGCGGGGTCGTTGGCGCGTTGTTGATGATATGGGGGCAGTTTTGGAAATTACGATGAGGTCGGGTTCCTTGCGCGAATTTGCCTCGTCCGGTACTCGATCATACGGTTTACTGGGGGCCCACCCAATTGGGATCGCAGAGATGAATTTTTTTTAAAAAAGGGTTAAAAAAAATTTTAAATTCGAAAAAGGGGTGCCGATTTGGAAAATTTCTAAAAATGGGTACTTCCCGCCCATCCAAAGGGCGGGAGGCGTGGGGCCGGAGGTTCCCGCCCATCCAACGGGCGGGAGGGACCTGTTCGCAAATAAGAAAAAAAATTTATTCGCGAAGAGGGACCTCCCGCCCAACCAACGGGCGGGAGGTCCCTTTTCGCGAATAAGAAACTTTTCTTATTCGCGAACAGGCCCCTCCCGCGGCGGCAAAGGCATCCCGCCCGCCCAACGGGCGGGATGTGCCCTTTTCTTATTTTTTATTCGAATTTATATTTTATAAACTATTTAAAATTCATATTTTTTCAAATACAAAATTTTTATTCACCATACTCTCGTGTAAATCAAAGTTGTGTAAATTATACGAAATTAGTCATGTAAATCAAAGTTGATCGAAATGATAATTATAAAGGACTTACAGCTCGAACTGGCGGCAGTACCGCTGGACGCTGCGTGCGATGCTGCAGAGGTCGATGGGCCAGCTGTGTATACGTGGGCGGACGCATGAGATGAACTGGAGGCCCTCTCGTCATCTCTGCTGCAACACGCCAGTGCACGTAACGCTCGCGTCAAGTTACCATGAATCCGACGAAAGCTCTCTTTGTACTGTGCCTCCGATACACGTACTCCACGGTCAAACAACGTGATCTGAGATGCAGCTTCGACCTCCGTGCAGTGGATCAGATCGATCTGCATGAGTAATGAGAAGCAGAGTAATATTGTTATTGATTTTTTTAAAAAAATTTATATGTATATAAAAAAGTATGGCAAATAATTTGAAAAAAATATGAATTTTAAATAGTTTATAAAATATAAATTCGACCAAAAATAAGAAAAGAGCACATCCCGCCCGTTGGGCGGGCGGGATGCCTTTGCCGCCGCGGGAGGGGCCTGTTTGCGAATAAGAAAAGTTTCTTATTCGCGAAAAGGGACCTCCCGCCCGTTGGTTGGGCGGGAGGTCCCTCTTCGCGAATAAATTTTTTTCTTATTTGCGAACAGGCCCCTCCCGCCCGTTGGATGGGCGGGAACCTCCGGCCCCACGCCTCCCGCCCGTTGGAAGGGCGGGAAGTACCCATTTTTAGAAATTTTCCAAATCGGCACCCCTTTTTCGAATTTAAATTTTTTTTTAACCCTTTTTTAAAAAAAATTCCGCAGAGATCGCGATCGATTTGGGCCCTGGTAGCACAATGGCCGGTGTAGCCCATACACGCGAGAGAAATGAGCCATCTCAATCAAAAAGATTCGGCCCAATGTTCCACTCATGTAAGAAGACCCTGTGTCCATTCTCCATTTGTCTCACTAGTTTTCCTTTTTCAATATAATAATGGAATAAAGATCCCTCGTACAATGACGCATAGCTATGCTGGCTCGAGAAAAATAAAATTAAGGAGGTAGTTAGTCAACTAAGTTTTGGAGAATAAATGAATTATACTAGCTCTCTCACACATACCCAATACCACACTCACACACCTGTATGCAAGCTAAATCCTACTCATACACTTGCACTCACGTGCCTGCCTTGAAGAGATAGTCTCGAATATTAGTTTCCAGCATGTGTTGAGACTACAGCAGTCCAGAAAAATTTCTGAAAAATTTCCTGAAATAGGCTTTCGAAGGGCTTCGAACCTTGGACCTCATACTGAGATCTAGTGCTGCCAAGGCTTCTGATAATCAACTGGTCCCAGGCCCGTCCGCAATTATACTAGCTCTCTCGATGTTGTATTTTCTACTCCTTTTAAATTATACGTAGTTTTGATTTTTTATATATAATTTTTAATGTTTTATATCTACATATAATGCAAACAAAAACTACATATTAGAAAAGTTAAGATAACCTATAATTTGAACGGAGAAAGTATATTATAAGGATAACATAGACGCCGATTAGTCTATTACACACCCAACCACAACTTGCATGTACGACCAAGTTCGAAGCCATCTATCCTAGGTCAAATAGTCAATGAACATTAAGGTCGACACATCATGGTAGCGAGATCTAGTGCTTTTACTTAACCAGTTCAAGTAAGTCTAACTCGCAAAGTGAGCCCATAAACGCGTCTCACCAGCCGGTTCAGAAAGCTGTGCCGTCCGCTTGGGAAGCAATGTCATGTGGCATTTACCACTAGAGCACTCAAAACACAGACAGACAGAGATCTAGTGCTTGTGCAGGTGTACTCCATCTGCGCAAGTCAACTCACGAAGCGTGCAGACGTGTTACGCTGTCACAAACAGACGCGTCGTGCTGGCTGGTTCTCACAAGTTGTGTCAGTCTGGTCAGCAAGCAATGCCATGTGGAACTTACCATTTACAACACTGAAAAATGCACACGGAGACGGGAGACAGAAACCTGTGGATCCGATCTGATCATCTGAATCGTATCTGATCAGATCATCCAGCGATCTCTGGAACAAATACCTGGAGCATCCACGCTACGCACAGTGGGCAGCAGATCTACAACCTGTATGCATCTTCCCTGGATCTCACTTAAACAGTCTGGACTGTGGAGTCTGAGCTGAGAATTTCCAGCTGCAGCAGATGCTCCTGTGAATCTAGCTCTTTAACATTCTGAACTGATACTTTTTTCAGTTAACCTCCGCACATGAACAGCAGCCGGCCACAGCATACACCGGGCACCACAAATCTCAGCACAAGACTAACACATGCGGCATTTGCACAGAACAAGGTGGTGCATCAGATGAGCTTTCATTATTAAGCGCAAACCTTTATTATTGTAATCGGACATACAGCTTGCTTTGCTTTGCTCTCTTCACTAAGTGCCGTGACCAAAGGGCACGGCAGCCATACAGTCCACTAGTTAGCGTACGACCCAGGCGCACAACACACTAGGAGTTCATTTTTACAGCGAGGAGGATGGCGCCTCGAGGAAGAGCGCTAACGGTCTTGGAAAATTTACATAACGCGGGTCGAGACAAGGCTTCAAAATGTGGCGAGTTTTGAGGCGCGGTGGTGGCCGCCAGGTGCCATCATCGAGCCAACCTTCTCGCTTGGTTATGATTCGCCAGCGTCGAGACCGCTTCTACATTACTGCAAAGGTGGAAGAAAACATTGGGGTCAGCTTCAGATAAAGCATGGTATGTAACATTTCCAGAAAGTACTGAAAGTTCGATGCTAAACAGAAAAAAAAATTGCACCAAGCATTCCCAGACATATATATGCTAAGAAAACCAAGTTCACTTACTCCGGAGCTGCAGTGGTCACACTGGGTGGTCTCACATTAGAATGGTTCTTCTTGTAGAACCTGATGGAGATCAGACTGCTATGTGCTCTAATTGATGATTCAGGAGATCCATGGAAGCTTACGGCCGAACCATGTCCTGAGAAAAAACCTGCAAAATCCACATGAGGAGCTTTGAGGAAATGTTTTCTGATGAATCAACTCTAGTATTACTATTACGTGGTTTCACTATCACTACCGCTGCGTTATTCTTTGGATCAACATGCCATAATCTAAAACATTTATCGTGACAAAAGTTGGCAGTGTTGCAGGAGTTATATCAAGTAGCAACTGAAAGTTCATTGCTGAGTATTTTTGTCGATCTTGTCTTAAATTAGTTTCATATTCAATTCGAAAACATATTATGAGAAGTAATAAAAGGAGAATCGAACATACAAAGCAAATTAAAGCAAACAATCTAGCCTTTTTAACATTACTGCAGGGCAGATGACATCTGCTGAGAACATAAGCTTACAAAGTCCAGTACCCAGGCTATCCTAAAAGGGCAGGGCAATATAGAACTTATGAAAGTCTAACAATATATTCTCTGGCAATTATGTAACTAATTTTGCTAAAGTTTGACAGGATATTTAACTGTGAAGCGAATGCAGCAATTTTGCATTAGCAGCTATCAATATAGCAACAGAAAAGAATTTCTACTTGACATGGTTGGTCTGGGGTTAATCAAGGTTTTATTCATGATATAAACTTCTGCTCATTACAAGTATGTCAAACAACTGTATCCCTAACAGTGAACTAATTTGGTATACCTTGCCAGAGTATGACGACACAGAAGATAATGGTAATGATCAGTGGGCATAAGTTGCCACCTGATGCCCCTTGTTTGGCATTCTTCATCTTCTTCAAAGCCTTCATTCGCTCAATCCTCGCCTTTTTCAACATTGCAAGCTCACTCAATTCATTGAGGAGCTTTTGGTCAGAAACATCCAATGGTGTAGGTGTCAACGGCCTTGGTGGCCGTGGTGGCTTTTTTGACCTCTTCTTCTTTGCTTTCTCCCCTCCTGAACTGTCCAGAAGGCCCAGCTTCTCCTCCCCTTCAGACTTCCTGTCGTCTCCATTTTTAGCAACAGCATCTGAAGCAGGAGGGGAGCAATCCATGTGCTGATTCTTGTCATCCTTCATACATCCATTGGCACCCACGCAATTATTCCACACACCATTAGACAATGTTCTTCCGTGACCTACTGAGAAACTAGCATCCACACCATTGTTATGATTGCTTATTGCAGCGCCATTGCCACTCTCCAGGTCGACCAAAGCATCCTGATCACCCTTAACCTCCATCAGCACTGCAAAAACTTGTGTACTTGGATCTAACGCATCAATAGGAAAAACTCTCTTATACTAGGAATCAAGAATCAGAGTTCCCCTGTCAATCAAGAGAAATTGCCTCTGAAATACCAACTACCTGTGGAGATAAGTTAGGCAGAAATTAGGTTACTCCAGTTAAAAATTCTAAATCAGGGGATAGGTGTAACCAAAGAATGAATCAAACAAGAAACAGTTTCAAACTTCCCTACCTGAATTACCAAACCAAAACACCCAGCGGATTCCTAGAAAGCCTAACCATTACAAGAAAATCACACATGTAACGCATGTTAGGACTCATGGAACGAGGGCAGCAAAATAAAGGAGGTTGCTTCCTAACAAGAGGTGGTACAAAGAGAGAAAACAGGCTGCCTAAATTAAGCAGAAGCGCGGGAGGGAAACACGCAAAGGTGGCAACTTTTATCCTCGTTTAACGCCACAAGCAAGGCCGCTGCAGCCGTTCTCCCTCCCCTCGGTTACCTCCCTTTCACACGAGGCTTTGCAAGCAAACAAAGCATGGCATTGCTTACACATGGCAATCTCTTCTGCTTGCATTTTTTTTTTCTTTTTGAAGAAAAAAAGTTGCTAAGCTAGGCTAAGCAGGGCATCGAAACTAACTACTCCTTATCGCAAGAAACGTCCCATTTGGAGCAATGGTATCCGCATTTTGGTCGTGGCAGAAAGGGAATGCTATTTCTTACCCAGACTACTCCAAAAATGGAGGCCGGCCCATCACCATTTCGAGTCAGGCACAACTCCATATGAGAAAACAGGAGGGCGCAACTAAATCATCCACCGAAACAGGGCAAGGACAAACCAAGCATGCACATAAGAACTCATCACCAGTCAGAAAACTAACTAATCTTCTTTTTCGTTACACCTAAACTGAATGGCAGTTAAAAAGCATGGGGAAAGAGAAGAGAAAAAAAAGAAACAAAAAACTTTGATTTGGCACCTGAAGCGTTAGGTGACCAAACAGAACCGGAAGAATCCTTCGAATTTGCTGGACAATTGGCAGCCAGAGCATGCAGAAATGACGAGGGGAAGAGGACACGCGGTAGGACGAGGTCAGGTACGGCCTACGGTCCAAGCTCGCCGCTCCACCGAGCTTATCCTGTAACAAGAATCCGACACGGAAAAAGACAAGCGAACACGCGCATTTTTGGCGCACGAATTTTTGGCGGAGGCTGTTGGAGAGGTGGGGAAATGCAGGAAAAGCCCCTATCTGTAGGTAAAATCCTAGAGGAGATAGGCTCCCAGGAACACCGCGATTCCATCCAAAATTGCAGCTTTTAGGCTCACGCACACACCACCCCTGCAAGAAGGGGATAAAAACCACACACTCGCCACCCAAATCACGCCCCAAATCCCCTGAATTCCTCAAAAATCACAGCTTTCCCCCCATATAAACAACGAGCAGCTGAGAAATCCGAGAAGAGGAAACGGTAACAGCAGGAGCCCTACCTACAGAGCTGCAGCGGCCACGGCGCGCGCTCCCATGGCGATCCCCCCGCCGAATCGAGAACTCCCTGGCCTGCGCGGCCACGAACGCGTGGGCAACGGGACGGAAGTGAGGGAGGAGGGGAGCGGAGAGTGCTTGGGGATCGAGGAGGGGGGAGGAAGGCAGAGTGGGGGTGTGGGGTCCCGTGCGTCCCGGGGCAGGGCTGGGTTGGGTTGGGTTGGAAGCATCCAGATTTGCCCGCCTGCTGCCTCGGGGATCACGCGGTATTTAATCCCGTTCCTCCCGCAGAACCCATCGCCGGCCGTCGGATCGCCAAATGGGTGATCCGCACCGTGATCGCGCTGGTGCTTCATTTCTGCCTCCTCTTCTCTCATTCTAAATTTAGCACACTGATCTCCGGGAGGAGAAAAGGGGTTCCTTTGTCCTCACACCGAAAATCCGCTTTTGGTTCTCTGTATTTTGGTGATGGATAGCCTGCTTTCTCTCGATTATTAGTGGAGCCACATTTTGCCAACTTTTTTAGCTGCCATTAGAAATGGGACAAGCCATCTAGTAAGAGTGTGACTGGGCTTTTTAAAGAACCACATCTAAGTCAAACATTGGCATTGTCTACGAGGTCAAACTTAAAATTTGTGTCATATCAAATAAGACTATTTACATTTGGATTTTAGAGGTTGCTAACCGAAGTAGAAAAATGCTTGACTAAGGATAAACAAAATTCATGTATATTTGTGACCAATGGGCACATGTTTTATACAATTCAGTCTCTAATATGGCTATGAATCGAGGTGTAGATATATCATGGCGAACGGACCTGCTTAAAATTTACCTCGTGGTTTTGGGTAAACAAGCACTAGTAGCAGGATTTGCTCGATGGTAGCGCTGGAATGAGGGTGTGTTCGTTTTCCATTATAGAGGTCTAAAAATTTTAGAGTGCTTACTCCCTCTAAAGAATCGCGGTCTTATTAGAGGCCGGATTAGAGGGCTGTTCGGTGTCAGGTCTCTAAAGTTTAGATGTTTCAGATTTTAGAGGGGTGTAACGAACAGACCCTGAGTCCATAAAAGTGCAAGATGCTGGTTGGTTTTTCTTTAATCGCGCAGCCCAAGGTTTTGCTGAACCCTTGTCACGGAGCCCACGGAGAAAGGGAACCGAAGACCTTGCACGTGCGCGTCGGTCTCGACGCCGCTCTCCGCCGGCGTCAGCTAGCCAGCTGCTTCCAATGGATAAAAACCAAAAATACTCTGTTATTTTAAAGCGATTGACGCAGACTTCCGAGGAAACACCCCCGTCGGGCGTGATTTCGCGAGAGCGGAGGACGATCCGCCGGAGATTGATACCCCGGTGACGTACATAGAGGGCTACTCTAACCTCTAGCCTTTATTTAAAATGCTCTCAGAATTAAAAATTAAAATATCCTGTAGTCATTGAGGGATGCCATAAGGATGGACAATTATAATGCAGTAAGCTGCTCAGACTCTAACAAGTGTAGCTCTGATGAATATCTACTGCATGATTGATATTATCATCTAGATAACGATGAAGAATAATCCAACTTTAACATATTGCCTCAAAGCGAATTCTGCTATGGACTAGCACTTGAGAGTTGAGATATGATGCAGACATGTAGTGTGGCATCACTGGACTGGAGCTACCACCCCTCCGGAGAGGGAAAGAGCAGGAGCAGCTTCATTGTCACCATTCAATGGTGCTGTCCGCAGAAGATTTTAAAACTCGTGTGGGGTCTGACCGAGGACATGATCAGATGAGATAAACCAGGGTCTGCTGGCCGTAGCCTGCTAGTAGATGTTGGCCAGCTCAAGCAAGGAGCCGTCGCAGTGAGTGCTACACCTGTCCTCCCTACGTGCCAAGCACAAGGGTAAGGACCCTGAGTCCTGACCAACCGACGGAAAGGATAATACTTCTAGCAAGACCTTCTCCTTCGTAAATATTATTCTGCTAGCAAGACCTTTTTTTGTCAATATTTTTTTCTGTAGCAAGAGTTGAATCAACCTCACCCGTTGATCTTGAAGCAGACTTGTTAAATTTCTTTGAGGTATTAGAAGATGAAAGCTTTCTGCCTGGATGGGTGCTTTTAGGTTATCCTCCATTGCTGGCCCTTTTTCGCACGGCTTTTGTTCCCGCCTTTTGTTATTGTTGCTACACGCACTTTTCCGCCTCGATGGAAAAAGTGATTTCAGGACAATTAAGTGCCTCGCAATCCATTACTAGTTAAGCTGTGCCGTGTGCTTCTGGCAGATTTGGATGCGCTTTTCCTTCTCCTCTCTCTCTTGGGGACCGGTGGATTGATGATGATCCTCTCCATCTTGCAGTGGGCCACGCCACACGTGTTGCTGCTGCCCCCCCCCCCCCACCCCCTCTTCCTGCGTCGGCGTCGGCGTCGGCGCCGGAGCGTCGGGAGCCCAGAGCAGGGTCCTCGAGTGCCAGCCACTAGCTGACTAGCGTGATGTTTGCCGTGGACTGGAAGCACTCACTCGCTGTATGACTGTATGCCCGTCTTCTCCATCATGTAGGTGCGTGCGTCGATCTCTCTCTCTCTCTCTCTCTCTCTCGTGATTTGGATAAATTGACGAATGAATTGGATCGCTAGTGTTTGTTTCTCCATGGAGATAGCATGATTAGATCGTTGCCTTTCTGTGTGGCACCACCACCTATCTGCCACTAGTTGCTACTCCACAACTTGATGTGTAGTTATAACACTGATTCGTGGCCCAAAGGAGTACACTGTACAGGCCATGGCCCATGGGCAAGTGTTTCTTCCTTATCATTTTGGAATAATAGATTTAACAATTTTGGATATACTAACACCATTTTGACATTTGCGTACGTAAACATGCTGCTGCTTCACGAATGACGAGCTTAATGCCAAAAGATATGTTGTTTGACGATCCTTCACAACTGAAGTTAACTAGGTGGGCAGCTTGAATGAAAAAAAAATAAAGGAACGATCACCACTGCTGGAATGCACACTTGACGATAGCTATTATTATTATTTCTATGAAATGGGTGGCAACAATGAAATGCAAAACAAAACACACACACACACACACAAAATCATTCCCCTCTCTACAACATTGTTACGGAACACGGGAAGGCGAAGCTACGTCGTACAGATAGACTACAGAGACATGCAAATTACTGCTCTGCACGACACTTTATTCAGTACTAACTTCACCTGTTGCTAATGCACCCTAGCAAAGACCAGGGAAAATTCAGCAGAGTACCTACTACCAGTATGGCATGGACCTGATACATAACATTACAACACGACAACAAGCAAATACCCACGATGTCACAGGCGCTCTACACTTCACATCACGACATCATGCCTCCGGTGCAGCCTCAGGAGAGGAGGATTTTATCAGTTCCCCAATAACGCTCGTGGAAACGCAGGATAATTGCAGCTTCCCAAATCAGGTGCTTTAGTTCTGCGCCTGGAACCATGCGAGCCCTGGCTGACCGCACTGCCTCGACTCGGGGATGGGCACTATTGGCCCCAAAAATATGCGCCACAGGTCCAGTATTATCGTAACAAGCATCGCTGCGCCTAAAGAGTCAACAGCTACCCTGGACAGGTTCCACTTCTCATCTTTCTCATCGATCCTGAATCACAAGTAGCAGAGGCTCACTAAGTTGCAAAGAGGTTATGATGATTATCTGTGTTTTCTATAAAACAGCACTGAACCAAATCATAGCCACGACTTGTCAACTAAATTAAATCATGGCAAGTGCTATTGGTCTTCATGACAAGTGTTATGCATCTCAATAATTCACAGTGCTATTGATTCCCTTATTTCTTAAGTTGATGACTGGAAAGTCATAGGTTTGATACATGATATTATTTGGTTACTTAATCTCAGGCTAAAAATTATTCTTCACATAGACAAAACATAGATCAACAAAATTCACAGAACTCAAGGAACCGAAACTCCCACATACCCAGCTAAAAATGCTGTGTAAATTCATACTATTTTGGGGCTTGAGGGTTGAGAGGTGCCACACATGTTCAATACATCTTAGTATAAATAGATGTTTTGGTAAACTTAAGACAGATAAAACAGTCTAATTTAGTAGTTATCAAAGGCAAACAGCTTGGTGGATAAAGCACAAAGAAATAGTAGTTGATGATGAAGGGGAGTAAATGCATTCAAGTACAAGAAATTGATAAAAAGAATATCATTAGGAACTAGTTGATCATATTCATATCTAAGTTAGATTGAAGTTTACCTTGAAAACATTGGGAAGCTGACAATGAAGTATATTGCATAGAACAATGAACCTACTTTGTACATTATATCCCGATCAACGAATTCATAATACGGGAACTGCAAAAGTCAGCAGAAAACATCAACCGCATGGGAAAACAAGAAAGAGACATACAGTGACATATATCTACAAAGTACAAACATAAACGCTCGGGTTCTTAGATAGCATTCTTGAAACATGAAAAGCAAGATCATTTGTATTTGGTTTCATAAGCAGGCCATCTTATCAAACATACACCGCGTCAACTATGCCCAGAAATAAAATGTACCGAACATGCAACTTGTACCTGCCCAAACTTATGGTCAGATTTGAATATTTATCCTAAATTTAGTATATATAGTTAATCCAAATGAACCCTGACTCTTTCATTATGCAGGCTACCAATTATACATTCAAGCTATATTTTTCCACTTGACTAATAGGAAGCATGTCATGCCAAAAGGAATTGATAGATGGATGCTCTCAATTAGTTAAACTCCACGATTATTGTCACATGATCTGATGATAATACACCCAGTACTTTACTTACAATGATTTAATCAAAACAATAATCTTCTCTCTTGAGTACAACAATGGTCAAATGAAACTAATAC
The DNA here is from genome assembly GCF_002211085.1 of Panicum hallii. NCBI lineage: Eukaryota > Viridiplantae > Streptophyta > Magnoliopsida > Poales > Poaceae > Panicum > Panicum hallii. The sequence continues at coordinate 6,796,864 of NC_038044.1, read as the reverse complement.
ATTGTGTTCTGGGAAAATAATGGGAACTAGCACATCATGCAAATTTGCAACTGATGGTACATGCACATGACTTACTGAAATAATGAGTCTTAAAAAACATGGATTATTTAGAAGCTTTATGTTACATTGTCAACGACTATGTATGTCCAAATGACCTGATTCCTGAACTGTCTACCAGGTCCAGCATGCAAACATTAGAAATGATATGCATATGCCCAATGGACTAAGCAAGGGATATACAGAAACACCACTACAAATTGGTGACCATTAAACCCTTTACTGTAATAAGGCATGAACTCATCAAACACGGTATATTAAAAGGAAAATTAGTTTGCTAGAACTAGAAATCAGGAAGTTAGCTAGAAATATACGCTCGAACATACATTTGCAATGGCTAGGGTCTCCAGGTATGCTATGAAGTATGAAAGTGCCAAAATCCATGCAGCTTCAAATAACCACCGAATAGACTGTGGTAAGTGAGCTGTAGAGTGACGTAATCTGCGGAGTGTCATATTTGACGCCATATGATAGAACAGGAAACAAGCATGAGTCAGGAGAAACGTCGTATGGGGTACCTGAAACATGAAAGTAATTTAAAAAACATTACAAATTATAGATACCACTAGAACAATGATCTATGATTAACTCAGCAAAATGGGCACAAAGGTTCTTGGACACATTTGCGAGAAGTAATTTGTGTAGTACTCGGATTAAATTTGTATTAAGAAAGAATTGACAAAAGCAGAAAGGTGATTATAATCCATGGATTGCACAACAAAGGGGTCTTTTTTTGTAGAATATACATGCCAGGTAGCTAACTAGTTTCTATTGTCACCTATTTTGAGTTTTCGATGAAAGGAAGCTGATGGAAGGGTGTATTTTACGTAGGAAGAGAAGTAAGCATGCACATTTGCATTATCAGATTCAAGTACAATAAAACATTCAGAAAAGGTGCTAATATAGGTGAACCCTGCAAAACTGGATGCAAATCTTGATACCAGAGTTGTTCCATATGATAAGTAAATACCATTTTTTTGGCCAATTACTGGAAGGAAAGAAACAGGTGCATTGTAGCCCCCACCTTGTTTATGAAAAATTATTGGTAATACATAGTTATATGTTACTATGATATCACATCAAATTTCAGTAGAGCTTAGAGAAAGGTAGAGAGAGCTGGAACTAGACCTTACTTTCCCAAAACGCCATGGATAGGATACACAATCTCACTAAACCAGCTGAGCCACAACACCGGAAAAACTAACATTGAATTGACCTAAACTTATCTAAGATAGAGAAATTTCAATTTAACTGCTCTTACATAGGATCGCAAACACGAAAACCTCAACTTATGCTATCACATGCATGTTGGCACACATGATAACAAATCCCAGTCTTATAACTGTGCATGTGTACAATAGAGATGCCACTGCAAATGAGGGATAACATCAACACGAACAACTTAAAGGCCATCAAATCTTACATTATTCATCCGCCATGATGGAAAAGTATACGAAGCACCAAGAACCGTGAAGAAGTAATGTGTCCAGAAGTAGTTACCAACATAGCTAAAAATTATAATCCAGATATTAGCCTGCAATGATAAGATGCGTTTAGGATTTAGCAAATAATGTTAAAAAGATAAATTAACCAACAAATCCTCACAACCCAAAAGGAGTCCATAAACAATTGAGAACTAGTACAAGACTAGTTCCTTGTATTAGGCTATTACTAGATGGCTACAGAATCATTAGAGTAACTGCAAACTAAATTTAGATTATAAATAGTTTTAGAAGAGCCAATTCATCATAGAAAAATTGACAAAAATCCAAATATCCATTATATGCCACCAAGGATTTTTTTTCCAGCACTCGCCAGATCAAACTGCAACTCATTAAAGTTAACTAGCTGAAATTTTAGGACCCGATGTACAGTAAGAAATACAATTTACAAAATGTTGACCTATTAAGTGAAAATAACTATTTATAGAACATAAATTGTCACAAATGATTCACAGACAGAATAATTACCTTGACCCAGTATCGATCTTTCAAACTTCTAACACTATCTGCCTGAAAAGTGAAAGTACAGATGAATTAGTTTGTGAACATATGAATTCTCTTTATGTTAAGAAGAAAGGTTCACATTAAATAGTCTTACGAAAATGACTCCATTTTTAATACAAAAATGAATTGCTGTATCTTTAAGGGTACAAAAAAGTCAAACACCAGCTCTTTTCTTTTCATCTCCAGAATGATAGCCAGCATGTAAACTGGAAGTAAAGTAATGGAATGACAGAACAAGGGCAAACGTTCAGGAGTAGCCTGAAGCAATGAGGACACACGAACATGAGACCTGGTATGAATTGTACAAATCACCCATATGGTTGTCTTCACGAATACATAGAAAATGAACCTGTTTTGATACATGATTAAAAAAATAACCAGGTCCTCTCAAAGGTGGAAAGAAGAGCGCATCTAGTGTTTGTTCCAGCATAGTGAGCCCGCAAGCTAAATGTTTCCAGCTGCACCAGTAGCAGCAACTTAGGCATACCATTGGACATGTGGCTGACAGATGTGAAACACTGAAACGTCTGAGCAGAGGGGGAAAAAATAGGCAAAAGGACCCATACTGGTGTGGGCTTAAATCTCAAGATCTGGCAACAACAAAGCATCATCAATCTAACTCTCTCCCCATACCAAGCATTTAATATTTTGCTTCCTACCCAGCCATAACGCACAAAGACAAGCGCCACTCTAGATTCTCAGTATTATGCCTATGTTGTTGCATATAGGCACTCAGTGTTTCTCGATTGCATGGTTTTTTGGTCTCACCTACTGGTAGATGCCTGATACATATCAGTGAAATTACATATACATTGTCCTCTAAAGAATGACAATGACATAGAGCAAATGTTGACGAGCTGATAGAGACGAGGGAACAGGAGGGTGTTATTTATTTACCTTCCCTACAAGGAAGAGGGGGATGAGGAACGCCGGCACGGTGGACACCAATCCGAGAATCAGATATTCCAGCTCCGTGAACCTCTGCACATGGCACAAGAAACCAAGACGGCCTTAGATAATTTAATAATTTATCCGCTCACCCACTCCACTCCAAGAACACCGCATCCCAATCTCCTGGCCACATCCGAGATCCAACAGATCGGATCGAGGACCCGACCAATGAACCATGAACCGATAACCAAACCAAGCATGCGGCCTCAGATCAACCAGGAGGAGTACCTCGTAGAGCTTGAAGGGGACGACGACGCCGAGGCAGAGCGTGAGCCAGAAGGGCGTGTAGAGCAGGAAGAAGGCCTCCCCCCAGCGCTTGCTCCCGTCCGCGGCCAGCCACGCGCTCCTCCTCCCCGCGCCTCCGCCGCCGCCCCTGGCCCTCGCCCCCGCCGCCAGCCGCAGCGCAGCTGCGAGAGGAGGAGAGGAGAGGAGAACCCGGTCAGGTGCGCGGACGGGCGCCGCCGGAAGCGCGCGCGGGCGGGCGGGCGGGCGTGGGACACACCTGCCATTGGCGGGCTGGTTCCGTTGCGCGCTGGACGCCGGCCGAGGAAGGATCCGATCGAATCCGAGTCGCTGCCGGGCTCCGCGGCCAGCGGGGAGTGGGTGAGCGGCAGAGGCTTCACTGTGAGGAGGATGGAGACGGCTAGAAAAATGGGGATATAGATGTCTAGAAAAGCCCGCGGCCCGGCGGCCCGCCCGAAAGCATGGATCTATGGCCCGGTCCGAACCTGACTAGCCCGGCCTTCATAGTGCCTGAGCTGGCACGTCCCGTTAGTGCCAGGCGTGGCTGCCACCCCAGCACGCCGGGCGGCCCAACCTGGTACGGAGAATATAGGTCGATTCGCTGGCGGCCCGCTACCCTCCCCAACGAGCCAACGGTTAGGAGCGAGCAGGCCAACCCATTGGTCAAGAGGCGAGGGGAGGCATAACCTCCCCCAGTCCCCCTTCCGGTCCCCCGGCAGCCGTTCGCCTCGCCCCTCGAACCCTAATCCCAATCCCCGCCTCCTCACCTCCTCACCTCTCTCCTCCGCGAGACCTTACCTTCTCCGCCGTCGGTGACTCGCCTCCGGTTTAACCTCATCTCCGGTGAGTAGATGTATATGTAGGCATCGCCGCCTCATCTCCTTGTCGCCTCGCCTTCCTCTGTTCTCTTCCTCTCCTCCTCCGGCCCCAAACCCTAATCCCAATCCCCGCCTCCTCACCTCCTCGCCTCTCTCTTCCGCGAGACCTTGCCTTCTCCGCCGCCGATGACTCGTCTCCGGTTTCCCCTCATCTCCGGTGAGTAGATGTACATGTAGACCTCGCCGCCTCGTCCCCTCGTCGCCTCACCTTCCTCTATCCTCTTCCTCTCCTCCTCCCCCAGTCCAGTCCACCACATGCCCGCACCGCATCTCGCCGTCGGCCGTCGTCTCTCCGGCTCCGGGCTCCGACTGCGCAGGTAACCGGCTAACCCTAACCCTAATCCCTAGATCTAGATCTCGAGTTCGTGTTCTTGAATCTTGAGTCTTGACTACCTTTCCCTTCTTGATTCTTGCCTGCAGGTGCAGGTGTAGGATCAAGAACACCGACTAGAGGGGGGGTAAATAGGCGGTTTAAAAACTAAAACCAACAATACTAGAGAAATTTATTTAGTAACAAAAGAAAGCCCTATGTCATGCTACTACTACCTTTAGAATCGTTTGCAACCTAGGGTAACAAGATACAAATCAAGCTCTAGTAGAGTAAATTGCTCAAAATAAAACAACAATTAAAGTGAGCAAGAGAGATAACCAAGCTTGACACACAAATTTATCCCGTGGTGTCGATGACTTGCCGGTCACCCCTAATCCATGTTGAGGTGGATTCCAAGAATCAACCGCTCCTCTATCAAGAACCTCTTGATCTTGAGCCGGCTTGAACCAAGGAACCGCTCCACACCTCGATTCCATTAGAGTTGCTCTTCACCACTCCGGTAAGGTGAGCACAAGACCTATCACAACCGAAATCGGGGCTTCTCAACAATCTCCTTCAAGAAGCTCCACGAAATCACCTTCTCCAAGCCGTCTAGGGAGCGGCAACTCCCAAGAGTAACAAGTCGATGATCCTTGCTTGAAGGTTCCCTAGTGCCACAAAGCTCAACCTCTTGATGCAATGCACTAGGAAGCACTCACACTCTTAAAAATGCAAATCATAAGCAAGTGTGTGTGAGAGAGGGATGTCTTAGCTCTATTGTGTCAAGTATGCAGTCCAAATAGCCAAGAGGGTGACCCAATGGCCGGGCATTGGGTATATATAGACATCCCATCAAAAACTAGCCGTTACACTCTTTTCTGCGAGATCGCGGACCGTCCGCGATTCAAAAACCGGACCGTCCGCCTTTATACGCCAGAGAGACAGAGTGCATTAAATGCATGTCAGAACTAGCCGTTATAGCCCTAACGAACCGTCCGCGCCCCAGAGGCGGACCGTCCGCAGTTAAGAGTTCCACAACACCAGAGACGAACAGTCTCTGGTACAACATTGAAATTAGCCAGCGGACCGTCCGCAGTCCTTCCTTGAAACCAAGCAGAGACAGCAATGTCTCTGGTTCAAATTATCAAATAGCCTGTGGACCGTCCGCACCCCAGGGACGGACCGTCCGCAGAGCAGATCATAAGCCCGACCAGAAAACACCCTTTCTGGAACAAAGAGAGTTAGAGTGGCGGACCGTCCGCCCATGTGGGCCGGACCGTCCGCCAGCCATATGAAATTTCCACCAGACCTTCTGTAACGGTAGCGGACCGTCTGCGCGCATGAAGCGGACCGTCCGCCCGTATGGAGCGGGCCGTCCGCGCTTGAGCAGTCAGCTCTCTAACTTATTCTTTTTCAAAACTTGACAAAGCGTCATTAGCCCTCATGCATGCACCTAGACATTTTGAGCAAAATGGCATTAAAGACCCGTCAAGCACGAGTACATGACCCCTCTTGATAGTACGGCTATCTATCCAACAAATCCGGTCACTTTTCATCCACTAAACGCCTTGTGACCGGTAAAATTCAAAAAACCCTATTTTATACCTTTGCCTTGAGCCCGAGCTTTGCTCATCGTCTCCAAAACTCCACACGTTCACAATTAAATCTCTTTCATCCATGGATCAACCTATACTCATTATCTCAAAAGAAATTGTTAATCTACAAACTGTTGTCATTAATTACCAAAACTCGAATTAGGGGCCTAGATGCTTTCAATCTCCCCCTTTTTGGTAATTGATGACAACACTAAGTTTTGGAGTGATAAAAGTGTTCAAGTCAACTTTATACACTAGGCATAAGGTGGACTTGGAATTTAACTTTGGAAGAACTTACTCATTTTTCTTGAAAATTTTAGAATATTGTATGAATAAATTCACCAAGTTCGATGAGTAGAGAGAACTCCCCCTTGATATGTGCATATAAATTTGAATGAATACCAAGAGCACACACATATATATATATGAATATTTTGACGGAGTTTCCCTACAAGTGGAAATCGAGCATACAAGATACAAGATATATATGATATGAATTTTAACTTGATTAGCATAACCTCACAACCACAAGATGAACATAAGTAAATAAGAGTAGCACAAATCAACATAGTTCATCACACATTACAAACCAAATCCATGCAAGATATAAAGCATAAATCTATGTAATGCAATAGAGTTCAACACAAATAAAATATGAGTGGCAAGCGGAAGCCGAAAGTGAATGAGTTCCATGAGAAGTCCATGAGCTCCCCCTAGATCAAAACACTCCAAAGCTCCTTCTCCCCCTTTGGCATCAATTTCCAGAAAGATCAATCCATTGGCGGTGGAGGAGGTGGTGGTGGGTAGAACGGCTGGTGCGGGTAGAACTCTGGAGGCAGCACTGGAGCCGGGAACACTGAGTAGAAGTGGTCAGAAAACCCGGTGAAGGCTGTGCTGAAGGTATCAAGGCTCTGCTCTAGATGCTGCTGCCTATGCTCAAGCTGCTCAAACTGCTCAGAAGAAGGCAAATCCTCAAAGCGGGCGTCAAGAGCTGCTATATTTGAGTGTAAACTCTCTTGAACCCCCTGCTTCTGAGCCATCATAGGCTGGACACATCTGCTGCTGCATGTTCTGGAAGTTAAGGTTCATCTGACTCTGCATCTAACTAGTCAACCCGGCAATCTGAGAGGACAGGCTCTCCTGCATGGATGCAAAGTAAGGATCAAAGTAGCCAGCTGGAGGAGCCCACTACTGCTGTACTGGAGGGTGTGGTGGTGGCATGGCATGCTGAGCTGCAGTTGCTCCTATGTGAGCATCATCATCACTATCATCAGCACTATCATGCCCCTGTGCTACAGCATCTTCAGGGAAAGGAGTCAACGGCCTCATAAGAAAAGCATGGTCATTCTTGAATGGTCTAAAGGGAGTGTGCTTGCACTCACAAATGCCTCTAAAGGATGTCTTTGCCTTGATAATTGACATGATGTATGGAGCAAAGTATAAGTTCATCTCCATATTAAGCCTTAAATCTGCAAGCTAATCCATAATAAGAGCAATGACATTTATTCTATTTCCGTTCATGATATGAGATATCACATTCCAATAGAGCCCTCTAATCTTGTCCTTGTTGCCACTCTTAGGCATGAATGTGACTCTTGCAATTTTATTAATCACTGCATGATGATGCCTCAGACTCTGAGTTCCCCCAAAGCTTCTAGCAATACCAAGATGTGCAGGCTCATAGTACATGGGGTAGTCATTCTCATCTAAAGGATTTTCTAACACAACATTCATATTTTGCTCACTAGTGATGAAATCATAATCCAACTGGTTAGCAGCAGCAAACTGAGCAAATGTAGCAAAATAGATTCTCTTCCCAGTTGACCACTTAAATGTTGCCTCTACCATATCCATCTCTAAAGTAGCATAGAACTGAGGTATGACTGTTTCATTCCAATCACATCTATGTTGCAGAAAATTTGCTAACCCCATTTGCTCAAATCTATCCACTAGATCAGACATGACTTGATGTGATCTCATATAGTCTAGGTCAATGGTCTGATGTTTGAATACATTCTTCTTAAGTAGATGACCAAAGTAAGCATCTTGTTGTACCTTAGTTTTAAAGAAGAGGATGTTGATGTCACAAGGCATGTCGAACTGATTCACTGCTCTAGCATTGGCATAGCTCTCAGCAGTCCACTGTCGGCTAGGAAGATCTAGCCCCATCAAAACTGTGACATCATCTTCAAACTCCTCAAACTCTACCTCTAAAGATTCATCGCCAACATTACCCACTGAGGATGCTGCAGCCATCTCACTAGGATTAGGATCATAGTCCGAATCATCAGAATTATCACCGTCTCTTTACCTCTTTGATGCCCCAGCTTTCTTGATTTTAGATGTGGTTGCTTTGTGAACCTTCCGGGGTGGCCTGAGATTAAGGATTGACCATAAGAATAATTACTAAAGCAAGAGAACCAATCCATTATGATATAAGTCAATTCAGAATCTTTCTAAAAAATTTGACACTTGCGGACCGTCCGCCCTCCTGAACGTGGACAGTCTGCAGCTCACTGAACCACCGTAGCGGACCGTCCGCGAAAATCAGGCGGACCGTCCGCGACCCATCTGTTCTGCGCAGGAACACAAGAGTTGCCCCAAAATTGATTCACCCACCATTTGAGTTTTGATTCAAATCCACCAACCAAATTTTAACTATACCATCTCCTCATCACTAGGAACAAGATGCCCCAAGTATTTACAAGAATCCATGGCCCAAAATTAGATCGGAGCATCTAACCCTAACTCTTTCTAATGAAGAAATCCAAGAACAAGAGTTAGGGATTCATCGAAATACCGAGAGAACATGATGAAGGATCTTGATAAGAGTTCGGGGATGTGCTCGGACTGTTCGCGAATCACGCCAAAAAGCCTTGACCTTGAAGTCTCCCCCACGTGCTTGAGAGAGAAAGAGAGGGAGCCTTTGGAGAGTGGTGCTCGGTTTGGTGGGGGAGAGAAAGGGACATCCAAATATAAGCCAAATCAGGCTGACCCCATCTTTCTATCCAGTCGCGGACTGTCCGCGATATCCCGGCGGACCGTCCGCGACTAGCTCATTAGCAAACCACCATCGATAAGCGGACCGTCCACTTCGTAATTCTGTGGCTGAGAACAACTCTGCAGAGCCTCTGGTGAACAATCCTCATGAACGGCGGACTGTCCGCCTCTTACCCGCGGACCGTCCGCTGAACCAAATTTCATTCTGTTCAGAATTTTGCCAACTTTCACAATTCCAACTTCAATATGGGATCATTGCTCATATAAAAATCTAAAAATCTCAAATCTTGCATGAAAACCTTCCAAAGGCTCATATGAGCAAGTTATAACAAGAATTCAAAAATAAATCGAGTGAAATTATGAAAACTCATAAATGGCTCAAAAATACCTCAAAAATTCAGAAAAATGAAACAAACAAAGCATGAAAGAACCATATGCCACATGTGCTAGTTTTCAAGCCACATTTGAGAAGTCAATGATATTTAACTCATTTCTTAACTTGCAAAACCTAGATTCATCCAAAGGCTTGGTAAATATATCGGCTAATTGATCATCCATGCCAATACCATCAATCTTGATATCACCCTTGTTCACATGATTTCTAAGAAAATGGTGGCGGATATCAATATGCTTGGTTCTTGAATGTTGAACCGGATTAGTAGCAATCTTCACGGCACTTTCATTATCACACAACAAGAGAATTTCATCAAATTTCACACCATAGTCAAGAAGAGTTTGCTTCATCCATAACAATTGTGGACAACAACTTCCAGCCGAAATATATTCCGCTTCGGCGGTTGAAAGAGCCACGGAATTTTGTTTCTTTGAAGACCAAGAAATAAGAGACCTACCAAGAAATTGACAACCACCAGAAGTGCTCTTCCTATCAACCTTGCACCCCGCATAATCCGAATACGAGAATCCAACCAAATCAAAATGAGCACCCTTGGGATACCATAAACCAATATTAGGAGTATATTTCAAATATCTCAAAATCCTTTTGATGGCGGTCAAATGACATTCTCTAGGTGCGGCTTTAAATCGTGCACACATGCAAACACTAAACATGATGTCGGGCCTAAATGCGGTCAAATAAAGCAAACTAACAATCATAGAACGGTAAAGCTTTTGATCAACCGGGTTACCTCCCTCATCTAGGCCGAGATGCCCATTGGTGGCCATAGGAGTCTTGATTGGTTTTGCATCTTTCATACCAAATTTCTTCAAGATATCCTTCACATATTTTGATTGACACACAAAGGTGCCTTCCTTGAGTTGCTTGATTTAAAGTCCAAGAAAGAAACTCAATTCACCAATCATGGACATCTCAAATTCGCTAGACATCATTTCACCAAATTCCTCACAAGAACTTAGGTTAGTTGAACCAAAGATAATATCATCAACATAAAATTGACATACAAACAAATCCTTACCAATTGCTTTAGTAAACAAGGTAGTGTCAACCTTACCTATTTTGAATTACTTAGAAATAAGAAAGTCCCTCAATCTTTCATACCAAGCTCGTGGAGCTTGCTTCAGACCATAAAGAGCTTTAGAGAGCTTGTATACATGATTTGCCTTCTTGGGATCTTCAAAACCGGAAGGTTGCTTAACAAAAATAAGTTCACTAATCTTGCCATTCAAGAAAATACTTTTCACATCCATTTGAAAAAGTTTTATGTTGTCAGAGCAAGCATAAGCTAATAAGATTCTAATAGCTTCTAGTCTAGCAACGGGGGAAAAAGTTTCACCGAAATCCAAACCTACGACTTGAGTGAAGCCTTGAGCCACCAATCTTGCCTTGTTTCTCACAACCAATCCATCTTCATTTTGCTTGTTTCTAAAAACCCATTTAGTGCCAATGACATTATAATTCTTAGGCCTCTCAACTAGATCCCAAACTTGATTCTGGGTGAAATTATTTAATTCTTCATGCATAGCATTCACCCAATCCGGATCTCTCAATGCATCATCTACACGGTTAGGTTCAAGAAAAGATATAAAAGAATAATATTCACAAAATGAAGCAATGCGAGATCGAGTTTGGACACCCTTACTAATATCAGCCATAATTTGATCCACGAGGTGATCCTTTGCAAGAATATGATGAGTTCTTTGAGGAACAATGGGTTCTTGAGTTGATGGAGAAATTGTACTAGATGAACCAACTCGATCTTGTACTTGAGAATCATCATTACCTGAATCTTGTACAATTTGTTGTGCTTGATCATTTGAGATAGAAGTTGAAGGATTAACTCTAATAGAGATAGAACGACCATCATCATCTTCATCTTCTTCTCTTGGTCTAACATCACCAATTGACATATTTTTCATTGCATTTCTTAAACCATCACTTCTCACATCATCAAGATTTTCTTGTTCATTATGAGACCCATTTGTTTCATTAAACTCAACATCAAATGCTTCTTCAACAATACCATGTGTTTTGTTGTAGACCCGATAAGACTTGCTACAAGATGAATACCCAAGAAGAAAATCCTCATCACATTTGTTTTGAAACTTTGATAACCGAGTTCCCTTCTTGAGAATATAGCATTTGCAACCAAACACTCTAAAATATGATATATTTGGTTTCCTTCCAATGAGCAACTCATATGGGGTCTTGTTATGAAATCTATGGCAATACAATCTATTAGACGCATGACAAGCCATGTTGATTGCTTCGGCCCAAAAGCTATCTGAAACATTGTACTCGGAGAGCATTGATCTTGCCATATCAATTAAGGTTCTATTTTTCCTCTCAACAAGACCATTTTGTTTCGGAGTGTACTTGGTTGAGAATTCATGCTTGATTCCTTTCTCATCACACCATTCTTCAACTCTTGTGTTTCTAAACTCACTTCCGTTGTCACTCCTCACTTTCTTCACCTTGAGTTCAAATTCATTTTCGGCCCTTGTCAAGAATTTCTTGAATGTGTCATATGTATCGGCTTTGTCATGAAGAAAAAAAAACCTAAGTATATCTTGAGTATCATCCACTACCACAAGATAATAGCAATTTCCACCAATACTTCTATATGTTGTAGGACTAAATAAATCGATATGCAATAATTCCAATGGTCTTTCGGTTGACATGACACTCTTAGTGGGATGAGCATTTGCAACTTGCTTTCCGGCTTGACATGCACTACATAATTTATCTTTTTCAAACTTCACATTCTTCAAGCCAACTACTAAATCATGCTTTATGAGTCGGTTGAGTTGTTTCATGCCAACATGACCAAGTCTTCTATGCCATAACCAACCCAAAGATGATTGAGTGAACAAACAAGTAGACAAGTTTGCCTCTTTAGTAGCAAAATCCGTAAGATATACATCCTCATATCTAAATCCCGTAAAGATGTTATCTTTTCCATCCAAGCTAGTCACTACAACATCATCTTTAGTGAAACTACACTTATATCCAAAATCACAAAGTTGAGTGACTGCTAAGAGATTAAACTTGAGAGAATCAACGAACAATACTTTTGAAAGAGAATGATCACTTGAGATAGAAATTGTGCCAACTCCTTTGACTTTGCCCCGGCTATTGTCACCAAAGATGATGTCACTATAGCCAACCATATTCTCATCTACAGAGGAAAACATCATTGGATCTCCGGTCATGTATTGAGTGCATCCACTATCAAGCACCCAATGTCTTCCTCCGGACTTGTAGTTCACCTACAACAAAGAAATAACTCTTTTAGGTACCCAAACTTTCTTGGGTTCTTAAACGTTAGCGACCAAGACTTTTGGCACCCAAATGACATTCTTTTTAGCACCATCTATAGGTATTCCAACAAATTTTGCACTAATATTGCCATTTGAATTTCTCATAAGAATGTAACTTGAATCAAAGGATATGACTTTCATGTTGGTGCAATTCTTCTTAACATGACCAACCTTCTTGCGTTTTTCACAATATGACTTACCACTACTCTTCATAAAAGTAGTTTCGGTTTGCACAAAAGCCTTCTTTCCTTTCTTAGGAATGTATCCAAACCCTTGCTTGTTCAAAATGAACTTTTGGCTTGCCCAACAATGATTAAACTTGGCTCTACTATCATAGCACTTTCTCAAATCATTAGTCAAGCAAGTAACCTCTTTCTTTAACAAATCATTTTCCATAATGAGAGATTCATTGTAAGATGAGTTATCAATTTTGGTGCAAAAAGAACTAGTAGAGCTAGAGCCACAAGATTTATGGTTGACTCTTTGTTTGCTAGGCCTGTCTCCACCGCTGGGTCTGCGCCGTCTGTCTAGGCAAGAAGTGATGGCAGCAATTCTTTTAGCAAACAAGATGCAAGAGTGCAAGTGCATGTGTGGAGTCTGGAGCTAAGAGTTATCTTTTGCATTTGTGTTCTATTCTTGTAATCATGTGATGTAAATATGTAATGAACATCTAAACTTGAATTACAGATCTGGGTTGTACTCTTTTTTCCTTCCTAGTGTTTCTCACAAGGGTGAGTTTTACCTAGAAAGGTTTTTAATGAGGAAGCCAACACTTGATCACCTAGATCAAGTGTTAAAACAGATATATAATTTTTTTTTAAAGTGGTGATCTTTTGCTTATTTTGCCTCCTGTGCCTGTTGTGATTTGTGATGTTTGGTTGTGACTTGTGACTTGTGAAATGTGAGAATGTGATTTTGTGATTTCTGAATGGCTGTTGAATGTTTGTGAAATGAGAGTGGTTGTGAAATTTGGAGTTGAGGCAGTGGTGGAGACTGGGCACGTTGTGGGCTGACCTGGCCCGCTACTTGTGCTCATGATTTACGGGTGGGCTCAGCACGAAACATGCCCGTGGGTCCGGACTTGGGCCGTCGACGCAGCCCGTGGGCCAACACGGCACGGCACGATGGAGAATAGTGCCGGACCAGGCCCGGCACGAAGTTGACCGGGCCATGCCGGGCTCGTGCCAGGGCCGGAGCAGGTGGCCTGAATGGACATCTATAAATGGGGATCTCGCAAAGACCTCTCTCGCTCGCGTGCAAATCAGGGCCTTCCCGCGCGTGTGCATGGGCCAGTCCGATCAGGCTTCTCCTTAGTGGGCTGTTTCTTGAGCTCTCTCTCTGTGAAAGGCCCAGCAAGTTGCACATGGCATATTGCAATGGAAAAGTTATTTTTATCTCCTTAACTTGATGAATTCGTATTTCTCCTTGTATAATGAAATTGTCCCTGTATAATGAAATTGTCTGTCGGTACATACGGACAGGGGTACCTCCTGCTAGGGTGTCCAGGCCCTTAGCGTCTCGCTGTCGCCTCACAGGAGGGCGCGATGGTGTCAGGCTCCGGCGTGTGCGCCAAGCGCATCGTGGTGGACGCGCGCCACCACATGCTCGACCGCCTATCCTCCGTCATCGTCAAGGAACCGCTCAACGGCCAGAAGGTCGTAATAGCCCATTACGAGGAGATCTGCCTCTCCGCGGGCCTAGCCCGCCAGGAAGTCATCTGACAGACTGTCCACCCTGGTGGACATAGGGTTTTCCAAGCCCTCACCCTTGTCCTCTGGGAGACAGGACGTACGGTCCGGACCTGACAGCTGGGACCGTGGTCTCCGAACCTCCCTCCTGAGCTCATATAGGTTCGGCGCCCCCCACGCGCCCAGGGGGTCCGGCGCCGCGACATGTGAGAGCCAGACCCCTATGGGCCCGTCTCTCCAGCTGGCCTCGGGGGTCCGGACCCCCCCAATTTCCTCCGGGAAGGGGTCCGGCGCCGCTACGTGCCACCAAGGTGGCGACTCCAGGGCTGTCCCTGCCACGTGCCCTTGGCAGAGGGCCCCTCCGCGGGACGCCAGCCCAACAACCGCATTAAATGCTGGTAGGTGGGCTGTGCGTGCCCAAGTCAAAGCATGATCTGCCCAACTAACACCACGGTAAGTCCGCCTGTTACCAAAGCGGCGCGTCACTGTGCTCTGCGCGCGGGCAGACGGCGTTTAGTCACATCACGGCGCCGCGCGCGTGAGTAATGATGGCCTGCTGCAGGTGTGCTGAGGCGTGCGCTGCAATAGGGCGCGCGGAGGCGACGGCGCGGCAAGGTCAGCGCTGCTTCTTCGTCTGTCAGAGGGTCCTGACCCAACAGTGGCAGCACGGCTTCCACTGTTGGGTAACACTGACAGCAATCACTGTGCTGGCAACGCGGCACACGGCCATATCCTGGCTGTAGATACGCACATCAACTTCCCCATCGTGAGGACTACAGAGAGGAGCTGGAGATGAAGATCTCCATATCTCTCATAGAACAGACTCCTGTTGGCCGGGCCCACCTGTCGGGGCCCCGCACAGTGTAAGTACGCCCTTTGGATTATAAAAGGGAGGGTGTACTCGTTAGAGATCCATCTTAAGTTCCATCTCAGGCTTACACAAGATCCAGACTCACAAGCTTTCCCAAACTTCCACAATCAATACAACACCTAAGTGGACGTAGGGTATTACGCTCCGGCGGTCCAAACCACTCTAGAATCCTTGTGTCTTTTCTGTGTTCATCCGCCCATCGATCAAACGCTTCTAGATCTCCTCCAAACTCTTCCTTAACTAGGATCAGGCGGGTGCATTCCGCCACCCGGCTGGAAATTTCCTACGACATTGTCACTGTATTTTCTCCCAAGACTCCTCACACTCACAATACCGTTCATATAACCTCCATGCCTGATTTTTCTTAGTAGTTTCTTTATTTTTCTTTTACACATAACTTTTCTGACTTGTTTCTCTTAATGGTTTCTTTCTTTTTCTTTATTTTAGAGGAATCTTTAAAATATAGCTGAATCTTTAAAAATTTATAGTATATAATTTTTTAAGAATTCAGCTAAAATAAATATAAAAAATAAGGCAGAGAGTTTACGTATCCGGTATCGTAAGTCTAGCAAGTCTAAACGGACGATTTTATTATTCGGAGACGAAATACGAATTCGTCGCGAAGTTCATGAGGTATTGCAATAGGAGGCCTGGCCTAGGAGTGTATCCGACTTCGGCGAACCATCCACCTTATCCATTTCGGCTCCCGCGCAGAGGACGGCGACGGGCCCCGGCCGGTCATGGCGGCGTCCATGTCCAAGCTGCTCGCCCCGCCTCACTCGCAGCACGCTGCCACCTCCCGGCGCTTACTCCCTCCCCGCACATGGTTCGCGCGGAGCCCGGCCGGCCGTCGAGTCGCGGCGCCGCCGTACAGGTTGGTACCGAGCGGTGCTGCTCTGCTCTCGCAACCTCACCGTGCCGTACCCGCGTGCCGCGTTGTTCATTGTTGCAGTCTAGTGGCAGCAAGGCGCGTCGCCGCGAGCTGCGCCTCCGCAGACCGCGCCGGCACGACGAGCCTCGCCGCCGCCGAGGAGGAGGAGCTCGACGACCTGCCGTTCGTCCGGCTGTCCTCAGACATCCTCCAGACAGAGCTGAGCCTGCTCACGGACGGCGCGCCCGCCGCCGACTCGTCTCTCTTCGCCGCCCTTGAGAGGAGGGACAGCGACGGCGATCGCCTCTTGGGAGAAGCCGCTGCTTACCCGGCCGCCATGACAGGTGCTCTGCACAACACGAGTAGCACAAGCGAGCAGCTATTCCGAGTACTCGTTCGTTGACACGTCTTGTAACTGAACTGAACCCAAGCTCGTGCATGACAGCGCTGTACGCGGCCTGCCTCGCCGGGAACGTGACCGAGCAGCTCTGGAACTTCACCTGGCCCGCCGCCATCGCCACGCTCCACCCGAGCCTCCTCCCCGTCGCCGTCCTCGGCTTCTTCACCAAGGTGCGCCATGCTCTGTTACTGCCATCTGATTGCAATTCAAGCCACGCTCAATCTGTGTAGACTAGCTTTGAGTTCTCACAATCTGATGCGGCGGTGCGCAGCTCGTGGTGTTCGCGGCCGGCCCGCTGGTCGGGGATCTCATGAGCTCGCTTCCCCGGATCCCCGCGTACCGATCTCTTACTGTGATCCAGGTGAATTGAACAAGCACACCTATCATGAAGCTCCTACGCCGTGGGAGTTTTCGTATCACCTAGCTAGTTCTGACAGTGTCCGTGACGTGTCAGACCGCAGCGCATTGGGTGTCGGCCGCGATGATCGCGTACGCGTTCACGCTCCCCCGGGCTTCCACGGCGCCGGCGCTGCTCCTGCAGCCGTGGTTCGCGGTGCTGGTGGCGTCCACCGCCGTCGACCGGCTCTCCTGCGTCTCCCTCGGCGTCATCGCCGAGCGCGACTTCGTCGTCCAGGTGACTTAACTTCCGAGCACGCATTCCCCTAAAAAAATGTCAGATTTGAAGCCAATGTCGCTCATGAGATCTCTGCTGCCACTTGTTGTGACTGTGGCTGAAGCTAGCCGGGGAAGGCAGGCCGATCGCGCTGGCGCGGGCGAACGCGACGCTCAGCAGAGTCGACCTCCTCTGCGAGGTGCGCGCCGGCATGATCGTTCCAAGCTCCAGACATCCCGTTCTGTTACTATCTCCTGTAACTGTAATCTGCGCGTGCTGTCGTGTGTGCAGACGGCAGGGGCGTCAATCTTCGCCGTCCTGCTCTCCAGGAACGACCCGCTGACCTGCATCAGGCTCTCCTGCGCCATCTCGTTCTGCGCTCTCCCCCTTCTGGTGCGGTGCTTGTCTTGATCCTTTCGGTCTCTAGCTAGCTGCAGTCACTGCTCATCAGTATGCTGCATTGGACAGTTTCAGAAGGTCTTAAATCCCTGATTTGTCCTACAGTTATTTCTAGGTGGTGCGATGAATCGACTCGCTGACGGCATCTTCGACCACGCTACCAGTCTGGGCTCGCTCAAGCGCTCTGAACATGAGAGCACGCACACAACTATAGCTTTCAGCATCAAGAAAAAAGGTAGGAGACTTGAAACCTGAAACTGTAGGCCACTATGATCGATCGAGGAAGCTTAAGTGCAGTAGCAGCAGTTGTAATCTTTGTTCCCCTCTCTCTAATGGCAGCTGAAGAGGCCTGGGCGACCATCAGGCACGGCTGGACGGAGTACCTCCGGCAGCCCGTGCTCCCGGCGAGCCTCGCCTACGTGCTCGTCTGCTTCAACGTCGCGCTCGCCCCCGGCGCTCTCATGACCACGTTCCTCATCCACCACGGTACGCGCCGCAGCACAGCTGCTGCGTCTTCTCCCCCTGTTCATTCTCGTTGATCATCGAGCTCGCCGTATACTAGCTAATTGTTCATGGCGCTCGATCGATCGCGTTGGCAGGCGTGAGCGCGTCCGTGCTCGGCGTGTTCGGCGGGTCGTCGGCGGTGATGGGGATCCTCGCGACGTTCATGGTTCCAAAGCTCGTCAAGGAGCTGGGCATCCTCAAGGTCAGTCAGGCCGAGGCCAACTACGTCATGCATCCGTCCAGGAACATGACATCGTGTTCGATCGTGCTAATTCTGGAACTACATGTCTTAGTCTTACTATCTTCCGTTCCACCGCGACAGGCCGGAGCTGCTGGGCTGATCGCTCAGAGCGCGCTCCTCGGCGCGGCGGTCCTGGTCTTCCTCACCGGCCCCGTCTCACAGCAAGGCGCCCTCTTCGTCTTTCTCGGCTTGATCGTAAGCGACACCTCCTCATCCCGCCATGGGTGGAACAGCCATAGCTTGAGCCATGACTTTTTTTTAATACGATCATTGATTCATTGTGCATTACTGCACGATGCAGGTGGCGTCGCGGCTGGGGCACATGGCGTACAGCGTGGTCAGCCTGCAGGTGGTGCAGACGGGGAACCCGATGGGAAAGGCGAAGCTCATCGGCGCGACGGAGATCGCAGTGGCCAGCCTCGCCGAGCTCGCCATGATGGCCGTGGCGGTGGTCGCTAAGGACGCGGCACACTTCGGCTGGCTGGCCACGCTATCGGTGGCGTCGGTGGCCGCGGCCGCGTGCCTGTTCTGCGCGTGGCTGGCCAACCCCACCAACGAGCTCAAGCGACTCTTCCCATGCTGATACAAGAGTCACACATTCTGTTAACTGGTGTAGCTCCAAGTGTGCTATATGTCTACTGCCTAGCTCCAAAATTTTGTTGCCATGGGCCTGTTCGTGGAAGAAAAATTGATGGGGACGGCCCCAAGCTCCAATCCCTGAGGACCCACCCTGGTCTTACCTGTTCGGTAGTGATTCTTGCAGCCCTGCTGCAGCTGCAGCTGCCAAACAACATGACATACATCCTGCCACTGAAACAGGATCCTGGAGTGCAGGCTGCAGCCGTGGGTCACGTTTTCTTTTCTAACTTTTCTTTTTTCCCTTTCATTTCTTTTTTCTTTGTCTTTCTCTCATTTTCCTTTTGTTCATCACGTTTATTTTTTATATTTATGGCAATACTAACTTTTATTTTATATATTTTTTCTTTGTTTCTTTTTTAAAATTATTCTTTCTTTTATACCAACTTGCTCTTCGTATGTACATATTTGTTGATACATAAGAATATTTTGTTCGTGATATTGGTGTCTCTTTTCGTTAGCTAGAATTATTTATTCGTCATGCAGTGCTATTTTATTCATGTTTGTAGACTAATTTGTTTGCGATGTTAAAATTATTTATTCTCTTTGCATGATAAATTATTTGACTGTAAAAATAATTTATTCGCAATATCATATATATATATATATAAATGGCACAATCAGAAGGATCTTGGAAGTCAAAAATTGGAAAATGCATGAAAGATATCACTACATTATAGGTAGGTCAAGAAGTTAAAGTTGGTAAAATCCCAGTGCTAATCTCTCATTCGGCTGTAGGTAACATCCAGAAAGGCGGGCGCAGCGAGTCCACGAAATCTTGAAGGGCAGTTCCACTTCTTGAGTCTCCTTCTCCAGGTCAATGATGTGCACAAAGGTCTCGTTGGTTGCAAAGTGATTCAGAAAAATATATGCAGTTGCCTGGGAGACCATGTTCCCCAGCAGAGCACGACGCTCCGAAGTTGGATTCCCCAATCCGATCCCCACCTAGAAGAAACACCCGATCTCCAATCCTGTCGACCTTGCACCAAGCTGGTGTCGAGAAATCCATCCTGTACACCGCAACCTCGGCCACCTTGTGCACGTTGTGGCCGTCAAAGATGACGACGACCTGAAACACCTCGCCGCAGGACTCGACGAGGTAGCTCGACCACATCGGCACGCCGTCAGGGATGTCGACATGGTCGACATCGATCATCCCATGGATCGGCTCAGGATCGGCTGGGTCGAACTCGACGAATCCCAGTTCGTTTCCGGTGAACTCGTAGTAGACCTTGCCTCCAACAGCGGCGAATGCATGGCGGCTGGCCATATGCCTCTCCACCGGCTCGTCCTGGGCGTTGTACATGGTGAGCGTGTAGGCATGGCGTTCCCATTTGCTGCCTCCCACGGTGCAGAGCCAGTACTCGAACTCGTCCAGGTCAAGAACCATCACGGCGCAAAAGCCGGCGCCGGGCTTGTCGGAGAGCACGCACTTGCAGTTCGTGGGGAAGTCCTCCTCCATGTCCGGCAGCGCGATCCGCTCACCGTCCTCGGGCCGCCACAGGAAGGTGCGCAGGGAGGCCGGGTCCAGCGCGAGCACCCACCCTTGCGGCGTCTCGAAGCAGCGGTGGTCTTGGAGCAGAGGCCGATGGTCGCGTTTGTAGAGAAGCAAATGCTCAATGTGCAGTTTGTATTCACCTCAAGAACGGGTTCATATACAGGATGCCGCAGGCGTGGTCGTGAGTAACAGCAGCTCCTAGATACTGATCAAGACCTGAGCGATAGGAGTACATGGAACGAGGCAACTAACTAACAGATAAGCTAGCTGAGACCTGGTCTCCTACACCCCCCCTCAGTTTGAGCATCCGTCGATCGTATGCACAAGCTGGTTCTGAAGTCGTTGAACAATGCAGCTGGCAACCCCTTCGTCATGATATCGGCGAACTGATGCGCTGATGAAACTTGAAGAACACGTAGTTGTCCTAGAGCCACCTTCTCCCGAACAACATGTATGTCAAGTTCCACATGCTTAGTTCGTTGATGATGGACGGGATTCTCCGAGAGATAAACAGCTGAGATGTTACCACGTAGACCAATGCCGCCTGCTTGATGTCGACGTGCAGCTCGCGAAGTAGATTCCGCAACCAGCAGCATTCCGTAGTTGCATTTGCCACGGCCCGGTACTCGGCTTCCGCGCTCGACCGCGACACCGTGGTCTGCCTCTTGGAGGACCACGACACCAAGGAATTGCCCAGGAACACGGCGTAGCCGGACGTCGAGCGGCGAGTATCTGGACATCCAGCCCAGTCCGCGTCGGAATATGCGATGAGGTCGAACGTCGGTGAGGCGGTGATGCATAGGCCTTAAGCGATAGTGCTGCGTAGGTAGCGCAGGATCCGCTTGACGAAGCTCCAATGGACGTCGCTGGGAGCGTGCATGAACAGACACGCCTGGTTCATCGCATAAGTGATGTCAGGGCGTGTCAACGTCAGATACTGAAACGCCCCCGCGATGCTCCGGTAGAACGACGCATCAGAGGCCGGAGCACCAGCAGTGGCGGACAGCTTCGGATTTGTGTCGACCGGCGTGGCAGCGGGTTTGCAATTCGCCATCCCAGCGCGCTCAAGTATGTCCTCTGTGTATTGCTCCTGGGATAGAAGAAATCCTTGTGCATCACGACGCACTTGTACGCCCAGGAAGAACCGGAGGGGCCCCAGATCTTTGATCGCAAAGACCGACCGCAGCTGATCGACGATGTGTCGGAGAAGAGACATGGAGCTCGCGGTGAGGATGATGTCGTCGACGTAGACGAGAAGATACGCCATCGTGCCGTCGCGGTTGTAGACGAACAGAGAGGAATCGGAGCCGGTCTGCGTGAACCCAAGGGAACGTAGATGGCTGCCAAGTCGATCAAACCAGGCCCTTGGCGCCTGCTTTAGTCCGTATAAGGACTTGGCAAGGCGGCAGACGTGGTCAGGGTGCGCGGCGTCGACGAATCTGGCCGGTTGATGGCAGTATAGGCGTTCGGAGATCTCGCCGTGGAGGAAGGCGTTCTTGACGTCCAGTTGATTGACTGGCCATTGGCGAGATGCGGCAAGGTGGAGCACGGTGCGGATCGTGGCCGGTTTCACAACCGGGGAGAACGTCTGTGTGAAGTCGATGCTGGCGCGTTGAGTGAAGCCACGAACGACCCAACATGCTTTGCGACGCTCCAGGATGCCATTAGGGTGAAGTTTATTCTTGAAGATCCACTTGCCGGTGATGAGGTGGGCGCCGGCCGGCCATGGAACCAATGACCACGTGCCGTTGGCGACGAGGGCATCGTACTCCGCCTGCATCGCGTCGCACCATTCGGGATCCCGTAGAGCAGCACGAACAATCGTGGGAGGCGGGGATGGTGCAGTGGCGACGACGTGGGTGTACTTCGGGTTTGGGACGGAGATGCCGTCACGAGCTCGGGTGACCATGGGGTGTCGTGGTGGAGGTCGCAGAGGAGAGGTCGGTGGAGCCGGAGATGTCGTGGCAGTAGGGATCCGGCGTACACGTCGTGGCAGCTCCGGGAGATGATGGAATCGACAAAGACGATGGTGATGTCGACGACGCACCCGGAGCAGGCAATGTCGTGGCAGCGGGAACCAGCGTCGTGGCAGCTCCGTGCGCTGGCGGAATCGGTGAAGATGGTGGTGATGAAGTAGCCGTGGCAGCACCGGGCGAAGGCGTGTCGAGTGGCACGGCAGCCTCGTCACGAATAGGAGCAGCAGCTGTAGCCGTGCCGAGTGGTACTGCAGGCGACGACGAGGCAAGTGCGCGCCGAACGGGACGGCCGGTGCGAGGTCGTCGTGGCGGAGCTGCTGGTAGGGCGTCCTGGAGTGGCGGCAGCGCTGGACTTGGAGTACACTCAGACGAGACCTGCTGAAAAGGGAACGTGCACTCATCGAAATAAATATGCCGAGAAGTGATCACACGCTTCGTCAGGGGATCATAGCAGCGGTACCCTTTTTGATCTCCCGGGTACCCAAGGAAGATGCAAGCAACTGAGCGAGCAGCAAGTTTGTGGGGGGCACTTGAAAGTGAATTTGGCTCATTTTCATGACATACAAAATTGAGGAGCTAATGAATTTATTAAGTTATGGACAGGTTAAAATTTAATGAAATAAAAAGCACCAAATTTGCTTAAAGGATGGTGTTAAGCTTAAAAGAAAATCTTTTAATATTTTTTATTTTGAATTTGAGTATAGGAAACACAGGGATGCGAATTGATAGCAGGAAGGTGTCAAAGTGGTTATTTAAGATGTTAATCATCAAAGAGAGACACAGAATCACACACTTGTGCACCTAGTTTTCTGACTGTTTCAGTGTGTCGGAAGTTCCGACATCTATTGGAAGTTCCCAGTAACTTCCAACAAGGGGTTCTCGGCCAGTTGATTTTAGCTGGGTCGAAAGTTCCGACCCTATATCAGAAGTTCCGACAATCACTTATTCTGGGCACTAACGGATAGTTTTGGGGCTCGGGTATTTATACCCCCACACCCCTTCCTTCATTTGCTGCTAACTCCACACGCAAGAAAACCTTCACGAACACTCGTTCCACTCCCCAAATCTTTCCTTAAGCTAATTCTTGAGTTGATTTGAGCTAGGGCTTGGGTGAGAGCAAAATTAAGGTGTGAGACTTAACCACTTGAGTGTGAGCGCAGCCAAGTTTATTTTAAGAGCACTTGAAGTATCTCTATCCATCGATTCGTATCTGTTACTCTTAAAGCTTGCTTCTAGACGGTTTGGTTTCCCCCGGTGAGCGTTCTCTCATATGTGTGCACTCTGGGAAGTTTGTATTACCCTATCCTTTGTGGATTTCATAGTAAGTGACGCAATCCTTCTTTATGGTTGATTGAGCGAGGAAAAGGATTAGTGCACAACCTTGCTGTTTGTGAGCTTCTCAACAGAGACGTAGCTTCTTTAGTGGGAGTGAACTTCGATAATAAATCCCTTATGTCTCATACTTATTTTATTTACTAACTCTTGTTGATCTAGAATTCGTTTTGTGCCAAGCTACTCTCTCATGTTGTTGTGCTTGTAAAGATCACTTGCAGAAGTCTCATTGCACAACTTTTGATTCAAACAGGTTCTGCAGTTTCAAGTTTATTTTTAAATTTCGTTTAAAAACTTTTCTATTATCGGAAGTTCCGACTCAGTGTCGGAAGTTTCTATCCATCGGAACTTCCTACAAAGTGTTAGAAGTTTCGACTGATTTAACCGCTGCGAAGATTTTTTAAAAATTTTCTAAAACGCCTATTCACCTCGCTCTAGGCATCACAAAGATCCTTTCAGCACTGAGTGTGTTTGGGTAACATAAACAACCAAAGACCCTAAGATGATCATACTCAGGTGGAGAGACAAAGAGAAGGTGAAAAGGAGTGCTGTGATCGCGTTGCCGGCATGGACGCCGTTTCAGCAAGTAAATCGCCGTGGCCAAGGCATTGCCAGAAATTTGGTGGTGCATGCGCACGGAACAGAAGTGCACGAATGCTGTCATTGATTGTGCGCAGGACTTGATCAGCACGCCCATTTTGCTGCGACGTATACCGATACGTTAGGCGAAGCACAATGCCGTGTGTAGTGAAGAAGGCACGCGACGCACTGTTGTCGAACTCACGCCCATTGTTAGTCTGTAGGCACTGGATGGGGAGCTGAAACTGGGTGCGAACGAAGGCATGAAATGAGATCAGT
This sequence comes from Panicum hallii, assembly GCF_002211085.1. Taxonomy (NCBI): domain Eukaryota; kingdom Viridiplantae; phylum Streptophyta; class Magnoliopsida; order Poales; family Poaceae; genus Panicum; species Panicum hallii. Next base: position 6,772,202 of record NC_038044.1, on the reverse strand, counting down.
GTTAGAAGTACATCAGACTTATGGCGCAGAGGGAATGTCCATGCATAGTGAGTAAAATCATCAAGCACAACAAGGTAAAACTTAAACCCCGAATTGCTCAAGACCGGAGAAGTCCATACATCACAATGCAATAGTTGAAAAGGAAATGAGGCCACATTATTGGATTCTGAAAAAGGTAAACGAACGTGCTTTCCCAAGCTACAAGCGTGACAAGAATGCTTCTCGGACTTGTGGCAGGAGAAGGTGGCGACGCCGGTGGAACAAAGGATGAGGAGCAGAGCGTCTTCCCCAGGGTGTCCGAACCGAGCGTGCCACAGTTCGTTGTCATAAGCAACAAGTAGACCATGAGAACCAGCTGGAGCACGAGATGGCATCGAACGCAGTGGGTAGAGACCACCGGTCGAATCACATCGGAGAAGAACCATCCGGGTGCACAGATCCTTGATAGAGAAGCCACATGGATCAAATTCAATAGAAACTGAGTTGTCACGAGTTAGAGCACGAACATACACCAAATTCTTGATCAAATGTGGAGAAATCAAGACATTGTTAAGATGCAATGGTTTGGATGTTGTAGGCAGCTAAGAGTGACCAGTGCAATGAACTGGAAGAGGAACACCGTTGCCTACAATAATATGAGAGGAGGAAGCATAGGAAGAGATAGAATCAGTGATACCCGGATTGGAGACCATGTGAGACGAGGTTCCCGTGTCGAAGAACCAATTTCCTGCACCCCCAACATAAGGAGCCTGAGCAGGTGCGCCATGGATGGCGTTGAACAGCGCAGGAGGGGCAGTCGGCGCAATGGATGAGAAGATGTTGGTGTCGACGGGGTCTTGCGGTGCTTGAACGGCTGTCATGGCCTGTGGTGGAGAGACGCCAGGGCGAGCACCAAGGACATCAGTGTGCAAGGGACGCCACTGCTGCAGCGGCCATGCTTGAACAACGCTCCAGGGATTGTACGCCGACGCCCACGGCGTGGACGACGGCCCAGCAGGGGGACGAGTATTGGGAGAGGCACCAGTGTAGTTGTTGTTGCTGCCAGTACGGTTGCTCCCATCATGGGACTTGCGCTTCTTGCGGCGATCACCACCGCCACTCCTACCAGAAGCGGCATGGTTGTTGACGGGCGGAGAAGACGCCGGAACGTGCGGCGAGTTGGTGGAGGAACCGGCAGACCCGGTCGCCATGAGCGTCGTGGCCGCCTCCATCTTGGCTCGGTGCTCCATGTGCTTCTCCTCCTACAGGAGGTACGAGCGGACATGCAGGAACGTCGGCGTCATCTTGGTGACGGAGAGGACGGAGAACGTGGAATTTGGAGAGGCCGCGCAGTGTGTTGATGATGAGGTTCTAATCAGTGACAGCAGCGCCAACATCGTAGAGGGTGTTGGCGAGCTGTTTCATGCGACCGCAATAATCAGTGATCGTCATGTCAGCTTGAAACAAGGAGTGGAACTCCTGCTGGTCGAGGACAGCACGCTGCAGATTGTTGTTGAGGAACTAGCCGCAGATTGCCGTCCAGACATCATGTGCCGAACTGCACGGCTTGTACATGGCGTCCATGAGTGTCTTGGCAATGGTGGTGTAGAGCCAAGAGACAATGGAGGCGTCGATCTACAGCCACGTTGGATCATGGCACATGAGGATGGCGTCGACGGTGCCGTCAATGTGATCCTGCAGGCCGAACTTCTCAAAGGTGAGGTCGAAGAACGTGCGCCATTGCCGGAAGTTGGCCTCATCCATGTCTTGGATGACAGGAACATGAGCACGGATGTTGATCATGGCAACGATCGACGCAGTTGGTGGATCAGTAGGGGACAGCGGCGCAAATGGATTGTTGGTGGAGCTGGAAGACGAGTGGTTCGACGCCATTGGCACAAGGAGAGAAGAAGAAGAAGAAAGCAGCAGAAGAAGAATCGATATCGTTTGATACCATGCAGAGAAGCAAATGCTCAATGTGCAGTTTGTATCACCTCAAGAACGGGAACATATACAGGATGCCGCAGGTGTGGTCGTGAGTAACAACAGCTCCTAGATGCTAGGATCACGACCTGGGCGATAGGAGTACATGGAACGAACCGAAAGGCTCGGCAACTAACATATAAGTTAGCCGAGACCTGGTCTCCTACAGCGTTCACCAGGGATTGGCTTGCAATGCTGTACTGCGCTTGGGGCTCATAGTACTCCAGGCCAACGTCGTGCAGCAGGAACGGCAGCGTCACCGCCGGCGTGCTTGGTGAAGGGCCATATGGTGCCATGGCTGTCGATGGAAACGACGGATCAAATCGGCTCGAGTCCAATTAACTTGTTGCTGGTGCTGCGCCTCCCGCGGGGTGAGTTAAATAGTCGCCCTTCCCCGGTATCGGGTCGGGGACGAGACACGAGTCCGTCGTCCACCCATCATCAGTCTCAACCTGTCTAAAACCCTTGAGTCTTGTGTTACCATCAAGTCAACGATACATCCACACCTACACCAGCATCTACTTTGCCAACACCACTTGGTCCGATTACTCGCGCTCGTGCTCGTCAGCTTAAAGTTCACTCTTAAGCTCAAGTTCATCATATTAGACAATGAAGACACGTGCACTCTTGTTTTCCTCAAAAACAATGGATTGGATCAAAAGGGAAGAGACATCATGTAGGCTAGATTTGGACTGCAGGGCAGACACGACTTGTGACGGCCACCATGACTTTATCCGGACTTTATTTTGATGTTCAAATATTTTCTGGAAAGATTATCAAATCTACTTTCCAACGGATCTGAAATCATCTCCATATCTATTCGGAGTCAACTGTAATCGTCGATTTACTACGGAGTCTTTTTCAGCCCACGGTGCTGCGTCACCCTATTTTGGCCCAATAGGCTGTGTATCAAGTTGAGTCCGATTCGGATGCGTCCTAGGGTTAGGATACGACACAACACCCTTGTGGTCGTTCTCCCACTTTCTTATAACTCTTAGCCGCCGCCAAGAACATTCATGCAAGTTTAGCTTTCGCTACTTCTTGTAGGCGCGCGTGCTGATCCAGCCGCCCGTCCATTTGTTCTCGAAACCCCACCATATTTGAGATTCAGTTTAAAACCTTTGATTACATCTCGTATTTTCAATACTTATTCTACTTATTCTTACTAGCTCTTCGATTGCTTGCAGACTGAGTGCTCTAGTGGCCGGGGTATCGCGCTCCACAAGATCGCGGCAACCATAGAAAATGGTGTATCGGTTATTAAGGCGCAACGTCCTTAGAAGACTATGGTCGGACCATAAACGTCATGTTCTCCATCAATCAAATTATTTCATACTTAAAAAAAATTATTCCACACTTAAAAGAAAGATCACGAATAAATCCTAACCGGTTGACACCGCTGCCCGTCCCCGTCTCCGAGAAGGTCATAGCGTGGCGGCGCCTTCCACGTGCACCGGCGCCGCTACGGGTTCTGCATCGGCATCCATGCCAGCAAGTCAGCAACGCGCGGTTCTTCCAGCGGCTCTCCAGGTAGGTGTGCGGGGCCGAGCCGGCAAGCGTCGTGGGCAGTCCACAAATAATCGACGGAGACGACTGTCTTTAGTTGGGCTGTCCGCTGGCCCATGACATAGGACTCGTCGGGATTCTTCTTCCATCCTCGGACTGGGTCCCACACAGCTGCGGAGAGGTTCGCTGGCCTGTGGGTCCTCGCGGGCCGGCTATCCCCGATGCTTTGCTCGCCGTCCTCACTCTCACACCACCAGCGCACCTCGCGGTTGTCCGTGTCCATGGCGACGCCGCTCGCGACACGCGGCCTGCCCCTCGCCTCCCGCGGCCCGCCGTCTTCGTCCTCCTCCTCCTCGTGGCCGCCGTCTTCTATCCTGCTCGGCCGCCGGCCTAGCCGCAGGCTCCGCTCCTCCTCGCCGCAGGTGATTTATTCGGTACCAAACCACGCACCTTTATCTGTCTGTCCATCTGCGGCAGTGGCCGGAGATGATGGTGTGGTGCTACTTGATTTCGATGCAGGTCGATGCTGCGGCCGCGCCGGAGAAGGGCGGTGAGTACCGGCCCTCCTTCGCGGACAACCTCCTCCTCGCCTTCTTCCGGAGCAAGATGGTGGAGGTGAGCTCCATCGACCCACTCGTTCGTTCCTTACTGCAGTAAAACCTTACACGATGCTAAGATGTGCTAGCTTCTTTTCGGTCGATAAAAGAGTGGATGAATTGACAATTTGACATTATTGACTTCGTTGGTTGAGAGTTCTGTCAGGATACATAGAGGAATCTTCTGAACATTACTCAGCTAGAGACTCTGCTCTGCTTCCAAATAGCTTGACTAATCCTGAGAATTGACGCCACGTATGTGGATAAACTTGCACCGGAAGCTATTAGTTTATCACAGTATGTACTCTGGTAATCGCAAGGAACCAGCTTGAAACTCTCTATATCTACAATGGGAATTTTTTATTTTGTTGTAATCTAAACTGGATGCTCAATTTGTTGAATTCAAGAAAAAAAAAGGTGAATATGTTAACATTGATTTGTTTCAGATGATATGGGGGATCGAAACCTATTTTCTTTTCGGATTTCAATCATAAAAGAAGTTCAATGGCAGATTTCATATGTTACCATAGTTTTCGGACAGGCTGTCACTCCAGAAACATAAAAACTCAATGCCATCTCGATGGGAAAATTACACTTGCACCTAATCTGACAATTCCCTGGAAGTGGTAAAAGAAAATTCGTGTGAATTCGGATAATGTACAAGTAGTTATAACACCAATCCCTATTCACGTGTATTTACTAAATTCTAGTTCAATATGATATCTTAGTTTTGAACAAAGGACATGCAATTACATTTTTTAATTCTCTGAAAAGCTGTAGGAGGTTGGATGGGATTCCGAAAAGCCTGGGTATGCCGGGCTGATGGAGGTTGCAAATCGTCTCATGGTCAAGGGGAAGAGTGCTTCAGAGACTGAGCAGGCAGCTGTATATCACCTCTCCTGTTCCTCCCAAGCCTGTTCTGTTGGACATTTATCCAGCATGTGACTTAATACCTAAACCAATTTTAGTTTTCTGCATCTCTCCTCCTTAAAAACTCCAGGTCAGAGTACTACAGTCATTGTTTCCACCTCTCTTGCTTGTTCTTTACAAAGCTCTTTTAGCACCAATTGCTAATGGTCAACTAGCCTCCATGATGCTCGGTGAGTTCACTTCAAGGAAAAAGTACATCATTTCCAATTATACTTCATATTCTTCTCGATTTAACTTGGTTTATTTGGAATTGCTGGCGTCTTACTTGAGAAGCTAGAGCAACAGCACTTTCATGCCAATGGTTGATGGGCACATGTTCAGTTAATTCCGTCACTCTGCCTGATGGAAAATCTTGGTCGAGTGGGGTATCGATTTGTTCCAACTTTTCAACACTTGTTTGACTTTTTCTTCGCTAAGACTCTGGTTGGAATCATGTTTTTGATCTTCTTGATTACAATCACAAGGTGTTTGTTGAGAAATGCAAGTATCTGGAAGAGAGCAAATGCCTTGGTATTTGTATCAACACGTGCAAACTGCCAACTCAGGTTTGCTTATGCCTTGCATATGGAATTCTAGATTTCTATTCCTCCAGATATTCCTTGACCGCTTGTGTCCAAGTGGAATTTTCTATCAAAGTACAGGCACAATGATATGCAATCTAACTATGCTTTTTGTATGGCTATTGTCGGTTTCACGGAATGATCTTCAAGACGCCTTTTCCCTGAAAGAAAGTTCCTGATTGAAGTGCACTTTCTATTTTCAGACTTTCTTCAAAGATCACATGGGCGTTGATTTATACATGGAGCCAAATTTTGAAGACTACAGCTGCCAGGTAAAATAGTTCCAGACTTTCAGAGTTTACTAGACTGTTAGGCTAAAAAGGCAACGTATCCGCTGCAAACCACAATTTCGTGCAAACTCCGTGCAAACCAACTAACAAAAGTTATAAAAAATTCTCAAAAAAATTATAGATGTACTTCGTTTCCTACTCGACCACTCTATAAAATTTCAAGTTCAAATTCATCATACTTTAAGAGATACAAAAAAGAGAAAATTTAGTAGAATTTTCTTTTTTTGTATCTCAGAATTTTTCTCTTTTTTTGTATCTCTTAATATATGATGAATTTGAACTTGAAATTTTATAGAGTGGTCGAGTAGGCAACGAAGTACATCTATAATTTTTTTGAGAATTTTTTATAACTTTTGTTAGTTGGTTTGCACGGAGTTTGCACGAAATTGTGGTTTGCAGCGGATACGTGCCCAAACAAAAACTTGGGCCCTCCTATCTGTACATGCCCACTTTTGTGCAATATACAACCAAAGTCCCAGATAGAGCACACCACCTGACTTTACGCTGTTGTTTATTGCAGTTCAACTTTGGGGTGCCGCCGCCACCTCTTGATGCTGACAAGGCACTCAAGGAACCCTGCTTGGACATTTGCACAAACGCGAGGAGACGCAGGGAGCTTGGCAGAAATATTGTTACGGATGAGCTCAGTTGCCCCCAAGTTTGATACGCTGCTTGTGAACAAGTATGAGCATAGATAAGATATTAAGATGGTACAACCCAGTGATGGTGCCCCTGTTATGATCCTTACTCGAACTCACCATGTCTTGTCAGTATCGTGCGATAATCTCAGATAGCTGTGGTATACCAATCCTACATTGCAATGCATGCACACGTCGACGTATTGTCTTTGTCAAATAATTGCAAACACACCTCTGACAATTGTGCATTTCGTTGCATAATTCCCGGAGCTCCCTAGCTGTATTTATGAACCTAATGTCACCCAGCACCAGCAGACTGCATCCTGCCATCCTAGACAACATCCTAAATCCTCCATGGTAGCATTATTGGCAGAGATAACATGGACAGTATGATTCAGTAAAACAAAGATGTGCATGTCCTTGCCAAGCGTGGAGTCTGAATTCTGAACACACAACAAGAGATCAGGTTTAAGTTGATCAAATGATGCTCGGTTAAAAGCTTCAATCCCGATCTTTGCTCCAACCAGAAGCACCTCATGGAGTAATGGTTGCAAAGCAACCAGGTCTGCCTGCATATGACGTTCGACTATGGGCATGTTCCTTTTCTACCGACTCATCACATCAAAGAGAATCTTACTATTTAGAAATATTAAATAAAATCTGTTTATAAAACTTTTTCACAGCTGGGTGCTAATTCGCGAGACAAATTTAATGAACCTAATTAATCTATAATTTGCCACAGTGATGCTACAGTAATCATCCGCTAATCATAGACTAATATACCTCATTAGATTCGTCTCGCGAATTAGCACTGGGGTTCTGCAATTAGTTTTATAATTAGACTTTATTTAATACTTCTAAATGATAAGATTTTTTTTTATATGACCCCTCTAAACTTTAGACCCCATAAAACGAACGCAGCGTGTGTCGTCTTCCCCAGCTAAAAACAGTCTGATTTTGCACGCGAATACCCTGACATATCCTGCTGTGCCACATCCACAAGCAAAGCAAGGAATCGTCCCCCCTGCCACACTAGCTAGTATGTCATCTTTGTTACCAAGGGAAGCTACGAATCCCACATTTCCTCACTCCAGAGATCGTATGCTGAAATTCTTGCGTGTCCATGTCATCATCGTCTCTAACCTTTCTCGGTTCAGATTCCATCCATCCGTGCTGTTGTTACCTTGAACTGCCACTCCCTCTTGTGCACCCTACCTACCTATATAATATTATAATGCATGGTGGTCGCCTACAGTGCGGCGGCCTGCGGCACCCTTGGTGGATAACTCTAGCTAACTAGACACCGCCGACCATGCCGGCCATGGCCGGCGACGACGACATCACGGTGCACGTGGAGTGGCTGGCGCGCCGCCTGACGCAGCAGCAGGAGGACGCGGCGGCCACGGAGCAGCACCGGATCATGGTGAACACCCTCCGCGTGTCCCGCGTCCCGGGCCACGTCCGCATCCCCAACCCGGACGCCTACACGCCGGGGCTCGTCGCCATCGGCCCGCTCCACGCCAAGGACGCTGAGCGCCGGCTCCGCCCGGGCAACCGGCTCAAGATGGCCTACCTCCACAGCCTAATCTCCAGGGGCCACCCGGACCCGGCGCGCCACCTCGCCGTCATCCAGGGGTACGTCCGCCTCGTCGCCGCGCGCGAGCGGGAGGCCCGCGCCATGTACGCCGCCGAGGACGTGGACGACGTCAGGGCCGAGGACTTCATCCAGATGCTGGTGCTCGACGGCTGCTTCATCATCGAGCACCTCGTCAACGTCGCCACGGGCAAGGAGGAGCAGTCGCTGCACGCCACCCCGTTCGGCCCGGCGCAGCTGTCCGTGGACCTCGTCCTCGCCGAGAACCAGATCCCCTTCTTCGTCCTCGTCGACCTCATCAACAGCACCAGGCTGCCGGAGTTCGACTCCACGGGCTACGCCCCCCCGGTCCTGCTCATGAAGCTGGTGCTCTACTACCTCGGCGGCGAGAAGGGCCGCGACATGAGCGAGGCGCTGCCGCCCGCGGACGCCGTGTTCCACATCCTGCACCTGCTCCACGCGATGGTCAGCGCGGCGCGCACCAGGTGGGAGCCGCCGCCGCGGATCCAGGGCGGCGCGACGCTGGAGATGATGCAGGAGGCGGCGCGGCTGCTGCGGCGCCTCCCGCTGCTGCTCCTGGTGCCGCTGCTGTACCCGATCCTGCCCGAGGAGCGGCGGTGGCGCGCGAGCTACGGGCGGGAGGACCTGCCGTCGGCGAGCGACCTGAAGCGGATGTGGGTGCGGTTCAATAAGGCGCGCGGCGGGAGCAGCAGCAAGGCCCCGGCTGGCATCGCGTCGGTGCTGGGGCCGGTGCCGCTGGCCGTGAAGCTGGCGCACGAGGACCGGCTGCGGCTGCCGCAGCTGCGGATCGAGTTCCGGACGGCGCCGCTGCTGCTGAATCTGATGGCGTTCGAGCAGTCGGCGGAGCAGCGCGCGGGGGCCGTGTCTGCGTACGTGTGGCTGATGGCGAAGCTGGTGCAGTCGGCGGAGGACGCGGGGGTGCTGGTGGCGGCGGAGGTGGTGCAGAGCAGCGCGACGGGGAGCGAGAGCAAGGAGGACGTGGCGCGGTTCTTCCGGCAGGTGGGCGCGGCGAGCGAGGCGGCGGGGGAGCTGGAGAAGAGCTACCTGGGGGAGACGCTGCGGAAGCTGCGGGAGCGGAGCCAGCACCCGCTCTTCATGATGTGGGCGGACGTGCAGCGCAACTACTTCACCGTGCCATGGGCCGTCGTCGCCGAGTTCGTCACGTTCATCACCTTCATCTCCACCATACTGCAGACCTACGGATCCTTCAAGCACTGATGACTCCACCAGAAATCCACTCAAGAATCAAACTCAGTTAGCTGCACTCGACTCAATTTTCTTGAAGAAACAAAATTTAATTAATTTGTACGGTGATTCATTCGTTTATTTTCCCCTAAGGATCGAAAATGCCTAACTGTATGATTATTCTTTTGTTAATCCTAAGTTATATTTTGATTAATTCGATCAAAGTATACAGTTTACTCATTACATGCATATATTACATATCATCTTCAACCCCAGGGTGCACCACATGGAGCCCCCTACATTTTTTTGGCCACATATATATGAAGGAGAGGTGGAAGAAAAGAGAGCAGAAAGAACAAAGAGGGAAGAGAGAGGAAGAATATAAAATTATATACGAATGTTTTTCAAGCACGCTGCGTCCGCACCAGATCATATCCATTTTGTGGAAAATGGGTAGCTCACTTAACTTCTATTATTTGAGATTCGTGCATGTCACCTCTCAGCTATCAGCGAACACTGTGCACTGTGAACTGCATTCTGTCTTCAGTTGCACCGAACCCTGATGCTGGTCGTTCAACCATCTCTGTCAGGCTATTTGGCTGCTGGCCCATTCACTCCCTCTCAGCAGTAAGTTTTGACAAACATGCATGAACAAATCGATCTGTACTCTCCCAGATCACGCAGCCAGCAAATTCCAGGCAGAAGCAGCAGTTCTGAATCTCTGATCAGACCTGGAAGCCGTGGGCCTCACCTAGCTCTCATGTTGCCTGTCCATAGCCAATCAATTCTCTCGATCAGGCTATCTCCAACCGTCGTTCTCTATATCCTTCTCTATATCCGTCATTTATAGACTTCTCTATAAAATCCTCTCCTCTATATCTCATTTCTCTCCAACAACGTTCTCTATACATTAAACCCTATATTAGAAACGTATTTTATTCCAAATTTTTGTACGTACGTATTTATCATACCTCAAATGCTATGAACATATTTTATTTTTATTTAATCCAGTATTTAAAACGTAAAGAAAAAATAGATAAGAGGAGAGAGAATCTCTGTATATAGAGGAAATCTGTAGCGTTCTCTATTTTAGAGGACCATTTAGAGAACGCTGCTGGAGCATATAGAGAATGGAATCTTCTCTATATAGGGTAGAGAACGGTTTAGAGTCTCCCGTTGGAGATAGCCTCAACATCCACCTTTACCGCACGACGCATCACAAAATTCTGTAAACATTAGTTCTTCTTCTGATGCTTCTGTTGCTTTGTACAGTTATTTTTTAAAATCTTTTTTCATTTCCTTCTCTCTGTAAATTGTAACTTCGTTCTGTAATTTGTTTCCTCCTTTTAATACAAATGCAGAGCACCTGCCATTTATCGTTCAAAAAGAAAAAAAAAGGAGTCCTGGTTTCTCTGTCAACCTATCGGTGCGCTTGACTTTCCCAGGAAAACTGACTGATTTATGACGCAAATGCGATCCAAACTAAATGCGACGTAAGTTCTGAGGTTGTCTCCATCCATCTAGCTATCCAAAAGCAATCGGTGCTTCTGAGTCAAAAGTTATCCTATTTGTTGACGTTCATCCGTAAGGTGACCAATCCATGGGTACTCCACAGTTGTGAGTTTGTCATCCTACGATGGAGAAGTTTGAGAACTGTCTGGTCTGTTGTTAGATGATACTGTACATCTCAATCCCTGTGAAGGTATACTTTGTCATACTACGATGGAGAAGTATGAGAACTGTCTGGTCTCTTTTTGTCATCCTGCTTATGTTGGCATGTGCGTCCCACGCCCGCCGGCGCGCCACGTTCCTGACCCGGTTCATCTCCTTCTCTCGCAGCTGCGCGGCGGCCGGCGGCGGGGCCGAAGCCCAGGGGAGGCGGCGGAGGCGCGGAGAGGAGGAGCGCGTGGGGGGAGGCCTCACGCTCTGCCTCGTTCCCTTCAAGCTCTACGAGGTACTCCTGAAGATTGATATGAACCGAACCTTGGTTAGCTTTAGTTCCTAAGGTTCACTAAGCAATAGCTTCTGGCCTTAAACTCATCATTCATCAGGCAGCATGTTTTTGTACATGATTTCAAAATGGTGTCAGTATAATGAAATGTTAAATCTAGTCTCGCAAAATATTAGAATAGCATATTAAAGATGGATAATAGGTTTTCTGGGATTCAATGTTAATTTAATGAGATATGTCTGATTGTGCATTAATAGAGAACCACTGCAACAATAACACTACCTATCTACACGATGAAAGTGACTAGAAGACAACCACCACAACAAGTAAACCACCGGCGAGGTCACGCCATGTCCACATGCTAGATATATATAGCCAAGAATTCTTAGTCTCTAAATCTCAAATGAGAATTTCGAAAATACAAGAAAAAACTCTAAAACAAAGGAAGAAAACTAAAAGATTAAGCTTCAATCTTTTTCTTTATTCACGTTTTATCCTTGCAGAGTCTTATCGTAGCATCAAACCATCACATCAGTCGTTATATTCTTAGAAATTTAATGTTCGAATCGTCTGATGCTGCTGAGATAATAAAGCCAGACCGAAGGATCTTCAAGGTGATGCTCTAGAAAGAAAACGACATGGAAGACGCCATCGCCGCCTCATGAAACAAGTCAGGATTGGATTTTCATCCGGAGATCCACCGGCTATTGCAGGAGATATCTGGGGTCTGGAAACGCCCTGACAATGTCTCTAGAGAGGGACATAGGGACGTGGTGCAAGAAAGCGTCGCTGTCATCGTGGCCAGCTTGCCGACCTAGCTTGCGCCTGCATCTCCAGGACCCCCCACGCACAGCCGGTCCCCTCGCCGAGCACAGTCGTCGGCACAAGCAGACTACGCAAGCCCGGGCACATGGCCGCAGCGCACCGTCCTCGGCCGTCGATGAGGCCCTGCAGCCCCTCCACCTTCTCCTGAACCCTCAAGATTCGAGACCAAAGCTCTACGCATGAACTACTCCAAGGACGCCTACGTGCCACTCTTCATGAAATTGTCAATGCACTCATGGTAGAAAATAAAGAAGGTAAAATTTCTGCTTGAGATGTTATCGTTAAGAAATTTCTACTTGAAGTGGTACCATGGAATGGTCATTATTTCTTAACGGCTGCATTGTGTGGTGCATGGTGGTCACAGAAGGAAATGAAAAATTCACGCAAAAGGAAAATTGAGAGGGGAACGACACTTCAAAATTTCAGAATTGATGAGGGAGAAACCTGGCTTAAAAAAAACTTGTATTTTGAGATGCTGAACAAGCAGCAGCATACAAGCAGAAAGACATGGGCTATGCATGTGACAGATGATATATGGTGGTCTTGTCAGCACCATCTCTTTATCTGCACACTATTGCTAATACTTGTTAGAATTTCTTGGCATAGTAGGTTGATGTGAGCTATCCTCATTTGATTGAAGTTGGGACTCAAAGGTCAACGTCAACAAAAGGATTGTCAAGTACGATCATGTTAATATCCGCATGGGCATCCTGAATTCATGATACAACATATTTGCTCGACCAATGGCAATGTTTTTTTTCTAAAATAAAGTTTTATTTCTACAACAACAGCATCGACAACCCTTACAAGAAAGAAATAATCCAATACACAAACACTTAATTAAACTATGGTATATATGTAGTAATGACAATGACATGAACGCTTCAATTTCAAAAACCAATTAAGCACAATTTATTGGTACCTTCAGATTCGATAGTTTACAATTTGTAACCAGTCATGTAATGCATACCATGTCATCTCTTGAAGACTCCAAACCTTATACTATATATAATCCAACATCGAGCTAAGGCTCGGCACAACCATCAAACCTACATGAATTCTCTCTTGTTTGCATAATCGAGAAAGTTCCATTTTAATCAGGACTTATTTGTAGTGTCTCATAACAAATTCAAGTTTTTTTATAAGTTTCACATGAAAGCCATTAGGAAATGAAAGTGCGGGAGAAAGCACCATGTCCCCTCCACTGACCACTTCCCACCTGTTGATACGAGAAGGTTAAAGAAATTATTACTTGGGAGCCTTGCTTTTTATAAATAAAAATATATCAGTGTAGATCACAATTTTTGTAGTTATAGTACCTGTAATTAGTAACTAAGCAGTGGAGGAACGTCGCAATCTGAAGCTTTGCAAAGTCAGCACCAAGACAGTACCTCAGTCCCAATCCAAAGACAAGAAAATCCTTGGAGCCTCCAATAGGCTCGGAAATATCCTGCATATGAGCGTATTTAATTACAATAAAAGCCATAATACTAATTTAAGCTTAAAAATTATAGAACATGTGTCCCATCGAGTGTGCAGTTTCCTGGAGGTCAACATTTACTTCCTGATAATAATTTTACAAACCTTCCATCTCCATGGATTGAATATGTTGGGGTCTGTATAAGTAATTGGATTCAGATGAGTTTCCAGGGGGCAAATCATTACTGTCCATCCCTCTGGAATAGTGTAGCCTTCAAGAAACACGAATTTTTAAAACATCAATTGGAAAGTGACATGCAAATATACATCCATTCACATATTTCCCAGAAGAATTTTGCTTAATTGCCGAAACGTTGTGGTAAAGCACCTTTCATGTGAACATCTTGGTTTGCTTTCCTGAATAACATGGGGGCGATGTTGGCTAGCCTTAGTGATTCGTGTATAACCTACAATGCAGACATATCATATCATAGATAAGAGCACCACCTTTGTCATAAAAAGCCACTATATTGGTTACATATCCTTGGATCCTTGTTTTCTATATAGTTGTAAGCTGATGAAAATGAGTGCTCCAGTTCTAACTTACATTAGAGGTGAATTTCATGGACTTGTATTCTTCCCATGTGATTTCTGAACTGGCACCGACCCTTCCTTTGCTGATATGCTCATTTTCCTCCTGCCAAGTGTCACATGTGTATATGTTGGCGACCTTAGAGTCACTCTTTCTTTTTCAGGGGAACCAGCAGATCCGGTCTTTAAACCCCTTTCTTCTTATAATTGTTTATTAGTTCGAACAAAGAAATTTTGCATGGGACAAAGAGTATATATGCATTTACTTACTGCTAGTTCTTGTAGTGCTTTAGGGTTGTCTGTCAGAAACTTGAGTGCTGCAGTTAGTGCGGTTGATGTCGTATGGATACTAGCAAAGAGCAGCCCAAACAATACATCCAAACAAAAGTCCTCGTCTAGCACAGGCTTCTCCTTTAACTCATCAACCACAAGATCCAAGAAATCCATCGTTTCTCGCCTTTCTGCTGCCTTCTTCCTCTCATCAAGCATGTGTTTCAAAGCCTCCATTATATTCTTGCGTCCCTAGTATCGAAATATTATTTTTTTTGAAGGCAGACTCTTAATTAGCTACTGATGAAATTATTCTAGGTGAGAGTCCAATAGAGAAGAAGAAGATTGTTCTAAACGAAAGGGGAAAAAAGGAGAAAATGGGCAAGATTGTGCAAAGTAGTTGATCGATTTACCATGATTTCACATTTGTTAGTATATGTGTGCCGTACCTCTAGACATTTATAAAACGCTGTTCCAGGGATGTTCACTGGAAATGACATTAGTCCGTTGGTGAATGCATCATAATGTTTCCACAGCTCTCCTGCTGATGACGTGGACGCATCGTAGTTGATCAGCAATTTTGCAGTAACACTGAATATCATCTGCACAAAATATCGTCTTTAATTTTTGGAAAAAGAAACTGACATAGATAGATAGACAGATAGATAGATAGATAGAAGATATAAAGCCCGGAGCATGCATGCATGCATACACTTGAGACAGCCTCTTTGAGCTCAATGCTTGGCCTATCAGCCCACGAGCTGAGGTTGCTGCGAGCAGCTCCCTGCACATCACGGAGCAGCACCAGCCTGAGGTTTTCTGGGCCAAAGACACGGAGGACCATGGTCCTCATGCGCTTGTGCAAGGACTCGGAGGATGTGACCTCGAGAACGGCACCGAGGATCCGCTTGAGTGACTCCGGGTACCAGATTTGGAAGGCCCTGTTGTCTTGCTTGAGCACGTAGCTGTTGAGCTCAGGGTCAAGGGATACGATCATGTCTTTGCCTATCAAGTTGGTCTTGAAAACAGGACCATACCTGGAAATCGATCGAAGGCGTGTACTTAATTTAATTAATCACATCTATCTGTAAACTGGGCACCCACAAGATTAGATTCACGATACCATGCATTACGTACCTCTCCAGTCGTCTCTTGAAGAAGGGCACAACCTGAAGCGATGGGATCCGGGCGAAGAACTCAAGGGACTCCCCAAGGAGAGGAAGGCCCATCGAGCCAGGTGGCAGCGTGAGCTCGCACCGTCGGCGTCGATGGCCGCCGCTGCTCCATTTGAGGAGCAGGTGGAACCACCAAGCGGCGATCAGGGCCGTCACACACATGACAACAGCTAGAAGAAGATCCGTTTCCATCGGAACGCGGCAAACAGCTGATTATCACTGTATTAATTACCTAGCTAGCTAGTTGATTGAAACGAGAAGTGTTCGATTCTCTTGCACGGTGCATGTGTCGAGTGAGTTGATATGATAGATAGCTAGGGTGTGTGTTATATATATATATATACATATATATATATACATATATATATATATATACATATATATATAGGCAGGGCATATATAGGCAGGGCGTTAGAGGGGTCCTCTGCTCAGTTTGCAGCAGGTCATGTTAAGCTAAAACCTTGTATTACGTCAGAATACAGCTAGCAGGTGAGCAGAGAGTTACAGCCTCGATCAGGCCTCTATCACAATACTAACTGATGGTTCCGTATTGCTCAAGGATCGGATCAATTGACGTGCCGAGATGAACCGACGACTCCAAGCAAGTTCGCTTCCAAGACTGCTTCCGTGTACCGTTTGGTTGACTGCTATATAACACGACGCCGTCCTTCATTTCTGTGCATGGTGACTGATGATCTGATGATACACACATCAGCTAGATTTTATCTCAAGACTCTCAGGCATATACATCCAACGAAATAAAGCAGCCAACAAGCAGCAGGTATAATGTCCCGTCCCCTCTCTCAACAACGGCAATGCCTGCCAGCAACCTCACACATGCAGTTTACCATCGTCCTCGCGTGCTAGATAGCAAATCCTTGGTTGCATTGCAGGTCATCATATCTTTCAGCTTTTAATTTCATTATTACAGCGACTAAATACGAGTCTCGAATGCTAGCAAACTTCCTTGCAATGAAACGGACCAGCATCTTTTTCGGCAGCAACAACCATCGCAATTGGAAATGGAGAGAAAATATCCTTTTGAAGCAGCGCATGGATTCAGAGCCTCTGTCCAAAGGACGCACCATCTGTCTAAACAATCTCAAAGAAAAAGAATAGAACGCTATAAGAGGTATTAACAGGCAACACATGGATCATGGATTTGGACCTCCTGCGCCCATCTTTCTCCGCATGGCTATTTGCGGAATTTGTACAACTCTGGAAGAATGTTCAACAGATGAACTTGAGGCCACACATCTAAGATGAAATATTATGGAATTTTAACGAGTACGGTTTCTCGACAAGGTCAGCTTACATGCGCAATTCATACGGGTGATCGGCACAAACCTCAACAAAATCATCTGGTCGGCTTGAACACCTCCAAAATGCAAATTTTTCGGTTGGCTAGATAGAATCTGGACTGCGGACAGACTACATGCGAGAGGTTGGACGCATAACCTGGCTTGTGTTCTTTGCCACAGGGTTCCTGAGACTGGAATGCACCTCTTCTCCGAGTGTAGGTTCACCAGGCGTATTTGGACTGATATTTCTACTTGGTTGGCAGAACCGCCGCTGCACCCAACAAACTGAAAATAAATAGCCTCAGTCCATGAGTGGTGGTCATCATTGGCCGGGACACAAGGAGTTCCGCGCAAAGGTTTGAAATCCCTAGTCATCCTTATATGCTGAGAAGTGAGGTTGGAGCACAACACTTGCATTTTCAACTGCACAGAAGCACCCTCTTTCGAGGTGACCGCAAAAATTAGAGATGAGGCATCGTTGTTTACTGTGGCCGGCGCGAAGCATCTGACACGCCTTATTGGTAGAGTGTGAATCCACATGCGTGTTTTAAGTGCTCCACACTTTTCTTGCTTTGTACTAACTATTGTACGGTGCTGAAGCCTCCTGGTTTTCACTCTTCTTATTTTTTTGAAAGATTTCCCTCTTCTTATTAATACAACCGACGGGAGAAATACAACGGGCAGCTCTCCCGCCGATTCCGTTTAAAAAAAATGGTAGCAAACTTGATCGCACACTTACCGATACCCTCACCTTGCAAACTTCCACATAACAAAAATTTCAAACACGCCAAGAACCTGATGTCTCGTTTCGATCTGTCGAAACGGGACAGGGCAATGTCCGTCTAAAAAAAAATCAAATAGCTTACACATTCAGATACTACTCTTTGTATTCAAATGTAAATACAGTGTTCCCTAATCCAACGCATACTGTGAAAATAATATCCACCATTCATAGGGAAAAATTATCAGACATCAATAATTTCCCATCTCTTAGGGAGACAAGACCTGTTTTTTTTCTTCAAAACACACAACACCCGCGCGCGCAGAGAGAGAGAGAGAGATTCAGGGTAAGGAGCGTAGCTATTTCAGTCCGAAAATGACCAATCGATGTCAATTTTGCACCCACAACAATGACAATTCGATGGTCGCCCCACCCACCCCACACAAAAAACGTGTGATGATTTGGCAGCGCTCCTGCCGTTTAATTCAAAAAAAAAAGTGTGATGCAGATATTTCATTAACAACACGAAGCAAGCTCAACACGCCACCATGGATCATACTTGAAAAGGACACGGGACACATGGTGGAGTTTGTACACTAGCATAGAAGATCCATGCAGATGCCACATGCATATATGGTCGTCGATATAACAGATGAACATTTGCAAGTGTGAAACTATAACCAAATGACTTTATAATTAGGCTTATGAAAACTCATTACTACAAGATGGGCCATCTCCCACAAATGACCCTAACTAAAGCCTTGTGAGCTCTGTCGGTCGAGTAGATAGATGGGCCAGGCCTGCAGGTCCAGTAGACAGGCCGGAAGAGACATGTACATGCAGGCTAGACTAGTTTGGTTTTTTTTTTTGAGAACTCTTTTGAGCTTTGTATGTTCATGCAAAACCTCGAGATCAAACTCAATCCCGTTTTCAGTAGAGATGAAAAACACTGGTTTTCTCTTCTAACAGTGCGAACGATTCCGCTGTGCGCATAGTTCTGCACGGTTAGTCTGTTACACGTGAAGATTGGCCTTGCACGTACGTCTTCTATTCTGGAGTGCTTAGACATACAACACGCTTTCTTTAGAGAATAATGGTCCGCGCAAATAGCGCGGGTGGCTAGGTTTTTTATATTATTATATGCATTTTTACTTTAAAATAAATTATTATAAATAGTTTTATTAAGTCATATCATTTATTTCTTTTGTTCTAATGGCACATATCAAAATATCATCTATGGATTTTCATCGTCATATTTTTCAGAACATAAATGTATAAAAGAAAAGGAAAAGCTTTTGCATAATATATTTAAAGATTTTACATATTTAATAGGATTATATTTGATTTTTTTGACAAGCAATGTACATTTTCCATGGTGATAAAGTATCCTTAGAGTTTCTAAAGGATATCTAGGCGAGTGAGGTACCACCAAAAGTAGTACTCATAATTTAATTTAAGTTTGCATTGAAATCTTAATGAGCAGTGAATGTATCCTATTTATTTTTCATCATATCCAAATCTTTTTTCTTTTTCTGTATTCTCTAATCTAAACCTACCATACCCCTATTGCATATATGCTCCTATATTTTCTTAACTTTTCTACACCTTGTTTCAGCACAACTCATCTATCCGGTTTAACAAATTTACTATTAGAATAAGCTCTACAGCCTTCTCCTTTATGCTCATCCTTTCTATCCTAGCAACAATTTCCCTCCCTCCCTTCCTTTATATATAATGCTACCCTGCACGAATTCTTGATTGTGTTTTGGATTGCTACGGAGGGATGTGCAAGACAAACAGACCTGATCATTTTGTGAGCAGAGCCGGGCTCGGATTGGATCAATAAAAAATCTGATTTATTTTAGACCCAAAACCAACTCTATCGGGCTTACAAACTTAGACCCAAAACTCGAGGAGAGCTCAGGTTCGGACCGGACCACCCACTATTCTTTAATGAGAAAATAAATTAATGAATTGTTTTAGGCCATGATACTATTGTACCTCTAATATTTCATATACTCGTTATTACTGCACTTTCCAAGTGAAGCAACTGCGCAAATAGCATGACTATATTTATTCAATTATATTTCAAATTCTTTATTCAAGATAAATTTAGGTTTTATACTAATAAAGGTTTAATATTTATTTATATGTTGTTGATATAGAGTATTGTCTAGTTACTTTATATTCCAAAGTCTATGAAAAACAAACTGCTAACTTTTCTTAATTCTATTGTTTTTCTGGACCCACCGTGGATATACAATTATGGTTAATTTTATATATTTAATCCCTTTAATATTCATATACTTTTATAAAAACCTCTTAATTATAAATTATTTGGAAAATAATAGGGGATATACCCTCAGGACCTACTCCAATCTCTTTGTAATTGGTCATCTTCTTCCTTCTAGGAAAATTGATTTATTTATCTATTTCTCTATCTTCTAATCTCTTTCAATTTCACCGCCATCACAACTACCTAGTGTGTCCACCCCAAAGTTGGGTAGTCTTTCTACCTTCCATCACGTGCATCATATATACCTTCCAATTTCTCACATATGCTCAACAGATCTTCCTTTATACCGACGTTAGGGCGATAATCCATGGTATAGTGGAAATCATCGACTCCTTTCACTTTTCATACCCTATTGGATTCTATGGGGCGCTTATACATTGCACTCTTGAGGTAATAATAGTTGTAGGTGTGTTATCTTTGAACACTTTGTTTGCAACTCCGGTGATACAATGTTGCAATGCAACCACTGGAGAGTTTTATTTTTCACGCCGATCGCTTCTCCTAGGAGTATCGTTCAAACACGTGAAGTATTCTTGTTGTCTTGGTTTTATGTTCCAAAGACACCTGCAGCTTACAAAAGGTGACATCCTAGTCAATCGTCTGCACTTGACAAATGGGTGCTTTCAGTTGCACTATCTTTCCAGCATTGGAGCACCACTGCCTTGACATCGTGCTAATATCATGCCCAACCTATTTATTTTACCCTTTTCTAGCAAGCATGTATGCCATGTGCGGCTATGCATCATGCCCACCATTGTGTAGATCTTGGTTCGTCGCTCCTTATTGATCGAGGTCTCACACTGCTCCTCATCCAGTCATTCCACATCCTTGCCACGTCGTCTTCAAACATCAGTCTTTTGCTCTCTCGTTTCCTCGGCATTGTAATAAGCTCTCATCTCTAACATTTTCCTTCCGCTGAAGGTTATATTTGTATTTGATATGAGGTTAAGATTTATTTTAAATTAGGGTTATACTCTTGTACTTTACTCAGTATCAAATAATCCGAGCCATTATGATACGGTCCTACTGGGATCAATTGTGGAGATTTCTCTATTTATTTTTCACGGGCTAACATGGTAATTTATATGCTCTATAAGCGAATATCATGACTTTGTATCACACTTAAGTATTAAAATGATTAATACATGCGGGATTTTTTTTAAGGAAATATTGGATGTTGATTTTCTAATAACTTAGCTTCACACAAATCTATGTAACAACATTGATCGCTCAGTTTCCTTTCATTTTTTTTAATTCAAACATTTGACTGCATAGCTTATGAAGTCTCTAGTGTTGAACTGTTGATGTGATTAACAGTTTAATACAGTATTTCGTGGGCCTATAATAAATTAAAAACTGTAGATCTTTCTTTTTTTCTGACAACATGGCAATTTCTAATCCTCGAAAATGAACGCCCTCAACATGGTGGAGAGCATTGCTATAACCACCTACAAAGCAAAAGGGCTTCGAAAGAAGCAGTGCCCGTGAAAATTAATACTTGCAAATTAAAATATCACCACGTTCATTCTAATGTGCCAGAAATTCTCATGTCAATTGGTGAAAAAAAAGAAAATTTTACACCATTTATTTTCATGGGACCAAATGATAACTCTATTTGATTGGGTGAGGTGAAAAGAATAAACATCTTGCAGCCGTGGATATACTACAACTTATCTGCACGAAAATAATGATGGTGCATAGAAAATTATGCATGGACATGTGTTACCATGGGAGATTGTGCCTGGCAAGCTTTTGGGTACACGTGAATATGCTTGCCAAATTAATTCAACGTGATATATGGTAATTAATACTGAATATGGATGGCATGTACTAGTGATTGGCTCCAATTCGTATTGAAATCACTTTTAGCTTTTTTTATATAGATATATTTAGTAGTCGTATTCGATATAGATTCCTTAGATTAGTCTACACCATTAGATCTTCATAAAATCTAACGGTGAAAATCCTTCATTTTTCTTATTAATGTGGGAATTTTTAGATCCTCTCAGCGAACATGGTGGCTTCTTTTAAAACTCCTTTATTAATATAACTAGCAAGGTGGTATGCGCAAATAGCGCGGGTAGCTAGTTGTGTTGCTTTATTCTCCAATCCCCAATTCTTAAAACTTCATACATATTATATGCACCTATATTGTCTTATGGCTGCTGCAACCTTTTCCCCCATCACGTGCCGTGTACGTCATCTACAAATTTACTATTTTAGCCGGCAAGGTATGACCTTCTTTATGCTCATCATCATCTATGGTCGTTATCACCCTCTTGGAATCTGACTCGTGTTAATTTTTTTTCCTCTCCTTTCTTTTAATTATAGTTGTTCCTCAAGCTAATACTATTACATTGTGCTTCTCCATAGCCATTCCAATAATTTTTTGGGGGTTGTCAACACACTCCCTAAATTTAACACTAATAACAATTTTGGTAGGGCTTCGACTCCTTCTAAAACTGACTTTTTTAAAAAGATTTTAAAACTGATTTAGTTTTGGCTTCAATGGTGAAACCATATTTTGGTGGAGTCAAAACAGTTTTTTTTTGCAAAGCAGCTTCTTAATGGTAATATGGTAATTATGAGAACACTTTAGAATTTGAGAAAGGGAGGAAAAGCTGGTTAAAGCCGTTTTTTTCTCCTACTCTCTAATGTAACTCGTTCTGAGATTTCATATGGATTTTTTGGGTGAAGCCGTTTAATTTTACCTATTTGATTGAACTTTACCAATAAAATATTTTTGGAGCGACCATTGGAGAAGGCCTAGCAAACATATCCTAATAATCGTCAGGGTTAAATATATTATCATCAATGGTAACGGTGTTTGGGATATTGACAACATGATGAAGGGCATGTCAAAGCTCAACGGATATCATAGTCAAGCCGCTACTTAGCTATTGATCCATAATAATTGATTTGTAACATTTATATTTATTTATTTATTTGTAACTCGAAAGTAGAAGCATACATCTTTTTAATGTTTTCCAAACTAATATTTAGTAACAGAATGTTAGAAGGTGACAACTGCCATGACGTAATTGTTGTACTCTACAATACCATATAACAGATCAAGAAAGCTACACATATATGTAATTGAGGTAATAGTTAACTCGTTATAAAAGCAGTAAAAGAAGTTATACCAGTAGTGGCAAGATGCACGTGCTCTTTATTTAAGTAATTTACTTCCAAATATCAATTGAAAATGAAATATGATTTCTCATTATTTCCCTTGTAATTTAGCTATTTATTTATTTATCATTTATATGGATTTTATTTTTTTTATTTTTCTTCCAAATATATGTAGAATAGTACATATTTTTATTGTTTCAAATTCAAGGTATATATATTAATTATATTCAACAAACTCTTTTGATTAACGTAAACCGTGAGATTATTATAAAAATCAATGTTGTCTATATATATTTGTTAGCGTGATGATTTCAAGCCATACTTTTAAATGTTGAAGAAATAAATGTCTATTTATATATGTAATTTGCTTCCAAC
The DNA here is from genome assembly GCF_002211085.1 of Panicum hallii. Lineage (NCBI taxonomy): Eukaryota > Viridiplantae > Streptophyta > Magnoliopsida > Poales > Poaceae > Panicum > Panicum hallii. The sequence goes on along the minus strand of NC_038044.1, from coordinate 6,748,864 downwards.
TAAGTAGAAATTAAAATATCTATTTTCATTCTTTTATTTCCAAATTTAATTTTCTATTAGTTATATTTGAAATAGACTTTTATTTAGCTTTTAAAGAAATCAAATACAAATTAACCACTAATCTTATTAGTTTTAGTTCTAGATTTAGCTTTTTATTAATCATATTGGACATGAAATGTTTACTAACATGTAATTCCTTCTTAACTCAAATTTAGTAATTTATTATTTGTATTTCAATTATCCTAATTATTTAGCTATTTTTCTTCCTAATTTACTTTTTAATCACTATACAAAGTAACTACTAATTTTTTCTATTTTTTTAATTCTTTAATTTATCTATTTATTACTCGTGTTCAATATTGACTCTTTGCTCAACTACTAATTTTCTTATTTTCTTTACTCTTGTGTCTAGCTATTACCTAATCATGACTGGATCATCCATCGGGTAGGGGTAAAAGAAACCTATTGTTTTCTTCCTTCGTCCTAAGCCCGATGACACAACCACCATGCCAGATTATTCGTCTCAAGCCCGAATCGCTCATGGTCGCGTTAGGTTGGGTCAGGCGGGGTAAAATCTGATTTTTTGGTATAATTTTCAGATCAGGTCAGTTAGGTTAGATTTGTTTCAGGATTCGGGTCAAAATATTCGGCTCCTGTCTGACCCGACTTTTATAGCGGGTCGACAATTTCAGCCCGAGCCTGGTGGTCGGGTTCGTCGAGTCGGGGCAGCCCATTATCAAGTCTAGCATGGACTCTTTGATCATATCCTAATTTTTCCTAATTTCTAAATTCTAAAATTATCTATTTATTAATTATATTTGATATGGACTATTAAGTTAGTTTAGACTGTTAGATCTTCATAAAATACAATGGTGTAAATTCTTCTCTTTTCTAGATTATTGTGGGAATTTCTAGACCCTCTCATTGAACATGGTGGATTATTTTAACACTACTTATTAATATACTATCTCTATTCTAAAATGTAGGTTGTTTTGAATTTTTTAGATTCATAGTATTTGCTATGTACCTAGATATAATGTATGACTAGGTGCATAGCAAAATCTATAAATCTTTAAAAATCAAAACAACCTACAGTTTAAAATGAAGGCAATAATAGGTTAATTATATTTGACACCTAATTTTATTTAGATAATTTTTTTTCAAAATGCATATATAAATTAACAACCAAATTTCCGATTTCCGAGAACACACACCCAGCGTCGCACACATGAACTGTTCCTGCGTGCGTTTTTCTCTAGGCTGGCCAACGTAGTCCTCTTTTAATTTCAAATCTAGCTATTTACTCATTGTATTCGATATAAATTCTTTAAGCTATTTACTAATCATATTCGATATGGACACTTTGATCATATTCTATTTTTAAAAAAAATTAAATTCCTAAGTTAGCTATTTATTAATCGTATTTGATATAGACTCTTGAGTTAGTTTAGACCGTTAGATCTTTATAAAATCCAACGGTGTAAATTCTTCTCTATTTTAGATTAACGTGAAAATTTCTAGACCCTCTCGGCGAACGTGATGACTTCTTTTAACACTCTTAATATAATACTTAATATAATAGATATATAGATAATAACTCCCGAGAACTCTTGAAGCGTCTGGATACCATTTCCCTAAATATTATCACACCGTTTTCAAATGTTTATCTTGTTTCTCACATGAGAAAATTACATAATGCGTAGGCCGCATGGCACCACCTTTTTATTGCCAGTCCTCTAGATATGTGCACCGGAAGAAACACAGCGAGGAGGCGTGAAGTAGTACGCCTGCTTCTGTCTTCAGTTTCACCGGACGCTGATGCTGGTCGTTCAACCGTCCCCGTCTTGGACTTGGACGGCGGCGAGCACTTGACCTGCTCATCAATACTCTTTGGCGCCACTGGTCCGGTCAGGCCATTCGGCTGCTGGCCCATTCACTCCTCCTCAGCAGTAAGTTTTGACGAACTTGCATAGACAAATCGACAAGGACCGGGCCAGATCACGCAGCCAGGAAATTCAGCAGCACTCCAGGCAGCAGAAGCAGCAGCTCTGAATCTCTGATCAGACCAGGAAGTCGCGGGCTTCACAGCCGGTTGAGGTCTCATGCTGCCAGTCCCCATCTCGATGAATTCTCGCAAGACCTGGTTTCTCTCTCGACTAATCCGCGTGCTTGACTTTCCCAAAGGGAAACAGCAGGTTGATTACTGCTCTTCGTCACGCAAATGCGGCGGCTAACTAGTGTTGATTAGGTCTCCAGTTTATGCAGAAGCAATCGGTGTTTTCTCAGTCAATATTGACGTGCTCACGACGTGCTCACCGGCGTTTGCGTTGTCTTTCTGAAGATCTAGAGTTGGGTCCTGATTTGTACCTCTCACTTTCCCTGAGGGTGAATTTGTAATGCTACTTTAATATAATATATATAAAGTATAAAAAATATTGACGTATGAGTTGTCAGACTTTTTACGTGCTTCGTTTCTGAGATGATGGCAGGTGTGCTCCAATCTATGGGTTCCTGTGTGACCTTTTCATCCAACGACAAAAGTGAAAGAAAATTTACTCGCTGTGGTACAATCTACGTCTCATTCCCTGCGGAAGGTACATGGCAAAAGTGAAAAAAAATAAAACGACAACCTATTTACTGGCTGCTTGTACTACTGTTTCATTCTAGGATTAATTTGAACGTTAACTTTCCATGGTTAAATTTGGAAGATACCAGTTTCAGTTATGTAGCGATTACGCGAAAGAAAATTCTTTGCGACTGTGATCGAGACGGCTGTGCTCTGAATGTTTAGAGAATACTAAAATCCAACATTTTCTGTATGTCAACTACTTTCAAACAGGAATCTTTCCTCCGAAGAAATCAAGTGTACGCTATCAGATCGACGAAAGATCCCTGACCAGAAAAAGTCAAACGCATTCTCAAACTAACGGATAATCGTTACATCTTTTACCTGGCCTCCACGCCGCTCACTGAGAGCTGGTTCAGCGAGAACGGTGACTTGTCGGAGTTGGACAGAAGAGACGTCGATCCTGACCCGTCGCTCTTCGCGTTCGACCCCTTCACGTTGATGAACGGGGGCTGGGTGGGCCGGGGAAGCACCTTGTCCCTGCCGCTCAGCATCTCAACCACCTTCCACATCGGCGGCCTGAGGTTCGGCGACGCCTGGGCGCAGAGCAGCCCGACGTGGAACACCTGCACAGCTTCCTCCTCCGAGCACTGCTCGCGAAGGTTTGGGTCCAGGAGTTCCATCAGGGTCCCTGCGTTGTAGTGCTTCCATATCTGAGGAGAGACAGAGCAGAGCTAGCTCAATCAGGTTTTCTGAAAATGCTACAGTAGCTAGTACTGCTACTTGACAGAATTTGTACCAGTGCCATGAGGGACAGGCCTTCTGCCGATGAAGCCACCGAGTTGTGGTTCTTCCGACCGGTGATGATCTCGAGGACGAGCACGCCGTAGCTGTAGATATCGGCCTTCTCTGTCAGTTGCCCGTGGACGATGTACTCCGGAGCCATGTATCCACTGTGCAGGAAAAATGGAGTATGAGTGCCATTTCTTCAGACAGATTTTCACAATTTGGTCCGTATGTCTTTTTCCCCTCCCTTTTGTCTCATGATCTTGCGATTGTTTTATGATATCTTGAGGGGTCGAACTTACAAGGTTCCAGCCAGACCAGTGCTGAGGTGGCTCTGATCTTCCATGAAGTTCCTCGCCAGGCCGAAATCGGCGATCTTAGGCCTGAACCTCTCATCCAGCAGTATGTTGCTGGCCTTGATGTCCCTGTGTATGATCCTGATCTCCGAAGCATTGTGCAGGTAGGAAAGACCCTCCGCCGTCCCGAGGATGATCTCGAACCTCCGCTCCCAATCCAGTGCGTTCTTCTTGAACGCGTCTGCATGGCCATCGAGCACGGAAGGTCAGAGATGCATACACCCACACGTTTTCAGGAGCAGAGAAAATTCAGGGTGCAGAGAAGATTATTCAGGATACCAAACAGGTAGTGGTCGAGGCTGGTGTTGCAGAGGTACTCGTAGACGAGGAGGCTCTCGGGGCCCTCGACGCTGCAGCCGAGCAGCTTCACCAGGTTCTTGTGCTGCACCTGGCTGACGAGCCGCACCTCGTTGAAGAACTGGTCCGCCCACTGCCGCGTGTTGAAGAAGAGCCGCTTCACGGCCACCTCCCGGCCGTCCGGCAGCACACCCTACGCCGCCATGCAGGTCAGAGACCACAGCCGTTGCAATCACAAACAATTCACAGGACTAGTATAGCAGTAGTTGCAATACAGTACATGTTCAGTCAATTCACGAATCTGCACATTTTTCAGAAAGGTGTCGGTGTAGGATCATGTACCTTGTAAACCGACCCGTAGCCGCCCTGGCCGAGCTTGTTGATCTGGTTGAACTCGTCGGTCGCCCGGCGCAGCTCCTGGTACTTGAAGCTGAGGTGCGACGCGGCGATGGCGCGGATGATCTCGCCGGAGCCGTCCATGTCTGTGCAGTGTGGCCAACGGCATGGCGCAGTGTCAGCTATCATGGGAATGTGGCATCAGGTGCCAATGGCATGATGCAGTTTACATACCGTCATGGAGATGGTCTCTTCTCGACCGCATTTTCGTCCAGACGAACGCTATGCCAATGACGGCCACTGCCGAGAAGACTGAAGCGATGACGATGATAACTGTGTGCCGCGCTGCCATGAAAAACCCAGGAATTTTTTTTTTGTCAGGCTCAGAATCTTTGGAGGGAGCAATGTGATGTTCTTATCTACGGAATTTGCAGTTTAACCCTGTGGATCTTTTCTATTTCCATGACACTTGCATCCACACAACAAGCACATGATTTGCTGCTATCACTAAAATTCAGACACGGCACGCATCTGCGATCTTCCCCGTGAAACTTTCTGGATCAAGAACAGATCAGAAAGTCCAACAAAACTTCCTTTTTCCATGAGGAAGAAATAATGGAGACACGAATAATAATACAAAGAGTAGTACGTAGAATGCACTCACTGGACGATCCGCCGCCGCCGGCGGCGTCTGCCGGCAGGTAGAACGGCCGCGTCGAGTACCTGACGACGCAGCCGGCGTTCAGGCCGTACCCCTCGGCGGCGCCCGGCAGGCACTGGCGGAGCACCCGGTCGCGTGCGCTCGCCACGCACGCCGCGCACGCGCTGGCGTTGAGCGACCTCCAGCACTGCGCCGCGGCGTACGCCCGCGGCGCGCGCCCGGACTCCGGGGACGACGAGGCGTAGTAGTAGCCCCGCGCGCCCGGCGCGGCCGCCGTGACGTTCCGCACCAGCGCCGCGGCCGCCGCCGCGAACCCCGGCGCGGGCGGCCCGCCGGTGGCGTTGGAGCCGCACACCGCGGTGTCGCTGGCGTCGGTGGCGACGGCGGTGAAGTTGTCGGCGCCGTAGCGGAGGAAGCAGCCGTCGAGGTAGATGCGGCCGCCGTCGGCCGGGAGGCAGTGGGGCAGCTTCACGCGGCTCTGCGCGTAGCAGAGCTGGCAGTCGGTCGGGGAGAGGTAGGCGAGGCACTGGCCGAGGCCGAAGACGGTGTCGTTGCCGGCGCCGGAGCCCGCGGCGCCGTAGCCGGAGCGCGTCACGTTCTGGTAGATCATCTCCAGGGTGGTGACGAAGCTGACGTCGAAGCCCTCCGGGTCCGGCGTCTGCCTGGCCCCGCACACCGTGGCCAGGATCGCCGGCGTGCCCGGTTCATCGGCGCCAGCAACGGTGGCGGCGGCGAGGAGGAGATGGGTCAGGACGGCCGCCGCCGGGAGCACGGGGTGGTGCGCTCTTCCTGCTCGCCGCCGCTGCATGGCACCGCGGTCGTCGTGTCGCGCCGAAGCAGCCAGCCGCGCTCGTGCGACTGTTTCGTTCTCGGCTCCATTTTTGTACGTGTCGTGGCGTGCCCGTTCTGGGTTCCGACTTCGTTGTGTCTGAACTGGACGAAATAGCAGCTGGCTTGCTTCTTTGGACTGACGTCAAAGAATGGACATTTTCTGTTTGATTATTGGCGTAAGTAACGAAAACATAAAAAAGTTAAGGTGGTGATGTAGTCACTAACAAAATTGACCTGCCAAAATCAAGGATTATCTACGCATCTAGAACATAGTCTTGTATGGACATTTCAAACGATTACATGGTCCAGTATAAATTTCTAGCTTGCGCAGTGTTGACTGTTGAATGTAATGGAAAACATTCGGTGTTCAGAAATTCAGTGGCGACATTTTGCTGGCAAAAAGAATGTTAGGCATAGCTGGCACCTGGCAGCTTGACATAAATAATTACAGTATCATATTTTTCTATATAATATAGGATAGTAAATATAATATTGCGTGTGAGAGGATTTTTAACCCCAAGCGTCCTAAAATTAAATATTGCTTTTAATTTTTCACGCTTTCCGTAATAATTGTTTGCATTAGTCCATGTTTAAGCAGTTGCGTAGTGTTCATCTAGCTAGATCACCACGGCGGCGCTGACATTGGGCGAGGCGAGATTAATGGCAAACGGCCGGCCAGCGAACTCTGGCGACCCCTGACGCCGACGCCGGCCGCCAATCGATACGCGTGGCATGTGCACTGCAGCTCCGCGACTGCCAGCACACTTGGCGTCGTCGATCCCCGTGCCGTCCCTGTCGACGCGCGGCGGCTACCCTGATTCGTGTGGCCGGCGTCGCGCCAGCACCCGCCCACGCGCACCGGCCCCTCACCGGTCGCCGACTCGCCGCGCCGGCAGGGCGCCGGTGTGCTGGCTGGCTACAACACAAGAGATTGCAGTGGGTGTAGCAGGGTCGTCGTATGTCATCGTCTGATCTTTTTGATTGTTGTGCTGCACAAAAAAGTTGTGTCCGAGCTAATTTTGGAGGATCCAGTTTTGAATTCAAATTCCGTTCTCAAATAGTATGAGGCAGTACACGTTTGCGTGCGATGTCCGCACACAAGCCAGCACACACAAGTGTCTAGTGCGCTGGTGACAATGAAATTTGATGGGTGCAACTCAAGTGGAAATGGCACAAATATTGAAAATAGTAAAAATTCATCTAAAAGACTAAAACATACTTTATCTATGGTTATGGTTTGTTGCAAAAGCTGAAATTAAAAGTTGCATTAAAATCATACGAAAAATGGCGAATTTAGGGTGCAAATCAAACTCCAGGTTTGAAAACTTTTTTTGTTTGCTCAAAACTCGAAGTGTGGTGTGGGTGACGCATATTTGTCAAGCCCGGCCCAGGCCCAGGACTAGAGACAAACCTTTGGGCTTAAATTCACATGCCTAAAGCCCACGGCCCGAAACCACCACCAGCAAACCGCACCAGCAGACCAGCGTCTTCTCCCCCGACGGGCGACGGCTCGACTCCGCTAGAGTCTCTAGAGCCCTCTGGAAGCCGCGCCTCCACCTCCCTTCGCCGTGACCCGTGCGGCGGCGCGGGCTCCACCTTGAGGGAGAAGGGCGTTCCCCCACGTAATGCTTCCCCGCCATGTTCTTCATCTTGATGCTTGCTTCTGCGCGCTGGGCGCTTCCGTTCTCGCCTCTCTTATGATATACGAGCCCTCCTTTGATTTTTGGTTGTTGGTGTGGATTTTCAGGGGCTGCTCGGATAACCTGACCCGCAGGGTTTGGGCTGCGATTTTTGAGCAAGAGGCGGCGCCGATATGGTAAGAACCCTCGTAGACTGCCACCGCCTCAGTAGGCTAGTGTGAGACTCTGCTGTTCTCAAGCAAGATGGTTAGATAGTTAGTGGAATCCTCTTGCTGCGCCATTGCGGATTTCTAAAGGAAAATCGACTGTCTTTTGAAATTTGGGGATACTGCAGAACATTAGTTGATCAGAATGCCGACATTTATTGGTGAATAACTGAATTTAGCTTAGGCTGTATTTCTTGAGCTTATTCCCTAAAGTGATTGCCAGAGATGACGTATGTCCAAAGTTTCAACTTATATCTGTAGTTAGTTCTTTGAGACTTCAAATTATCTTGCTCCCTCCATCTTTGATTCTTTGTTGACTTGGACACGTGGTAGCTTTAGCTTAGCACTCCTTTTTTTTGGACCTCTGGCTTAAAATTGAGAACAACCCTGCAGGAATATAAGGCGAGATCAAATGGGACTTCGGAAACTTCCTCTGGAAGTTTTGGCGGTCTGTACAATATGAAGTATTCAAGCTACTTAAACGATGAACCAATGCCTGATGCCGCGTCGGAAAAGGAGCAGGTTGGGACAAGTGTTGACTCTCTGCCATTTCTGTTACAACTTGAGGCTGTTGCAGAGACAAGCTTTGGTGAAGCTAAACCTGTTGTTTCCTGTGTTTTATTTCCAGGGAAATGAATATTTCAAACAGAAGAAGTTTGCTGAAGCAATTGAGTGCTACTCCAGAAGTATTGGGTTGTCTCCTACAGCAGTTGCTTTTGCAAATAGAGCTATGGCATATCTTAAACTAAGAAGGCAGGTTATTTGGAGACTGTATGCATTCACTTCAGCTTATACTATTTGTTCATTTGTTATGCTTTTACTGCAAGTAGTTCGCCTCAGTTGAATCTGGAACCTTACTTTGGTTGGCATCATCAATTTGAGACTGTTGAATAGGGCAGATGTTGTGTATTCTTGCTATCTGTGCTATCTATGATATATTTCATATTTTTAGCAATCTGTCGTGGAACCTGGAAGTTGTTTTTTCTAAGAGTTGATGTCTGGTGAGGTCTTATACTATGGATATGAAATTCATCAGATTCAAGGAGGCAGAGGACGATTGCACTGAAGCTCTGAATCTGGATGATCGATACATTAAAGCATACTCACGGCGAATTACAGCACGGAAAGAACTTGGGAAGTTTAAGGAAGCAATGGATGGTATCCACACTCTAACCCTCCTTTCTTTCTTTTTAACCTTTTTTTTTTTTGCTGTATGAACATTGACCACTATTGTACACCCATTATGTGTATAGATGCTGAATTTGCCATCAGTCTTGAGCCAAACAATCCAGAGCTAAGGAAGCAGTATTCTGAGATAAAAGCTTTGCACATGGAGGTGAAGAAACTCTACCTCATAAAATTTTCACCTTATGTTTTGTTAATAGTTTAGCATTCTGGCAATTTACTAGTCTTTTATTATAAAATCTCAATATTTTCATTTGAGTTATGATGTTGACAAAATATGGCTTTTTCAAGATGCATGAGTGTATGATTATTCGGTGGCACCACCATGTGGATAATATCTGCAGAGATTATAAACATTTTTGCCCCTCAAGAATACTGATGGGCCTATTAATTCTGCAGAAATTGGCTAAAAAAACCCAGGTGCCAGCAAAACGTGCAGTTTCTGGATTTGATAAACCTGATGATAAAAAAGAAATCACTTCTCAACCGCCGACCATCTCCCAGAAGGTAGGCTCAGCAACAGTACAATCCCATAGTACTTTTGTAGTTCTTTTTGTGTATGGATGATTCATATATTTAATAGTATCAGTTGAATACGGTTTGCTAGGAAGTAAAATCATGGTTTTCATTGCCTAGAAAACTTGCACATGACTTGACATGGCTTTGCCCTTTTGAACTAGAGCTTTGCTGTTTTCTCTGCTCCTTTGCCACCTTGGGTAGTTGGTTGCATTCCTCTGTAGGTCTGTCTAAGGCTTCGGCCAACCAATTTCAACCTATTTTGCTGGACATATATACCTGATGTCCGGATCTGACTCTACAGGACAGTTTCATGGAAGTTGATTCGCCAAGTAGAGCTGCAGTGGATATCAGAGAGAGTGCTGGTGGCAGGTCTAAAGGAGGGTCTGGAGTAATCATCAATGAGAATGTCATGCAGGTCTTTATTTTTACAGCCTTTCTGATTATTATAATATCCATGATCTTTGGTTTATGTCTTGGCACTTGTTGAAGTCATACCATGGCAAGTTAGAATTCACCTATTTGTATAATAGGATGTGCTAGCTGTATCACTTGGGTAGTTTTTCTTGCATTTTTTTTAAAGATAGTATGTGCATTTTTCTACTTTGCTTGAAAAAAAAAATCTGGAGGCTCATGTTTGTGGTTTAACAGTTTAAGAGTATTGATGTTTCTTTATGCCATATGTCATATGCTTGATGCAGCAGTCTCGGGATGCTAATCTGAAGCCTGGGCCAGAAGCTTCAATTCAAGAGCTTGCATCGCGAGCTGCTTCACGGTATATGGCCAGCACTGTAAAGAGCGTCAAGATACCGAAGACAGCTTATGACTTTGAGGTTTCTTGGAGAGCTCTTTCTGATGACACTGCTCAGCAAATACAGTTGTTAAAGGTTTATTTCCATCTCTTTCTTTTTTACTGCACCATTGCTTATCAAATCTTGCTGTCTAATTTCCTGCCAATGTTTTGCAAGCAGTCAATTCCACCAGCAAGCCTACCAGAGATTTTCAAGAACGCACTTTCAGCTCCTTTCCTCGTTGACATCGTGAAGTGTTCAGCCTCAATTTTCCGGTGTGCTCACTTGTTATATGTCCTTTTGCATGATGCCAATCTGGGATCATGGCTGATATAATTTCTACATATTACATACTCAGGGATGATGCAGCGTTAGCTGTTAGCATTTTGGAGAATTTGGCAAAAGTTCCACGCTTTGACTTGATAATCATGTGCCTTTCATCCATGCACAAATCTGGTGAGTTGAACTTGTGCCTTTAGATTTTTTTTTCTTTTCCCCATTATGGTTGGCTAAAACTTATATTGTTCAAAGACTGGTAAACCATAAGAGGAATGGGTGGATAAGCTATCTGGGGAGTGGGAAGTAATTTAGTATGCTTGTGTTGTTTTTGTGAGATGATAAAAGGACATATGACTATTTGTTTCTTATTGTCCAATAGTTGGACAATATATTTTGGGTAACTCTTCTAATTGATGCTTTCATTTTTTTTTCCCATCAGAACTGAGGAAGATATGGGATCAAGTATTCTTAGCTGAAAAAGCGTCAGCTGATCAGGTGGAAGCTCTTAGGCAGTTGCGAGGCAAATATATTCAGGGAGGATGGCAGGATAACATGTTCACAACAAGCTAATGATGATGCAAGGACAAAACATTAGAAACCTTTTACACCCTTCTCTTGAGTGCCTGTCAAATGGTTGTGAAATTCTCGTCTACTGGATGCAGACACTGGGGAGTCCAGGAGCATATGTGCACGCTCCCCGGTTGCAGTGAATGGTCGAATCATTTAGTTTAGGAACATATGCTCGCAGCATGTAATCCTTTGTGCCTGGCTGAGATGAAACGAATGTATGCACGCTACTGTTGCTTCCTAACATCTTACGACTATCTGATTATATTATGTTGCCTTAAATACTTTACTGATCAGATAGATCATCTTAATGTCATCCATTTAAAAATGGAGAGAGTTAAAATAATTCTCTTGGGTATGTATGTTATGACGTTATCGTTAGCTTGTTCCTTGTCAGTGACTCGCCGTTCTTGCGTCTCTTCAAATTTTGTCATGCCATTTGATCTCGTTTATGGGCCTGATTCTGTCATGGGCCTGCATATACATCACTAGGAACATGCAGTGTTTCAGATGCACAAGGCAGGGTGAGTTTCTGACGATACTTTGTGCGCAATTGCCAGCGCGCCTCATGCTCACCTGGAGAGACCCTGCGCCTTAATCTTCAGGAGCAATGTCACCACCAAAGGCAACATTGCAAACCCGTGATCAATCAAATCAGAGTAGAAAACGAACAGCAATTAAGCAAGCATCATCACATATTCAGATGCTGATCAGCATTCAGCATTCAGCAGAGCTCATCGCGAGTTTCCAAATCCCGCTGGCTTCCACAACTAAACCCAATTTCCACCACGATAGAACGACCACGCCAGTTGTCGGAGCAGGTGGTGACGGCCCGCTCCTCCGCCGCCGGGATGGCGGTGTTCCTCGGGATCAGCATGGTCACCGTGCCGCCGCCGGTCCCCGGACCAAGGGGCAGCGGCTTCACGTCGCGCACCTGCACCTGCACCTTCTCGTCACCCACCTCCTCGCCGCTCGGGATGGCGGCCTGGACCGCGCTGCCGTGCGCCGCGGCCTCGTCAGGGTTGACGCTCTGGCAGAGATCCCTGTCGCCGTCGAACAAGTCCCGGAGCAGTTGCCGCACCTTGGAGATGCGAGAGGTCCGGGAGGAGCCGCCCACGTGGTAGGGCAGGACCTGACCTGACCTTGCGCTTCCGGTTGGAACGGAACCTAGGTCGAACGGTGACGGCGGCGGCGCGGTCGTCGGTGCCGGAGGCGGAGCCGACCGGAGCAGGGCTCTGTGTGCAAATATACATTCGGATATTTTACAAAAGGACCCCCAGTTTGGATTGAGATTACTAATCGCGATCCAAACCAGGGGGTGTTTTGAAAATATACGATCCAAACTTTTACAATAGGACCCCTGGATTGGATCGCGATTATGAATCGCGATCCAAAACAGGGGGTTTTATAAAAATAACCAATCCCGAATTTACAAAATGATCTCTGATTTGGATCAAGGGTGAACTGCAAATATTTTGGGCCGGCGCCGGAGAAGCCGGCGAGCCCGCGCAGCCGCCGGCGACCTTCGCTCGCGCCGCCGCGATAAATACCACGCTAGCCTCCGAGATCCCACCTGCCGCTCCGCTGCCTCCAGCTCCCCTCGCGCTCCCCTCATGGTCCTACCTACCTCCTCCACGCGGTTCGGCCGCAGCGGCGGCAGCTAGGCGACTGGGCCTTCCGCCGTTCCCTGCAGTTCACCATGATCGCCGTTGCCCGTTGCTACTGACTGATGAGATGCCCCGTCCTGACACCAGGGCGGTGAAACTGAAATCCATTTCGGGGGCGCCAACGGACGCTCGGTCGCCGCTTGTTGCTCGTCAGCTCCTAATTCCAATCCAGCAAGCGTCCTGAGAAATGGAAATCCCCTTCTCCTTCCGTGACGCTGCCGAATCCAAACAGAGGCATTCTTTGTTTAACCTTCGTTCACTTCAGCCCACACCGATTGTCATCGAGACCAGCATGTCCTCACATGCTGACGGAGCAGGCAGCGCCGGAGGCCCGGAAGGAAGGGTGAGTCCGCGCTTCAGCTCCGATGCGTCGTCATTCACGCCGATCGAGCTGCTTCACGGGTTCACTCAGCGCAGCCAAGGGAGAACCTTGGCGCTGGTATGCCATGATTACTTACTTCCACGTCCATTGTTTGTCTAGGCTTTGGCTCAGCTCCTGCGTTGCACGGCACCTGTTCGATGAATTTCCTCGCTGGGCAGGAGTGGCAGTATAAGGGCCTGTCTGGAAGGTTGATGTTGTAGGAAGTTTCAGGATTTTATTGACATTTCCACAAAATCCTAAGAATTTTTACCTCCTACAACCTCTTTTCCTAACAGGGCATAAAATGTGCTGTATATACTGTTCTGTGTTCTCTCTCTCTCACCAAATGCTGTAGTCCGGGAGAATAAGCCACCGTTGTTCCGTGCCATTATGGCCGTCCACCTCAACAACAATATCTCAACAGGAACCAAGATTCAGATGTCTGTCTACACTGCTTAGGAACTACTAGTGTTTTGCTCGCCCGGGCTCCTTGTGACACATGCTTGAATTGAATGATAAGTGCAGTTTTTATGTCTTGTTCTTGATTGCAGCAAGTGTGACCACTCCCTTTCAATTCAGAAGCCCTTTCTTTTCTTATTTAATTATTCTTCAGAAGCGGTGCTAAAACAATATCATTCTGAATAACAATAATATTTGCCTGCTCTCGCTGTTGACTTTAGTGTGCCAATACTTTATCTCGAATACTTGTGTGCCAAGCTGGAGTTAGTAGTCCACTGAGCGAGTAAGATAACAACATAATAATAGTGTAATTGAGTTCAAACTGCATGCATAGCTCAATATTAATAGTAATCAGACATGGAACAAGTAAAATTACAGTAGTTTAATTGAGTTGCACCTTTTTACAGGTCCGAAATCACTGTCCCTCTCATCAAGGGAGCGAAATGGTAGCACTTAAAGTCGTGCATGCTGGGGTGACATTCGCCTCACACTAGGTCGCACTACTTGGTGGTTGTGGTCTTGTGGAAGATGCGTCAATAGAACAAGCAAAGGAGGGCAAGTACCTTCAATGATTTGGTTGGCAAGGGTAAGTTCAGCACTGTGGTAGCAAAGCAGTAACCACTGCCAGGTCTGTTTTTAAGCATCTCTTGAGTTCATTAATACGGCTCATTACATTATTATTGTCTCTCTCTTCCTTTTTTGTCAAAGCGAATCAACTGCTAAAACACTTTAAAACTTGACTTTTGCAAAGCAGGTACCTTCCATTGTTACAGTTAGGGAATACCTTATATGAAGTTTTATCTATTCTTACCTTGTGTTGATATGTGCTTTCTAAATCTGAGGCAGAGATTTGATTTGTGCTGGTAAGCTGGTAACGTTTCAACCAAAAGGAGAACATAATTAATAGGTTTCTGAATTCTGAGTAATGCATAGTACATTATTGTACAAGTGTGGCCCAATTTGTTGAGGCCCATGCTTAAGAAAGCTGCCTCTCCTTTTCCATTAGAAAACTGAAGGGAATTATCAGTAAAGATAAGGCTCAATCATAGTTTAATGCTGCAAATGGTACCTGCTGCATGAGAATCAAACTATAAAACTGGGGTGGCCCAAATCCCTCCACCTACATTAGGGAATCTGATCTCACTATCCTGACAACTATAAATAAATGGTTCAATAAGGACAAAAACCTATGATATGCCGACAATCTTTTGTGCTTGCCATTCTTTTATCACCACTTGTTGATTTATCTATTCCCTGGAGTAGATTCTTGCTCTTTCTATCTGTTGCAATGCCCTCTTTGTTTCCTTGATCCAAGTGTTTATCCTCTTGCTAATTTTGGCAAAAAAATGCCTGTCCCAATACTTAAACTAATGGAGTTATAGAAAAGATATACTTAGACTAATGATTGTATCATTTGTTGGGCATAGCTAGCACGAAAGACTTCTGGACTTCTCAATGCTATAAACAAACACTGTGTGAGACAATGTGCCTCCATTGTACCACTCAAGTACAAAATCATCCATCTGATGGTTCCACTTCCACTATGGTATTATGTTCCCTTTTGTCCCCTCTTTTTCCTGTTGTAGCGTTCTTTCAAATGTTATCCACCAAACATGCGATTGACCGACCAGTTTTAGACTGTATATGCAAAATGCTTCTGGAAATGTCCTGAAAAAGGAAGACATTTTCAAACATGCTTTTCTGTTGAGTTAATCGTCTGTTATTCTCTTGATAAACAATCAAACTGTAGTATTATGACACTTGCACAGCAATGATTAGACCAAAAGCGAAAGCTGTAACTAGATGAGTCTCCATCAGGTCATACTTATGCCAGATGTAGTCATTAACCCCTTTAAAGCTAACATTATAGAAATGCTTAATACAACTTATTTTATAGTAATGCTTTGCTTACTATAAACAAGAGTGCTGATCTCATTGCCATTCTGACATCATGGTTTATTAATAGTAGTACTCCATTTGTCAGTAGTTTACGGCATGTACACATCTCTAGGCTTTCTTGGAACTTTAAGATTGGCATTATAAAACTACTCTTGTCAAATGGTTGAATGATGAGTATGATGGATATTTGAAAGTGAGAGGTTTCTGCTTTTGTTTGTCTTAGCTCCTGACCCTGCTTTTCGCAGTCTTGGTGGGAACTTCAAAAGTAGCCATGTTTCAAGTTCCAACTTCAAGTTCTATCCTCTCAAAGAAAGAGGGGAATCTTCCAAGTTCCAAAAACCATTGGGCTTTGCTAATGCACAGAACTCATCCAGGCTGTTTAAAATTTTCCAGGGACTTCACAACCAGTTGCCTTACATTCAATTGCAACAATCAGATGAGACATGAGTTAAACCAGACAAAAAGATGGGTTTTTCAGTTGCATCACTCCAAAGGCAAAAAGGTGAGGTTGATTTGAGATGATAGATGCTGAATGGCTGATTGGTTTGCAGAGATAAGTCACGTTTATATAGGTTGGGTTTGAAATTTTCATCCAGTCAACAATGGAAGTTCCACTGAAGCTAGGATTAGAGCACTGGAGCAGGTGATGGGGATTGAACACTCATCAGGTTTTATTTTGGGTACTGGATTTTATTTTCACCGTCACGGGCGGTGGAGTAGCGTCAGATAAGCTTCCGGTTTTCACTTTCATGCGTATGTTCATCTGCTTCCCGGCTTCTGCTCAATCCTGATTTTTGGTGCTGTCTATTTCCTCAACAGTCTCATGAAAGGAAATTTTCTATATAGATTAATTTTCGGGATGCGAAGGCCCATTGCGATTTGACCTCTTGAGAGGAATGTGAGCACGTATTTCATCAGATTTCTCAGCCGAGTGCAGCTTCATACCAAACAAATGAAACAATGCATTCATGTTGTGCTTGTTTGTTGCTAGAAAGGTGAAAAGATGACAATGAAGGTCTCAACTTCGAAGTCACTGTCCATCAGAGCTGCTTTTTGATAAAATATGAAGTGGGGAATTTCTCAGTAACAATCCACGTGATGTTACCCTGAGCAGAAAATTCAGATCAGCATTAGAAACCACAGATTTCAAATATTTGCTGGACCCAATTGCGATATCCAGGTAATCGGTCGGGTCCTCCTTTTATTTTCTCCAGAATTAGAATTGTTAAGGTAACTAGAACTATTTACATCATACAACATAACCAACCCAAAAAATACGTGTCAAGCAAGCACGTATCTACCAGGGGCTACAATGTTACCTATATGGCTACACGCATTGTTAAAAGATCAAGATGACCAAAACATAGATATGGCGTCGGTTAGGCCCTCATTGTCTAGACTTGACAGTGGCTGTCCTTGTCTTGAAGATATGTCTCAAAAAGAGTAGGGCCTATGGACAATAATGCATTATTGACTTATGTCTTTCCTTACCTTCTCTAGATAAGCTTTGCTTCCTCTTAAAAAAAGCTAAATTATAAAACTACTAGAAGGCCTGCTGCACAGACAACTAAATACTATTTTAGAAAAATACTTACATTCTTTAGCTAGAGAAAGAAGGCAACTCATTAATGATAAATCAATATAAGCTTGTCATATATCGATGCGATAAAAAGAGGATTGTAACTCGTGTTTGTTGTCATGGTATCAGCTTTTATTCAGTATGGACACATAAATCGATATATCATGTTTGTGAGCACGAGACAAGATCATCCTGATGTTCCTCCTGTCACTCTACACTAATAACAGCCCAACTCACTGCCCTTGCAATTTTCACCACTTTGCAAACAATTATCACCTATTATTGATAGGAGATTTGTTACGGTACTTTGGAAAGCAAACATGAACACAACACATGCGTACACATACATGAGATCTATTGAAATACCTCAGGGATCACGGAAGAATTGTGCATGCATGAAAAAATCAGAAAGTTGCTGTCAAGGAAACATAAAGAAACGATTCCGCTGATAATTGTTGTTTGATGCAAGTAGGAGGCAGTTGGTGCTTCCAAGGAGGCAGTTTGTGGTCCTGGTGAAAACCGTTTGTGGTCCTGGCTCACCAACAGTCCTACTCTATTTCAGCACAGATGATCCCCAGGACAGCCATCTTTTTATCTTTGGATGCCATCAATCATCTAAACTTGCCACATCTGGATACTTTTGCTGGCTCTGAGGTCTTCAGCTCACTGGCCAACCACAAGTCCACAAAACTGTTTTAGCCCCTCCTTGGCTCCAGGCAGCACAGCTTTGAATGTGTGGTGGCATTTGGAACTTGGAAGGGAAAGCAATAGCTTAGCTCTGCAATGGGAACAGTACCTCATGTACTATTCCCAGCTTTAGTAGCGTTAGGTATTGAATAATCAGGTTGATTCGCTTTATTTTATAGTACTCCTATAATGAATATTCTCTTCCTTTTATCTCTCTCGCCTTTCCATGACTATGGTGATATTTAGAACTATGACATCATGATCAGCAAGTTTAATTATGCCCTGCAATGACACAATTCTTTTTTCTTGAGGATCTGTCTAGAGGGAGTATCTAGCAATCCAAGTCGTTTAGAATTAGTATTGAACACTTAAGGCCTCATTAGGAACACAAGGAATTTATAAGAGACGGCATTATTCTCACAGGAAACCCTATAACTCCCGCCTTTTGAATGATGCCGTAAAATCTTGAAATTCATGAAAAAATCACCATTTATGCTGCTTTTCTTGTATGGGGGCACACATACATAAATCCATAACATAGCATTTTCTTTTTTTTTTGGTCATCAAAGAGACAATCAGCTTACCGCGGGAACAAACATAAGAGTAAGGAGGTGAGAAACACCTGCAACAAGGAGAGGAAACAAGCAAGTCTAGTTCTAATTAATTGAACGAAGTCGTGAGCTCCGGTCAGCTGCACTGTTTGAGCACAAACTCACATGCCTCCAACTCTTCTGTCCTTCGCTCGCCAAGAATCACCGTACAAATATACAATAGCTATGGGACCCAATGTGTATTTGACCATATTTTTTGCTCTCATATCACTAGTACTATCTTGCTTTCCGACAGTTTTTATTAATATCTTCTATGAACAGTATAGTTGCCATATTTCAAACTAAAATTTTCAACTGTGCATCACAACAAAAACTAAAAGTCACCTAATCAGATGTCATGTGCCTATATATTTTTAGAAAATATAATTAAAATTACTTTGAGCCTACATTGAGGCTAGGGGTAAAATAACAAAAAAAGAACAATAAATTAGGCAATGGGGCTACATCCTTACCCAGTTGTCCCGATATTTTCCAAGTATGCAGTGATAACACAAAGGGACACATAAATTTTACCCCCTTCCACAAATTCGGCCGGTCTTCTTTGTCGTCTTGGTCGTGCGATATTCAACCAAACAAACAGTTCATACCGTCGGAGGAGGATTTCTCGAGCTGGATGGCGGAGTGCACCCACCTAATCCTAGTTTAGGATGAGTTTGGGGCAAGTCAAGAAATGCTCGATCTAAAAGCGAATAATCACGAGTAGCACACAAGGGTTTAGAGTGGTTCAGGCCGCCGGAGTGTAAAATCCTACGTCCACTGTGTGATATATTGTATGTTTTGGTGAGGAACGGCTAACCCTGCATGAATGTCAATTTCATTGTGTGTGTGAACACTTCCGAGTGTCTGTGAAACTAGTGGTGTGTGTGTGACTAAGCTTGGGACTTGTGACCTCGAGGAGGAAGCTTGTGTGAACTTGTGAGTTCGTGGAACTTATGTTGTAACGTGCGCGCTCTCCTTTTTATAGGCCTAAGGGGAGCGTGTACACTGAGCGGGGTCCCGACAGGTGGACCCGGCGACATATTAAATAACGTACACATCGGAGCCTTTAGTGCCTCAGATCCTGAGATCTTCCTCATCAACCTTTGTGCGTATCCTCCGTCTGGATATGGTCTCGTGCCGTCCTGAGTCTGCTGCCGCTGACATGCATAAAGGGGGTCGTGCTGTCGCTGTAGAGCCAGCTCCTGCTGACAGGCGAAGGGGCTACACTGACCCGCCGTGCTGTAGCCTTTGCGCACTGTAGTTGTGCACGCCGTGGCCTTCCTGTAGCAGGTCATAATGACTCCTTACTCACGTGCGCGGCGCTGTGATGTGACCATACGCCCCTCGCTCACGCACCCGGCGCTGCAACGTGACGCGCCGCCTCGGTAACTGGGCTTACCGTGATGTCAGCCATACCTGCCCAACGTGTTAGAGGACAGCCCATGCCCTGTCTCGGGTGCGCGCACCGCAACCACCCGCATTTAATACGGTAGTTGGGCTGGCTTCTCGCAGAAGGCTGGAATCCTCCGGACACGTGGCGGCGCTGGTTTAGCAAGCGCTCCCTCAGGGGTACATGGCGACACTGGACCTCCTCCCCGGAGGGATGGGAGGTCCGGGCCCCCTGGCTAGCTCAGGCGCTCAGACCACCTGGGGTCCGGCTTCTTCACGTGGGGGCCTAGGACCACCCCGCGGCGGTCCGGCCTCGTGACAGCCGTTCTTGAGCACTTTAGTCCTTGCGGGCACGTGGAGGCGCTAGACCTGCTAGTGCGTGGGGGGAGGTCCGGAGACCGTGCCCCCAGCCATCAGGCCTGGGCCGTACGCCCGGTTGCCCAGAAGCTTAGCGCGTGGTTACGGATAACCTCGCGCTCCTCGAGCTGGACACACTAGCAGGAGGTATCCCTATTTGAATGTACCGATGCAGTGTCATTTTTCGAAAATTGAAAAAGAGTAACCATTTGCACGTTGTGTTTTTTTCCTTTTTGCTGTAAATGGCGGAGCTACAGTAACCTAGTTCTATGCTAAAATAAAATGATTTAAATTAGAAACAGAACGAATCAAGTGAAAAACAATGTCAATGTACCTATCTTTGAGCCGTGGCAAACACAGCCGCGATAGCTATTACCAACTGTTCATTTATAATAGGCCAACTGTTGAGCGATCTTGATGTATGTTGTTGAAGCCAATAATCAATTTCTCTTTGATATTGTTGGTACGATGCAAAAGCCCTCATGCTTTGCTTGACGTTTTGTCTGGTGGAGATCGTCTGGCACGGGGGCAAATTTTCCAAAGATGAAAGGCCTGGACCCACCACCACTGCAACATGCATGCTGTAACCTGAAGCTCAAACACTGTATCCCAGCTATTATGGTCCGTTACCATTTTTAATTGTTTATAATAGGCAAGAGCATTTGTTTACTTTGGGACTCAGACACTAAACTGTAGTTCTGTCCTTGGGCACACATAATATTTTTCTCTAATTAATACTCTCTCCTTTTCAGGATAGTTGTTGTTCCAGCTATGCCCTAAGTCAAATATTTATATCTGTGACCACCAATTCTTAAAAGTTCGCATAGTTTAATGACATGAAAATTATAGATTCATGGAAATATTACTCATGGTTAATCTAAAAGCATAAATCTTATAATGTTTGATTTAGTACTTTGTATTACTGGAATTAAATGTAAAAGTATCCTTAGTCAAATGATATTCCCTTTATCCTAAGAAAAATGCACGAGTCCGGTTAATGTGCACAAGCGAAACATAAAAGAGCACTGCAAATTCAGACATTTCAAATTCCACACGGTACAAGCGGGGGTGGTGGAAGGGAAAAGAAAATACAAGCTGACACGGGGTTGCACGGATCGGGTGATGTGATGACACGTGGCGGAATGTCACGTCGGTGTTGAACTATTCAGTACTGGCGATGGGACGGCGGGGAAGACGGGCGCCTGCCCGCTGCCCCCACTCCATTCACCCACACCCACCGGCCTCTGCCTGCCGCACCGTCCCACCGACATGCGGGTCCCGCGTCGCTGGCCCACCTTCCACTTAACTGGCATGCGGGGCCCCACGCACTTCCCACGTGCGCGCGTGTGTTCTCTGGGCCCCCGGCTGCAGAGGCGCATCTCCTCCTTTGAAGCAGCAAGGAGGCAACAGGACGATGAGCGAGAGAGGACAGTGCCCTCGGAGGCCTCGGTTCACCCACTGTGCATGTCTCTGCCCTCTCCAATCTTCCCCCTTCTCTCTTTCTTTTCCCTGTGGTACTGACTACTGACCAAGGCACTCGTTACATTTTTCCTGTCACGTGCTTGTAGAACTGGGCATTTGCATGTGAGGCTCCTTGTGCATTTGGCACCATGGAACTAGAGGCACTCTTGAGGTACCTCCTTTTAGACTACAAGAGTGAAAAGGACAGAAACAAAAGGTAGCACAATCGATCAAGATAGATGAAAAACCTTAGAAAGAAAAGAGCGGAAAATATGCGTAGATGGCCTACAGAGAATGCGAACCTATATGAAAAACCTTACGAACGGGCACTAAAGATCCAAATTGGATAGTGTACATAAAAGGGAGGTGTCTCTGCCTTGACGTTTATTTTAAACCTTATCACATTGATGTTTCAATATCAATTAAAAAGATTAAATATAAACTAATTATAAAACTAATTGCATAAGCCTAAGGTTTATTCACGAGATGAATCTATTAATCCTAATTAATTTACGATTAGCACATATTTACTGTAGCATCACATGGCTGATCCCGAACTAATTAGGTTTAATAGATTCATCTCGAGAATAAATCTAGTGATTATAAAATTTATTTTATCATTAGTCTATATTTAATACTTCTAATTAGTATCAAACATCTGATGTTACAGGATTTAAAATAAATGGTATATAAATCGTATAGTGATTGTGATCTATTGCATGAATGGAAAACACTGAATCCTGGCATCAGTTACAAAGGCGTCCTTGCTCAGGCGGTGGCACTATAGTATCGCTTCTTCCAACAGCTTTGAAGTTTTGTCTTCCACATTACATGACAGATAAGCATTTCTATGGATGGGAAAATTTTATCTCTTCTTAAAGGTTTCTATGACTGACATCTTTTTTGTTGCCCTAGAAGTCGATATAGGTACTTAGGTAGTGCAATTTGCTTTTTAGTGGAAATAGTGAAATTTGTATATATAACCACATGAGAGTCTTCTAAAAGAAAATACAGTGTGAACAGTTTGTTGTGAAAGTGCATAAAAGTGTGAAATTCATCTTTCCTCAGGTTCCAGCGAGCTCTAAAAGGAACCATGCAATCTGATGGTACCTAGCAAGGGCATCTCTATAAATCCTACCCATTCTAGGCCTCTCATGCAAAAACAACAATCACCAAATCTCCTCACAATAGTACAGGTTCTTCTCCCTCCTTCTACATAAAAGAATTAATGAAAAAATGAAAGAAAAATCCCTACCATACAAAGATCCCCAAACTAATCATCCATGCACGTTTATTTTATTTTCTTCCCAAAGAAAAAACACCTAACTTTACCTCCCCAGCTATTCCTTTGCCTTTTCCCAATCTTCCTTTGCTTCTCCCTGGCAGGCACTGCCTCCTCCATCATCCTCCCAGAGCAGCCTGCAGCCGGAGAGCCAGTTCACCCCCCGTATCCCGCTGCTGCAGAGATCACGCCAGCTTCTGCGCCTGCAGCTCCAACAGCAGCTGCAGCAGGAGCTGCAGTGCGAACGGCTGCTGCTAGTTCTCCTTCCCCTTCCTTTCTTGCCCCCTTTCTTCTTCTGCCGCTGCCGCTGCCTCGTCTTCCTGGAGCTTCCCGTATCCAAACAAATAAAGAAACAAAATCACCGGAGTCTTCTTCTACTACTATTTCTAGCCATTTTATTATCTGGATGTGTGCACAGATGCATGTAGATAGCCGATAGGTAGAAGAAAGAAGATAGAAGATTATAGCTAGAGAGGTACTCGCTGCTTGGCTGCTGGGCGGGCGAGCTCCAGCCAAGAAGAAGATTGGGAGCGCGGAGCGGCGGGGCATGGAGGATCTGTACAGCATCCACCCGGGGATCTCGCGCGCCGGGGGCGGAGGCGCCGCGGCCGCGGCCAGCGAGGCGTCCGGTGTCGCCGGCGGAGCGGGCTCGCCCCCACCGCCCCCGCCGCAGCCTCCCCCGCCGCCGGCGGATCTGACGGAGCTGGTCAAGGCGCAGATCGCCAGGCATCCGCGCTACCCATCCCTCCTCTCCGCCTACATCGAGTGCCGCAAGGTACCTCGCCGTCGCATCATGTAGCTAGAGCTCGCCGAGAATTGCGGAAAGGTTGCGTCTTTATGCGCTTGCGTGTCCGGTTCTTGATTTGGCGTGGCAGGTGGGCGCGCCGCCGGAGGTGGCCACGCTGCTGGAGGAGATCGGCCGGGAGCGGTGCGCCGCCGCGGCCGCCGGCGGGGAGGTCGGCCTGGACCCCGAGCTCGACGAGTTCATGGTACGCCAAGCGCTCATCACTCGCGCGCGCACCACGCGCTTCGCCTGTTCTAACTCTTGCGCTGTTATTACATGTGATCGGCGCGACGGCGGCGGCGGCGGCGCGCACAGGAGGCGTACTGCGGGGTGCTGGAGCGGTACAAGGAGGAGCTGTCGCGGCCTTTCGACGAGGCGGCGTCCTTCCTCAGCAGCGTCCGGACGCAGCTCAGCACGCTCTGCGGCGCGGCCGCCTCGCTCTCCGGTAACCCCCCGCTCGCTTGCATCTCCCCTCCCTTCCTCCTCCCATCTGCAGGTGGGCAAGGCAGCAAGTACGAGCTGGCCTTCGCATCGCCATTGCGGACATGACATGCATCTGTGCAGTGCATTATAGGGGCCGTGGGTAGAGGTGGATGGCTAGCTTTGATGAATGCGTGTGCGTGTGCGTGCTCTTGTGTGGTCAAATCGTGTCCATGCAAATGGGGTGCAGGGGTGTCAGACGCCGGGGTCGGATGAGTAAAGTTCTGGGCGTGTGCTAGCTTGCTCGTGTTGTGTAGGGTTTTTGTCCAAGGTTCCTGTGCAACCAAGCGCCATGGCTTTGCCTTTGCATCTCTCTCTCTCTCCACTCTCCCTCTATTCTCTCTCTCATGTGTGCACAGAGAGAGAGAGAGAGAGAGAGCGAGCGAGCATGGAGGTAGCTGGTGCTTGTAGACTTTGTAGGCTGGCTCTGATGACTGATGGAACTTGAGAGAGTGCTGCGCGCTGATGGGCAGTGACACTGCTTGGATGGCTTTAGGAAAAGAGAATCTTGCTCGTGTTGCTGGCTATAGTTACTGGTGCCCAGCGGTGAAAAATTCTTGTCGTGGGGCAGCTCAAGATTTTGCTCTGGATACTGGCTTGGCTTTCCTGAAAATATATCATATGATTTTCTGATGATATATATGATCTCTTCCAGGATTTTGTTGTGGTAACAAGTGATTAAGGACAGCAATTAGGCTTCTAAGTAGGGGTCTTCCTTGTACTTTATTATTTTCTGTGATTCAAGGTAAGGCTTTGTTGTCGATACATTTTACAGATAAACATCAGTTGTTACTTGCTAATGCAGCTTATTGTAAGAGCGAGTTCGAGTTCGCTTCCAGTTAAGCTGATGGATGGAGATGAATAATTTTCTTTACCTTTTTACAGTTAGAGAGTTGCTTTGTGTCTGCCATTCTCATCAGCGATTCCATGTATATTGTGACATCTCACCATCATAAACAGGTGAATTTGGAGCGGTGAACACCGATGGACTTTTGGAAACTTCACATGTTTAGTAAAGTCAAAAGGACGGCGTTTGGTAACTATGGAAGCATGTGAAACCTTTAATACAACCTAACAAATAGTAGCACAGTTCTCGTCAGAACAGTTCATGTTTTGTTTTTATTGCCATTCCAGTCTATGTAGGCAATGCCAAGAAGAAACGTGCAGGTTACTGCAAAGGAGCATGAAACACAATTGTATGAATGACCATAAAAAAATGTATCTCCTGTTTTACTCAGAAGGATAATGATTCTATATATGTCTAATGTGACAATTCGATCAAACCACTAGAAGTATGCACACATGTTAATATTAAATGCATGCAAGGAGAGTCTGCCTGTGTGCAGTGTGTATAACTACAATTGGCAATGTCAGGTAACTGAAATATAACTAATATTGTAAGAAACTTAAATACTCTGATTGTATCTTTGTGCTACAATATTATTATAAGATATACTCAAAATGACAAGATCATTCTACACCAAATGTGTATTCTTTGATCTATTCAGTTATGTAAATATTCTAAAAAATCAAACTTTTTTGCAAACTGCACGCAGAAAGTAGCGCTAATGAGTGCATAGATTTTTTTAAGTTCAACAATGTGTTATGATCTAATATTCAATAATGTATCTCAATGAGGACACCAATTTTGAGAAGATATAGCAACTACCAAGGGTTCCTTTTGACATTCGCGTGGACTAAACATTTGGACATTTGTTCTTAACTTAGACTTTTTGCAAATATGCTGACCTTGCATGTTCTAAAAATGATAGGGGTGATTTAGAACTCCTGTATATTAATTTTTATTATTCTTCAGCAAAAGAACGGTCCCAGCTGTGGGGCAAACTTATCTTAATAGAAACTAACTGAACTGTCTAGCATAACTAGTTTATGTATCTACAAAGCCGTTATATTTTATTATTATTTAATTTATTTATGTAGAAGATCAAAGATCAAATTGATGCTGCCTTCATGTGCCATCTGTGAAATCCCTCTATTTTCAATTTCTAGCTCCATGAGCTCCAGATGATTTACTAATTAATCGGTGGCCCTTTTTTGGGAAGGTTTGCAACTTGCAAGTCAAAATATGCAAATGAGATACAAACTCTCCATGCTCAGCGTAATTAAATTAACTTGTATACTTATTTTCTATGTTTTTGCTTTGAATTAATAATTTTAAAAATAGATGAGTACTGAAGGAATACTCAAACTTAACCAAAGCTATGAGGCTTCTACAATACGACATCTATAGCTTTGCAAGTGATATCTTGATCACGTGGAAGTTGCAGACAGTTTCAATTTCAGCTGGTTTGCAATGCCTGAATAGTAATACAGGTGAAGATGACTGTTTTGGTAGTTCTTTTGAGTGACAACAATAGAAATGTGATTTTCTCTGTATGTCAGCAACAGTAATTTTTCGGTGGTTCTAGATATTGTTTCATTTATGTTTTATTGCCATTTTAATTTACTATAATAAATTATTAGTCAAATGACATATCCTTGGAATAGATAATAGAGTATTTTAATATTCAAGTATGTCATCGATTGGTCTGTTTGTGTAAATAGCTGGAACCCCTTTAGCTATGCTGATTTGCCAAAAAAAAAAATGCCACGAACAATGCTGACATGGAAATCTGGTTGTCTTATTATCTTTCACTATGTCACTGGAACTGCTATTGCAACCACATTGTTAGGATTCTTGCTATACAAATTTGCTGTAACTATGTCTTACAGAATATTTTACAAAAGCTCGCTATACTGTAGGGTTGTGGCAAGGGAGAACATTGTATGAAGGCTATTATTGGTTGAACTACAAACATGTAGTTTCTGCATCCTATGAATTGTTTCCGCAGATATATTTACTGATATTTGTTTATTCTATTATTTTTATATTATTTATATATGTAACATATAGGACTTAGTATGTGAACAAGAAAACCATAGTGCTGCAGTAAATTTTTCACTGCAATATCAGCTTGCATTCTTTAATCATACTTTCTTTTTTGCCTTGACCACTTCTTTGTAGAGTAAATATGCTAAGCTTGCACAAAACCGGATTCAATGGTAGTGCTTAAGTGGGGCTGTTCAGCTTGCTGGCGATACCTTAGTCACAAAAGCTATCTTTCCAGGTTTGCCAGCAAAGATTATTAAGAAAAGAGAAAGTTCTAAGACATAAATGCAGTTGCATGTGTACAACATCTCAAAATCAATTTCTTGGGCTTGCTAGGTTTTCAACTAGAAAGTAGAAACGGCACCTGAAGTTTGCTTCAAGGATTTGCTGAAATATATGTTGTTCTCAGATAGATGGCAGCTTAAGCTTCTAAATTGAGCTTGTTGACACATATTAATCTCAAGTAATACTAGAACGTTATCGGGTGCCTACATGGCATGGACGGCAATATGAGGAGGTATGCAAAGAGTCACCACCTTAAGTAGTAGATAGCTTTACGACTTAACACCTAATCATGCAGAAGGGATGCTAACACCCTGCTCTGTTTCCTGAAATATCAATTCCACAATAAGTTGAACAGATCTTTATGGGAAGGGAAAAAACTAACTAGATTCCTTCATGCATATAAGGTTTGCAGATCTAATCAGCTTTTTTTCCTCCTATTATCTTAGCTGCACTGGGTGTTTTGGAAGAAAACATTAAACCTTTACAATGTCTGGTAAGAAATTAAAAAGTTTGGAGAATTAACCCTTGAGCACTAAAGATTCGACAGAATATGTGGAGAATCACTTACTAAACATCTACAAATTGTGTTTTGTTTTGTTTTGTTTTGAACTCGGAATTTCATTTTATTCAAAAAAAATGTAAAGCAAATTTTCATGTGGACTACTTCTCGCTGCTGAAATCTTTTTCGTTGTTACTGAGGACAAATTTTTTCAGTATCTGCCCAAATTGTTGCTCGTTAGTCCAGACGTGCCTTGTTTCTGAATGTGATTTAGTTTCTGTTTGGTTCTTGAATGTGCTTCTCTTTGGTTGATGAACAAAGGGATAGTTGTTAGTATTTATCAGCCTGTGGATTGCATCTTGTCTCTGTTTCGAATAATTCTCCTGTAGTCTAAATTTCTAGTATGCTCTCCTAACGTACTGAAATCTTATTATGATGCTTGAATCCACCTTATTCTGCCTAGCATTTTCATCATGTTGGGAATTGCATTCTGATTTGGAGTTTCTGCATCAAGATGAAATGGTAGGGTCCTCGGAGGACGAGCCATGCTCGGGAGACACAGATGCGGCCGACGTGGGGCAGGAGCACAGCTCGCGCTTGGCTGACCGTGAGCTCAAGGAGATGCTGCTGAAGAAGTACAGTGGCTGTCTCAGCCGCCTGCGGTCCGAGTTCTTGAAGAAGAGGAAGAAAGGGAAGCTACCGAAGGACGCTCGATCGGCTCTGATGGACTGGTGGAACACGCACTACCGCTGGCCGTACCCTACGGTAATGCCCTGAAAACACCTACTGACATTGTCAAAACTCAAAACTGTAACTCGATCTGACCTGGCCGTGATCTTGGGATGGCATGGTCGTGCTTGGCAGGAAGAGGATAAGGTGAGGCTGGCGGCGATGACTGGCCTGGACCCGAAGCAGATCAACAACTGGTTCATCAACCAGCGGAAGCGGCACTGGAAGCCGTCCGAGGACATGCGTTTCGCGCTCATGGAGGGCGTCACCGGAGGCGGATCCTCCTCCGGGACGACGCTCTACTTCGACACGGGCACGATCGGGCCGTGAAAGATGCTGACACGCATTCCTGCAGGAAAAAGGCACACATTTACTGGCAACTGGAGTTTGCGTCGCATCGCGCTGCACCGCACCGGTCGTGTGATGGGCAATTGTTGGTTGATATGGAAATTAGTCACATTGGGACAAATAACCGTGTCATCTTGTCGGATTATTGTGTATATGGGCGACAACGTGTCGGGACACACAGTATGTACAAGGGAGTTGCTGTTCAGGTGGCCTGTAAAAACTGTCTGGTGGTACCAAAACATGAATTAATTACCTAATTGTATGTACGCCCATTGATCACCCGATTATTAAATCTAAAATATACTGGGAGTTGGAATCTAGAAGTATCTGAAGCTTTTAGCAATGGATCTGCCTATTGTTTCTGTATGCATTCAGAGAGTGTTTTTCTGTGTGCAAGTATCTGATGCTGGCGCGCTCATGCAGTGCCCAATTTTGCTACGAGTGCTGTTGAGAAAATTTGTGCCGCTGCGGCGGCTCGGATGTTATGAGACTCGCGAGAGATTCGCTCAGGAGCTGACCGGAGCTGCCGTTTCTTGGTTTGCTTCGTCTTCGTGTCGATCGTTGGCCGGAGCAGACGAAAGAGGATAAGGAAATGTCCCGCTTCTGCTCCAGGATATTTGATATTGACTTTCCCCTGTTCGAGGGTTTGACGGAGCACTGGAAACGGATCGAGCTTCTGTCCCGAGCGATATTCTCCAAATCCTATCCCCTATATCATCCTCCATATCAACTTCATACTCTATACCAAATTTAACTCCAACAACATGCTCTATTTCCATCTTCTATACCCTATAATCTCAATTTTCTATATTTCTTCCAACTGCCCTTTCCCCAGCCGCCCCTCCGGCCGCGCCCCTCCGCCCGCGCGCCTCTGCCGCCTCCGCCCGCCGCCCCTCTGCCCGCCGCCGCGCCTCCTCCCGCCCGCCGCCCATCCGCCCGCCGCCCCTCTGCCGCCTCCGCGCCCCTCCGCCCGTCCGCCCGCCGCGCCTCCTCCTGCGCCTCCGCCCCTCCGCCCGCGCCCCTCCGCCCGCCGCCCGTCTGCCCGCCGGCCCTCTGCCCCTCCGCCCGCGCCCGCCGCCCCTCCCGCGCCCCCCCGGCCCGCAGCGCGCCGCCCCTCCCCGGCTGTTTCCTCCCGCGCCCGCGCGGAAGCGGCTGGTGGAGATCCGCTAGACCGCGACCGGGATGGAGGACGCCGCTCGTGGCCTCCTCTGTGCGGGACGCAGACCTCATCCCCCATTTTACCAGACGCGATGGAGGATGCCGCTGGAGTGGTACAGGCGGAACAGTAACCTCCATATTGGAGAACGGGACGTTTTACAGGCGGCCGGTGGAGACAGCCGTTTGCTTGTTAGAATGGTTCAACGAAATGAATGATAAGCCCGGTTAGAACTAAGGCCTACTAAACTGGCCTAAAAGGACAGTACTAGTGTTCTAATTTGAGCCCATGAGCCAGAAATTTCTTGATCCATATCCATCCATGATCCATGGAACTGTGCAAGGATTAACGAGCACGGCTCATTGGAATTTCTTGCTGTTCAGGCAGAATTATTTGTCAGAAGGAGCTAAGAACTAAACAAAAATAACGAGCTCAACTTCAAAACAGAATTCAGAGTAAGCACGGCTCATTGGAACCAAAGGAGTTGTAGAGGTAAAACGGAACATTGCTGGTAGGTTGCGAATGAATTTCATAGGATGGGGAGACTTTCTACATGGTTTGGAGGAATCGTAGCATGATCCCCAACCTCATGTTTCCGATCCGAAGTTCAAATGCAAATGAACATCTAACACCAGACTTACCGTGGTATTCTAGAACGGAGTACCTGTTCAGACAGAACTTTTGGTCAGGACGAGCTAAGAATAGATTAAGGAAGCAACGAGCAAGCAGAAAGGTTCATAACAGAGTATTCTGGTTGCAGAGACCCTGTAAGAGCCTTTGTTCTTCCAATCATCTTCCCCAAACCCTCTAACAGCAAGGTACAACCATTTGCATCTCTCCATCTTACCAGGTCACCGAGTAATGCTTAGCCTCGCCTGAAAAATTCATTTGCAGTTTTGCGCGCACACAAGCAGCTCACAGAATGGATACATCATCATACCATTCAATCAGAGAACAATGCTTAGCCTCGCCTGAAATTCATTTGCAGTTTTGCACAAACACACAAGCAGCTCACAGATAGGATACACCATCATACCATTCAATCACAGACAAAAATCAGCATAAAGATATTACAATCACATAGAAATTCATTTGAAATGAAACCATTCATAATATATGTTCCATGTCAAGATATTACAATCACAAACCATGTGCTCCCACACATCCATTGATCCTCAACATCACACAGTAGGAGCACATTGCTACATAATGCACTCACAAGTTCAGAATCACAAACTGATTATTACTAATGGTCTAGATTAATAGTAACACAAAGCAAACCATGATTAAGGACATCACAACCACAGACCTAGTACATGAGTATTGCAGTAGTAATAATAGTAGTAGGTAACCATGGCAACGCCACGGCCATGTCTTGGTAGTTGAGGCGGCCATTGAAGCCGCCGGCTCAGAACTGGAAGGCGTCGGCAGCGATGGGCTGCATCGGGAACGGTGGCTGCCATGGGCGGAGCAGTGGGTCGGGGATCTCCGGGATGTCCACGGGGGCGCCGGCCATCTGGAGCACCTCCAGGACGCTGCCCAGCGACTCCAGCCGCCCGGCCAGCTCGCCGTGGCGGGCGCGCAGCACGGCGTTCTCGCCATCCACCTTGCTGAACTCGCGGTCGAACGTCGCGATGCGAGACTGCACCTGCGCGTTCTCGGCCTGGAGGCGGGCAACCTCGGCGACCAGCTCCTCCAGCCGCTGCTGCTTCCGCGCGCGGGAGCGGCGCGCGGACTCCCTGTTGGACAGCATCCGCTTGCGCTTGCGCTCGTCGGCGGCGAATCCGCCGCCGCTGCCGCTGTCGGTGTTGCTCTCAGGGCTCGAGCTCCGGCGCGACGACATTGTCGGATGATTGTTCCTCTTCTTGGACAGATTCAGCTTAAAAAAGGAACTTTTTTTGGAAGAAAGGGGGGGGAACCAAAGATTCAAGAAACTAAAAGAAATCAAACAACCTAGAGACCGGAAGAGATGCTGGCGTTCTTGAGAGAGGGTGATGCGTTCATGAGAAGACGTAGAACCAGTACAGGAAGGCGACGGAGAAGGAGTGGGAACGGCGGATACGGAGCACGCTCAGCTTCATCGGGGGACGGCTGACGTTAGAGAAACTGGTAGGTAAACATGGGGGCGGCGGCAAGGTTCCCCGGATCTACACAGGAGGGACCGGCCAACTAGAATTCGAAAAACCTAAGGGGGCTGTCTGCGAGAGTTTCTCCAGGAAGGAGGAGGCGACTCTGAAGAAAAGAAACTATGAGGACCTTAATGAAACAAAAGAAAGGGAGCAAGGAACTTAGCTGAAAGGGAAGAAGACCTGGGCGACCAGGGGCTCTATTGCATATAGCACCAGGAAGCTTGTGGAAATGGGGAAGGTTTACAATGGCTCCCGGAGGGTCTACTTATAGCTGAAGAGAAGGGTATTTTGGGGATTCGAGGAAGGGGATGGTGGACGGCATATTCCGGGTGCCAGCCTGTCGCGGGCGTTAAACCTACCCTACCGTCAAGTTTATCTAGCACTTTTGCAGCTCGGTACCTGACGATGTTGGAATTTGCGGCACTGGTTATGAACAACATTTGAGCAGCTTGAGCTTAGTTTCCTTGCCAATCCGTGAAGTTATGATAGTTGTGGGCAACATAAACTCTGCGTGAAGATTCTTTAGAATAAAGCGTTATTTAGAAAATAGGATTCTTAAATTTCCTGAATAGTGTTCTTGGCTTTTATGTTCACTTAGGTTGCCAAGGAAACAACTTCATCAAAGACAATATTTCCAAAGTTATAATGGTAGACCTAAATAGAAATTACACATTGCTGGAGGGTGAAACGAGAAAAGGCGGATGAGGCGGCCGGCTGACCAACGACCCGACGGTGGCCACCCCCTCCAAACGCACACCCAAGCCCCCAGCTGGTCCAGGTCATTAAATTTCTCCCAAAAGTGCCCTTTTTTATACCGAGTTTGCCCACCATTTTACATGTTTGAAATGCAAGCCATGTCTATCCACACTACCGCACCAGAAGAAGCCGGTAGGAAGACGCCCTCCCTAGAAAACAAATCAAGAAGCCGTGTCGCACCTGCCATCCACTGATTAATAAATTTGTTTGCTTTGCCCGCTAATACGGCACAAGCAAAGGGCTCTTCGTGTTGTGGAAGGAGGTGAAGAGTCATTTGACCAAACTAGCCTCGCCTCCTACCAGCTCCGAGAGAGGGAAAAGAAAAACAAACCCAGCAAGCTGGTTGGTGGAATTTTGGGGAGAAATATGATGATAGAGTTGGTGAGATAATGTTATTCTTACTGCTTGGATAGTGACATCTTCTTGATCTTTCGAGGATATTCTTCTTCTAGACTTGCTATCTTTGGATCCATCCTTAAACCATGTTCAACCACGCTGCTGAGTTGTTCTTGTTACCATAACACCAGTTCGCTGCCCTTGCTGCGAGGTTATAAATAGAATCTTCCTTGTAAACTACTCTACGGATAAATTTAGGATTTTAATTTGCTGTCATTTCAAGGTGAAGGATGCTTTTAATAGTCACATGGTCGTTGGATTAGTAGACAAGGACCTTCTAACCTTTCTCTTGGATTGCGTCCCGCTTGAACTTGTAGTAGCACTTAGAAATTTTGCAGATTTATATTAGTACTTCCTAAATATTTAGGTGAGGCGTGTGCTCGATAGTTTAAAGTTTGACCAGGTACACTATTTTTCGTATCACATGCTATTTAGTAGGGTGAAATGCCTTCCTTTCCTTGTGGAGTTGTACTCTACGATTTGAACTTTGAAGACCTTGAAAACAAAAGAAAAACACCTCAACAAACATGTGCACGACTTCGTATAACTAGACTGGAGTTAATTTTTCCTGCATAATAAACATGTCCACAACCTCAGGCTTCTTCAAACGGATGTTACAACTCCAAGCTTCTTAAAACTGATGTTAATCTCTTTCCTGCTGCGTAATAAACTTGTGCACAACCTCATGCTTCTGAAAAATGGGGCGAGTCTCCTTCATGCATGATGCATGGTAGTCCTCGCTAAACGGCCCTGTTATGGCTGTGTCACCACTTACCATGTCTCACACAGTATGCCAGCCTGACCGCAAGGATATGGAATCCCACAGATTGTGATTAGCTGGAGCCGTGGTTTTGTGCCGATGGATGGTCTGCTTCTGGTCAGGGTCACGGATCTACCGTATCAGCCGCTGCAGCGGCATAACAGCCTGCTGATTGTGCAAGCTGGTACGGCGTCCACCGACGGGTGACGCGGCCCGGGGCGCAGGCATTGGACGACACGGCGGATGGGCCCCCACCGCCGCGACCGAAACAGCTAGCGGACCACACTAAAAGCACATGCCATCCCTGCACCGTCTTGGTAGTATCCTATCCACCCCACTTTTCTACTATTTTCTTTTCTCTTTTCCAGAATACTACTTTCTAGGCTGTGTTTTAACTTTTATGTTTTCTTTTTCTAGTCTAGGTTTTTTTTTCCTAGGAGAAAAAGGCTGAGCTATCAGCTGCACCTTTCTGTTTCATTTCTCAGAATTGCATTCAAACATTTTTGTTCAGATAGCTTTAGAATTCCGGATTCAACTATGTTTTAAAGGAACAAGTGGGAGAGCACAAGCTTCGGCATTAAGGCACCATCATCCAAGGCCCTCAAGTTGTCTCTTTTTGTAGTCCTTGACCCCCTTTTTTTTTATCTTTGGTATGCGCAGTAATAATCATTTGAGCGCCTACAGCATGCTCTTCTTTTCACAAACTTGTGTCCTCCGAAACCTCTAGTCAATTGTATTGTATAGCCGATAAAAAAAATGTAGTTAATAGCCAACGAATAATCCGTCATCTGGTAAAAAGATGATAACTGCATTTTTGAAGTTTCGAAATAATACATTCGTGATAGGAAAAAATCTATATATTATTGTCTTTAAAAAATCACTTTGTTAGCGACATGAATTGCATGTGCTTGTTGACTAGAACATAACCTAAACTTGGTCTACTAGCTTTCCTGCTACTGAAACATGTTAACGCTTTGTTTCTAGCTTTGATACTTTCCGGAAGCTAGATAGCATGTACGCGACCAGAATCCGAATCGATAAACTCTCTTCTTAGATTTAAGATGCCATAATTTAGGTCAATTTAGGGGGATTATATTTGTAAAACCAGCATATAATACATACGAAATAATTAGTGTGCTAGAGAACATTAGCAACTTTGGTTTTACAAATTATTATAGAGAATCATTGGGAAGAATCATTTGGTCGCATGGAAGGAGCTTATATAAAGATGTTTTAATATTATCATGAGAAACAACTTTATATTTCAGCCACTCGATTTCTTCAATGGACGGTTGTGAGCTTGTGGCCTTTGGCTCTACCAGACTCATGATTTTGTACAATATAATATCGTCCATTATCCACACGTTACAGTGGCGAATGTGATTCATCAAATGCCATTGAATATCTCTTTTCGAAGAGCTCTAGTTGGGGATAAATTGATAGCTTGGCACAATCTAGTAGCTAAAATTTCCGGCCAACAGCTTTCAAATAGAAGGGGTATTTTTACACTAGGACTTACATAAACATGATCATTTCACAGTTCGGTCTATGTATCATTTTTTAATAAACCAGAATACGTCCTTTAGAAATAAATTTATTTGAAACGTCAAGATTCCACTAAAAATAAAGATTTTCATTGGTACCTCCAGCGAGATGTTATTTTAACCAAGGATAATTTAGCAAAAAAAATTAGACTGGAAGTAAAAATGTTGCTTCTACGATTGCAATGAAATAATTAAGAACCTCTTTTCTTATTGTCAACATGCTAAAATTATTTGGCATATTGTTCATATAGCTACTGGGTTAACCCCACCTAAGTCAATATCTTCTATACTTGGACACTAGTTAACTGGCATAAACCAGAAAGATAGATTATTGATTATGGGCGATTTGGTGTACACGTAATGATTTGATTTTTGAGAAAAAACAGTTTACCCCTTTTATGCAGGTTATTTTTAGAGGAGCATATTCGCTACGATTTTGGTCCCTACTGGATACTGAGGAATCAAGGGAGACTGTCCTGGCAAGCAAAGCGCTAGAGGTCATCTCTTTGGATATCTTCGCCAACAATGGATGGAGAAGCAATAAGAGAATTTGCTTTTAATTACTTACTTTAGTTGGTGTACACTTTTATTTTTATTTATGATCAGCTTTGGAGCTGAGATTGCTGTAAAAATTAGCTGCATGAGGTTGCAGAGATCGGAAACTCTCTCTTTTCTGAAAAAAAAAGAATCATAATTTTGTATATAATTTATATTGAGAATTCGAGATCATGGGAGTGCGCATATAGCGAATTTTTTGGGTAGGTGATAGTTTATGGAAGTGCGCAGCTCACAAGTCACAGCTGACAGTTACCTTTTCATTTTCCTAATGTAATCCCACTAACCTAACTTAAGCATAACCTGACCCGGCAAATGCAAAGGCCACAACAACATACTACCGGTTGCGGTGTCAGGCTTCAACTACTTAAACTAGAAAACAGCTCGCCTATCAATGCCAACGGAATCCTTCCAAGACAAAGAAGGGCACAAATAGCAACAGTTTTTTCTTCAGAAAACAACTCTATTTTATATGTACGATAATTGCTAGGGTGAGCCTTACATCATTGCTGATGAAAGCCATGGCCAAACCGTGCGGAATAAATTTTGGGCAATAATGCTTGGCGAGCATGGGAGGGCACTCTGCTTTTGTCTTCAATTCACGGAAAATCGACTGGTGGCCTTTTTTTGTGTGGCTCTGTAGCTTATTCTTTTCTAGTAGGTTCATGAGAAGGCGACTGGGGCCTGGGGGTTTTAGATTCTGCAATGCAAGATTTGTCCGCGTGAATCACAAGCTTCACATCCTTTTCAGTGAGTTTCAATGACCATACAGATGGCCCACATGTAATGTAATAAGTTCAATTTTTTTCTCATTGGTTTTCTGGGAAAATTCAGGTATATATTCAGACATTATATTTCAATGCCTCGAAATCATCCAATACAAAATACCTTTACGCTGGATTCAAATCTGTTCTTTTTCTACCCTTCAAGGCTGGTTCAACCATGTTCATCATTCATATATATATAAATACTCGTAGCAAGCACTACATGAGATGCAAGTGTTCTTCACCAATGCACATTGCTAGGAGACTAGGAGTTTTGGAGAGATCACATGACAAAGAAAAAGCTCGTGTGGAAGAAAGCTTTCCGTTCCAACAATTTGTATACTACATTACTTTTTCTTGGAATTGTTAAATTAGGTCTTACAAAATCTAGGTGATGTGGTTGTCGACAGCTAAACGCATACAGTGACTTTATGAATTTCAAGATTTATCGAGTATAATCTATAGGAGGCCTTTACATGTTAATGAACTTGTGCTAAATTCATACATATGGCTTTCCTCACAGTAACTATTATAGGTAGATAGATGGATATGGATATATGGACCTACTTTAAAATTTCTATAATTATTCTAGCACGTGTTGGAAACTAAAAGTTTTACCCTTTGTAGATGCCTATAACTATTTTGACACGATGTAACAGAACAGCTATAACTTTTTCAGGTTGGACCCGTTCGTTATCCTCTGATTGGAAGACAAAGTTGTATCTTTTACGACAAATTTTCAATTAGGTGTAAGCATGTGCAATGGACTGCAGAAGTTGTAATTTGTTTTACAGTACGTGTTACTCAATACTCATAGATAATTTGTCCCGAAAACAAAGACTTCAGATATGGCGGCTACCCAGACGGCAAACGGTAAAACAGGATCCTCATCAAAGAGGAGAAGTGAAATAAAAAATAAAAAAGAGAGTGGGCTAGCCCACAACAATCAATTTTGGTCACTGGTGACCCATCACGGCCCAAAATTTAGCCCACTCTGCCAAGTTTGGATTGTGCAGCAGCTAGCAACAACAAAGCAGCTAATTCTGCAAGGAATCGGGGACTATCGCTGCAATCGTAGTACTGTAGCAGAAGATAGAATTTTTCACAAAGTTCTATTGAAGCAGTGCAAAGAAGTGAAAGGCATCAAATCCTTTATCAATCCAAATCTACTACAGTATAAACTACAATATCCATGAGGCAATGGTGATTGCATTCTCTCCTGGCTCCAAGATCCAATTCACATCCTTTGCTAGTATATCTTCTTGTCATCTCACTCGTATGGAACATCTCTAATTTGAATCCCAAAATTTAAAAGGATATCCTTACTGATCTAGCTCACCCGATCAACGTCAAATCACCCTGCCTCCAGCATGCACGCCTCTCCTCTTGTGTTCAAGGCGATTGACCATGCAGATGGTGAAACTGTAGCTAGTGTTGCAGCACGTGTCGCTCAGTCGTTTCCCCCGACGTTGATTCGCCGAGCAAATTCAGGTATGTTTCCGGCGCAGGCATCCTGTTTGGACGCCACGAAATCATCCCATACTAAATACATCTACGCTCGATCCAAATCTGCGTGTGTTTCCTATTTTTCTTTTAGGCCGGTTCAACTGCGTTCGTCTGCCTATAAATACTACCCGTAGCAAGAAGAAAGAGAGATCGATGCAAGTGAATTTCACCACTGAACATTGCTACAAGGCTTGGAGAAATCGCTCGATCAGGCAAGAGCTTGTGCAGAATGGTGCGGCTTCCTTTTGCTGCTGGGCTCGCGGCCCTGTGGTGCTTGGGCTGCGCGATCTCCTCCGGCGAGGGCCAGCCCGACTACCGCGCCGCGCTGGCCAACTCGCTGCTCTACTTCGAGGGGCAGCGCTCCGGCAAGCTGCCGCCGGGCCAGCGCGTCCAGTGGCGCGGCGACTCCGCGCTCGCCGACGGCCGCGACCACGGCGTGAGCGCCGCCGTCACACACTTACTACATTTGCATGCACGAGATTAATTAATTCCGTCACTTACCCCTGACATACATTGTATACGCGTGCATGCAGGTGGACCTCACCGGCGGGTACTACGACTCCGGCGACAACGTCAAGTTCGGCCTCCCGATGGCGTTCACCGTCACGATGCTGGCGTGGGGCGTCGTCGAGTACGCGCGCCCGCTCGCGGCGGCGGGGGAGCTCCGGAACGCCCTGGCCGCCGTGCGCTGGGGCGCGGACTACCTGGCCCGGGCACACGCGGCCGAGGAGACCCTGTACGTGCAGGTCGGCGATGGCGACTCCGACCACTCCTGCTGGCAGCGCCCCGAGGACATGGACACGCCGCGGACGGCCTACAGCGTCGACGCCTCCCGCCCGGGCTCCGACGTCGCCGCCGAGACGGCCGCCGCGCTGGCCGCAGCCGCCGTCGCGTTCCGGCAGCTCGACGGCGGCTACAGCGCGACGCTCCTCGGGCACGCGGAGCAGGTATAGTACGACGACACGCGCGTGTGCGCCCATGCATTCACGCCTACAAGGCCACGACACGTTGCAAACACTAACGTTCCATGGTCGTATGATCGTCTGCATGCAGCTGTTCCGTTTCGCCAAGAACCGCCGTGGCCTCTACCATAACAGCGTGCCGGGGGCCGGGGAATTCTATCCTAGCAGCGGCGACGAGGTACTATCATTTACTTT
This sequence comes from Panicum hallii, assembly GCF_002211085.1. Taxonomy (NCBI): domain Eukaryota; kingdom Viridiplantae; phylum Streptophyta; class Magnoliopsida; order Poales; family Poaceae; genus Panicum; species Panicum hallii. The sequence continues at coordinate 6,709,378 of NC_038044.1, read as the reverse complement.
ACTTCTCCAAAGTTCCATGGAATTAACGTGTTGTTCTTGATGCTGGGATCACAAATGGGGCAGGACGACCTGATCTGGGCTGCAGTCTGGCTCTTCGTCGCCACCGGGCGTGAAGACTACAAGGCCTTCATCGCCGGCGACGGCAATAGCGGCGAGGTGCAGTCAACGCTGTCATGGGACAAGAAGTTCCTCGGCGCCCAGGCACTGGTCGCCAAGGCAAGCGAGCACTTATCCATGCTAGATTTCATTTAATTAACTAACTGTCTGCCCTGTAGAATTCGAAAGTTACAACATAGAAATAATAATTTGCAATGATAATTGTTCTTGTTTGCAGCTTATCCTCGAAGGGAAGCTGCCGGACGCCGGCAACCCGGCTGTGATGAAGAGGAGCCTGGAGCAGTTCCTCTGCAACGTGGTGCAGCATGGCGTCGACGCCAAGCTCAGCCCCGGCGGCATGCTCTGGATGCAGCCGTGGAACAACCTGCAGTACGTCACGTCGGCGGCGTTCGTCGCCGCCGCGCACGCCGACCACCTGGCGGGCGCCTCGCTCCGGTGCGGCGGCGCGGCGCTGCCGCCGGCGCTGCTCCTCTCGTTCGCGCGGTCGCAGGCGCACTACATCCTCGGCGCCAACCCCGGGCGGATGAGCTACATGGTCGGGTACGGGCCAAGGTTCCCGGCGCAGGTGCACCACCGCGGCGCGTCGGTGCCGTCCATCAAGTCCAGCCCCGGCAAGATCACCTGCAAGGGCGGGTTCGACTACTTCAGCAAGAGCACGCCCAACCCCAACGTGCTCGTCGGCGCCATCGTCGGAGGGCCCGACGGGAACGACCACTACAACGATTCCCGGCAGAATTTTCAGCAGACCGAGCCGTCCACCGTCACCGTCGCACCCATCGTCGGAGTGCTTGCGAGGCTTTTGCACAACTGAGACATGCTCCGTTTTATCCAGGACTCTCAGGAGTGTTGTGCCGAGAGAACTATTCATTTACTCTCAGAACAACATCTTGTAAATTGAAAACGATGACGTCCAATAAATCACTGCTTATTGCTCTCTCCACTCTCTTTTGATGGACCTATTTCCAAAACTGAAATTTTCTCTTTTGATAGTCCGACATGTAACCATTCGATTCTTGTCCACCTGATGGTTTGATTGTAGGGAATCTATTAAACTCACAATTCACAAGAGGTTGTTCTCTGTCAGATTGATTGCAAAATTATTCAGAAGTCAGCATGGATGTTTGACAGCATTCGTCCAGTAAGACGATAATTCTTGTCCACTTGATGGTTTGATTGTAGGCAAAATACTGCTACTTTACAAGATTATCTTAGTTAAAAGCTGAAAGAAAAGTAGAATGCTTAGATAATTATTGGAAAGGTGATGAACTGATGATCTTCATAAAGCAATGCCAAGAAACCGAAGATTAGGACTAGAAAAAAAATAGTAACTTGTCATGGCACAAATTATTTCAATAGAACTTTGCAGTGCAAAATAGTTGGTGAAGAAACCTACTCCCTCCGTCCTGAAATATAAGGTATCGAAGGGTTCAAAATTTATACCTAAGGCATCCTAGAATGTTATGAAAACTAATTATTTCTAGGTTGCCATGAAATTAGCAAAATGATAGTCAAATAAGGCATTAAATGGGGTGCATGCGTAATTTTCTCATCTTCTTAATCTATCATAAAAATGCTAGGATGCCCTATATTATAGGACGGAGGGAGTACTCAGTAGCCTTTGACAAATTTTCCCTTTACCATGCTCATAGCTCTGCATTTCTTTGCCAGGTAATCTTTCCGTTGGAATTCCAGAAGTTTGAGAACAAGTCGGATGCCATTAATCTTAGCTCTGGTATTGATGGACGCCTCACCAGAATGATCAAGAAATGGTGGTACGGGGAGACACTTCTTGTTGGAAAGCCTGAGCATAAATACATTATTGAAAAAGAACTGGTCAGCTTAAGCTCCCTTTTCCCCTCTTCTGCTTGTGTGAAATACATCAACTCAGATTTTGATGTCTCTTTTGCAGAGCATAACCTGCTGATATGACGAAGCTGTCTTGGAAATGTTGTGGGGCCTGAAAAATCTATTGCATACTTTAGTGCCTAAAGAGAAATTAGAGCTGAGTGGTGAGGACAGCAAGCATAGGAAGCCAAGGATTACAATGTTCTTGCAAAAACTGTTGTACGTGAAGTTTAATGTTGATGCTGATGGGATTAGAAAATGCTAGGCCAAATTATTGTGCAAAGCCAACTTGGTACTTTTTGTTGTACTCGGGAGTTGCACTAAGAGAATTTCAACAACAAAGATGTCGAATACTACTCTCTGTTGTTGAAATTTACTATAAGAACAACATCTTGTAAATTGACAGAATGACACCAATGACATCCAACAAGTCACTCTTGGAAAAATGGATCCAACATGAAATTATTCGATTCCAGAATTTGGAACAAGCTTCCATATCCAGACCTATAACATACATTATCTGAACCTCCCAAAAGGGAGGATCACTCTAGCACCAATTGGTAAAGACCTGTGGTTACATTAAGAAGTAGCGACATCAAGCGCCGGTAGACAGTCCCTTATAACATTCGCAGCTTGCTCCAGCTCCTTCTCTGAGATGATGAGTGGCGGTACGAGCCTCACAACATTGCCTTTCCCAGCTGTCAGCACTATGACACCAGCATCAAGGCATGCATCAACAAGAGGACCAGCTGGTACATCCAGCTCGATGCCAACAATGAGGCCAACGCCACGGACCTCCTTTACATGCGGGTTTCCGCTCAGCTTTGTGCGGAGAAGCTGCTTGAAGTTCTCTCCCTTCTTGGACACCTCAGCCAAGAAACCAGGTTTCTGGATTTTGTCCAATACAGTTAACGCAGCCTGGCAGACAAGAGGGTTACCGCCGAATGTAGTGCCATGGTCGCCGTAGCTTATGGCTGCAGCAACCTTTTCCTTGACCAAGACAGCCCCGATGGGGAGACCATTGGCTAGTGGCTTTGCTAAAGTCATAATGTCCGGTGATACTCCATACGCCTCATGGGCCCAGAGGTAACCTGTGCGCCCCAAACCACACTGCACCTGTTTTTTTCAAAACCATAAAGCAACATTAGATTAGAATGTTATCCACTTCACTGATAGATGCGACCTGACAGACATGGAATGCAATCGTGAAACGGTGTTAATTTCAGATAAGAACAGAAATGCAAACTCTCATGTCCCTGTTAACTCGTGGAACGCATCCCTCAAATCTTTGTTCTTGACCCAAAGGTTTAATCGTTCACAACAAATTGTATATAGAATTCTTGAATCAAATACAGTTTAGCACTATCGTGCTATTCTTTCTTTAAAGATGAATAGAACAAAAGGTAGTAATGGCAGAGCACAGCATACCTCATCAAAGACCAAGAGAGCTCCAGCCTCGTCACATGCCTCCCGCAGCCCCTGCAAGAACTCCTGGGTGGCACTATGAATGCCACCCTCACCCTGCACGGGCTCCACGAACACAGCGGCTAGCCTGCCGGACTGTATCACCTTCTTGGCCTCCTGCAAGTTGCCGTACTCCACGAAGGTCCCGCCGGGCATGACTGGCGCGAAGGGCTCCCGGTACTGCGACTTGCTGGTGAGCGCGACGGAGCCCATGGTCCGGCCGTGGAAGCAGTTGGAGAAGGCCAGGAACTCGGCGGGCGGCGCGTCGGTGTCGGGGTTCGCGACCCGCTGGAACTTGCGGGAGAACTTGATTGCCGCCTCGTTGGCCTCGGTGCCGGAGTTGGCGAAGAAGGCGCGGTCCGCGAAGGACGCCTCCACAAGCCGCTTGGCGAGAGCCACCTGCGCCCCCACAGAGCGGAAGAGCAAGGTCAGCGACAGAGAGCTTCGAGAGGAGGGGGAGAGCGAGGCCGCGGGCCAGCGGGGGCAATGCGTCGAACACGTTGTGTGCGGAGGAGGAGTAGGAAGGGGCACGCACCTGCGGCCTGGTGTACTGGACGTTGCTGGCATGGATGAGGGTGGCGGACTGGCGCGCGAGGGTGGCGGTCACGTCGGGGTCGGCGTGTCCGAGCGCGGTGACGGCGATGCCGGCGGCCATGTCGAGGTACTCGCGGCCGTCGAGGTCGTAGAGCTTGCACCCGCGGCCGCCGTCGATGACGACGCGGGAGCGGTTGTAGGTGCCCACGAGGTACCGCGCCTCGTCCTCGACAACCGCCAGGCTCGCCGCTGACAGCTCCCGCCGCGCCGCCCCCGAGGCCGCGGCGGTCGGGGGCGGCGGCGGCGTGGCGAGGCAGGCCGAGACGCGCGCACGGCGGGACGACGGGGCGAGCCGCGCGCCCGAGCCCGAGCCCGCGCCGGAGACGGCGACGGGCGCGACGGCGAGGAAGGACTGGAGCGAGTTCATGGCGGATCGAATTGGACGGGGAGTGCTTCGTCGCGTGGGGATTATAATTACCGGGGTTTGCCTTGCCGGCTGCGTTTGAGCGCGGGGGTTTCCACGAAGATATCCGGGGTCAGGGGGGCCATGGCTTCGGATCGCGCGTGGGTGGGGCCCGCGTGGAAGTGAGACGGAGAGGGGGAGGGAGTAGGTGCGCGCGCTGGGTGGCGCGGTTGGTAGCAGTAGGAGTGCCGTGCGCGCAGCCGTCTCGGGTCAGCCGGGCCTGGTCAGACGTCTGAGGACAAGCACGTTTCCAACTCTGGTTTCCTTCTCGCTAACATAACTGCCAAACTACATCGCAAAACAAAAAAATCTCGCTAACTACCACTGCAGCCCCGGCATAATTGTAGTGCATGCTGACACGGGAAACCTCTTCAAGCGCACGGATCTTTGAGAATTGAGATAAGATGATTAGACATCAGACATCGAAAGCGGATGAAAAGGGCACTCAGATTCACGGATCAAACCGTCGGTTTATTTATCGTCGATGCGATTGCTTTAGCATGTAGTGAACCCCGGCACAAACATCCCAACAAAAATCTGAAGGAAGAAACAAACCGTTGCCATCGTACAGAGGATGGGCTTGTTATTTTTCATGCTGACATTCAATCTCAGAACGAAAGGGCCGGTACAAAATGTAGTGGTTTGTTCCATCTCCCCTGGAGATCGGGGGTGAAGTCAAAACACAGTGGTCCGAGCGAAGTTATTTGCAGCCGCAGCGCCGGGCCAGGTGGCGGTTTCCCTCGTCAACGAGCAACCAAGCTGAGCCTGAGCATCAGGCTTGCAGCTCCAGGCGTTGAAATGAATCAAGGCGAGATTGTGTATTCAGAGTACATCTACAAGCTCTATCCAGAGTCATCAGTACAATAAATGCTCGAAAACATGGTCCACGTTGCGTTGCCACTTGGTCTCGTACAGATTCAGAAGCCTCTCGGCAGGTGTCACTCCTGTAAACGATTTAAAGTTAGCGACTGGTTGGTGGCAAAGGAAACTCATGGTCAAATACTATTGTCTCCGCCAAATGAATGAAGACTTGAAGATGCTGAATAGCGTTGGTGCATTACCTGTTCCCACCGTTTCCTCAACCTCTCTCAAGAAACCAACCTCCTTGTACCCTCTTCTTTCTAATCCATTCTGCATTAGGACAACATAAGCATTACTACAAACAGAAGCTCTATGGCCTTGTCCTTTTCTTAAAGAAAAAGTTCAAAGGAAGCAAAGGGAAAGTAATGTACTAACTTTGGCCAATTTTAGAACTTCTTCAGCTAAATCTCTTACATATCCGTCACGAAATGGTGTCTTAAAACCAGTCACCGGTACCTGATCAAATATTACAACGTAAGACAAACAAAAATTGCTAAAGGTTATTCTTATCTACTACAACACAGTTTCTGATCACAAGAGTGGATAAAATCTATTGGACGGTTGGAATTGTGAGGAAAAACAAATTCATTTTCTATCAAATGGAAGGACAGAGGGCACAATCATCTATCAATACCTTCCGCCTTAGCATCTCTCTTTCCTCCTTTGTCCAATCAAAAGTCATGTCCAAAATGTTTTGTAATGATTCCTCATCGTATAACAGCCCAACCTGTACATAATGAAACATAAAGTGAAAGTCTGGCTCAAACTTTGACCGAAAAATGAAATAAACTAATAATGTACAGTACCCACACTCGTATTAACTACTGTCTGTCAGAGTGTACAGAAATATAAAACAAAGACAAAGGGAACATATCACAAACCCAAAATGCGGGCAAAGCACACAATCTCCTCCACGGGCCACCATCAGCACCTCTCATCTCAAGGTATCTCTTTAACCTAACCTGCAAGCAGAATACAAAGGATACAGTAAGCATGATAAAATAACGATGACAGATGCAATCGTGTAAAGGGATAAAAGAGTAAACCTCAGGAAAAATTGTTGTTAGATGGTTCTCCCAATCATTAAGAGTAGGCAATTCCCCAGGAGCTTGTGGGAGCTTTCCTTGCATAAAATCCTGCAGAATAAATGCATGCCGAATGAGATTTTATTAATGAAAACCAAATACTGTGTCTTCCAACATAATATTTAAAAAAAACTTTAACAACTACAGAAGTAAAAGGACATCAGAGAAAGAAAGAGACCCGAAATGACATTCCGGTGCAGTCAATATACTTCTTATTTCGATACACAAAATACATAGGGACATCTAATGCATAATCCACATATTGCTCGAATCTGCTCCCAAACAAAAACTATAGTTAGGATCATTTCATATGAAAAATATCTTAAGAGTGAAATGAGCCTATCAATCAAATCACTTGCATTCAAGGTGGGGGAGACTAACCCAAATGAGTCATCAAAGACAAAAGGGAGCATCCCTGCACGGTTGTTATCAGTATCTGTCCAGATATGGCTGCAGATAACGGTAATTGTGTTAACAACTACAGATAATGAAATAAGTCATGTATGTTGTGCAGGACTATCAAGTAAATACCTCCTTAAGCTGAGAAATCCATTTGGCTTTCCTTCTTTAAAGGGAGAATTGGCAAATATTGCTGTTGCAATCTGTTAAACGAACAAGCCAGGATTATTTGGGAACTGCAAATAAATGATGACAGAAGATAATAAAAAATACCCACAGGCTGCAATGCAAGGCCAGCGCGAAATTTCCTTATCATATCCTGTTCCGAACTGAAGTCAAGATTAACCTGGATACAGAAGAGTGAACATCAGTCAAGATTATCATAATACAAATCAGTTAAGTTCTCTAGTGAAACAACTTATGTCAGAGACAGTTTCAAGTCTCTTTGAGATGATCTCAAACAGAGAGCAATAATATGTTTTTCTTTGTGAAAATAGCACTCCATACATAAATAGAAAAAAAAATATACTCACCTGCACGGTACATGTCCGGAACATCATATCGAGGCCAAGAGTACCAACTTTAGGCATGTAATTCCTCATTATTTCGTATCTCCCCTACATAGGATACTTGTCTTTGTCAGATTTTATGGAAAAGGCAACAGTTCAACTATGTTGCATATCAGTATTTGAGCAAGGCTACAATGCGAATTATCAGTCTTTTTTTTTTCTCAACTCATGTGCTGGGTAACTAGCAATTTCATATTGTTGTGTCAAGCAATGGGAGATTTACCAAAAGACAACATTTCTAGTGATACCAGTGTCAAGAATGCTACAATTGAAAATCAGAACAAGTAATTTTTGAGAGAGAAAAAGTTCAGAACAAGTATGTCGGGTTGAGGTGTTTATTACAGTCTAAGGACAAAGCAAAGTTCAAAAAAAGTAAGTTTTACAAGGTTAAAGGACAGAATTACCTTCGGCATTATTGGTATATCACTCAGTGCCCATTTTGGCTGAAAGCCAAGTCCAAGAAATCCTATTCCCATTTCCTCTCCAACTGCTTTGACCTACAAGAAGATGCAAATTTTGAAGTCCTATCCTAATTGCACAGAAATGCATAAATGTATTGCAGAAACAGTACATCATCGTATCACATTATACATCAGACTAAGATGGCAAATTGCAAACAGGGCACGAAATATTTTGATCATTTTCCAACAAGACTCTAGTCAGTTGGAAACATGAAACTAGTGTGCCCATCTGGGTACCAATTTTCTAGCAAAGACAAACAAACAAACTCCAACAAGATGCTCCAGTTAAAGGCATAGTCCTCGATAGAATTATCATGGTAGGCAGGCAGGAATGTAAATAAATATTTGGTTTGCAATTTGAGTTTGGGATTTGAATATTTGATAATCTTCTGGCAAAAGAATAGCCAGGCAGGTATAATCTCACAAGTAAAAACACACACAAGCTAATATATAATAAATTCTACTAGATGTTACACAAGGAATGCCATGTCGGTATGAGAATTTACCTGATAAAGATGTGAATTGACCTCTGCACAAGTTTGATGTAATGTTTCAAGAGGAGCACCACTAAGTTCAAATTGGCCACCAGGCTCTAGTGAGATGCTTTGTTTTCCCTACATCCATATAGACAAGTCGAGTTACAAAGATGCAAATAAAACCTGCAGTGCCGTTTTGTTTGGCTGTGGCATCTAAAGTATGAGTGAGAGTGACCCATTGAAATGCATGGACGTTGTCCTTTTTCATTCAAACTCAATTGTTTGTGGATGGTAATGAATGGCGCATTCATAAAAAAGGAAAAGAGCAATGCAACAGTACCTGCTTGAGCCCGATAACGTTGTTCTCTTCCACTATCTTGTCCCAATCAAATCTCTCAGCGAGCCCGTTCAGTATGTCACGAATCTGATCATACTTTATAGGGCGTAATGTGTCAACTTCAAAACCGAACTTCTCATGCTCCGTGCCAATTCTGTAAAAAGGCATACATTTTACGTAGGGGATAAACTGAATATTCAACTGACATATATTTTTTTAAAAGAACAAATACAACGACAGCTTTTATAAAAACCAGAATAAATTGCCAATGCTGAAATAATTTGAACGCAGTTACCAGATAAAATGGTGGTCAAGTAATCACACTCACGAATTCATCCTACTACAGTGTACACACTACAGCAGACTTATCACTCACTACAAGGCACTAGTCCACCATAAAAGTTGGCCACTCCGCAAGCACATGAAACCTCAATTTTAGAGGTAGACAGCATTATTGGCCATAAGAATGCATCACATCTAGTACCAAATAACCGAGAATCACACCTCCACGTGAAACATCCCATCACTAGGAAAGTAACAAAAGGGAGCACAGGGAAGCATCTCACCTCCAATTCTCCTTTGGCTTGCACCCGGAGACGAGGTACGCGACGAGGTCCTCCTTGGTAAGGGGCTCCGTCATCTGCACGGCCTCCTCCGTCGGGGGGCTCGCCGCCACGGCCCCGCCGCGCCTCCTCCCCCTCCCCGGGAGCCCGACCGCCGCGAACCCCGCCGGGCGCCCCCTCCTCCGCGCAGCCGCGGGGCCCGCGCCATCCGGCGACACCCGCGAGACCGCCAGCCGCGACGCCACCGCCATCAAATCCAACGGCCAACTAACCTACCAAAATTCACCATCCCGGAAAAACAAAAGGAGGTCAGCGGGAATCGCGCGCAACCCGATACGCGGGCGCCAGTCATCGAACCCAATCCACTCACCTCGCCCGCGCGGGGTGGTCGGGAGGCTAGGCTAGGGGTAGGGTTCTTCGCCGTCCGCTGCCGCCGCCGCCTGCCGCTGCCGCTGCGAGAGCCGACGAGTAAGAAGAGGGAGGGAGACGGGGGACGGGAATAGAAGACAGCTTGCGGGATGCGGGTTGCTTATAAAGCGGTGAGGTGGGGCCTGGCCGTCAGCGAGACGCCGAGTCCGCGTCAGCACGCCGCGTTGAAGTGCGCGCGGCCCCCATCCATCCGCAGGTGCGGCCGCGGCAGCAGCCGGGGCGGCGGGGGTGAGCCGGTACCCCGGTGAGGTGTGGTCTGACGTCACATGTGGCAGCCCGCTGATTTGGAGCGGCCATTGCTTCCAAATAAAGGGAATTTTTTTTTCTTAAAGTGGTGGGACCGGCGCCCAATGATTCTGCTGTTTCCCAATTCTAAATTTGACGAAAGTGAGGCTGCCGCTGCTCCTCCGATGATTCCACTAGCTTTGCTGCTTCACTGGACCACGGATGACGAATTCCGTGATGAGATGATGCTGGGTGAGATCCTCTGCGGTCGCGATAACTATACATAGCAGCAGACACGCATCCATCTCCTGCTGCTGCTACTTGTTTTTCTTTCCTGATAATGCTGCTGCTAACTTGTTAAGTGCCGGCACGCAAGACACGACTGGGACTCTCTCTCTCTCTCTCTTCTCTTTCTGAAGCTGCGCGGGCACTGCGGGCGCGGGGCTTCGACAAGGACCAGAGTCGGGGATCTTCCGCGGCGATGGTCCAGCAGCGGCCGCGACTGATCTCGGCCGTCCGTCGTGGTTGGCGCCTCCTCGATTCCTACCTATTTCGATTCCGTGTCCTTGTAGTGCGACTAGTTAGGTCCAATGCAAGCTAAAGCTAGGCTCGACGTAGCTAGCCCAAGGTTCCAATCCTGCACGGATAGACGACGCGTATAATCTCACGAAGAAAATCGTTGCGCGCGTGGATACACCTATTTGTTTTACACGCACCTAACTGTACCGAGCGCTCATTCGGGTTACAATGCAAGCCATACTGTGAAAATGAGCAGGTACCGGCAAACCTTTTCATTGTTTCGGGCAGTTCAGCTCTTGCACCGTATGATGAGAATGAACCTTGCCCATCTTCATGGCCAGGTTCAGCCTCCAGTGCCGAACCACTTCCCTTTTTTTTATGATCGGGAGTAGTAGTAGTGGACAGCAGGTACCATGCACATGATGAGCATCATATCAGATGGAGCATGTGGGCTTCACAACAGTGTGCTTCTTGATCCCTCTCGGACACCTGCCTTTTTCTGCCGTGTTATTCTATGCATTCGGGAGACGGAGGACCATGGCCGCAGAACAATGATAAACAATGGGGAATGGGGTAGACATTGTGGCTGCCAAAATCTATTTGCAGGTGTGTTCTTCTTCGATGCATGGCGCGTACAGCTGAACAACCCTCGTGTGCCATCCGATCTTGCTCTCTCCGAATCACACACAGGAGATCATCTCTGCATTTCGTCATCTCCATCTCGAGGGAAATTTGACCCCCTCTTCCTCGTCTCTCGTTCTATTTGATCTATATATCTGATCATTGTCCGCATCAATTGCGATCCATCTAGGCTGTCTTTCATCTCGCCCTTGCAATCATAATCTCATGCACTTTTGCAGCTATAATGGAAAAGGAAATTTAAATTATGAGCTTTGTGCTTCGACCAAGTGAATTGATCATTTGACAATGTTCAGTGTGGTTCTATCCTCTACAGGTGGTTAGTTGTGTGTTTGGGCTAAGCAGCAGTCCTGCTAAAGCTAATATAGACTGGCCCAGCACAAGAGGTTCTGCTGCTGATAGCCTGGCCCAGTGGGGGTGGGGGCTGATGTCGATCACACACAACGGATAGTATTGGGCCGCTTCTTATTGGGCCGTTCTACGACAAATGGTCCCTTACTAGTTCATGGGGGTAGCACTACCTCAGAGGCTCAAACAGATTCACTCTATAAAAAAAAAAAACACTCAAGCAGAAGGCCAGAAGCACCTCTCCCTTAAAAAAAGGGAAGTACCTCTCCCTTCCTTAAAAAAAGAAGCAGCAGCACCAATCTGATTCGAAGCGTCTCCTGTCAGGTTAAAGTGACATCATGGGCTTAATCAAACTATGTTACTCGGCAAAATAGCGACCATTACTAAACAGCAGACTAGCCCCACCACTACTTTCTTAGCAATAATTTAGCGTTCCACCAAGGCATGAGGCACGCATGAATCTTTAGTCAGGACCTACCCCGATTCACCAGCACAGGCAGCTCCAGCTGAGACCAGCTGCTATCTGAAGCACACTAAGCACTAGGTAAAAACTTCATCTGAGACATATAGAAAGGTGAAAACCAGCTCATTCTCCCTGGCTTCTTCCCGGAGTATTCTCCGGATGAAAATTACCACATTCCCCCCTTGATTTTTTTGGTTGAGATGAATGGATCACACGCATGCATCTACTGTTGCATCGATCATTGGCGTCCGATAATGCAGTACGTGAGAAGAACGCCGCTTGCTGCCTGAACAAAGTAATTAAGCTTGGCCTCGAGCGCACTAGCCAAGCAAGTCTACGATTGATAAAACTACAATTATGTCTCTGTCTCCCGTTTGTCGTAACCAGTGAGTTGACCTGATTGGAAGCCGTACCTTTCGGATCGACGTGACGCTCCTTTTGTCGGTGTCTCTGAGAATTCAGCAAACTTTTCATTGTCGTTTCAAGATTTCCCGCTGATCGATGTGTCGCAGGCTAGTGTCGATCTCAGTGAGATCACGCATGCATGTAGTATCGTGTGTCCCGAACCAGCAATGCCCCGCAAGCGCAATGGAAGTCCTCATGTTTCTCAAGTCATCTCCAAAATAAGAGCGCCACCGGAGAGGGACAAGTAGGTAATGGCGATGCACATCATTTTCATCCACATCAGCATTCTACCCACGGTCTTGCGAAACACACGATGAACAATAGCTCCCGCCTAAAGACGCAGTTACAATCCGCTGAGTGTGCGTGCATGTATGTAGACGTCTATTGTGTTTCGTAAAAAAAAAAATCAGCTCTAGGATCTTCGTAATTATTACCAGTGCATGACTTTATTCTACTTCTTTTTCTCCAAAGAGTTATATATTATGAAATTATTTTTTATAATGAAACTAATGCCAATCTTATGTTGACAATCCACGTGGAAGGAGTTCGAAGACTTCAAATTAATTCTGAGACTCTGAATGATAGATAACTTTGAACTATTAGAATTTTTTTGCGAATAAATTATCATATTATATAAACATATTTAATAATAAGAGTGGTCAAAGTCTCACTTCAAGATCTGCGAAAGATAAACAACAACCTAGCGTTTTTTTTCGGAGCGAGTACTAATTACCATGACCTTACTTTGACACACCAAACACGTGCTACATACTGTTGCATCGTTCATCTGCATCCCTTCTGATGGCCACTTGCTGCTTAAAACAAAGGTGACCTGGACTGCACTGTAGTACAGGTCGACAACTGATACTCACTTACGGTCATTGCATTCGTCATTAGGTGTACCTTTCGATCGATACAATATTTTTTTGTCAGTATTTTTCATCATTAGAAAACTCAGCCACTCATCCATCGGCATTTTGAAGAATTTTCCGCTAGACATCGTGTCCGAGTCGATGTCAATAAGATCTTACTGTGCCCACTCCTAGAACGGCCACAAGCGCAATGGAAAAAAAAATCCTCAGGTTTAATTTTTCAATTATTGAGGGATGTTAATAAGGAACATACTAGTAGAAAACTGGCCAATTCGGAACTCCACCAGAGAGTGACAAACAGGCAAGGTCGTGATGCCTGCAGATGAGCATCGTTTTCAGCTGTCGTTCCAAAGTGATCAACGATCTCGATCTACAAGTTCCTCAAGCGTAAAGACGCAAGCACTGCAAACGCTCATGCGTTTTTCTGTTTTTAGTGCGTGGCTTTACATGCGCTAGAAGCTAGATCTTTGTGAGCTGTAACGATGTAACCACTGCTTGCTGAACATGTGTGGCGCACTCGCGCATGATGGCAACACCTAATAATGTCTCAATATATCTGCGGCAAAAAGTTTTTGGCTTTTCATTAACAACAGAAAGGTTTAGATGTTCATCGCGATTGCTGTGACGACTAACATATGTTTCCGAGGAAATTTGAAAGTCAGGTAGCTTAAAGAAACTTTAAATCCTGAAACATCACATTATGCCAACAGTGTAGAAAGTAGAAAAGCCACCGTTAGCGAACAGTGTAGAAAGTAGAAACGCATGCATTCCCGTGAGCTGGACGGTCTCTTCTGCAAACGTTTTCCGGCGTTCGTGGTAAAATTTCCCGGCGCATTTGCTCAGGCAGTAATTAACACATGGCGTTTCTGACCGCAGCAGCATGCTCTGCCCTAATTAACCTTTTATTCTGAACAAGTGCTTTCTTTTTTGTTTGGAAGAAGAAGGCTGTGTGTTTGGTTCAGATTTCTGAACCTGCTTCTGCTTTCAGAAATTTTTTTTCTGTAACTACTTTAAAAAAGCTGCTTTTCTGTAGTACAAATTTAAAAGTAGGTTACATCCTGTTTGCAGATTTTCCGAATTTGTGAAAACTACACACCTAATATTGGTCACATATATACCCTTTCAATTCTTTTTTATATATAAGAAAATAAAGATTTTCATATATAGGAAAATAAAAATAAAAAATAATAAAAAAGTTAACTCCAAATATTTTCATATATATATAAATAAAGATTTAAAGGAAAAAGAATTTGGTCATCAAAAAAAATATTGTATACTGTCAATTTGCATAAAGACAATATATAACTTTTTCGCAGTCGATAACTCACGGCAGTTTGAACCAAACGACTTTCAGCTTTTTCACAGCATTCATCTCACAGTAGCTTTTTCACAGCAGACATCTGATAGCAGCTTTTTCACAGCTCACAGCTGAATCAAACGCACCCAAAGTCGCACTGCTCGCCGGAGCCCAGAGGGCTCATGTGCGCCGGGTCTTTCGGAAGGAACTCGGAGCTGAATTCTGACCTCGAGTGCACTGTGTTTGGGTATATATTGCCTGCCGGCCGAACTTTTAAAAGAAAAAGATCTCTCATTCAGACGTACAAGTTTGATTTGAATGCCTCTCGTATTTATATTTAGGAAAAGAAGAACTCTTGCTCTTCCTTTTCCGGCCCCGGACCGGGCCGGGCCGGGCCCGTGGCCGTGGCAAAGTGATCCGAACCGGGCCTCCACGTCGGAACAGGGTGGTCGACGCAGCCGCAATCCGCAGGAGATCTGATTGCTTTGAAGACGAAAATTACCAGGCTGCCCTAGATCCTCTTCGTCTCTCTGGCCCCTTCCCTGGCCTTGTGGCTCGTGTCCCGCCTCCACGCCACGCCACGAGAGATATAACCGCCGCCTGCCAGCCCCGCGACACCCCCACGCCTCCCTCCCTGTCCGTCCCTTCCCGAGGCGGAGACCCGCGCCGCGCCGCGACGCCTTCGCCCCGTGAGCCAGCGCCAGACGCCTCTCTCCAGTTGGGGTCGGGTCTCGACGCCGCCGCAGAACACCCCCCTGCCCATCTCGGCGGGCGGCGGCGCGGGGAGAACCGCACGGGCGTGCTCGCGACCACGAGGTACGCACCGGCACCGTCCCTCTTTCTCTCTCTCTCCCCCCGCATCCGCGTCTCACCTGAAATCCCAATCCGGCGACGCCGCGCGAGCGGGCGAACCGGCCGGGAAGGGCGGGAGCGAAAGCGGCGCGGAGCCTAATGGCGGCAACGCTCCCGATCTGATGCTCGCACGCGCCGCGCTCGGCGTAGGCAATCGCTGCACCCCCCCCCTCCACCGATCAGCGAGGGGACGCGCCGCCAGTCTAAAGACGCGAGGGAATTCCCGTAGTTGTTATGGAATTTTGTTGGACGGATGGTGCTTTGTTAATTGATTTGGGGGAAGGAGGATCAAAACGAATCTTCGTTCCGTCGATCCGACAACCACGTGAGCGTCAATTACCGGTCGTTTTCTCCGCATTATAGGAAAAGTCGGGGAGGGATCGCCTTGTTCGTATCTGCTTTTGCGTTATTCTTCAGGACCGCGATTCCCTTGGTCTGCAGGTGGCCGTGTTCGTCAGGCCTTTCACCCTTGTCCGGGACCGAGCGACGTGGTGGATAGGTTCAATCAGTAGGGTAGGGTCGACTGGTTCCATCATATCATCATGCTGCTCGGCTACTTTGCTTCTTTCATGTCATGCCAAATGCCACCGCGTCGTGGTAAGTGTACCAGTACTGTGTGTCCGTGGTTGTGTTTTGGTGTCTTCTAGACGAAGATGGTTCTCTGATTCCTCTCTCCCGTGGTGTCTACAAATACCATCTGCCCATGGTTGATTCCAGACGGGAGACAGCAGTCCAGTGGTTCGCGTGTCATTTGTTTTGGCTGAGTTACAGTGGAAATCTTTGGTTGCAGAGTCATCGTTGTCGCTGAATCTTAGTTTGGTATTGCACCTTCTTTTCCATTCTCAGTTTGAGTAACCTAGTTCTTTCTGCTTCCGGGATAGCAAATATCCTCAACGGTCTCGATCCTGTGCATGCCTATTTACTGATGGTATGGTTCCGTTTTCGAGGTTTAGTTGCAATTTTTGTTTGGATCGGGTAGAGTGTAATGTAGCTTTGCAAGGGAATGAATGATGTGTGTGGTACTTGGGTACCTGTGATTTTTCAGGCACCTGCTTGAATCTTCTAGGTCGGTCTGTGCTCTAGTGTGGACTGAATGTTTAGTAGTTTTCAATTAGGAGTGTGACTGTCATGTCACTTGTGGGGGGAGGGAGCAGAACAAAAAGGGAGGGAAGAAAAACAAAGAAATCAGTTTTGTTATCGCTGCAGAAATTTGTTGTTCTACAACCGTAGTTGCATTGTTTTTCTGCTATTCCTTAATTCCATATAATAAAATAGTACGCGCTACTGGCGTGCATTTGGATGGTTTGAATGGAATACAATGATGTGGCGATGCTGAACCTGTTGAAGTTGTGTTGAGTTATACTCTGCATATTGTGTTATTAAGGACTGTTCTTTGTGAAAATTTGTCCTCAAGTTTTTTTTCCTTACTTGCATGTAATTGCCTTGGTTATACATGAATGGATGTTTTTCAGTATTTACATTTAACTTGTTATGAGATTGTTCTTACATCAATGCTACCTTTTTTTTTTTGCTCCTTCCCTGACAAATAGATTGCTTGCCTCTTCCTTCTTTTCCACACTAGTTGTAGGCTTGTAGCAGGTTTTCTTATAGTATGTGTGGCAGTTCAGCAGTGCATCTGTCATCATCTTTGTATTGACTTGTATCTTCTTCTTTTTTCAGATGGAAAGCCATAATTCATCCCATCCTCAGATTACTGAAGTGAAAATGGACATCTCACCATCAGCTTCTGGAGCAGCAGGGAACAAAATCTGCAGAGGTGCTGCATGTGATTTCTCTGATTCCAGTAACAGCTCAAAAGATGCCAAGGAGAGATCCGCATCCATGAGGAAGCTTATAATTGCTGTGATCCTTTGTATCATATTCATGACAGTGGAAGTGGTTGGAGGCATCAAAGCAAACAGTCTTGCAATCTTAACTGATGCAGCTCATCTTCTTTCTGATGTGGCAGCTTTTGCCATATCATTATTCTCTCTTTGGGCTGCTGGATGGGAAGCAACACCACAACAGTCTTACGGGTTCTTTCGTATTGAGATTCTTGGTGCATTGGTCTCCATTCAGCTCATATGGCTGCTTGCTGGCATACTCGTATATGAGGCTATTGTAAGGCTCATTAATGAGAGTGGTGAGGTGCAGGGCTCCCTTATGTTTGCTGTATCAGCTTTCGGATTGTTTGTCAACATCATAATGGCTGTACTGCTAGGGCATGACCATGGACACGGCCATGGCCACAGCCATGGTCATGGCCATGGACATTCGCATGATCATAGCCATGGTGATTCAGATGATGACCATTCACACCATGAAGAACAAGAGCAGGGCCATGTGCATCGCCACGAGCACAGCCATGGAAGTTCTATTACTGTCACAACTCATCACCACCACCACCCAAGCACTGGACAACATCATGATGCTGAGGAACCATTGCTTAAGCATGAAGCCAGCTGTGAGGGTACCCAATCTGCTGCCAAATCTGCTAAGAAACCACGCCGCAATATCAATGTACACAGTGCTTATCTTCACGTGCTTGGAGATTCGATCCAGAGTGTTGGGGTAATGATTGGTGGGGCTATCATCTGGTACAAGCCTGAGTGGAAGATCATCGATCTCATCTGCACCCTCATCTTCTCTGTGATTGTACTGTTCACCACAATCAGGATGCTGCGCAACATACTTGAAGTACTGATGGAGAGCACTCCCCGTGAGATTGATGCCACCAGGCTCGAGATGGGGCTCTGCGAGATGGATGGTGTGGTTGCTGTCCACGAGCTTCATATCTGGGCCATCACAGTTGGGAAGGTGCTCCTAGCATGCCATGTGACAATAGCAAGGGAAGCCGACGCTGATCAGATCCTTGACAAGGTGATCGGATACATCAAGACAGAGTACAACATCAGCCATGTGACCATTCAGATCGAGCGCGAGTAGGGATATCTTTAGGCTGTCAGGGCATAAATGGTGTCTTCGCTGGTTATCTTGTTCATGTCAGTTAATACTGCTTTTTGCACCGGGGAAGGCGTCAGCCAGTCAACCGAGCCATAATGTGCTCACAGGTTCATCAGCTTTGATGCTGGGTAATATCATCTATTACTAGTCTATTAGGTGAAGGAATTATTCGGGCGGTGTAGTTGTTAGTCTGTGCATTCACATGAATCAAATTTTCGGACATGTTAACGCCTTGTGGGTTCATCGAACTGCATCTCTAGTTTAGCACCCTGTGTCGTCATCTTTATGTAAGATAATGTTTCTGGCATGAAAGATATGAAGTTAGTGAGTGGCCTATGACCGTTTGTTTTGAGCTCTGCTTTGTTTGTTGCAATTGAATGGAGGGAGCCGGAAAGGCATGCTCTCAGCTGACCACTGGATACGCAGTGGCTGTTACACTTTGCCTATGATTGGTCTGGGCACCTTTGTTCCTTGTCTCTATTGCCATGTATCTGTTTTCCAATGTACATCTGCTGGGACAAGCAGATGGGAAGTTCTTTTTTTTTTCTCGAGTGAAATTACTCTGTTACACATACAATATCTAATGTGCTGAACATGAACTTAGTATCTTCCAGAATCCAAAATGCTGAGGAAATTGGTGAGAAACAGTAATGTTCAAGTCATGTTTCTGCCAAACAGCAAGCTCTTCACCTGTTTTTGAATTAAAAAAAAACAAGAAGCGTTGTATACATTACTTTGCAAAAATCTTCTCTTTCTGTTCAGTAAACCAAGCCTTCCCCTGAACCTTGTTATTCAGGGTACAGCGCTCTATGGAAATCTCAAAACTTGCAAACCAGTCTGGTGGGAGCTACGTTTTCTTTTCTTTTTCCCCTTGCATTGTGATTCTTATCAAGGCAGGTTTTTGTTTGTCTCTCTTTGATCCTCCCGTGCGTACTTGTTTCTTCTTCTTAGCATGCAACCTGTAAGAAGGCAAAGGCAGCAGCAAAGAAGCGGGCTGATTGATTGATTGGCCTCCACGAGACCAATACATCTATTATTGGGCCGAACTAGCACCGTGGTGGGCTTCTTCAGTTGATTTCATGGCGTAGTGAGAAGAAGGTTCTATTCTTCCAGGCGGGGCCGATAGATTCATCTCTCTCGGCTCTCGCTTTCCTTCCTCCAAGCCGACAGCCGATCCGTTTGACTGAAAGGGAAAATAGGAAACTTCAACGCCCAAAGGCCCTTTTCTATACTTATTCTATACTATAAGTTAAAACAATTGAAATAATTTTTCATCAACATTAGGCTCACCATACTTCTCACGGAGATCCTGCTTGATAGGCCTCAAGGCCAAAAGGGTCAAAAGGTTTGACGAAATAGGGTGAAGTCCCATTTCTTGATAGAAGGAAAATATTTCCATCTAAAAGCTAAAACTTTTTTCACCAAAACCTTTAATGTACCCACCCGGTGTATCCGCCGCATGGAGCACCCTCATGAGCACAATTAAGGGAGAAAACTGATCCCGCGTATTTCTTTGCTTATGCACAAATAGGAAATAGAGTAGTATAAATGGAGGGGCATAAATTAAGGATTATAAATTTTTTCCATACTAAATAAATAAAGATATCCATATCAATCAATCAAGAGGCTAATTGCAACATCAAGACATGCACAATTAAGGGAGAGAATTGATCCCCGCATATTTCTTTCCTTATGCACAAACTTGACTTATGAATATTTCTTTCCTAACTTATGAATCATAAATATGGACAAATAGAAAATAGAGTCGTATAAATGGAGGGGTATAAATTAAGTACTAAATCAAGATATCCTTACCAATCAATCAAGGGGCTAATTGCAAGTGCCCTTACAGCCGCAGGAAGCTTTTCCAAAAGCATGATGTCTCCTTGTCTTCCATCACCCACCTTCCCCGCGTCAGCCAGACGCCACGTGTCATCGCTGCCGAGCCACGCCCTTGACACAACAGCTTTGACTTCACGTTGCAAAACCCGCTTTCCGCGCTTCGACCAGACGCCGAGAAGTGAGAGCATCCGCCCAGAAGACCTCGAAGCTATGACAAAATCCAAATGCGACGCATTCAAGAAGGTAGTGACACCAACGGCGCCGCCATTGCACGTCCAAAAAGGACCGGACTTTCACCATTGGATGTCAACGCTAGGGGGGAAACACGACTCCCCCAGCACAGAAAGCGGCGCCCACCGGTGTTGTCGTCAAACAAGGCTTTCGTCCAAGACCCCACTAGCACGAATGTCGGACCAAGAAGCTGGATCCCTCACCATCCATCCCCTTCAACGCCGCCGTCCCGCTACCCCACGGAAGCCTCTTCAGAGGGGCGACGAGGCACCGGCTGCACGTGGTAGCCGCACAGCTGCGTCGGCACCACCCCCTCCAATCAGGCAGTACATGGGGGCGGGCCGGACCTGACTCCACCGCACGCAAGACACTGCCGCACATCGAGGCCGTTGCCGACCATAGCTACCGGCACTGGCACCCGCCACCGTCGCTGTCAACCTCTCTTCGGCAGCCACGAAGCGCGCGCCCCCGCCACCTTAGGCATCGCCCCCTGCCAAGAGGGCACCGACCCCGGCCCTGGCGCCTGGCCGCTGTGAAGCGTCCCCCCATCAGGGAAGACTTAAAAGTGTTGATTTATCAGTCCCAGGAGGCTGATAACACTTTTATTACATCAGATGGTACATCACCGTACAACTCTACGCGGTAATGGGCAGTGAAGCGCCACTATCGCGAGGATTACAACCAAAACCCACACTACTACACTAGCTACGAAAAGAGGATCATCAGAGTCTTGCGCCATGCGGAGTTCCAACGGCGACCTCGCCCACAGGTAAGACTGGGTGCAGGACGGAACCCTACTCGACGTCTTCGGAAATGTAGTCGGGATCTTCCACTGTAGAAGTAAGAATGGGGTGAGTACGAACGTACTCAGCAAGTCCAATCACACCCGCGGAGGGGGTATAACAGAATCAAATGCACAGGATAATCCAAGGATAAGGTTATAGTTCATTTGCGGAAAACTCGATTATATGCAGGGGTTCGTTTTAAAAACATTTTCAAAACAAGTTTTCCAGTACCAAAGAGCACACGGTGTTGACCCACACGGATCCAAGTTTTAAACTGCTACCGGACTCCCCGTCCGCCGTAGCACACGGCACCACTGCCGGACACTTTCCAAACAACTCACACCAGCCCACCCATTCCCGGAGAGAAGCACTAGTTATGTGACCACACCGTAACTTGCCCAATACCGTGGGCGCGGCTATTCGAATAGATTTTAACTCTGCAGAGGTGTGCAACTTTACCCACAGGTGGGGTACCACAATACGAACACCTTAGTGCCGGTGCAGATCCCATCAAAGCCCTTACCCACCTTAGCTAGACCTGGCTAGCCACCACGGGATCTATCAAGGGGTCATTCGACCTAACACCGAGGTTTAACCGGGGCGTAAGTCACACAGAGCTTATCCCGTCTCCTTGATCACCCGTTGCTCCCAGCTCTCCTGATGGCTATCAAACTAACTAGTGGGGTTAGGCTACGCCGTTGCCCATACAACGGTCAAGTGGTTTGCACGACAGGAAGCTAGGTGAGACGACACATCAACTCAGTCCTTAGGGGTGACAAGATGGATATCTCCCTTCCACGCTCAACCACACAGGTACGAGCACACCAACGGCAATTCACACAGAAATGCCATCCATCCCGTCTGACTCGTCTTTCAAAACCACATTTTATCCCTTCCCACACGCACACATTTCTTTATAAAACTAGGTGGTCAAGGTATGGTTATCACAAACAAGGGTGGCTATCCTACCATGTTTTCAGCAAGCAAAACCATGCAATTTTATAAAAACAGGCCACTGGGTTGTGTTTATAAAAACTAGGACAGAAACATGCATCAAAGGGCGGGATTGAACTTGCCATCGTCAAACCCTTGCGGGAGGTCCTGATCGAAGCATTGTCCCTCGGGTTCGGGGTCGCAGAACTGGTCCTCGGTTGCTTGGTCGCAGTCGGGAACTTCTTCGTTCACTCCGCGTCCTACGACGCAAACAAACAGGCATACAATCAAACGAGAGAACTAAAAGCTTTTATCGTTGAGCTTGAATCGGAAATAATTTAGTTACGGAGGTAGGGGTAATATTTTCAGGTGGTTTCTTAGTGGCGTGGTTAGAGCTATACTAGAAAGGGCGTGGTAAAGTTTCGGGTCAATCGGAGATCGTTTGGCGCATAAAATGACGAGTTGAAACGGGTTCGGGGGGTTAAACAGGGGTTTAGGGGCTTGTTCGTGATTATCTAAAGAGGGTAGGGGCTTATTTGCGAACCCTAGAAATATTCAGGGTATGCAAAAGGGTGTCGAGCGTATCTAAGTTTATGTAATGGAGGGTTCATTTTGAAATATCAAAAAGAACGAGGTTTCTTTTGCGAAAGGGAGTGAATAGGGGTGTTTTATGGGTATTAGAGTGAAGGGGGGGGGGTCTCTTGGGGAACACAGGAAAAAGGAGGGGGTTATTGGGCAATTTGCCCTGTTCTTCCTCCTCTCTCCCGTGACCGAACAGAGGAGGGGACAGGGGCGGCGGCGGCGGTCTCTCGCCGGCCGGCCAGGGCCCGGGGGCGGTCCGGGGTTGAGGGGAAAAGGGAGAGGGAGGCAAGGGGACTTGATTCCCCTACTCACTTTGGCTCGGGACGCGACGAGGGGGCGGGGCGACGGAGGGCAGCGGGCGGCGGTGGAGCTGCGGGCGGCGGCGGCGCGGCAAGCTTGGGGAGGGAGGCGCGCGGTGGCTAGGGCGTTGGTGGTCGTCGGGGCTACGCGGGGGCCCTATTTATAGCCCGGGGGAGGCGGTGGAGGGGTGGTCGCGGCGGTGGCCGGTGCGGGGCGCCATTAATGGCACCTCGGCCGCTTGCTGTCGTCGCGACGCGGCGTGCGGCGAGGGCGTCGAGGCGTCGCAGGGCACGTGGGGAAGGAGCTGTGCGAGCACAGGGCGGGCGCGCGCGCGGGGTGCGGCAGGGAACAGCGGCGGGCGGCGCGGCGGACGACGGGTGGCGCGGCCGCGTTCAGGGGCGAGCACGCGCGGGCGCGCACGGCGCGGTGAAACGCGGGCCAGGGGCACGGCGCGTCGTGCGGTCACGCGTTGCGCGTGCCTGGGGGCGTGCGCGCGCGCGCGGGGGGGGGGAGGGCGGCGTGGCTCGGGAAGCCAGGGGCCGGGCGGCGTCCAGGAGAAGGGAGGAGAAGGGAGGAGGGAAAAGAAAGAAGGAAGGAAAAAGGAAAAAGGGAAGAAAAGAAGGGAAAGAAAGAGAGAGATTGGGAAAAAAGAAAGAAATGGGAGGGATAAAAAGGGAAAAGGGGAGAGAGAGAGAAAGAGAGGCGCGTTGGCGCCGATCGCGGCGGCGGCCGTGGCCACGCGCGCGCGAGGTTCTCGCGCTGCGCGTGAGAGGAATTGCGCCGGCGCTAATCGCGGCGGATGCTCGCGCGCGGCCGGCAGGCCTCCGAGCGGCGCGGGATGGGACGGCGATAAGGTTTAGTGTCGGTCAGAAGAGGTTAGGGCTAGGGTTTCGACGACGAGTGGTTTTTAATTGAAACACTCTAGCGCGCGATTTAATTCGGTAAATTTTCAGGGTGTCACACGCTGCCGCCGCCACTGCCACCAGCTGTCGGTGGATGGATCCTGGCCGGATCTGCATGGGCAGCAGCGGCCGCAGCCGCGGGAGGGTTGGATCCAGGGAAGGGGAGCAGGAGCCACCCGCGCCCCCACCGGATTGACTCACGCCGCCAAGCTGCAGCGTCGTCCGGGCCGCCGAGTGCCGCGCCCCTAGCAGCAGCCTCCCCGCGTCCCCACGCGCAACTTCCGCCGCGCCCGCCCGCCGAGCTCCCTCCCCACATAGGGCGCTCGCAACCCTCCTAGGCGAGAGCCTCACTGCCGCCATCTTAGGGAGCCGCGAAGGCTTCCGGCGGCGGTGAGGGCAGGGGAGGGGTGGATGACGGTGGCAGCGGCTAGGGTTTCCCTGCCGCCTGGCCAGGTGGGCTGATAAAATTTATTTTTCTTGTCTGTTTCCTTCTCCTTTTCTAAAGTGGACAACCCATCAAAAATGCTTGCTAGAGTACAAGTACATTCGTAAATCAGCACGAACAAATTCAGCGTCATGAAAAAGAAAGAACTCAACTATTCGTTCGCATGACAGCTCTTGAACTGGATTACTTCAACCATTCCTCATGAAGAGAACACAGGCGATGCAAATTAAACTGAAGTATTAAACTCACAACGTTTTCAGTTCCAGCTTCCGAGCGTAAGCACATTTGATTGGGACAACCGTGTTCTGGTTAAACTAAAACTGAAAAGTAAGGAACCTGAACAGGAGTTAACTTAGGAAAGAAAACACATGTTCAGTTCAGTTCAGTTCAGTTCCAAAGCGGCTGAGTCCACCATGAACTGAGCAGTATCTCAAATAAGATGGAACACAGTTGCTGGGTAATTGATCATGAAGAAGAATTTGATGAATTCAGCGAGATGAAATAACAATGGTTGGCCTAGATTTGGGCTACCATGCTCGAACCAATCTGAAACTGAACCAAACATTCACAATTCAGAGAAGAGAGACAAAGACACCACATATATTAGATTCCAACCGGATACGTCAACAACGAATTGAAGTGTTGAACGATAGCCTGAATCAGCTAAAACAATTTAGCCACGGTGAGGACGTACACCATCCTGCATTATGCTATTCCTCATCTAGTACGGTACTCCGTCTGGCCTGGCTTTCTGTTCATCGCGGAGAGGCCAGTCAGCAGGTGATTTGCGCTTGCGGAGCTCCCCGAGATGGGAAGAATCGAACGTGTAGCATACGACGCTGGATCTAAAATCGAATCAGTAAAATCGTGGCTGCCTTTGTGGTCGCCGGGGGACAAGGTGCCAGCAGCAGGCAAGTACTACTGTTTGCCACCGCCCTGTGATCGGTGTGGTGTTCACACACAACAAGCGGGATGTCGGGTTGTGGGCTCTTTTGGCAGAAGTGTGAATGCCTCCTGGCCCGACGACGACGGTTTCGAACGGTACGCACGGCTGACGCCAGCATGCGGTGGTGGTGGATCAGAAACAAATGCAGCATGGCGAGGCGTACAGCCCGGAGAAGACCAGCCAATTCGCTGACGCTGCAGGGCAAGCAGCTGAGGGGTGTGCCGTGTGCGGCCGCCGGCCACGCAGCCGAGATATCAAGCGACTGTTTGGATTCATGCAGTAATTTTAGTATAGATCACATTAGATGTTTGATGCTAATTAGAAAAACTAAATATATGCTAGCTATAAAATTAGTTGTGCAAATGGAGATTAATTCACGAGATGAATCTATTAAACCTAATTAATCCAACATTAGCATATTTACTATAGCGCAATATTATCAGATTATGAGCTAGTTAGGTTTGATGGATTCGTCTCGCTAATTAATCTCCATTTATGCAATTAATTTTATAATTAATTTATATTTAATACTTCTAATTGGTATCAAACATATGCACCCCATCCAAATATCCCCTAAGGCAAAACCACCTCCTGTGTTGCTAATTGCTGAAAGAGTAAGATTAGAGGTCATTTTTTCCTTCCTTTCTTTCTTTCTTTCTATTGTCATCTTCAGCTTGCCAAGTACAGACACACAATACGCACTAGAGATCTGGGGTGGTAGTCATCCACTGGAATTTTAATATCAATTAGAAGTATTAATATAGTCTAATTATAAAATTAATTACATAGATGGAAGGTAATTTACACGATGTATCTATTAAATCTAATTAGTTTACAATATAATTATATTATGCTACAGAATATTGTGCAGTAGAGATGGGAGAGCAGACAATGAAGAAGTTGGTCCCGACGATGGGGCCGTGGCCCACCCGATCGACGCAAGAAGATCAGCGGCAGCCTGCTACTACTGCGTGCCTGCCATTGGCAGAGGCCCAGAAGGCAGCAGAGCCCAGTCGCCCAGAGCGTCCACGCGCCAGTGCCCTGCAGACCTGCAGTTGGCAGGCGTTCAGACACAGACAGAGGAGGACAGACGCAGACGCTGACCTGACTCGCTGCCGACACCATCAATCCATCCATCCATCAAGCTCCTCGCCGATGCCCAGGATGCATGGTCACTGGTCAGTCAGGACTCAGGAGATGGACGGGCCAAAAGTCCCGGCAGGGCCCCTCTCCCCTCCCTCCCCGAGTGGGCCGGGTTTCAAGCAAACGCTGCCGCGTGTGGGCCCGGAACCAAGACGAGAAGAAGCGAGCGAGCCTCTCGTTGCCCCCATCGCTGGAGCAGACACGCACGCACAGAGCGGCCCCACAGCCATGCAGCAGGGCCGCTGCGACGCGAAGGCAACCACGTTCGTCCTGGCTTACGGCGGCCAGGCATGGACCGACCTCGCGTGCTTTCAAACGGAGCGCCCGCCCACGGCGCACGGGAAACCGTCTCTCTCTCACCTCCCTTTCCGCTTTGCGCGTTTCACGCTTTGTACCCTCCGTCTCCCGTTATGTTTATGTTAGTCCACTCCACCCGGCGTTCCAGAAGCGTTCCCAAAGCTCAAAATTAGCGAATATATTGCTGGTTTATGTACCAAGAGCAAGAGAAACACCCCACTCTGGGGAGAGCTTGTTCTACGTGCCCTCAGCCAACTCAAAGCTCAGTCAGCGAACGAGCTCTTGGCTCGATTTGTGGCAGGCAGACACCTTTATGTGGTTAGGTCGGAACCGTGCCATCTACAGGAGCATCTATGTTGTAGCAATGGATAGATCATAGTTGCAGCGTTTTGCTGTCGCAAACCTTTTCCTTTCTTTTTTGAAAAAAAAATGAGAAATGGTAAAAGTGCAGCAAGTAGTTGAAAGGTTTGCTGAAATTCATGGCGGTCAAGGAGGTCAAATCCAAAAGAACTCGCGAGCAAGTGCGCAACTTCTCACTCACTCCTTTTTTTCCAACAAGCCTCGCCTTTCTTCCATTCCGTTTGCCTGCTGCTTGCTCCCTTCGGCTCGGTCCTTCACTCCTTCCCCCCCTGCTTTCCCTCCGTTCCCAGTTCAAAGTACCAGCAGCAGCAGCCACGTTTTTCCCAACCCACGCCCCGTGCTCGCCGGCATCACCACGCGCCGAGTTCTAGGCGCCGCTCGCATGGCGAAGCTGGCGTCGTCCTCCGGCCTTGCGCTCGACTTCCTGCGCCGCCTCCTCTGCGCCCGCGGCGCCGGCAACGCCGACGATCCCGTCGCCGCCGCGCCCCGCCACCTGCCCACGCCGGAAACGGAGCCGAGGAGCCCCTGCATTGTGGCCAGGCTCATGGGCCTGGACGCGATGCCGGCCGAGTCGCCGCACGCCCAGCCCACGCCGCCGCTGCCGCTGCGGCGGAGCCGCTCCGCGAGCTCCGCGGAGGGGTCGCCGAGACCGAGCCCCTGGGACGCGCAGCAGCAGCAGCCGCGGGTGGTCCGGGCGTCCGCGTCGCTGAGGGAGAAGCCGGCGTACCTCATGCAGGAGAGCGACGAGTTCCTGCTCCTCAGCTTCAGCCCCGAGGGCCACCGCGGGCGCGACGTCAGGGAGGAGCTCGAGTTCTTGCTCGCCGCCGCGGAGCCGACGGGACGTGGGGAAGGAACACCGGACAGGGCCCCGAAACAGAGGAGGAACGGGTACTGCCGCAAGCTGCTGTTCGGAGACGACGAGGCGGGGTCCTCCTCGGGCCGCCGCAGGAGGATGCCGGCGGCGGAGTGCGACGCGCAGAACTCGAGCCCGGTGTCGGTGCTCGAGGTGAGGGATGCGCAGGAGGAGGAGTCCACCACCACCACCTCGTCGTCCTTGGAAGAGGTGGAGCACGCAGAGCCCTGCTCGGCTACCTCAGGTTCGTCCACCTCGCTTCCTCGATTGCATTGCTTGTTTCGTTGCTGCACTCTGCATGATAATCTTGATGTGCTCCCATCTCCCCAATTCAGGAGCGCAGCAACCTTCACCTCATATATGTGCCGCATCAGAATTTGTCAAAGAGAAAAAAAAAACAACATATCAGAATTGCTGTTCATTTTCAACAATCTGTCAATAAAATTGTTTTTTTAGATTTATTGGTTGATATGCCATAAGCAATTTTTTGTGGTTCATGTTTTAGGATTAACTATGCAGCATCTTCTTTCTAGTTATTGACCGAATGAGTCCAAGGCAGTGTATTCCAAAATTCTGAAACCTCATTTTCATGAGGCCTAATTATTTCGTCATGCTTGCTCTGAATACTGTGAAAGCTGTGGAAAAAAGATATTCATGATAGTAACCCTTCACTGAAATCCAGCACTAGCAGATACTGTAGCTAACAGTCACTTGACATGGTCCAAAAATTCATAAAACGCATAAGGAAAAGAGACTGCAAACCGAGTACTGATCATCATCCCTTATGAACCGCAGACTGCAGTGTTTTGTCAATTGTTTCAGTCAGATATCTCATGCTGCGTATGAGTTTCTTCCTGTTACTGACCTTGTCGATACTTTATCCATGGACTACAGATGAAGTTCAGAAAACATTGGAACAGCAGAACTCGAGGAAGCTGCATGCTGATTTCGACCAGTTCGATAATCTGTCTCCCCCGAGAAGCTCTTGCCATGCCTCCTCAAAAAGTTCAGATAGGGAGAGGAACAGGAGAGTCGTGAACAAGGCTGAGGTGATCGCGCCAGATGTCACTGGCATCTGGCAACCCATTTGCAGACTGGTCGAGGAAGATCTGAAGAACATGAAATGGTCGGTACATGATGGCGCAAATGTCGTCGCCGAGATGGAGTCAGGCATCCTTGATCACCTGATACGTGAAATGGTGGATGAATTCGTGCAGGGAAGGTCTGGAACTGTACATGCTTTCCCCCTCCGATCCAAGAAACAATTGGGTTGCAAAAGTTTTCAGACAAGACAAGCAATTGGATGCTACTGAACAAGGATGGACTGATGTAGTCCTTAGTCGCTCTCCGGCAGTAACTTGTAAGATATGCTCTGAAATGTGATATCACGATCACTGAAACAAGTGAATATGCAAACATAGCAGCAGGCATAGCTTGAGAGATTGCTGAACCTGAAGTTGAAGATATGAGGAATCCTGCAGTCTCTCTGTACTGCCAAGCTCTAAAACTGTACATGATTTTACTCTCTACTTCGACTCCATGTACTAGCACCTGAATAAACGAATTACATGTGAGTTAGTTTAAAATAAATTACTGCAGAAAATTGCCTGTAGGCCATGTGCATACTGGTAGAAAAATTGGAATTTTGGTCAAATCAGCTTTGTTTCCCCCAACGGAACTCGATTTGCAGCTTCACAAAACTCCAGTGAACTAAAACTTCATCAAGAAAATAAACAATGCGTTTGCTGATACTGCGTGATTTGAAAATCTCCTCCGATTGGGACAACAGATCAGGTTCAACGAACACGAACTTGACAAGATATTGGGGAGAAAAAAAAACTTCCAGGCTTTCGGCGAGGTGCGCACAGGTCTTAGAAATACAGAAGCCCGCACCGCCACCGCCGGCACCGCAAAGTCGGAGCCTCCATCAATGTCGTACAACACCACCATCGACCAAAGGAACGCAGCGGATTGGCGGCGCCGCGCGCATCGATTGAAACCGGCGAATCGCGTGCGACTGTTCCCTGCCGCGAGACCCGGCGACTCTCCCTTCGATCGGAAGTGCCAGAACCCAGAAGATGGAGCGCTAGGGTTTGAGCGCGTGGGAGGTGGTCGATGGGGCCAAGCGCTCGCGCTGGCCGCCGGCGTCGCGTCGAGAGAGAAATGCTGCCATGTGAAGGAAGATGGCTTATTTATAGAAGATAAGGTCCTTTTTGCAAAATATTGGATCTCGCGATCCGAAATAGGGGGTTATTTGTAAAATATCGGATCGCGATTAGTAATCGCGATCCAAAACAGGGGGCTATTTGAAAAATATAGGATCGCGATTAATAATCGCGATCCGAATCGGGAGCAGTTTGTAAAATATCCAGGCCGGAAACGGCGGCCGACGGGGTCGCGCCGGCCACCGGCCGCCGCCGTCATGACGCCGACCTATCGTAAGGCTTCCCGCGCCGCCATAGCGCACCCAGCTGGAGCGCCAGGGAAGGCAGTCAGGCACCGCCGGCCCCACGCGCGCCGCTGCCTTGGCCCTTGGCAACCGCCAATCGAGCTCATGTCTGACATCCAATCTCCGAGAAATGCATGGGTGGTGAAAATGTTCAGGTAAGACGATGATGAGCTTCAGGATTCTAATCCGCTGCCGCTGCCGATGATGAGCGATAACTTCCCCGAGCTCGATTCCCTTGCCGCTGCCGGCGATGACTTCTGTGAGTTCGATCCCCCTTGCTGCTGCTGTTGCCGCCGCCGGCACCGCTGCCGATGATGAGCCCACGGCTTCCGCACTAGAGCCGCAGTCCACAAGCAAGTCCACGGGTGAAGCATACTGCCGCTGCGCTGCTGGAGGTGCTTATGGGAGCGGAGGCCGTCGTCTGTACTCTGGAGGCGGCACAGATGGGAGGACGATAAAGGTGTCCGTGCTGGAGGAGAGGCGGCAGGCACTGAAGGACAATGGCGCTAGATGCAAACGTACAGAGTAATTGGGCGCTGGAACGATGAACCCTCCGTTGCAACCGGTGTTCTGAAATGCATAAAGGGAGGGCTTAGGATGATACCACAACCACTGAAGCAAGTATGCAAACATAGCAGTAGACATAGTTCAGAGGTTGCTGAACCTGAAGAGCCCAGGAATCTGCATTCTCCCTGTGCTGCTTAGCTTTGCAACTGCACATGCTTTCCTCTCCACTTCAACTCCATGTATTGACACCTGAATAACTGAATGAGATATTAGTTCCTGATAAAATACGTCACTTTGCTGCTGAAATATCTGTAGATAAATTGGCACTCCTCTTTCACACATTGATAACTATCTGTCAAAGTTTGCCAAAAGAATTCAGAACTTCACATGACATGTTTGGTTCTTCTACAGCTACGTATCTGTCAAATTTGTACTGTCAAAGTTTGTCAGAAAGAAAAAAAAGTTCATATGAGAATTGGCTTCCATTACTCTGTCAAGTTTATAGAGTCAAAGAAGTTCATAATTGCTATAAGGATGTTTTTGTGGTCCATACTTGAGGTTTGTATATGTATGCAGCATCTCATTCAAATTATTGACCTAAGCAGTCCAAGATGGCGTGATCCAAGTTTCTGAAAATCTCATCTTCATGTGGCTTCGTTGCTTGTCTTGTCTAGACTCTAGAGGAACTAAGGCAGGCTCATTGTCAACCTGGAAAGTTATATTGATCATATGCAAGGGTCAGGCATACAGGATTTGTCAAGGACAGTGCGAGGGAGCCATCTGTGAATACTGCTAAAACTGTGGAGCCAGCTCATTCATGATAACATGTCACGAGCTGACACTGTAGCAAAAACTTACTTGACTTGGACCTCGAATTCAAACATTGTATCAACTCGAAATCGCAGTGATTTGTCAGCAGATGTATTCAGACATCATCACATCAATGCTGCTGCTTGTGTTTTTGTTCATTCTACTGGAGCGCTATTTCTGCAATAAGCCAACTGCCATGCATCAAGATGTACATATAGGGAGAGGAGGAACAGCACATTGGTCAACAATGCTGAGGTGATTGCTCCAGATGGTACTAGCATCTGGCAACCAACACTAGCAGATAGGTTGAGGAGGATCCCTAGAACATAGATAGCCAAAAATTAGATGGCGCAAACAATGTGCCGGAGAAGGGGTCAGACATCCTTGATCAGCTCATAGGCACGAAAGGTCTGAAACTGGAGACTCTTTTCTCTCCTCCGATCCATCTCAGAGAGATACATTGGTGGCAAAATTGTTCAAGCAAGAGGAGCAATTAGATGTACTGAACGAGGATGGATAGATTAAGTATTTAATCACTCTCCGGTCACAACTTTTGCTCTAAAATGTGATGAATGGCTGGTTTAGGATAACATCAAAATCACTGAAACAAGTGAATATGTAAACATACTAGCAGAGATAGCTTCAGCGATTGCAGAACCTGAAGACATCAGGAACCGGCACTATCTCTGTACTGCCAAGCTCTAATGCTCTATACTGGACATGTTTTTCCTCTCTATTTCAACTCCATGCACTAGCAGCTGAAAAACTGATTGATACCAGTGTCAGTTTTATATAAGTTACTGCGGACAATCGCTCTTAGATTAGGTTGTATGTATTGGTTGTCAAATTCGTATCTCGGTCACATTGCAGCTTGACAAACTCCAATGAAGGAAATAAACAGTTTGTTTGCTAATACTGCTTGATTTGCGGAGTATCCTCGGATTGGAACAGCAGATCAGATTCAACGAACAGTATCTTGATAAAGTGTGTAGAACTGATGCAGAAAGCCAGAAACCCACACCGTCACCGTCGTACGCCACCGGAACGACGCAGACGGAGGGGCCCATCTATCACTTCCAGTACGCCCTCCACGACGAAAGGAGGGCAGCGGGTTGGCGACGCCGCGCCCATCGGTCGGAGCCGCCGGATCGCATGCGTCAGGTCCCTGCCGGGAGCCCCGGGGAATCGGCGATTTTCCTTCTGTATCGGCAGAGCGAGAAGCTCATGGGCTCAGATTTGTGAGTGTATGGGGTGATAGATGGAGCCTAGCCCTAGCGCTGGCCGGAAGGCGGCGGCCGCCGGCGTCGCGTCGAGAGGAGAGAATGCTGCCCGCATCGAGGGAAGAGGGCTCATTTCCAAAGTTTTAAGGTCCTCTGCAAAATATTTTTCATATAACCCCCTATTTTGTATCGAGATTATTAATCGCGATCCGAAATAGGGGTGTATTTGTAAAATATCGGATCGCGATTAATAGTCGCGATCCAAATCAGGGGTCTTAATGTAAAATCTTCAGGCCGCAAACGGCGGTCGGAGGCGTCGCCGCGGCCACCGGCGACGGCGACGGTCCCCCAATTCCATTGCCATGCATTCGGCGCTGCCCTACCGGTCCCACCAGAGCGCCAGCAGCGGCACCATCGTGATCGATTCAAGCCTCCGCCTGACGCCACCATCGACGAGGATGCCAAGAAGGAAGAGCATGGCACCACCATGGCTGCCGTCCACTCTGCTCCAGCTCCTTCACCTGCAGCATCAGACCATCAGCCAACGGAAAATTTCTTCTTCTTCTTCTTCTTCTTCTTTTTTTTTGAAAAGGAGCAGGAGCACTGCTATTTCATTCAAGGAAAGAAGAGGTCCAGATTACAAGTAGTTCATAATACAAAACATGAATAAACTCGGAAGAACTGAAAATTTCTAAGTCACCGCTTCTTGGTCTACGCCTCTAGCTTTGTTGCGCAGTAAAGAACATCCCTTCTCGTTAGTGATTTAGCCAGTCCAAGACGGCGTAATCTAACTATCTAAGTTTCTGAAACCTTGTTCTCACGTGGCCTAACCATTTCCTTTCGCTTGCCCTAAAGACTGAACACTGCAAAAGGTATGGAGCCAGATCTTTCATTATTATGACAGTAACCCTTCGCTCATAAGATCTAGCGCCATCAGATATACTGTAGATAACAGTCACTTGACATGGTCCAACAATTCAGACAGCATATGACCGGAAAATTGCAGTGCTTTGTCAATTGTTAGTTAGACATCAATTCTGACGCGTACGAGTTTCTTCTTGATACTGACAAGTGACAACACTTTTATTGTTCCCACTTACAGTAGAATAAGCTCAGTTTACATTGGTGCGACAGAGCTCCTGGAGGAAGGTGCAAGGCTGCAGGCCGACCAATACAGGAAAGTTTAGAAATGGATGCACTGATGAACTGGCCAGTCGACTTGCGTCATGAAATGTGATGGCAAGCTGGCTTAGGATGATATCCACTTCTCAGAAACGTGATGGGAATATGAAAAATATAGCAGCAGGCGTCGGTTCAGAGATCTCTAAACCTGAAGACCTCAGGAACTGTACAGGAATAACTGAACTGAATGGCATATACTCTTTCTCTAGTAACAAGCTATAAAATGGCAGATGCATTTTTGTCTCTGTAAAACTCCATGTATATGACATAAGATTTAGTTTCGTATATGTATTACGGCATAGTATTGCTCTTAGGTGCATTTTGGTTGGTAGTAATTTTAATCATTTGTTCATATTTGCACCGGTTACTGCAAAAGCCATTGAGTCAGCCCTTTCATGATAGTAAGACATCACTGCAATTTAGTCCAATCAGATACTGTAGCTAATAGTCACTTGACATTCTCTGAAAATTCAGACAGCAGATTTGAACGAAAATTGATGTGTTTTGTCAGTTGTTCTAGTTAGACAATCAATTCTGCAGCATTGGTTTCTTCTTTACTGACAACTGTCTTGCTGTTTCTAGTATAAGAGAACTATGCGTCATTGAATTAATATAGAAAAAGCAGCTTGATATTACAACCCGCCAACCCACCCCTCTTTTTCATTAGATTACATTCGCGCGACACAAAGATAACAGAAAACGACCAGCAACCAACACAAGATCGCTGGGAGAAGGGCACGAATTCCTGTTTCCACAGCCAAGCTTAGTTAGCACAAGTATCTCTTCCCCGGCCTCGAGAGCGACCAGCTGTACATTGATGGAAGACGCAGTCGTCACGGTGCTCCAGAATCGACCAAGGGCTAAGCATTCCGGACGGTGGAGCCGAACCCCTAGCGTTGTCCTTAGCCAACAGATGCATCCACCCGGTGCCACAACTGTAGAAGAAGTTCAGTTTGTTCTGGACCAGCACAGCTCAAGGGCGACGCTGCAACCCGATGTCTCAACAGACTGTTCCCTGCAAGAAGCAATTGCCAATTGCTATCCCTCAAGATGTTCAGACAGTGAGAAGAACAGAAGAATGATGATCATCCCAGACGTGACTGGCATCTGGATTTCAGGGTCTTCATTTTTATTTTTATTTTGGACCCATTTGTATCCTTGATCAGCTCATAGTCGAGGAAACGGCTGAACTTGTGCACAAAAGTTCAGAGACTGTAGGTCCTTTCCAGCTCCGAGGAAAAGGTTCAGGCAAAGATAATTGGACGCTACTGAATAAGGACGGGCTGACGAAGTCGCTAATTGCCCCCCGGTAGCCATATGCGTCCTGAAATGTGATGGCAAGCTGGTTTAGTATGATACTATCAAGTTTAAAAGATGAAAATTTGGAAGCAGACATAGGTTCAGGGAAATCTGAACCTGAAGATCTCAGGAACTGTACATGGATTACGGAACTCAATAGCACATACCCTCCCTGTACTGCCAGGCTTTAAAACTGTAGATGCCTTTTTTCTTTCTCTATTTCGACTCCGTGTACATGCACCTGAAATGGGCGGGTTAGGATGATGCCAAGTCTCCTAAAAAAGGATGATGCCAAGTCCTCAGCAACAATACAACATGATGACAATACGCAGATATAGCAGCAGATGTAGGTTCAGAGACTCTGAACCTGAAGATCTCAGGATCTGTGCATGAACGCCTGAACTGTATAGCATGTACTCTTACAGTAGATGACTTTTGTCTCTACTATAACTCCATGTAGGCTACTCGAATCATTTGATTAGCTCTAACAGTGCAGAATTAACGAAATGATAACGATAAAAAAATTCATCGGGGCAGTACAGTGCAAACGATGTCTACAGGTAAAGCATATCAGATTATCAGATTGACGTTTCCAACACATGCGCGAGTCATACAAATGCTAGCCTGCAGAAGGCCAGCCACACCGTCGACGCCGGCATGACGCAACCAACCGGAGGCACCATCTCGTCCAAGCTGACCAGACGAGGGCGACGGATAGCGACGGCGCATGCATCGATCGGAGGCGGCGAATCGCGCGCTCCCGGCCGGTCCTTGACGAAGAAGCCGGCCTGCGAATCTACTTTGGTTGGTGGTGCTAGGGTTTGAGAGCGTGGGGTGGATTGGAACGGATGCGGCGGCCGCCATCGCCACAGGCGGCGTGTTTGCCCTGCCGATACCAAAACGAGGGCTTATGTGTAAATAAACCAGGGTCGTTTTTGCAAAATACCGGATCGCGATCCGATATATGTAATCGCGATTAATAATCGCGATCCAATCTAGAGACCTGTAGGTAAATACGGGGGGCTTTCTAAAATATTCTTTCGGTCATGGCGGGCGACGAGGCTGCGATGCGCTGCCCTCCAGCGACCGCAGCCATCGCCATGCCTCCCTCGCTCCGCCAGCAGCTGAACTTTCACTTTGGGCATCGATCCACCGGCTTCGGACGGAGCGTGTCACCTTCACCGGCCGCCACTCCACGCCACACCTCCGATCATGCACCATGGGGGGATTCGGGCGTTCGGCAGTGGGTCGACCTGAGTGCCGCCCTGATCGTCATGGCCGCCGTCTTCGTCTCCATCTCTAGGGCCTGCCCGAGCAGCCGAGCTCAATCAAAGCTGGCCTTCAATGCCGTGAGATGACAGAGGCCCTGCACCTGCAGCCTCCGCCAACTGAAAAATTCCAAGTTGTGATAACTGTCACAGGGACGTCTCCTGGCCCTTGTCTCAGTCCTGTTAAGCAGTTACGCGGCATCTTGCATCTGCTTCTAATCAGTGATCACGCCAGTCCAACACGGCGTAATCACAGTTTCTGAAACCTCGTTTTTCATTTGGTGTCCAATCATTTCTGCATGTCTGCTCCGAGTACTGCAAAAGCTCCGGAGGCAGCAGTTCCATGATAGCAACACATCTGAAATCTAGTACTGGCAGACAGTGTTGCTAATTGTTGCTTGATTTGGACCCCGAATTCAGACGACGTATGGATGTCAAATTTCAGTCATCTGTCAGTTGTTCTTATCAGACGTCAGTGCTGCTACGGGTGCCTTTCTTCCGGGTAAGAACTTGTTACTGAAGGACTGTTACTATGTCGAACACGAAGCTGCAAATGTTGTCTCCCTGATGGAGTTAGGCGTCCTTGATCAGCTCATATGCGAGGCAACGGATGAAATTATGCAGTTAAAGTCTTGGGTGTGCCTTGCCTCTGCCAGGAAATTCTCTGGCAAGACATGCAATTAGAGGCTACTGAACAAGGATTGATGGAGTTGTCAAAAATATGACATGAATGCAAACATCGTAGCAGAGGGGTTTAGAGATTGCTGAACCTGAATATCTCAGGAGCCTGTGTTGTCTCTGCTCTGCCAAGCCTTGAAACTGTAAGTGCCTTATCTTCTCACCACTTCAAACCCGTGTACTAGCACCTGATTAACTCAACGGCATCTGAGTTGGTTTCGTATAAATTATTATTGCAGGCGCTTGCTCTATGGTGCATAACGGTTTATACAAATTAGTATTTTGATAAAGTATGATTCTCACCAAGTCCGGTAAACCAAGTCTTCATCAAGATAATAAACAATGCGTTTCCTGATACTGCGAGATTTGTCGGAGTCCCCATGGATTAGACCAACAGATCATCTTCAACGAACGCGCTCTTCCGCTCTTGAGATAAGATGCTGAGAGGTTTTGGAGGGTTCTGAATCTTGTCAGATTTCAAAGTTGCAACATGAAGGGAACTTTCAGGGAGGTTGGTCGCTTGGATTTCTTTTCTTCAGGCGAATCGACGAGCAAATAATTTGTCGGAAAGTTTCAACGAAGATGAGGTCAATGGTGTGCCCATCGCATAAGAAAGGTCTCTTGACGTCCACATCGATGACAAACGCACTGCACATATAATCAGTCCCGTGAAGAGGAAAGCATCAGTTTTTTAACCAGGGGAAGAAAGATGCTCCATTTCTTGATCAGTGTTTGGAGATAAGAAGAACTTGACATTAGATGGGACATCACATGCTGATAGGCCACATAATTTGAATACCTATCTCTGTCTGGAACAGGATTTGTCGCGAATCGTCGAACCGATAAAAAATAGTGCCGATTGCTTTCGCAGCAAGGTTTGAATGCCTCACATGAAAACGAAGACCAAACTAACCAATTGTTCAGACAGCTTCAATGCAAACCTCCTTGTGACGCAAGTAAGTTTTAATTTACTCGATATCGATATCATCTAGACATTCTACTCAAGCAGTTGCCTTAGTCTTGCGCATTATGGGTTGACTGCATACAGATTAACCCCTTAAGCAAGCGTAATCATATAAATATGAACAAGATATTATCCTTAATTGGTAGGTAAGTTACCAAGTGGTTGATCCTTTCTGTTACATTGTAAATTGCAGGCTGAGAAATAGACTGGAAGAAATTGGGCAGAAAGGAAGAGCAGAGATACAGGAGGCAAGTAGAAGCAACTCCACTATAAGTACATCTGCACAGATAATGTACGGTAAAAGCATTGGTACTTGATAACCACACCAATCTCAGCATGTTTCATGATGCCCAAATAAACAAAAGGTTCATCATAGATGAGAGAGGCTGGCAAGACAGAACATCGTTAATGAATGATTCAATACCTGGATAGACATAGAATACTCAAGAACAACAATATTCCAGCATGATTAAGAACTGAATACTTTTTAGGTGCAATAATTCGGAGTATCCAAACACAACAGCTGCACCATGCATATTAAAAAAAACAGAGACAGCATGGACGACGATACTCGTTTTATCGTGATATATAATATGCAAACACAGGGAAACAAAAGGAGTAAAAGGACAAGAGGAGAAATGGGCCAGTTAATGGATAGGAGGAGAAGGTCAAGTGTTCTAGAAGAACCATTTCCGTCAAAGCAAAATCAACATTGGCAACATTAAAAAAAAATAGTAAATGGCTGAATATGCTCATTTTGTAATCAAACATCTTGGCGGCATATATGCCCAGATTTTGGGGCCTTTCTGTGTTTTGTGCCTAACCCACCAACACAACAATAATTCGTTAAACTTGTTTCTGCTTTCGGTCCACCCATGAATGCCTCCTTTATGATAGAAATATTTAGTGATGATAAACTGGAGCATGACGCCACCGTGTCCACTAAACTAACCTGTGATTGCTTGGCAGTCTACCTCCTATGGCCCACCAACCACTTGGCAAGGAGAAGCAATAGCAAATTTGCAAATGGCTTATATTCCACTAGTTTTTTCTTCATTTTTAAATAAAAGAAGAATCAAGCAAAGGAAGATATGCTCAGAGAAGGATCAGGAATATATACTGATACACACGGCCGTGAGAAGAGTACTGCAGATAAGCATAGAATTTCACAGTGTTTGTCAATTGTCATAAGGTAGAAAGCACATGAATCAAATCTTGCTGCTCTCCAGATATCTTTCATACATCAAGTAGAGTAAATAACTCTTGTTGGAATTCCTGTGTACATCTCTATTTATAAACCGTTGAGAGGAGAAATAAAAGAAAGGAGTAAACATTGGCTGTTCTTCATCAGTATAAGCTCCCTTTGGGCATCCATGCTTCTTGTTGATGAACAAATATAATTATTGTGAACAGCCTATATATGTACTAAAAAACATCTCATATGAATCAAATTAAGCAAAAAAAGGGGAAAAAATAATTGAAGGAAAGAACTTTGGTCAGCTAGATGCTATGAGCCAACGATGATCGATGAATTAGGCCACCATCTGCTCCTGCTCCGGCCACTGCGCAAATATGTCGCCGGCGTGGCCGTCCTTGACAAGAGAGTTCACCCATGAGACGTCTGGCTCGGTGGGGGCTGCCACCGGCGCCGGGGATTGCCCGCGGAAAGCGAAAGACGCGGACTTGCGGAACTTGTGCAGCTCGTCGCCCTGGACGCCCCAGTCCAGCTTGCCGTCCGGCGATCCCCAGTCGGAGAGCATGGACGGGGCGCCGGTGGTGGCCTGCGACATGAGCGAGCGGGTGGCCGGTGCGCGGCCGCCGCGGTCGATGAAGCTCTGGCTGCGCTTGGCGAACGCCGAGGCGCGGGAGCTCATGATGGCCTTGGCCATGGAGTGGTCGAGCCCGAACGCGGTGTTCGCGCTCACCATGGGAGAGGTCGGCATGTGCAGCTGGGTGTCCGCCATGGAGTTGTACGCCGGCATGTCGCCGGCCTGCTTCAGCGACAGCGCGTGAAGCTGGGACAGCATGGCGGGGTCAACGGAGCCGAGCAGGTCCGTGTAGTCCGGCACGGTTCTGGAGGGCGCCGCGGCGGGCAGCTGCGACCCGATCCCGCCGGCCGAGCCCCAGCTGGCCCTCGGCGAAGACACCTTGTCGAACAGCTTCTGCTGGTACTGGTCCAGCGCGAGCAGCTCGAGGTCGAAGTCCAGCTCCCGGCCGGCGAGCGCGGTCTTGAGCCTGCTCGCCGGGGAGGAGGGCCACGCGGGGTTGAGCATGCCCATGTCGAGCCCGTTGGGTGGCGAGGAGCGCGGCGAGGACACGGCGGGCTGCATGCCGACGGAGACCGCGGAGGGGTTGACGGCGCGGAGCTCCTCGGGCTTGTGCGCGAAGAAGCAGATGCGCCGCGCGCAGCCGACCTCGTCCTTGCAGAGGCGCGTCCGGTACTGTGCCGGGTGGAGCCAGCACTCGAAGACGCCGTGCGCGTACTCGCAGTTGTCCCCCTTGCGGCAGGCGCCGCCCTTGCGGAACTCGGGGCAGGGCACGCAACTGTAGGAGTAGCGGCGCGGGTCGCGGCGGCGCGCGTTCTCGCCGGGGTGCACGAAGGGGCACTCGGTCCAGTCGTGGGAGTAGGCGCGGGAGCAGGGCTTCACCTTGAAGCTGTACATGCGGAACTCGTCGGTGCTGAAGAGGCCGCTCTTGAGGTCCGGGAGCGTGAGGTCGGGCGGGTATTCCTTCCTCGGCTCCGGGGCGGGCGGCGGCGAGGCGGACTTCTTGGGGGAGGACGAGGGCGACACCGCGGGGGACTTGAGGAGCACGCGGAGCGCCCTGTCCCTCTCGGCGGCGGCGTTGGCGCGCGGGAGGAGGTCGCCGGCGCGGAGTCCCGAGAAGGCGAGCGCGTCCGCGGACGCGCCCGCGGCGAGGAGGAGGTGCGCGGCCGCGACGGCACCCGCGGCGCCGCCCGCCGCGGCGAGGTGGAGCGGCGTGGCGCCGTCCGTGGGCGACGCGCGCGCCGCCTCCGCCGGCGCGGCGGACAGCACGTACGCCAGCACCGCCGTGCTCCCGTAGAGCGCGGCGACCATGGCCGGCGTGCGCAGCTCGAGGCGCAGCCGGGGCCCCGCTGCCGCCGCCGCGGAGGGCCCGTACCACTGGCACGCGGCGTCCAAGGCCGAGACTTTGTCGTCCTCCACGGCGCGCCTGAACGCCACGACGTCGTCCGCCGCCGCCAGCTCCAGGAGCAGGGCTGCCATCACCGCCGAGTCCTTGGACGTCGCCGCCGGCAGCGGCGGGGTCGACGGCTTGCGAGGTCCGGAGCACATAGTGAAGTAATCACAACAAGGCGCGTTCTCGTTCAGAGGCGCGGCAGGATCGGCCGATAGATATGGTCCTTGGATCAATGACTCCAGCGCTCTCTCGCTTGCTTGGTTCGATTAGAGGAGGGGGGACGCGGACGGACCACGCGGTGGTGAGGGGTGGGAGGTGGGTGGGTTGAGGAGGAATGGGAGGGGAGCGGGAGGGGTATATGTAGAGGGAGGTGGGGGGAGGAGAATAATG
Organism: Panicum hallii; assembly: GCF_002211085.1. Classification (NCBI taxonomy): domain Eukaryota; kingdom Viridiplantae; phylum Streptophyta; class Magnoliopsida; order Poales; family Poaceae; genus Panicum; species Panicum hallii. Next base: position 6,667,646 of record NC_038044.1, on the reverse strand, counting down.
GAGGATGGCGGGGGAGAAAAGGCGGGGGCGGGGTGGGGCTGAAAGAGATAAGGAAGTAGGACAGGAAGCAGCTCGGATGGTCTCTCTCTCCCCCCCTCCTCACCTCTCCCTCTCATCAGTCGAGTCATCACTCTCTCTCCTCTCTCTCATCTTTCTTTCCCTCTCTCCGTGTGTGGCTTTCGCCATCGTTTGTTTTGTTCGCGGAGAGAGAAATCAAAAAAAAAGGAGAGGGATTTTATATGTTCGTGGGGTTTGCTTTGGATTGTTTTTCTGGTGTCGCCGAGCTCGCGTGGTCAAAAGCAGGACGCGCACAAGTCATCGTTGCTTCTTCCTCCCTTCGTTTTTCCTCGGTTTTTATTATTTTTCTCGGGTTGCTGTCGTCCTCCCCTGCCTCAGTGCCTGAGCTCCCCATGTCGAAACAAAGCCGAATGATCTCCGTGCTGATAAGAAAAAAAGCATTTGTTTTTTAGATTAAGAAAAGCATTTGGTTTGGTTTAGTTTGGTTTTCTAAGGTGGATGAGTTGGGGCTGCGGGTACCATGGATGCTGCAACGGGATGAGGTACACATGTTTCTTTGGCAGGGAACATTTCGTGGAGGGCCACGACCTCACCAAAAATCATCATGGAGTACACTAGTTTAATGACTTTTGGGTAGCAGAGGAAATCTTAGATGCTTCGCACAAATTTCTCCATCACATTTCGCATGACGGTCAGTGTAAGATTTGTCATGGAGACACTTGCCATATGCGACAAACATGGTATAACATTTACCAAAAAAGATTGCATGCGTAGATTTGACAAGGAATAGCATGTTTGCAGTTGACTCAAATACTAGCTTGTGAATTGTGACTCGACTAGAACCTAGAGATAAACATGGTTGGTTTCTATTTGTAGCGCTTACAAGAATGGAAGATGACCAAGACATAGCCGAAGACCTTAAGTCAGCCCAAATCTATTTCAATCATGAAGCGCTTGACATCTTGTTGTTTTCCATATGCAATGAAAACCTCAGCTGCTCCAATCTAGTAAGTGTGTGTGTGTGTGTGAGTGAGTGTAAATTCATAGAGCTGCTGCTTCTTTTCCATCCTAACAAAAAAGAAGCCACCAAACATAGGAGCTGTAGGGTTTCTAGAAACATGCACATGTCACATACAAGTAGTGGCCCACTTCTAACTTTTTTTATCTGAATCCAACACTTGTATAACCTTTGATCCATAAAACTTCTAATTTCCCCCCACTGATAATGTCACGCCACCAGCATGCTTTAATTTCCTTGCTATTTGCAGTTTTGCACCTACATCCATCTAAGCTAATAAGCAATGCCAAGCAAAGTCAGTGGAAATTTAGTACATCCAACGCCCTGCCCTGTGGCGTTATTAGGTTGAATACATGGGGACATTACTCAAATTTTCTTTGAAAATTCAAACTTAGTGGTATTATCTTTGAGAATATGAGATGAAAATTGTACTCCCTCATGCACCTAGCACCCGGTGTTCCGTGGTCTCTTACCATGTGCCCGTAGCACGAGCGCGCGTGCACGTGACAGCATCTTGCCCCTGGCAAACATGCCCCACGGAGCCAGGAAGCATCAGCAGCCGGACGCGACGCCACGGATCTCTCTTGTTTTCATCCCAGCCCAAGGACAACGAGGTTCACGCGTGCGCCACTGGCACTGTGCCGCGCGGCCTCCGCGGCACCTCACGCCGTTAACCCCCGCCGCGATCCGTCACCGCTGACGTGCCGGCCCCGCGCGCCGGATGCCGACAGCGGAGCCCCGGGGCGCCACGTCACCGCCCCTTGCCGGCAAAATATCGGGCGCCCGCCCCGGGGCCACACCGCACACGTGGCGCGCTCCGCTTGGCCTTGACTTTTGAGCCGGGCGCGGCAGTGGCGTCCGCGCCCATGCGTTGCCAGCTGCTACCCCTCTCGCCCGGGCCCGGCGATCAGTGGGAGCGGCTAGCTCGTGGGAGAGTGGGTGCTGGAGCGTGCTTTGGGGGGGCCGTGGTGGTGGGCCCACGCGCGGTGGCTTTCCGAGTCAGTCTTCCACTGCCTGCTTCTCCCGCGCCGTTAGATTAACCGCCTTCGCCTTTTGCGGTTAGCCGGATGGGTTTTGGTTTGGGCTTCCCGTCGCGACCGCGTCAACGCACGCGCTCCTCCTTTCGCTTTTTTAGTTGGCTTCCTGGATGGATGGATGGATGACAGAGGAGAAGGGGAATCGTGATGGCTGGGCTGGCGCCGGGATCATATCCGGTCTGGGGGACGAGACTGAAATCCGCGCGTGCTGTTTCCTCGACCAGGCTCGGATTAGTCTAGTGATTAGAAAAATAAAAGGCAGCCAATACTTTTATCTGATGGATGAAGATCACTGAACTAAGATCGAGCTTCATAGACTCTAGGCTAGCTTTTGATGGTACCCAGCTAATGTAACCATGGTCTACGTGCTGCCTCTCACATCTTGTTCTTCTTTTCTTTTCCAGTGTTCTTTCGCAACCATAGCACCAGTTGATAGTGATGGGCCATGTTTCTCATGTCGTGCTACACCAAATCCTACCACGATCATCTTGTTGCACCATCATACTACTAGTCTAGCTAGTCCTTCGGATCTCAGTGCGTAATCTCTGTCCAGAAAACTTAAAACGTGCTAAAAGAAAAATCATGGCCGACGGGGTTTAAAGCATCGAGAAAACTAGCTCACTTCACGGGGTTATTTTCCTTTTGGCGGTATCGAGTAACACGGTTATGGTATACGTAGTACAGTGCACGGTTGCTTTACCAACAATTTATCCAGCAATTGGTTTCTGTCCTACCCTACCACGGTCTGTATGTAAATTGTGTAGAGCAGACAAGCGTACACCTGCTAGCTGCTAGCGGTGGCAAATAGCGAGGCGTGCACACGGTGAAAATGGGTTCCACCTGTGGAACTGGATCCAGCAGGGACTAGCAGGAGTGCAGGACCAGCACACTACTATCCCT